>NW_027042999.1:624954-1249909 GCF_036013475.1 Columba livia | reverse complement strand
GTTACCTGCACCGCAAAATATGTGGCGGGTATACAGGCAATATACGGGACCTACACTGCTAAAAATTTCACGAAGATACAGGTAAAATACAGTACAGGAACCACTGAAATTGTGGCGAATATACAGGTAAAATACGGTAGTTGCACAGCTAAAAGTGTGATGAACATACAGGAAAAATATGGTAGCTTCAGCACTAAAAATGTGGCGATAAGGATGTCATCCATGCATTGAATGATTGTCGTGGTTGGGTCACTGCGCCAAACTGGTGTCAGCACCCGATCCACCGTGATCTGGCAGATGGTAGGCGAGTTGATCATTCCTTGAGGCAGCACTTTCCACTGGAAGCGTAGGTTAGGACGTTGACTGTTTGGAAACACGATAGAGAAAGCAAACCGCTCCTTGTCTTCTTCATGTGAAGGTATTGAGAAAAAACAGTCTTTAATATCAAGAACGGCGCAAGGTTGCCCCTCTGGTATCATAGAGTTCATGGGCAGCAACGTTTGAACAGGACCCATTGGTTGAATTGTCTTGTTTACTTCACGCAGATCATGGAGGAGACGAAACCCTTCACCGGTTCGCTTGGGTATTACAAAAACAGGAGTGTTCCAAGCGCTGGTAGAAGGCTCTATGTGACCCCGTTGCAGTTCGCGGTCGACTAACTCAAGAAGAGCATCCATTCGAGGCTTTGATAGGGGCCACTGCTCGACCCACACTGGATCGGACGATTTCCATGTCAGTTTGATCGGTGGAAGTGGGTATGCGGCAGTGGCCCTCACGGTAAATTTGTCACCCTGGTTTTCAATAGGGCTAAAGCGTCCCTTCCCAACAGGGGTGGGACTCCTGGCAAGACATACGGGAAGAGAATAGTGTTTTTTTCCGGTCCCTTTTCTGTGTGAATTGTGATTGCAACCAATTGAACACTCTTCCGAGCTCAGGTTAGTCCCCCAACTCCACCCACCATTGGAACATCTTCCAGTTCCCAACACGGAGGCCAGTTTGCCTCAGGGATAACTGTAACGTCTGCTCCGGTATCGATCAAGAAGGGGACACTAATGGTGGTGCTATTTGGGGTATTATAAAGGGAGCAGATCCCCCACACCACTGGCGGGCTATCACACGTTACGGCCAGAGCCACCCTGGGGTCTCGCCCCCAGGGGGTGGTGCTTGCTGTCCCTGAGATGAAGGCAGGTTTGGCTGGACAGCCAGTTGTGCTGTAAGGTTGGTCACCTCTTGAGGGGGCAGTGGATTCGGGGGAACCGGTTTTTGGGGCACCGGGTTTGGAAGCACTGGGTTCGGGAGCACCGCACTCCATGTGGGGTTGGCGTAATTGGGCCGCCTCATATCCCAAGTGGGAGAGGGCTGTGCACGGCCCAATTGCCCTCTCCCCCACCCGTTTCCCTGGGTCTTAGATCTGCATTCCCTGGCGAAGTGCCCCCTCTTTTCACAGGCCCAGCACGGTCCTTTGGGTCGATTTTGGTGTGAGGGGAGCGCTGTTGACGGATTTGACGGATCCCCCAACTGAGGGCAATTTGCTGTGACATGGCCTGCCTGGCCACATTTAAAACATACCATCATGTTAGTTATTGCGGTGCGAACAGATGCCTGGATCGGGGCTAGGTGCTCTTCTTTCGGAACATGTTTAATCATGTCCGCGATGCTGGACCCTGCTGGCAGTGATCGCAAAATATCTTTGGTCGTTGAATTGCACTGCTGGCGTAGGCGTTCTGCTGCGACTGGGCCCTTTGCCTCCGAAGGCAGTGTCGAGGAGTCGATCGCTGCCTGGAGGCGATCTACAAATTGCGTGAAGCTCTCGCTTTCACTTTGTTTTATTGTTGACCATGGCGATGGTTTGGCAATAATTCTACAGGCTGTGTGAATAGCCTCTCTGGCTGCACGTGTAGTTGCCGTGACTTCTTGGGCCCGCAAGCCCTGGGCCTGTAACTGGGGCGTGATCATTGTTGGATCCGAGCCCATTAGCCGCTGCAGGTTAGAACCATGTAGCAGGTGATCCGCCCCAGTTACTTGGGCCAGTTGTTTCGTACAGTTGTCCTCCCATTCTTGTTTAAAAACGATCATCCCTGCTCAGTCAAAGAACAGCCTACAGGCTTGTTTAATATCAAACGGGAGCATGTTGTCTCCCCCAAAAACACCGTCTATGAGGGTGGAGACCATGGCAGAATTAAGCCCTTTATCTGCGATGGCTTTAACAATCGCTTGTATATCCTTAGGGTTTATCGGTGTGTGAACCCTTTGTCCCCCGTCCGACACGCGGACCGGGAATGCCAGCACGGCCGATGGGGCCCAGTTGGCACACGCTATCTTAATCTTCCTCCAATCCGTAAGAGGAATTTTTTCCCCTCGTGGTTCCGCTTTATTTCAGAAGGGGATATTTTTGCTTTTAATTCTGTTTGTCCCCATTTCCTCCTCCAAATATGAATCCGTATCTGAATCGGAGTCGGAACTCGACTGATCAGTCACTTCCGTATCTGATCTGGAACCGGAACTTGACTGACCGGTTACTTCCGAGTTCCGGCCCAGCCCACCACCCTTGTGGGCGGGCCGCTCTCTGCTCCGGCCCCGCCCACTACCCTTGTGGGCGGGCCGTTCCCTCCCTCTTGGGTCGCCCCGCCTTCTGCTCGGGGAGGTGTCCATCCCCCAGTGGCACCTCTCCAGATGAACACCTTGGTCGGCTCTCCGCCCCTTGTCCATGCCTCCACTGCCCCCAAAGCTATTTTCTCTATTGTTCTCTTCCACCCACTCGCGCGCACCAGCCAGGTCCAAAACTACCTCCACATTCCCGCCAAGAGCATCTTCGTCCCACCCCCCGCCCACGCGTTGGGGGCCATCTTGGGGGGCATATGGCGGGGGTCTCGTCCAGACTTCCTCAGACCCTGGTTTCTCAGCGGCGCACCTGGCTTCCTCAACTAACCCGCCCCAAAAGGATTTAGCTCACTCCTGCGCCTCCATGAGCGGGTCGGGGTTCGGGGATTGGGGGGGGGTTTCGCCCTCTCGCAGATCTTTGGGCTCGGCAGTATCGTCATTATCTGGGGGGTGCGGGGTCTGCGTAGCCGCCCCGACCCCCAGTTGCGGGGTGGCCCACAAGCAAGCCTGTGCTGCCTTCCAGGTCTCCTGCGCCTGCATGGCCTTCCGCAGGGCCTGTACAACTTTCCCCCACGACTTAAGGTTTTTCCCACAGCCCGAGGACATCGTTTCCTCGGCAAACGCTTTAGTGCACTTGTCCCACGCCTCAGGGTGGAGAATATCAATGACCCCGATTTGCAAAAGCCTCGCAACTGCAAGAGTAAAGTCTTTAGGCTTACAATCAATACCCCATTGCTTATGTAATTGAGATACGACCTTCATGAGGGCTTCCATCCTCCTCGCGGCTCCGGAAGCGTCCTCCCCGCCAGGCTGGTCCTACCGCTCCGGCCGCTGTTCACCTGAGTCCAAGCGATTTTCCCGGGTTTCGGCACCACTTGTTGCCTCTAGGAGGCAGTAGCGACCTGGTTCAGGAACAGCACGGCGACCAACCCCAGGTCGCTCGGTCCATCAGCTCGCAGACACCAATGTGGTGGATGGCAAATGGCGTTTATTGGCAGGTAACACAGGTTTATATACCTTGAGTTTACAACATCACTTCTGTTTGCTTACATCACACACTCCTACCTGTCTAGGGAGGGGCTACTACCTTTCCGTACAGCGCGAGATCTTCCGGCCGCCAGACCCTAACTACCTACACCCGGATTACCCTCCATGGTGTTTCACAGGCTTTCTTCACTCTAGAATGATGAATCCAGGCATTCTGTTCTCTAATATTGGTAGCAATGAAGGATATCAGGAGGTCTTGAAACGGACCTTCCTATTATGATTCCAAAGTTCTCTGCAAAAGACTTCACATACACATAAATAAAATGTGGCCCTCTATCAGAGGATATAACAGCTGGAACTCCAAACCTTGGTGTTATTTCATGGATCAATGTTCTAGTCACCTCCTAAACTTTTGCTGTCCTGGTAGGGAATGCTTCTGGCCAACCTGAAAAAGTATCAGTTAATACCAACAAATATCGGTACCCCCCTTTTCCTGGGAGTTCTGAAATCTCAATTTGCCATTGTGGTCCAGGCGCATTCCGCTTCCCCATTTGACCCATTTCTAGCTTGGGCATATTTTTGGGATTAGTCTGGAGGCAAAGATCACACTGCTGTCACCTGTTTTACAGTGATATACAAATTTCTAGCTCCTTTTTCCCTAATCAAATGTTTGCATAGTGGTTCTACTCCCCAAAATCCTTTCTTATGTTCTTCCCTTACTAAAGGCCAAACTAGGTGAAAGGGGACAATAACTCTTCCCTGGGGGATGTGAACCCACCCTTCCTTATTATATGATTCCTCTAAATCTATGATGAGTTTCGATTCTCTTTAGTATACTCTGGCTTACCTTTTAAAGAGACCTGCCCACCAAGGACTAGAGCACTTTCTGTTTTTACCTTTTGCTTAGCCGTTTGTTTTGCCTCTCTGTCCGCCAGCCTTTTCTGGTTCCGAGCTCACTTTCTGGTGTGCCTTAATATGCATGGCTGCCATTTTCCGTTTTCAGAGTTTTCAATAGGAATGTCTTTTAGATCTGGTCTATTGGATTATGTTGCTTCGATGGTCTCCAGGCAGTCATGATGAACTGGTTCTCCAAAGTTACCACTGAGGAAAGAAGCTGGGTTGACAATGTTAGTGACGATAATTTCTACACCATGTTGTTAGACACTGTGTGGGATGCTAGCACAGTCATTTTCTGACCCATGGTAAATCTCCAGGCCTCCTGTATATTCAGTACCGTGTTTTACCTGTATGTTCTTCACATTTTAAGCCATGCAGCTTTTTCACCTGTACATTCACCAGTTTTTTACCTGTATATTTTACCAGTATATTCGACAGTTTTTTATTGGTTCAGCTACCGTATTTTACCTGTATATTTGCCGCATTTTTAGTAGTGTGTTTCCTGTATTTTGCTAGTATCGTCTCCCCATTTTTATCAGTGGAAGTAGCATATTTTAGCTATATATTCATCACAGTTTTAGTGGTGCAGTTACCATAGTTTACCTGTATATTCCCCACTTCTTTATTGGTGCAGCTACGGTATTTTACCCGTATGTTCGCCACATTTTTAGTAGTGCGTGTACAGTATTTTACCTGTATAGTCACCACGTTTGATAGCGGTGCAACTGCCGTATATTACCTGTATATTCATCACAGTTTTAGCGGTGCAGGTACCTTATTTTTCCTATACATTCACCATATTTTTAGCGGTGCAGCTCCTGTATATTACCTGTATATTTTTACATTTTTAGTGGTGAAGGTGCTGAATTTTTCCTGTATATTCGCCACCTTTTCAGCGGTGCAGCTGCCATATTTTACCCATATGTTTGCCACATTTCTGGCGGTGTAGCTTCCGTGTTTTTCTGGGACGTTCGGCACACTTTTAGCACTACAGCTACCATTATTTGCCTGTATATTCGTCACAATTTTAGTGGTTAATGTACCATATTTTTCCTGTATATTCTCTGAATTTTTAGCGGTGCAGCTTCTGTATATTACCTGCATATTTTCAAATTTTTAGTCTTGCAGTTACCATATTTTACCTGTATATTCCCCAGTTTTTATTGGTGCAGCTACTGTATATTACCTGTATATTCACCGTATGTTTAGTGGTGCAGCTATCCTGTTTTACTTGTATATTTTCATATTTTTAGCGATGGAAGTACCGTATGTTATCTGTGTGTTCGCCACAGTTTTAGCTTTACGGCTGCTGTATTTTACCTGTGCTTTTGTCACGTTTTTAGTGGTTCACGTACCATATTTTACCAGTTTATTTGCCACATTCACATACCGTACTTCTTGAACGATCTTTTTCAGAAGAAGAAGATGATGATGATGCACACCAAAAAGCAACAGAGGAGGTGAACTGAATGCAGTAAGAAGGTGAGTTAGTGTGCGGTGTCAGAGAGGAAGATGGGGAATCCTTGGGAGCCAGCACGATCCCTGGGGAGGAATAAGGAGCTGAAAGGAGCTGACGAGGAGCCCTGAGGATGACTGGGGGAACTGAGGCACGACCTGGGGAGCTGAGATGAGTTTTGGGGGACCGTGGCCCTTGGGAGAATGGAGGAGACCTGGGGAGGACTGGAGAGTCTTGGGGAATGGAAGTGAGTCCCTGGGAGAAGGGGGGATTCCTGGGGAATACAGACAAGCCCTGAGGGACCCATGGAGAGCATTGCAGAGTCCTGGGGAGACCAAGGCAGATCAAGTGAGGCCTTGGGAGCCCTGGGGAAATGAGACAAGCCCTGGGGAGAACTTGGGTGCCTTGAGGAATCAAGGCGAGCCCAGGGGAGGACTGTGGATCTCAAGGGAGCCCTAGGGAGATGAGGCCCTACCTAGGGAGGGAGGGTCTGGGGAGTCCTGGAAGATGAGGGGACGCCTTGGGAGTCCTGGAGAGGCAAGGCAAGCCCTAGTTTACTTTTTAGAAGAGATTCTTATGGAATCTAAGTCTGCTCTGTCCTTCAGTCCTTCCCAGAACATAGTTCTGGTAGAAGTTAGGTAGGATGTGTGGTCTTGCTAGAAATTCAATGTAATGCAATAGCATTTTGATTATTTTTTTTAAGGAAATGTAAGTACATAATTTCAATAATAATATAGTTACTGCATTTAATGAGCTAGCTTTTTATACAGCTTAGTATGATATCTTTTTCTCTCTATGCCCTAGAAAACTGAAATTTAAATCCTTACTCAGTCACATTGCAGATGTGATAGATGTAGTTGTAGGAAAAGGGCAGGTGTTGTCATTTCCAGTAAAGGTCCAGGTGATTGGGGTAAGGGGGAGGAGGAGGAGGCCTTGGCGATATGAGCCACAGCCTCTCACGAGGGAGCTCATTTTGCTCCTGGGCTGCTTTGCTGTTGGTGTTCTGTTGTTTCTTTGTTTCTGCAGTAGTTTGCAGGTTCTGAGCTGGAGAAGTAGAGGTGTCTATTTGAGGTAAGAGCTTCAGAACCAAGCCGGGTTCAGTAGCATATATGACAGAAAGTATGCTTCTCAGTGGGCTTGGTTTGGCTTTTGCTTTGCTTAGTATGTGTAGTATGTTTTGTTGTTGGTTTTATTTTTTATTTATTTGTTTTATATCCCTTTATTGCGGATATCGAAGACGCACCTGGCAATTACAGGAAGGTCTCTCTTAGCCCATGTGGTGTTTTCCTTTGTTGAGGATGGGTATAGTCCCTTAGCCCTCTGAAAGCTAAGTGGAGGGACAGGGGCTGGGGGGACTGGGAATTGCAGGAAGGGGTTTAAAGTTCACAGAATCACAGGATGTTAGGGATTGGAAGGGACCGTGAAAGATCATCTAGTCCAAGCCCCCCACCGGAGCAGGAACACCTAGATGAGGTTACACAGGAAGGTGTCCAGGCAGGTCTTGAATGCCTCCAGAGTAGGAGACTCCACAAGCTCCCTGGGCAGCCTGTTCCAGTGTTCTGTCACCCTTGCTGAGAAGAAGTTTCTTCTCAAATTTAAGTGGAACCTTTTGTGTTCCAGTTTGTACCCATTACCCCTTGTCCTATCATTGGTTGTCACCGAGAAGAGCCTGGCTCCATCCTCATGACACTCACCCTTTATCTATCTGTAAACATGAATGAGGTCACCCCTCAGTCTCCTCTTCTCCCAGCTAAAGAGACCCAGCTCTCTCAGCCTTTCCTCATAAGGGCATTGCTGCACTCCCTTATTCATTTCTGTTGCCCTATGCTGGACTCTCTCCAGCAGTTCCTTGTCTTTCTTGAACTGAGGGGCCCAGAACTGGACACAATATTCCAGATGGGGTCTTGCCAGGGGAGAGCAGAGGGGAAGGAGAACCTCTCTGGACCTACTAACCACTCCCCTTCTAATATACTCCAGGATGTTCTTGGCCTTCCTGGCCACAAGGGCACAGTGCTGGCTCATGGTCATCCTGCTGTCCACCAGGACCCTCAGGTCCCTTTCCCCTACACTGCTCTCTAATAGGTCATTCCCCAACTTATACTGGAACCTGGGGTTGTTCCTACCCAGATGAAAGACTCTACACTTTGCCTTGTTATATTTCATTAAATTTTTCCCTGTCCAGGTGTCACTGGATGGCAGCACAGCCTTCTGGCGTATCAGCCACTCCTCCCAGCTTTGTGTCATCAGCAGACTTGCTGATAGTACACTCTCTTCCCTCATCCAAGTCATTGATGAATATATTGAAAGTTGACATGGGGAGAGGGCCATCCCGGAACAGTCCCCTTTAGGCAGGAAAACGGGGCAGGGAACAATTCAGCATGATGCCAGGTTGTGCTGGGCAGGGCTGCTCTAGCCTGTGTGTCTGCACTGTTGAGTAGTTTACGAAGCCTGCCTTGCGCCTGTTAGACGATGCTGGCACTTGTTGTGCTCGAGGGGCAGGGCAGTCTTCTCAGGTGCGTTCCTGGGCTCTGGAATGCCAGTGCTGATTGGCCTAGTGCCAATTTGGAGCTGGTGTTCTTGTGTAATGAGACGAAAGTGTGGGTGGGTCTTGCGCCTTGGACTTCTCCAGTCGACTGTGTTTTATGGTATCGTTCTGGGCTGCGTTGGCAGCTCTGCTTTCTAGCCATCCAGTTTAAGGGACTGCGTGCACGTGCGCGTTTGGCTTGGAACTGCTCTGCCTGGAGGCGTTGAGTCGTGGCTGGTGGAATAGCGCTAAGCGTCCATGGTTGTTAATAGGTTGATATGCATAGATTGTGTAGGCTAAGGTTGTGCAGTTATTTGGGATGGAGCAGCTGTGGGCAGGGAGTCTGGGCAGTCGCTTCCGCAGCGTTTTATGAAAAGGATCGGAGCCTTCTGGGAGGGGCTGTTGGGTGGGATGGAAGGCTGTTTAATCTGTAAGGTGTTAAGGTTTGTATGGGTGGGTCTTAATGTTTGGACTGTTTTTTCAATGGCAGGCTGTAGCTGGACTCCAGGTGGTGTTTCTAACTGGAAAGCAGACCTCTGGAATGGTTGATCTCTTGATTGTCAGCATCCGGGTGTCTTGTTGTTTGCACGTTTTTTCAGAGGCCAGGGAACAACATGTGCACAAAAGAGAGACAGAGGAGGTGGGTGGAGCACTGTAATAAGGTGGGTTGGTGAGCTGTGTTAGAGGGAAGGTGTGCCAGGTGCCTCTGTATAAATTTGCTTGATTGCTTCACACCTATTAAAACAATGAGGAAATGTGGGTATCAGCACTGCAGCTATTCGGAGGAGGTGAGCATTGAGTGCAGGGCTGAAGCAGCAGCAGCTCGTTTTTAGGGGTTGTGTTGCTGGTGCAGGTATGAGCATCCTTTGTTTGTGTTTCACAGATGGTGCCTGAGCCTCCACGTGGTTGAGGTGGCAGCCCAAAGGGCTGGGGCCAAATGGGGGAGTGGCCAAGGTAAAGGAGCGGGAGGTGGGACTGGCTGGGGGCAAGCTGTGCTTTTTGGCAGTGTTTGAGGATGTGCCTTTGTTTTGTTTTTGCAGGTGCTGGACACAAGCCCGGAGGGGTGAAGGCACACACCAACCAGAAGCTGAGAAGGTGGGGCGCTCCTCGTTGTTAAGGAGCATGGCCTTTTCTGGTGAATTAGTGAAGCGTTTCCTTCTTGCTTTGTAGGCCGCCTTTGGAATCAGATGAGCACTTGCGTTGAGCTGGGCTAGAGGTGAGAAGGAGTGTGGGGCTGGGGGCTAACCCTCAGCTCCAAAGAGGTATTTGATTTCCTTTTAGGGGAGCTCACTCTAGAAGAATTTATCCACAGTGTGGAAAGAGATGAGGACCTAATGGAATTGATTCTGAGAAGTTTTGACCTTTCCAACATGCTCAAGGTCATACAGAGCGGCAGGTGCCACAGTGTCTGAAGGATCCAGTGATGCAGGTGGCATCTGTGTCATCAGTTGAAGGAAGATAATATTTGAAATGTTCAGAGAGCTTTAAATTGTCCAAGCTTGCCAAGGCAACACCAGGTGGCCTGCTCCAGGAGTAACAATTTTCACTCTTGACTCTGTAGCTCTCCTGTTCTTTATTTCCCTCATTAATGACTGTAGCAGCCACAGAACACAAACCTTTGCCCACGTATAACAGGCAAGTTTTTGGATGCAGTAGAAGTAACTCACTTGGTCTCCATGAACACTGTTCAGAGTAAACAGTAAAATAATGAAAATACCACTAAATGCAACCTTTATAGAAAACACTGAGTTAACAAATTTCTTCTTTTAAGTACAGGCTCTTTAATCTACTATCTGAAGTGTGGACACAAACTTCTAGGAAGGACTGCATTCTATCTGGATCAATTAAGAATGAAGCCTGGTTTGCATGAAATTAACAGTTGCTCTAAGTTCTTAAAATTGGAGAAGGTTCTCTGGGAAGTTATGCTAGGGAAGATATATTTAACTGAAGCTTTTAATTATGAACATTATTGGTTTTGTGTGGTTCCCCCCACTAAAAACAGTGAGTATCCTAGAGAGTTTGGCATAAAACCAGGATGTCTTCTATTAAGTCAAGACTCTTTGGATAAGATAATCTACGGCACTTATTTTCTTAAACACTTTACCTGCATTCCTTTCACTTCCTCTGTTACACTGCAATTAGAAACAGGAAAAGAAGAAACATGAGAAGAATATTGGAATAGTAAATAATGGATGCCTTTGTTTACTTGGGTACATCTCACAACTAGGCACTTCCTAAATAATAATTCCGTTTCCATCAGGTTTCCCACGGCCTGATGAGAAAAGCCACAAATATAATACGTGTTAAAAGTTACCTGATCGCTTACTTCTTGTCACACTATTGCTGTTAAAATCACTACAAGAATGTAAGCTTTAGCTACCTTGGCCCAGGCTAAGACAGATAATTCCTCTTACAGTCCTTAATGTATTTAGTCTGTAAAGTTGTGCAGCAAGGATTAGTAGATGATGCACAAGGTATTACCCAGGAGTGGAAAAGGAAAGGGAAATACAGCCCTTTTGCTCTCTCCATTAGCTACTCTCTTGTTTCCCAAGACTGAATTTTACCCCTTGTCCCCTCACTCTGTGGGGTTCCAAACAGCTTCTGTGTTAACTACCAAGGCACACCACATAACTTAGCTTTTTAGGCAGATATTAGGAACGTAGCAACAAGGTGACTTTTTGCAGTTATGGCAGAAACACTGAGATTTAGAATAAATTCACTGTTGAGTTCTTATGAGGGAGTTCAGGAAAAAGAAGTAACTGCTTGCTTAATGTAAGTACTCAGAATAAAAAAAATACACATCACACAACAGTAATGGCTTTAGTCTGGCAGAGACAGCAAGTGTTGAGACTGCAAAGATACTTTAATTACTTTAGCATTATTTTGCAGGGGGGAAAAAAAAAAAAAAATTACTACAAACTGCATAGTAGGACTACATTAAGGGCTACTTCAAGTACTTCCTCCTACCATTTTCTAAGGTCCGCGGTTGACACATCTTCCCATGATTTTGGTCCTAGAAATAACAAGAGAGATCAGTATAAACACAGCTTTTCTTATAGCACTATATATACACCCAGTATCATTCTAACAAACACAAACATTTAGGAAGAACATAGTACAAAGTAACAACACATTATCAAATCTGAACAGCCTCCAAAACAATTGTAGAAGCAAAACCTGATGGGTAAACAAGCCAAGAGACAATTGTAATTCTAAGTTAATTGAGAAGTCAGGCAAAACAAAACAAAAACAACGTTAGTTAATGTCGGGGATTGGCTCAAGGAGCACAGACATGAGTCCACCAAGCAACTGTACGAGCAGAGCCCATTTTAGTTGACATAAGTAGGCCTTAGTTAGCTTGTCTATTAGGCCGTGGGAAAGGGGGGAACGGAAAAGTACTAACTAAGGCAGGGTCAGGATATTTTTGAAGAGATAAGAGTCAGAAGAATGCGGGATGCGCATAGCTAGCTAAACCCAAGTAGGTGGAGTAAGTAAATGTGCTTAGCCTATCAGATAGAGACAAGTATGCATAATTATGGTATTTGGTATAAATGCACGCTATCTCGGGCAATAAAGTTGAAGTATGCTTTATCACTCATATTGAGTCAGCTGCATTTCTTCCTCCGTCCGCTCGGGTCTGGAACTCTGATGGGATTTCTCTCTGCAATTGGCGCCCGAACAGGGACCTGAAGCGGCGGATAGAAGCAAAAGGCGCCGGGAGAGCAGCGACCGGCGGGCAAGAGCGACCGAACACTGTGCTGCGGTGTGTCGTCTCCGAAGCCTGAACCGACTGAAGTTCGCCAGTGCTGGGCTACAGGAAACAAGGGCTGCAAGAGGTCTCTTAATTTAGCAAGAGGTACCGTACTATAGTGATGAATAACGGAGAAACAGATTAAAATGATGAATAACGGAGAAACGGATTAAAATGATGAATAACGGAGAAACGGATTAAAATGATGAATAACGGAGAAACGGATTAAAATGATGAATAACGGAGAAATGGATTTAGAAGTAGCCCTAGATTTATTACAAAGCTTTTTAGAAAAGCGGGGGGTTGATTATAGTTGCGTTAAACAGCTAGCTGGTCTAGTAGCAACAGGGAAAACTAAGGGGTGTTTTCAGGATCCTGATTTATTGTTTGATGAAGGAGTGGAGGAAATTAGGGGATGTGTTGTGGGATATGGTCATAGATGAGGATAAAACAGCTAAGAAACTGATGAAACCGTGGAGGGAAGTAATTAATAATATTAAGTTTCATAAAATGGAAAAGAATTCAGCCGCGGTAGCTTCACAGAAACTCGGCAAAATGGAGCCTTCCGCTCCGCCGATGGAAACGGGCATATCTGCGTTATCAGCGAAGAACCTTAAAAGACTATTAACTTGGTGCAGAGGCAATAGGTATCCTGCTGACCTGTCAGGAGTTTTTCAAATAGAGACTTGGAAAAAGATGGGAACTGTGTTGTGGAAGGCAATTAGTCACCGCGAAAGATATATTCTCGGCCTTGTAACCATCTGGAAACTGATAAATACTACAGTGAAGCAATTAAAACCTGAAAAGACTGTTACGAGCATTAGTGACTCAAAACTTGAACTTTGGGACAGTATAGAGCAGAAATTATGGGATAAAGTCAGCAATGGAGATACAGAAGCTAAATCATTAGTAACTACATGGAAGCTTGAATGGTCTGCTGCTGCCGGAATTTTTGCAGCGTTGCAGCCTGATAAGTATCCTGAAAGTTGCGGTGAAGTTCACCCGGTTTGTGTCTGCGATACCCTCCCTATTCCATCCCCTGCTGTGCTTTCAGCATCCCCGATGGTTCAGCAGTCCGGGGCGGGGGGAAGGAACAATGCCAAACGGTTAGCCTCCTGTACCATCATCTAACCCTGGTGAGAACAGCAAGTCCAGAGGATTGGTGTCAGACAACTTACTCAAAGAACCTGTGAAAGCTGAGAATGCTAAAGTCGTAAACAAGTGTACTATCAGTCCTTTTACCAATTTTACCAATCTGCTTTTCCTGCATTTTAACCCTCTAACTTCCACAAGAGAACAGAAGAAGTCACTGAAAATAGAACTGTTCAACAGAACTGTGTGACAGATTAGATCAGCTAACAGCAAGTGGATCTGACAGTCGGCAATGTGGTCATGATAATTGTGACGGGAAAGGGAGTGCTCCTGGGGACTCAGGGTATAAAACTTAGAAGTTAAGGAAGCACTGGTGTTGAAATTAGCAGTAGAGAATGCTAATGTTTGCTATCAACATGTTATTTGCAAGTTTTACAGTGGATATTATGTGCTGCTGTTTATTGCCTCTCTGAAAGTCAAGCAGCTTGTCAGGAATGTGAGTTAATTGTTTTACTGGTTGTTGTTAGAATTGTTTCTTTGTGGTATAAGTGCACCGTAAAACTTTCTCTCCACTTTTCCCACTCACGCTGCAAGCAGCCCTGTGCTTTTCCATGGGGTCAGAAATTACTGTTTTCAGTCGTGTTCATAAAAAATCAGTATTGGGAGGTGTTTCAAAACATAGGGAAGCACTTGGAAATATGAGGAAAGAAGATCTTGTAAAATATTGTAATTAATGGTGGCTGCTGTATAAGTTAAATGATTGGGAAAAGTGTCCGGGGAATAGAATCTTGGAGTATAACACCTTATTGCAATTAATGTTGTTTTTAGGGTGAGAAGAGTAAGACAAAATAAATCCCTACAAGAGATCATTAAATCATTTCAGACAGCTGAGAGAGAGTTAACTGATAACACACAGGTCACAGTAAACTTGCTGAAGTCTGCACAATGTTTTCCTTATTAGCCTGTTTTCTTTGTGGGTATCTGTTTAAGCATGTTGCAATTTTGGTAGGTCTTTGTTATATGGTACAGTAGGTTCACAGAGATTCATGAAAATAGGTTGACTCAAAAGGTGCGTTTTGTGATAGTACAAAAGATCATGAGTAATTTAGTTCCTTACTGCGCGAATGTGATGTTAAGATTTTATGTGTAGTAGCTGTTATATTTTTTTTTTCTAGCGTACTAGCTTTATTCCAATATCCAGACTTGCGCAACTCTGTAACAGGCTGTCTCTCATCTCGGTGCACTAAATTTGGCCTTTTTGTATGCACATCAAGTGAAGAATCATGGTTTTAGAATAACAGTTGTAGCACACCAGATGAGACACTATAAAAAAAAAAGGCCTTGCCCAGTCCAGCTTGCTGCAGGGGGGGCGGATGCCAAATGGGCCTCCAGCACGCACTGACCCATTTTGTCAGGGAGACCCAGAGGTATCTCCACCTGGCTGAGCAGTAAGCGGTTCAAGGTGCAATGCAAAAAATTGAGATATTGTCTTAAATTGGTGTAAGTGTGATCCATCTGCTTATTTGAACTTGGTATATGGTTTTCGTATCTGAGCTCAGTATTTTAGTTTGTATATTCATATTCGGTACCAAAAGAATCTTGTTTGGGGAGATAATTACAAAATGGGAACCGGTTCCACTGCTAAAATTCCACCTTGCTCCCCCTTAGGATGCATCCTTACACATTAAAGTAATCGCTTATATTGTTAGAAAAGCATTTAAATTGTTAAAATACTATGATAGATGTGAACTTGGGGTATTGTATGAAGTTATGAAGTTGTATTTAAAGGTTGCTGGAATGTGAACTGATTTGGATCTAGGACAATAGAATAATGGATTTATGTTTATTATACTGGTTTATACTGTTTTTTGACATCTCTAAATTGTAAAAGGTAAATGGAGCTAAGGAATGTAACTATTGCTGAGCTACTTGAAATTGCATATAAAGTGTATTATGGCTGGAATGAAATGGGAAAACAAAAGAGCAAAATATCCCAGGCCTGTGTGCAGCTCATTGTAACTGAGAAGTTTCCCAGAGCCTCCTACTTCGTACCAGCCGGTATGCCAGCTGCGTGACCTTGGTTACATCTACACTGCACAGAAAGAAAAAACAACTGGAAAAACCTGGCTGCCCGCTTTTAAAGCAGTGAAAGGGGGGTTCTCCCCCCACCACTGCAGCGATGTAATACTGAATGGAGCAGTCCGAGGGTGAAGTTTAAAGGCAGCCTGAGCAGACCCATAGTTTTAATTAAACTGGACAATTAAACAAAAAATTTGTTGATAGACTTATCCTATGGTAATTAATTGTACGAGACTTCTTAGTAAATTCACCATGCTAGTTTTTGAGGACATGGGAGACAACGAAAGAAAGGCCGTTTTTTGAGACAAACGGAATGCCAGATTTGGAACAAAGTTTTAATACATGAATTCTTGTATTTGCCTAAAAGTCCTATACCTCTCTTGGGTCAGGATTTGTTAAGTAAATTGTAAGCTCAAATAACGTTTTCTGAGAATTCTGTTTAGTTGCATATCCTACAAGAAGGTGCTTGGATGGTGCAGATCTGCTTGTGCAAGTGAGAAATCTTCAAGGAACTTCTGAATGCTGTATTTCCACTAGTATTAACAGCCAATGTTTTTGATAAAGCAAATACTACACTGAGAAATCTGAAACAGGACTTCAATCCGGTAAGGGAAAACAATATCCAATAAATATGACAGCCAAAATGGAGTTAGAAACTTTGAGGGATGAATTTATGACAACTTTACATGATGACTGCATTTGATTGGACTTACAGATTTGTCTATGAAACACTTTGTAACTATGACCCAAAACCATGCTAAATCAGAAAGAACCTGCATTAGTTATGGTCAAATCACTAGTTAACGTTCAATGGAAAAGGCCACACCAATTGATAACCTGGGGGAGAGGTTATGCTTATGTTTTTACAGATCAAGAGCTGCAATGGTTGCCAGCACGAAACGTGAAACCTGTGTCATCTTCCTGACAATGATTGTTGCAGCTGCTGTGTTTTGGATGCCTGCACAGACAAAGACTAACATGTGGATTACTTTAGCCAACATGACTGACCATCTATATGCCTAACTACGATGTCTCTGGAAAAAACGTTCCACACATGCTTGGTTGGTGTCTTCCTTGATGACTACAGCAGCATCACATGACTGTTTCAAATAGTGGTTGATGCAGAGGCATTGCAACGAACTGTAATAATACTAACACAGCACTTTGGATTAATTGCCACCTGGAAGCAGACATCGAACCACAGGAACTGGAATTGCTGGCATCTATGCCCATGGATGCTTGTATTCAGCCGGTTTGTGAAAAGTGTCATAACAGTATACAAGAACATGAATGGACAAAACTACAAAATGTTAATGCTACCCTTGGTGACTACAGAAATGAAACTCGACGGTGTAATGCTTCACAAAAGAATGCAAGGGATGTCATTGACAGCGACCCTAAAACCTCCTGTATGTTGTATTCCTGATCTGTGAAGATAGAGCCTGACCAGGAATTCCTTCTAATGCTGTTGGAGGACTGTGTATTTTGGGACTATTAACTCTCTTAACGCCCAATGTATCTATGATAATAGATCACAGAAGAGCAAGACGAGAAAAACACTTTTTGCGTGTATATGAGTCAAAATGTGATGATAATGTAAATTATTGAGGATCAGGGTTAAGGGTTTTAGGATCTCTTGTATCTAGTGTTGGCACAACTAAAGCTTTAAATACTTTAGAAAAGTTAGGATGCTGGCTAGTTAAGCAAACAAACAGAACTTCTAAGGCTTTAAGTGGACTTTTGTTAGATGTAGATTCTGTAAGACATGCTACGCTGCAGAATACAGTCACAGGAGACTTTTGTTATTAGCCCATGGCCATGGATGTGAGGAATTTGACGGAATGTGCTGTATGGATTTACAGAATAAGTCGAGATCCATCCACGAGGAGATTAAACAATTTACGGACCATTCACAGAAGATCAGAGAGGATGTGGGCCTCTTTGGCTTAGAGGGCCTCATGAACTGGTTTGGACTAGGAGGATGGGTAAAAGGGCTTTTGCAGAGTGCTCTGGCTCTCTTAATCATAGTAGTAGTTGCATTAATATGCTTGAGTTGTGCTATATCATGTATTAAGAAGATTTTAGAGCAGACACTTGGGTAGGCTCTGCTCATTAAAAAAAAAAGAAAAGGGGGGAGATGTCGGGGATTGGCTCAAGGAGCACAGACATGAGTCCACCAAGCAACTGTACGAGCAGAGCCCATTTTAGTTGACATAAGTAGGCCTTAGTTAGCTTGTCTATTAGGCCGTGGGAAAGGGGGGAACGGAAAAGTACTAACTAAGGCAGGGTCAGGATATTTTTGAAGAGATAAGAGTCAGAAGAATGCGGGATGCGCATAGCTAGCTAAACCCAAGTAGGTGGAGTAAGTAAATGTGCTTAGCCTATTAGATAGAGACAAGTATGCATAATTATGGTATTTGGTATAAATGCACGCTATCTCGGGCAATAAAGTTGAAGTATGCTTTATCACTCATATTGGGTCAGCCGCATTTCTTCCTCCGTCCGCTCGGGTCTGGAACTCTGATGGGATTTCTCTCTGCAAGTTAAAGCCACAGTTAAGGCTTGACGGGACTGAGATCCATATTAATTCCATACTGAATAGAGGTTAGTAAACCAAAAGTATAAGCCAGTCTATACAAATCAACGGTTGTGAATTACAGTGCTGCTGTATGCCACCCTCTCCTTCTCTTGATGGACAACGTATACAAAATGCTATGAAATGCAAGTTTCCCAGTCTGTAAAAGCCTTTAAAAGGTAAATCATATTTGGTGCAATGATTAGATAAGGCTTGGTACTGTGGTAGTACATCACGTGTATGTGTGGTAAGTTCTACTTTACAAGAATTGATAAAGTAACTTACAAAACATAATCATCACTTCAGTGATAATAACGACTGGAAGAACATTTCATTTCCCTGTGAAGCCACCAGGACGCTAAGTCATTAGTCCTACTAAAACCCTGAGGAAAGTATTTTAGAACAACAGGGTTTTTTTTTTTTCCCCAATCAACTCTGCATAAGCATTGTCAACTCTATAATGGATCAACATTTATAATGAAACACTGGAAAAATATGACATAGCACAATGTGGTACAGATTTATGCTAACCACTGAAACATTCAATGAAAAGTTAAAGAGACTATCCACCCAGTTCCCCCTGGCATTTGACATAAGAGAAACTTATCAGAGCAGCTTTCAGAATACTAAGCAGAAAGGAAATTACACAGTCCATTCATGTGTATCAACTTCCTGCCAATACCTCCATTCACAGAATCACGGAATGTGAGGGATTGGAAAGAACCTCAAAAGATCATCTAGTCCAATCCCCCTGCCGGAGCAGGAACACCTAGATGAGGTTACACAGGAAGGTGTCATTCCTTTGTTTCCTCTCAGTCTTCTTCACTTTGATTCTTCTTCTTACAAGTCATCTAAATATTAACCATTGTTATCCTGAACTTCGCTAATAACTCTTTTCTGTTGTCTAAAACAGAGCACGCAATAGACCAAAATGGTGCATATAAAGAAAATCTCCAGGTATTACATGCATGCCTCAAAGTTTACATATGAAAGGCCACACCAAAGTGTACAAAATTCAGCATCTTCTGCCATCGAATGTTATATAACTTCCACCAGTTGCATGCTTGACTAAGTATAAATACACAGCACGTAAATATTGAAGCTTTACGAAGTTCTTACCGTCAGGCGTACTGTAAGTGAGAGTTTCCATGGAGATAAGTAAATCATCTTCAAAAGGATGATTATACTAAATAAAAAGGACCATTAAAGATTAGAATAAATGCTTGCAGTGATGTTTTTAACATGCATTTTAAGTATTGTTTTTGCACAATTTTGTTTTGACCAAAACATGAAATTATCCACATGCTGCTCTATTGGCTGAAGTTAGCAATCTCAAAACTTTAATTCCTAGAAAAAACACACATATTTTAAGCATATGTATGAGTTGTTCAATCTCAAGGCATAAGCCAGTTGCTGACAAAATGAGGCTTCAGCGAGTTTTCAAAAATGGTTAAGTTACTTAATTACAGAGCTTCTAAACTCCCTCTGTCGTAACTGGAAGCAGCCACTTACCAGAGACCTACAGGTCATGACATATGAAAATGTCATCCAGTCTAATGCGAGATGAGGAAAACATTCTAGAAACAGAGTCTTGTGGCTTTTTTTTAAGTTGTTGGAAACCATTGCTGAGGTACTAACAGGCTAACTCCTGTTCTTACCTCTGCTGTCAGAGTGGTTCCAAAGAATGTTTATTGATATGGTAATAGGTGCTTTGTATGTAAATATGGCCTTATATATAAATATATATATATATAAATATAGCCTTGAAATAATTACGCTTTTTCTATGGATAAACAACGTTTAATCCAATTCCTTGTATTCCTTACACACGTGTTCATTAGAGCATAAGCAAAACAGCGCTGGGTGCGCGGGGGATTCACTCCACCCAACACGCACACTTTTAAGAATAAGAAATGTGCTTAAATACCGTATGGTATTACATATACATAATGACCCCAGAAACGCCTATACATATTCGTGACCTTTCCCGCCCTTTATTAAAATGAGTCTCAGATAACCATTTACATATTCCCCTCCTTGATCCTCCCCTGTTGCACCTGCGCATTGTCACTTGGTGAATTTGAGGAAGGGTCTTTAGGGGTCTTTGGATGAAGGCTCCTTCAGCTTCGTCACAGTGGACTTTTTACCTTTGGCTCATTAGGAGGAACTGGTTGGAATCCAAGCTACCAAACCAACTGGAAACAGACTGGTGCCTCCTTTTTGCTGTAAATCTTGGCTATCTTGTCTCCTCAAGGTTGCAGCTGGTGCTGTAAAACTTCTTATCTCGGCATTTAATGAAGTCCTGCTTTTTTTTTTTTTTTTTTAGCACAATTAGTTACATACAGCTCTAAACTAGATATTGATTATGTGGTTTAAAATGTTAGCTTGTTAGTAGGCCCTTATTATATAGTTGCTTAACCCTTAAAATGTTAGTTCGCTCTATCAATATAACTTCCTAAACAAGTTTCATAACTTTTTACATAGAACTTAACCACCTTTCCCTTTTCCAAGTTCAGAGTCCGTGCCTCATTTGGTTATACCTGTAAACATGAAACATCTTAGCACGAATCACAACCGCATTTTTCACAATTCCCCCTTTTTCTTTTTATCCTATTGATTCGTGCTTTGGCCTCAAAGTTAGCCAGCACCTGCCTAGCGGCAGCTAGGTCCAGTTTGGTGTTATCTTTTAAAATCATCAATTTATGCCCCATTCCTTTTGTTGCCATTTCAGGATCTATAGGCATAGCTGAGATTTGCATGCCTTGGACTACTGAATGTATTAACCGAATAAAGCATGGGATCATACATGGTACAAACAGTAAACCCAGAAATGCGCATAATATCATGAACCCTATTTTCTTCCACCAGGCTCCCCCAAATAAGTTATCCCACCAATGGCTAGTAAGTATAGAATTCCATTTCTGTACTGGTACATGTGCAACTCGTTTTATCTCCTCTGCTATTTTCATTATAGCTTCCCCATTATCATCTATTTCCAAACAACAGCTAAAAGATAATCTAAGGCTACCCGATTTTGGTACACTGCAGCCCTGGTCTGAGACAATTGTCTTGCTATAAGATTCAGTGCCTCAGCTGTCCAGTTGCTTGTTATTTCAACCACTGCTTGCAACCGGATAATTCGGTTTAGCATATATATTGGGGTACGGTATCCCCAGCTTCCATCTTGGGCCCAGGTGGCTGGATCATAGTATTCAATTATCCTTTTCGCAGGCCATTCATCAGCTTTCCAAGTTTGCGTTCCTCCTATGGGGACATTTATTAAACCCCTCTTCTCTCTGTTTAAAGTTTCGTACAGAGGTTTCCCCAGATGACTCCCTTTTTCCTTTGGTAAAAGGAAAAATGCTGGTTGAATTATCCCTATTGTACAGGACCCTCTCCACCTAGGCATTAACTCATTATAAGCTCTATTCCCACATATCCAAAATAATCCATCAGGGGCTTTCCATGGTTCGTTTATATCGGTAGAGCCAGGATTCTGCCAATATCTCCTTAAATCCCCAATTTCCTCAAAGGGGTTTGCTTTGCTTTGATTCTTCCAGCATATCGTTTCATTTCCCAGGCTACAATTTCAAGACCAATATCCATTAGGTGGACCTGGCCACCAAGTGGGAGGAATAGAAGTATTTTATGAACTTGCCCGCAACACTAACTTACAAGGGGTTTGTCCGACGTATTCAGTAAAATCTCGTTTACCATCATCCCTTGATATGCACATCTGCCCTATTATTAAGTGACTTAATACCCATCCTTCTGGTCTTTTTTCTCGAGTTACATGCATTCTGTTCCATACCAGTAATCCTTCTGGGCTTACACTCTCTCCTCTCCAAGGCCACTGTTCTGCCATTTGAGACCTCCCACATATCCAGCATGATGTGACATTTAATTCCCAGGCTATCTTTTCCATAAGGTCTATAAACAGGTTTTTCCCTACTGTTGGTAATTGTAATCCCTTGTCTTTTTGCCTGATTTCTTCATACCAATCACTGCTTTTCTGTACCACTTTCTGTTTCTCTCGCCTTCTTTTCAATTCCTGAGTAGCACTCTTAACTAACTCCTCCTTATACTGATCTTGCACTCCCCCTCCATCTGAATAGCCCCACATACCAGTTTGTGAAAAACAGATACTCTGTTCTCCCCTAGGGCAGGAGACAGAGCCTACACCGAGTCCACCTTTCCCTAGATTAGTTGCTACCCATAACTTCTGCCCTTGGATTTCACATTTTTTCAATTTTGTTCTATCATAACATCCAGAATTAACATGAGTGTGATAATTGAGAACATATTGTGTCAGTCGTCCTATTCTCACACGCTCATAGCACTTGGTACAGGGATTGGCCAGGCTAAGTTGGGAACAATAAGTCACCACTCCTAGCAAGAGGATCAGGTCCAGGTTTCTACACCCTCTGCCTCTCTGGCCTACCAGGTTGCAGCTGGCAGCCGAGTTCATCATCTTCTCAGCAGCAAGGGTAGTGTCCCCGCCTTTCCTATTTTTGCCGTAAGGTGATGACTTTTTATCGTATTCCAAACTCTTGGCCTTCAGTTCCCAGGAGCAACAGGACAACACGAAATTTGATTTCTCTTTTTACACTCTATTCTTCCTATCACTGGTGGACTCTCTAAATTCCCATACACCCCTTTAGTAAACACCTCCCATCATTCTTCACTATTCTTTTTGTATTCTTCCAGTGACTGTTAGAATTCTCAACCTAGCTTTGGTTTCCTTATCTTCTATTCTTAAATGCTTATTACACAATCCTGTTGGTAATTTCCCTTTGTGGATATGCTTATATCACAGTTCATTACAACCTAAACATCAAATACAGATAAGAGAATTACATATACAACTTAGTTCAACATGCTTAACTATTAAGACATTCTGATTTTCATTTATACTGGACATTCACATGAACAATACTGATAGTAGTTACATCACCGATCCCATGTTAATTTCAATTTCAATTTCAATTCCCCTGGTCCTTGAGTTACTTTCCAGGTTCTTTCTTCTGTCAGGGGTCCTTTAACTCGAGAGGCGTGTGTCCATCCTTTCTCTGCAGTCCGAACCGCTGTTTCTGTAGTTAACAAAACAAGAAAAGGCCCCTCCCATCATGGAGTTAGAGTATCTTCTTTCCAGGTTTTAATTAGTACTTTATCCCCAGGTTGTAGTTTATGAATTGGAAACCCTAAAGGCGGAGTCTGATTTAAAATCCCTTTCTCTCTTAGTTCATTTTGATTTTTGTTTACCATGATCACATAGTGTTGGAAAGATAAAGCTTCAATTTCAGGAGGGGATGTTGGCATCCACTGAGTAAACGGCATGCCATACAACATTTCATAAGGGGAAAGGCCAGTGTCTGAATTAGGCATTGTCCTTATGTTCAGTAAAGCTAAAGGCAAGCACTTTATCCAAGATAATTGAGTTTCAATCATCAGTTTAGATAGTTGTTGTTTCAGAGTCTGATTCATTCTTTCTACCCTTCCGGAACTCTGGGGATGCCATGGAGTATGATATTCCCAGGCTATGCCTAAAGCAGATACTACAGCCTTTAGTATTTTAGATGTAAAATGCGTTCCCTGATCTGAATCAATGGCCAAAATCATCCCAAACCTGGGGATGATTTGTTCTAACAATATCTTGGCCACAAACAGAGCATTAGCTCTCGCTGCTGGGAAGGCTTCAATCCAGTGTGTTAATTGATCCACTATAACTAGCAGATATTTGTGCCGTCCCACTTTTGGAAGTTCTGTATAATCTACTTGGATCCTTTCAAAAGGTCTATAGGCAGTTTTTCTTCCCCCTGCTTGGGCCCGCCTCATGTTTCCTTTATTTATCTTTTGACAAGTCATGCACCCGTGGGTGATTTGTTTCGCTAGTTCATATATCCCAAAACACCCAAAATACTTAAGAAATTGATCACCCAATGCTCGGCTTCCCCAATGAGTTCTCTGATGCAACTGGTGTAAAATTACCCTAGCATAACTTTTTGGAACCATTTCTCTATTATCTGGTAATATCCACTTATTATTTTTAAATTGTGCTCCTATCTTTTCTAATTCTTGCATTTCTTTTGGAGTGAACGACTTCTCTCCCGTACTTTCTGATCCTTCTTTCAGAGGCTGTAAAACAACTGGTTTTAAAGGTAGCACTGCTGCTTTCCTGGCTTCTTGGTCAGCAAAATTATTCCCTCTAATTCTTAACCCTGTTCCTCTCTGATGCCTCCTTACATGAACCACTGCTATCACTGAAGGCTCCCTCAGGGCTTGCAACACTCTGATTATTAACTCTTGGTGTACTAGCCCCTTTCCTTGAGTGTTAACGAGCCCTCTCTCTTCTCAAAGCTTTCCAAATGTGTGCACCACTCCATAAGCATATTTGGAATCTGTATATATGGTACCTTCTTTCCCTCTTAAAAGTTTTCATGCTCGATATAGAGCAAAAAGTTCACAAGCCTGCGCCGACCACGCAGGGCTTAAAGATCCTGACTCGAGAACGCTCATAGTTCTTCCATTTACTATCGCATATCCTGATTTTCGTTTCCTGTCTACCACTCTCGAAGACCCATCAATAAAATACTTTTCTACTTTTGTTAATTCCTCTTCTTCTAAATCGGGTCTGATTTTAGTTTGTAATTCTATCACTTGCACACAATCATGTTTAGAAGATTCAGCTACATTTCCAAATAGGAATTGTGCTGGATTCCTAGCTACCGTTGTTTTCAGCTCTAAGCGAGGGGAGCTCAGGAGAGTGGTTTCATATTTCAGCATCCTGCTATCTGTTAACCATTTCTCTGCTTTCTGTTGTAAGATCCCTCTTACATCATGTGGGGTATAAACAGTTAATTCCCCCCCAAATGTTACTTTCTTAGCTTCCTCCACCAACAAAGCTACTGCCACTAAAGCTTGTAAGCATGTAGGCCATCCTCGGCTTACAGGATCTAATAATTTCGAGTAATACCCTATAGGTTTCTTGCTCCCTGCCCAATCTTGGGTCAGTACTCCATATGCAGTTTGGTTAGTTGTTTCTACAAAAAGCTGAAATGGTCTCCCTACATCAGGTAAACTTAAAACAGGGGCTGTCATCAGAGAGTTTTTTAATATTCTCAAACGTTCTTCATCTTTGTCACTCCATTTGAGTGAGTTCATTGCTAGTTTCTCATATAAAAATTTTACTTTCTCGCTATAGCCTTCTATCCACTGTCTACAATATCCTAATAATCCCAGCAATTGCCTGACTTCTCGCTTACTTTTTGGTGCAGGCAAGGCTATAATCCCTGACACTCGGTCTGGGTCTAACTTCTTCTGCCCTTTCACTAGCCAGTGTCCTAAATACTTTACTTCTGGCTCCACGAACTGCAACTTGCTTTTTGAAACCCTCAGTCCTTTTTCTCCCAAAAAATTGAGTAATCTAATAGTCCCTGTTCGCACTGCTTCTTCTTCCTTTCCAGCAACTAATAAATCGTCTACATATTGTATGAGTTTTACCCCCAAAGGTGATTCAAATTCTAACAATAATTTTTCCAGTGCTTGTCCGAACAGGTTGGGAGATTCATTGAATCCCTGGGGCAGCACAGTCCACCTTAACTGTTGCTTTCTCCCCGTGTCAGGGTCCTCCCACTCAAATGCAAAATAATTTCTACTATTTTCATCTAGAGGACGAGCCCAGAACGCATCCTTTAGGCCCACTACACTATACCAAATATTTTCGGGAGATATCTGATTTAATAACGTATACGGGTTTGCCACTACAGGAAATCGGGTTTTAGTTCGCTGGTTTACTGCTCTTAAATCTTGAACAAGTCTGTATGTCCCGTCTGCCTTTTGGATTGGCAGGACTGGGGTATTATGGGGAGACATACACGGCTCTAAGGTGCCATGTTTTAGCAACCTTTCTATTACAGGTTTTAATCCCTTACTTCCTTCCAGGGGAATAGGATATTGGCACACTCGAATTGGAGTGTCCGGGTCTATTACTTCTATCCTTATAGGTTCTATTTCTAATTTTCCCACGGTTTCAGGGGCTGACCACACAGCAGGACTGATCTCTGTTTCATCATTCGAGGTTAAGGTATAAATCTTTACTTTCAACTCCCCCTGCTCAACCCCTATGGTCAGCCCTAAAGCTACAATCAAGTCCCTCCCCAGCAAATTATTCTCAGCTTCAGAAACTAACAACGAATCATTAAGGCAAATTCGATTTTCTGATTCTATTTCTACATCACATAAAACAGGGACCTTGAAGGGTTCTCCCTTTGCCCCAACTACAAAAGCAGTTTTTCTACTTAATGAGCATCCTTTAGGAAGTTGCTGTACTGTGGATCTTTCTGCTCCTGTATCTACTAAAAATGTTATTTCTTCATGATAGGGGCCTATTTTAAGTTTTATCAAGGGCTCGTTAGTCGCTTTGGCCCCTAACATAATAAACATTTTCTCATCTTTCTCCCTTTTTAGACACACCCGCTGCATATGCCCCTTTTTCCCACAATAATAACAAGTAGGAATGCTTTCCCGTTGACCTGTGTTAACTGATATGCTGTTTACTGGGGCTGACCTTCCCTGTGGTCTGTTCCTAGGCATCCAGTTTATTGGGGCTGCGCTCCCTCTCTGTGAATTCTGTTCTTCCCTAAGTGGCATGTTATCTTCCTTTTTCTGGCACTCCCTCACTGCAGCTACTAAGACTTTTGATTTTGCCCTCTGCTTTTCCTCATCCCTTCTCACATACACCTTCTGTGCTTCCCTCAGAAGCTCCTGTAATCCCCTGTCTTGCCAATCATCTATCTTTTCTAATTTCTTTCTTATGTCCCCCCAAGATTCAGCTACAAACTGAGTTTTCAATAATGTGGCACCCACAGGGGATTCGGGATCTAATCCCGAGTACATCTGTATACTCTTTCTAAGTCATTCCAGCCAATCTGTGGGGGATTCATCCTGCCTTTGGTACTCATTAAAGGCTTTATTAATATTTTGTCCTCGAGGGACTGCCTCTCGGATACCTTGTATAACCATTTCCCTTAAATCTATCATATTTTGTCTCCCCTGTGGGTCCTGGGAATTCCAATTAGGTCTCTGGGTTGGCCATTTTAGGTCCCCCTGGGGTCCTTGTTGGTGTCTCCTTTCCCAATCTCGCATACCTGCCACTCGAATCATTTCCCTTTCTTCTGTAGTAAATAAAATACTCAGACTGAGGTTCCTCCCAGGTATATATATTGGGGCCTAAAAATTGGTCCAGCCCTTCTGACACACCTATTGGATCATCTAATAATTTCCCCATATCCTTTTTGAAATTCCTGACATCTCCAGTGTTTAAGGGCGCCGTTACAAACCCTATGCCCCCTACATTACCCCCCATAGGCACTTCTCTAAGAGGGTATAATTTCCCTTCACTCTCACCCTCTAGCTCCTCCTGACTCATAGTTTTACTCCTTGTCCTGCTTGAAGAGGGGGAGGTAGGAGGGGCTGGAGCTGTAGTAGCGGTAGAGATATTTTCAGCAGGAGATGGGGGTTGCCCGTGATACGGCGGAGGTAAAGCCTCTAACGGGTCCCAGGGACTTTTCTCATCCTCTTCTTTCTTGAGAGCATACAATCCTATCATTTTTGAACTACCTCTCCAGCAGGCAGCATAATCCATTTCCTCCTGACAAAAAGGTTCTTTGCCATTTACATATAAATTTAGAACCTGACACATCCAATCATCAAAAGTTCTAAAAATAGGCCAGTATATGTGATCAGGTCTAATTTCCTCCTTAGTCCATTCTACCATACAATACTGAATCATTTTCTCTTTACTCTTACATTGAGTAAACTTCTCCTCATCCCAAAATTCCAGCATAACCCCCAAGGGACTGTCTGGGGGTATTTCTGGTAGGTCGCTCCCCTTCGACCTCTTGGGCCTCCCTCCCCTGGGATCCCGAGAACCTAGGGACTTACTTTTTCCCTGGCCCATCCCAAATGGTGCTTCTTCCAGGGCCATGGCGCATGGGCTGGGCTCCTCCGCGGCGCTGCGGGAATGGCAGCGGCCGCTCCGCACACGCACCCAGCCGTGAGCGTTTGCTCACCCCGACCCCAACCCGACTTCCACCGCCGTCAGACGCTCCCACCCCGCCCCACGCCAATTCAAATTGCGCACTGACTCGCCCCCTCCGCCCCACCCCACCTCTGACTGGGTCTCGCACAGGCGCCACAGCCCATCCGAGTACGCGGCCAGGAGTGCTTCTTATTCTGATTGGCTGCTAGAGCTGCCGAGCACCCACCCCCTCCTCACCGCCAGTTCGCCTCAAGGTCCTCCCATTGGCTACGGGGCTCGCAGCGAATCGGGGGTTGGACGTGGTGCGAAGTCTCTGTTCTACTTAGCAACAGTGTCCCACCATGAGCTCCCATTGGCCGCGGGGTCAGGCGCAGGCGCAGCCCGCCAAACTCTGTGCTTGGGTTGGGGGGCGGTGGCGGCCCCGGCCTTGTGGCTGTTTCCCGACCGCGGGCTCCTCCTGTCGGGTTGGTCCTGGAGCCGTGGCCCGCCTGCAGGCTGTAGCCGCTGCTTAGTGGTCGTGGGCCGTGTGGGGTTGGGTGCTCTGAGGAGAGCTCTGCCAGCGGGAACGCTGCTGGGGTGAACGTGGCGGCCCAGGGGCCCCGCGAGTGGCCGCTGTGAAAGCGGGTGCCGAGACCAGAAAATTCTGCTTTCCCTGCAAGGTGGTGCCCTGCCGTCGGCAAAAGGCCAATATTTTAAAAAAAGACCATGAGCCACTTAATGTAAAACTGTTTGTTTGTTTGTTTGTTTTGACTTTGTTTTGTTTTTTGTTTGTTTGTTTTAAGCAAGGCTTAGCCAGGTCTCCCTGGGTCTGCAGGCTGTGCTGCCCCCCAGCTGGGGAGTGGTATGGACCGGGCAATCACAGAATCACAGAATGTCCTGTGATCCACAAGGATCATAGAGTGCAATTCCTGTCCCTGCATATGACAACCCCACAGTTCACACCATGTGTCTGAGGGCCTTGCCCAGTCTCTTCTTGAACACTGTCAGGCTTGGGGCCGTGACACCTCCCTGGGGAGCCTGTTCCAGTGCTCCACCACCCTTTGGGGGAAGAACATTTTCCTAATGTCCAACTTAAACCTCCCCGGGCACATCTTCCTGCCATTCCCTCAGGTTCTGTCACTGGTCACCAGAGAGAAGAGATCAGCGCCTGCCCCTCCTCCTCCCCTTGTGAGGAAGCTGTAGCCCCATGAGATCTCCTCTCAGTCTCCTCCAGGCTGAACAAACCAAGTGACTTTAGCCACTCCTCATACAGCTTCCCCTCCAAACCCTTCACAACTTTGCAGCCCTCTTCTGGACAGTCTCTAGTGGTTTAATATCAAACTGTGGCTCCCAGTGGGGAGCTCTGGGCAAAGCAATACAGAATGTAACCTTTCTGTTGTGTTCCGCAGAAATGGCCAGAGGAACAAGGGCTGGAAAACTGGACTCTAAGTGGCCACCACAACTCATGCCCTTTCTGGTTGTTCTCCATTGGGTCCTGAAGGGTTGCAGGCCTGAGGCCACTGAGGAGAAGGGCTGGAACTGGCACCACCGAAAGCATTGCCAGTCTGCTGGCACTGGTATTTTTGATATCATCCCATTCCTCTCCCAATATTCCTAAACCAACCGTTTTCTATAAATAAAGATTTAATTTTTAAAAATTGCTATCAGTACATCGAGTTGCCTGGAACCACCCATTCCAAAAACCTTTGCTATTTCACCGATATAAAGGCTTAGATGCATCATTTCAGAATGGCATCTTCATAATGGCATCTTGTCTAAAGCTGACTTTTACTTATCTACTAACTTTTTATGTGTTCAGTTGTAATAAATGTTATTTTATGTCTAGTTGGAGGCCATTATCTAGTGGAGTGACTCAGGGGTCAGTACTGGGGCCAATATTATTCAATATATTCATTACCGATTTAGACGAGGGAATAGAGTGTACTATCAGCAAGTTTGCTGATGACACTAAGCTGGGAGGGGTGGCTGACACGTCAGAAGGCTGTGCTGCCATGCAGCGGGACCTGGACAGGCTGGAGAGTTGGGTGGGGAATAACCTAATGAATTTTAACAAGGGAAAGTGTAGAGTCCTGCATCTGGGCAGGAACAACCCCAGGTTCCAGTATAGGTTGGGAAATTACATATTAGAGAGCAGTGTAGGGGAAAGGGACCTGGGGGTCCTGGTGGACAACAGGATGACCATGAGCCAGCACTGTGCCCTTGTGGCCAGGAAGGCCAATGGCATCCTGGGGTGTATTAGAAGGGGGGTGGTTAGTAGATCGAGAGAGGTCCTCCTTCCCCTCTACTCCGCCCTGGTGAGACCACATCTGGAATATTGTGTCCAGTTCTGGGCCCCTCAGTTCCAGAAGGACAGGGAACTGCTGGAGAGGGTCCAGCGTACGGCAACAAAGATGATTAAGGGAGTGGAGCACCTCCCTTATGAAGAAAGGCTGAGGGAGCTGGGGCTCTTTAGCTTGGAGAAGAGGAGACTAAGGGGGGACCTTATTAATGTTTATAAATATATAAAGGGTGAGTGCCATGAGGATGGAGCCAGGCTCTTCTCGGTGGCAAACAATGATAGGACAAGGGGTAATGGGATCAAGCTGGAACACAAGAGGTTCCGCTTAAATTTGAGAAAATACTTCTTCTCAGTGAGGGTGACAGAGCAGTGCAACAGGCTGCCCAGGGAGGTTGTGGAGTCTCCTTCTCTGGAGACATTCAAAATGCGCCTGGACATGTTCCTGTGCGACCTCACCTAGGCGTTCCTGCTCCAGCAGGGGGATTGGACTAGATGATCTTTTGAGGTCCCTTCCAATCCCATACATACTGTGATACTGTGATACTGTGTTTTTTTAAAATTGCACAACTAAAGAAAAATACTTTTTTTCATCCATTTTTAAGCATTCTTACTATTATGTGGTTGTGAAATTTCCACAGTGTCGAGGTTTTGATTGCGGGATGACAATAAAACTGGCAGATGTATTGTTTACCCCCTCTCCCCCCACTTCCCCCTTCAGCCCCTCCCTCTCCCCCTTCCCACTGAGGACAGGCTCCCCCTTCCCACTGAGGGAGGGAAAGAAGGACAGAGAGAAGAGAGTTGAAAAAATTAAAAATGTTTTACTAATGCTACTGATAAAATAGAGGAAAAGAATACCAAATATACAAAACTAATCTTGAAAGTCCCGGCAACTGCTCTGGCAGATGTTGGGCTGGCACCCGAAGTCCTGGACTGGACTCTGCGGCCAACCAGAACTGGGTTCAGTCTGTCACTAGGCCTCAGTTCCCAGGGACAACTAGCAAGGTCCTCTCCTAATGTCAGCCATAAGGAAAAAGGGACGAGATCCTTGTGATCTCCCAGTTTTATATGAAGTAATCACGTGAATGGGATGTTATACTCTGTTGGTCAGTTTCTGGTCACCTGTTTCTCGTTGCCCCTCTTGTGAGATGTACATCCATCAATCCTCATCCATGACCTCACATTCCATTGCTGTGTCTACCAAAACATGTATCTGGCTTTTTGGGAAAGCAGCTAATATGAAAGCTTTAGCTGACAGGCAAATTCACTAAAAGAGAAACTTGTTTTTTAACAAAATCAAGAGACACAGTTGACAAGTTTTGCATTAAGGCCTCACCCTGTTTTTAGCAGGTCTTACCCTTTTTCTGGTTCTGCATTAAGGACTTACTGTTTTTCAAGGTATGATTTTTCTGCCACCACTGCATGGGCCCCTGTGGTCAGTGGTTAAATCACATTTACAAGAGTAGCAAAGTGTTGATTTCAGCTAGCAGGATGAGAAAAGATGAGTCTGGTAATACAAATCTTGATGAACTAGATCACACTCCTGCATTTGTCACTCTTCTCCCACTGGGATGAATGCAAGACAAATAATCTAAAAACCAGAACATCACTGAGGATCGCCTAACTGCATGTTCTTTATTTTCTTGATATCCACCTGGGAGGAAATTTGCAGAAGCTCTCAGGACTTTCTTTTGCTGTTCACTTTAATGGAAGATAGACTTTGAATATATAAAAGCATATATAAACTTTCTATGACGACAAAAAAAAAAAAAATAATTCTAAATACCCTGAATAAACCAGATTTTGTGTAGCTCAGATTGACTTGACAAAATTGGTGCGCATGTAGTAGTTTGAATCAAGTCCCTGCAATCTTTCCCATGGGCAAAAGAGGAATACTGCTACTACTACTTTTACTCCCCTGAATACCGGAAAAATAAATTCTGTGGTACTTTCAACATGGTCAAATATTGGGATAGGTCAGAATAGCAGTAGGAAGTTTATTAGTAAACAAGTAATTCTGTACCTGTTCAGGGCAAAGTTTACATGATCTGTAATAAACAAAACTTGAGGTGCCACACTTAAAGAAGTATAAAAAGAAGTATTGGATAATGAACAATTCAGTTCTTTCAACAAAGTGCTATTCCCATGGGAAAAAATGTATCATAAAGTCACTTGTGAAAAAAAAAAAAAAGCATGATAAAATCTCTGTTGTAGGGATTGGAAGGGACCTTGTCTTATGTTCTACTCCCATAAAGATACTCAATAAATCATTAAAACTATTTCTGGAGTCACGAGTAAACTGAGTACCGGGAGGAGTGGTTTGCAGTCCTCATGTGAGTGGGGATGGCTAGGTTGTAAAGCTGTAACTGTGCAATCTGCGGCATGAGGAAATGTGGGTTTTGGACGGTACCAGCAGAGAGATGAAGATGTCCTGGTCCCACCATCAGTGCACAGCCAGACTTCTGAGGCTTTGCTTTTAAATCGGTTCTCACTCTTGCTCTGCCACTGGGAAAGGCCATACTGACATCAGCAGGAAATTTCTTAGGGTGTGAAGACAGCCAGCATCTTTTTAATCTTATGATTAAGTAAACGATGAACATTGTGCCGCTTTTTGGCTATAAAAGATGATATTGTTAATTAATATGATGCAGAAATGCAGGCATTTCAAGAAGAAAACTCCTTTGGTGCCTGTGTAATGCTAGAAGCTTGTCCTCTGTTCTGTCCAAGCTCCACATTTTCTGCAATTCTGTTGAGTAGGTCTGCACAGAAGTGATTGACAGAAGATCTAACCTCAAGTTCTCTTGGATTAATTTGGCTTACAGAAGAATAATTTGTGGGACTGAGTTCTGTGTGCCACTGCTTACCCCGTGGTATGCTGCCATATGTACTTGTTTTATTTATGGTCTTTATTCATATCTGCAGAGGGCTGTGCCCACTCTAGCTCATCAGTTGGTCCAGCCCCAAGCTGCATTTTATCCCTTTAATCATTTAATCACTTTTTTATAAATCAAAACATCTGCACTAAGTGATCATTTTTACTATTCTACTCTGAACTCTTACAGTCAATATCTTTGAGTATGTAGGCATCTGGAATAGTAAATAATGTCTGAAGAACCATATAAAAAAGTGATTTACACATCCATTCTCTGTAAATGTTGATCTTCAGATACAGCCAAAACATCACATTGACTCTTGAAATGACAAACTCATGTCTCTTCAGTACATTTCTTTGGGATTGCACGCTGCTCCCTTTGTACAAGGGAGTATGAAAGCATAAAATAACTGCTCTTTTCCAGAAACCCTTGCACAGCTCAGATTGTGTCAACTCAGTGAATATAATTAGAGATTCAGAGGCTGTGAAAAACGACTGAGAAGTGTGGAGAGGGGAGTAGCTGTGGAAGAGCTGGTAGCCTGTGGTAAAGGGAGCATGAGCATCACTGGAAAACATCGTGGTAAATTAGTCAGCACAGGCCAGGTGCTGCAGCAGGTGCCATGTACCATCGCCTCTGCGAGGAGTCCTGCCTTCCCTGCTCTTCTAGAGGTAGGACAGAAAATGGTATTTTACTCTAACCAAAGCCACAAATTTCTTCTTTCACGGAAGGCAGTCCCTGCATGAGTGTCTGTTAAACGGACAACTGTTTCCAAACCTTATAATAATTAAACACACCCAACCACTCATAACTCTGTTTATACAAAACATAAAAGAAACCAAACCAACCATGGCTGGCCATCAGGAAGCCATCACAAATCTTCCCCGTCAAGTCAAATACTTTGCTAAGCTCCTAAACGTGGTACTGGGCAGAGTAACATTATTTGGCTCTATATTTCCAAACATGGGGTGCAGGCCTGCTGGAAGGGAATCGGAGCAGGCTCTAAGGCTGCCCTTCCTGGGCTGCTCATTCTCTGAAGTTTGTTTACTGAACTCAGTTGTTCAAGAGCATGTTTAATTTTGTGAAGAAGTAATTTAATCAGTTCCAGTCTAATCAGTCCTCTGCCAGAATGGGACTTTGCTGTTTAGTTTCCTTGTGTACTGGGTGTGGCTGGGATGGAGCTAACTTTCTTCATAGCAGCTGTGTGGTGCTGTGTTTTGGGTTTGAGGTTAAAACAGTGTTGGCAAGATATTAATTATGTGACTATTGCTGAACAGTGCTTGCAAACATGAGGCTTTCTCTTTTTCCCCACTCTGCTCTCTACCCCTCTACCCCCCCCCAACCCCCCCCACCCCCCGCAGTGAGAATGAGTAGGCTGGGGCTGTTCAAGAAGTTGGGAGGGGACACAGCAGGACAGCTGATCCAAATTGACCAAAAGGATATTCCATGCCATATAATGTCATGCTCAGCAGTAAAAACTTAGGCAGAAGAAGAAGTTTTTTTTTTCCTTCCATGTTGACCATTGCTCAGCAAGCTCTGCTTATAGGAGGTAGGGAGTCATTGCCTTTGCAGTGTTCTTGTAGAGTTTGTTGTTGTTGTTCCCCTCTTTCCTTCACCTTCTCAGCTGTCTTTATCCTGACTCACAAGTTTTCTTGCATTTGTTCTTCCTGTTCTGTCCCCTGTCCCACAGGGGTGTGTATACTATATCCTGTATACTATTTAACTGCCAATGTTCAACTTTTTCCTCTAAGCGTTAGCAGCTCTCTTAAAGAGTGATCTGTGTTTTAAATCTGAAGTGTTTTGAAATCCTCCAGGATAGAAGCAGTTTGTAATTTAAATAAAAAGATGAGGAAACATGCAAACTCTTCCCATATTGTCCAGAACCATTAAAGTTATGTGCCAGAGGTATGCTGCCAGTGTAAAAAATCCCCACATATTTCTATTTGGTACCAAAAGAATTTTGTTTGGGGAGATAATTACAAAATGGGAACCGGTTCCACTGCTAAAATTCCACCTTGCTCCCCCTTAGGATGCATCCTTACACATTAGAGTAATTGCTTATATTGTTATCTAGTAATTTTGAGACCAGAAAAGAACTTAAATTGTTAAACTCAGCTTTGAAAAAAAACAAAAAAAAAAAACAAAAAACAAAACCAAACAAACAAACACAAAAACAACCACCAACCAACCAAACACCTAAATGCTATGATGAATGTGAACTTGGTATTGTATGAGGTTGTATTTTAAAGCTGCTAGAATATGAACTTTGATTTAGGAAAATGGAATAATGGATTGATGCTTAATATACTGTTTTTTGACATCTGTGAATTGTAAAAGGTAAATGGAGCTGAGGAATGTGGAAACTCTTGAGCTGGTTGGAATTGTGTATGTAGTATGTTATGGTTGGAGTGAAATGGGAGAACAAAAAAGCAACATATCCCAGGCCTGTGCCTGAACATGGATTTCAGGCCTGTGTGAAGCTGCAAGATAAACTCAGCTCATTGCAATTGAGGAGTTTGCCAGAGCCTCCCACTTCGTACCAGCGATTACGCCAGCTGTGTGGCCTTGGCTACATCCGAACTGCAGCAAGAAGACAAAGAAGAAAAAAAAAATGGAAAATGGGGCTTTAAACCCCCTGCTCTGTCTCTTCTTTTTTTCCTGGAGTATTGTCATCCATCCTTGTTGTGGCACCGTGTTGCTTCTCGGCTTTGAATCAGGGGTTGTTGGTGTTGTTTCTTTTTGCTTCTGTCTTTTTTTCCTAGGTTTTGACACATCTGGAGAGAGAGCTCATCATTTTACCTCCTTGCTGAGGTCGGTCTTTTCACACTGGTCAGCTTTTGGGGGTCAGAGTGCTCAGTGCTTCTCTGGGTCATACTGGTACTGATTTGGGTGTGGAGAGGTGCCAGGTTGGTTTGATGTGGAGTTCGAACTGATCTGTTTTCATGCTGGGCTGGAGATCCTGCCATCTCAGATGGGGGCAAGAGGGAGGTTTTATTCCCCCCTCCCCAGCGATGTTACTGCTAGGGAACTGTCATACTGCATGAAGGAGTCTGAGGGTTGAATTTTAAAGGCATTGCCAGTGGATCCATAGTTCTAATGAAGCTGGGAAATTAAACCAAATTTTTTTTTTTTTGAATCGACTTATTCTGTGGTAACTAGTTGTAAGAGACTTCTCAGTAAATTCACTGTACTAGGTTTTGAGGCCATGGGAGAGAATGAAAAAAAGGCTTTTTTTTGAGACCAATAGAATGCCAAATTTGGAACAAAGTTTTGATACATGAATTCTTGTAGTTGCCAGAAAGTCCTATACCTCTCTTGGGTCAAGATTTGTTAAGTAAATTGTAAGCTCAAATAATGCTTTCTGAGAATTCTGTTTAGTTGTATGGCCTACAAGAAGCTGCTTGGATGGTGCAGATCTGCTTGCTGCAAGTGAGAAATCTCCAAGGAAATTTCGAATGTTGTATTTCCACTAGTATTAACAGCCAATGTTTCGATAAAGCAAATACTACACTGATAGATCTGAAACAGGACTTCAATCCGGTAAGGGAAAACAATATCCAATAAATATGACAGCCAAAATGGTGTTAGAAACTTTGAGGAAGAAATTTATGATCACCTTAAAAGCTAACTGTATTCGATTGGACTTGCACATTTGTCTATTTATAGCTACAATATAGAAACAAGCTGTGGCTATTGTGGGACAGCATGATGAGATTGCTAACAGACTGATATACCGATTGTTACTCTGATCAAAAAATGCAGGGAATTAATTTAAGTCTTAATAGGCTATGATCCTTTTGTCATACATGTTCCGTTTGTGAAATTTAATTTTGATTTTTTATTTGCAATCTACGTCCTTGTCAATTACACTAGCTGATTTTTTTTACCAGTACAACTTTTGGCATGCAGAAATGTAAATATATGCAGAACCTGCAAGTCTTCAACATCAGGTCACAGACCATACTTGTAGTGGGTCTGATCCTACATACTTGCACAGTTTTTGTTGATGGTTCTGGGAAGTCTCATAAAGCTGTAGTGGTCTGGCATGAAGATAACGATTGGCATCATTCTGTAAAAATTATTGAAGTTTCAACCCTATCAGCAGAACTTGGCTCAGCTTTACATTACTTAGAGCTTTTTAAGGAGGAACCTCTAAATTTGATTTGTGATTCTGAGTACATAGTCAAGGTCCAACACACACATCTGATTCTGAACTGTTTTGGAATTTTTTTTAAACAAAAAGGGGGGAGAATTAGGGAAAACACCACAAACCCAATTGTCAAAAGCATTGTATGTGATGAATCACTTATATGTAAGTGGTGCAGCCTAAATTTGCCCTGTGATGAAACACTTTGCAAGTATGACCCAAAACCATGCTAAATCAGAAAGAACCTACATTAGTTATGGTCAAATCACTAGTTAATGGTAAATGGAAAAGGCCACATCAATTGACAACCTGGGGAAAAGGTTATGTTTGTGTCATTACAGGCCGAGGATCGAAGTGGATTCCTGCGAAATGGGTTAAGCCATGGCTGAATAAAGACGACAAAGACTTAACGGATGCAGACGGACAGGAGGGAGATAAGTTGTGAGGACTGTTTCAGATGTAAACCATGGATCCTAATTCAGTGTTATAGATGCTCACAGACCTGGTGGTCCAGAAGCCTATTAGCAAGCAGGTGGTGTACCTTCTGTGGAGAATGGCAATTTGAACAAACAGCGGGAGAGCCAAAAGGGTGATATTACACTTAGATAGTCAATGCAAAAATGAGGTAAAATTATGAGACATTCCTACCATAGTATCTACTGCACTCTTCCTCCCTAGTCTAGCAGCTGGTAAAGCTTTAGGAGACATATCTAAGTTAAGCTATTGGTCTTTTAAACAGGCTAATCTAACTTCTGAGATACTAACTCAATTAATAGTAGATGTTGATGGTGTTAGGCATGTTACCCTTCAAAATCATGTTGCTAGAGATTTTTGTTGTTATCATAAGGACATGGTTGTGATGAATTTAAGAGCAAGATGTTGTATTAACTTGTTTAATCATTCTGGATCTATTCATAGTACTTTAGAAAACTAAACCAGCACGTTAATAAGATTGTCATAGTAGAATTAGGGTTTGGCAAATGGTGGGTAGTTGTTTGATCTTATTATGTAAGGCTTATCTACATTATATGTAACTGTAATCATTGTTGTTAATCATATGTTGTATGCTGCAGGGTATTTCAAAGATGATTCCGCGCATTGTAAACAAGGCCTGGCTGGTTCAGAAACAAAAAGGGGAAATAGTGGGAGATTTGTGGAATTTTCTTGAGGTTGTTGTGTGGATGGGTTTCTATTAGATGGAGATTTATTTCTGAACTAGCCAAAGGAATCTCAAGGGCAGCTCGAAGGCTGAAGAACAGCACCTGCTGTGGGAGTGAGGCCTCAGGGCCTCAAAAAGATGTAAATCAACAGACCTATTAGCAGTGAGACTCGGGCGCGTGGACAGCTCGTGAACATGGACAATATTCAATCAGCTAATGCATGCTTGGAGCGTGGACGCGTGATCAGGAAAAAACTGCATATATAAGGAGGCTTGTTTCTGTAATAAATGGCTTCGCTTGAATTCATATTGAATTGTGTGGTCTCCATGAGTTTTCGCCCTCGCAAGCCTCGAATATTCGCCACATTTTTAGCAGTGCGTGTACCGTATTTTACCTGTAAATTCACCACATCTTTTGCAGTGTAACTACCATATTTTAACTGTATATTCGCCACAATTTTAGCGGTTTACGTACCCTATTTTACCTGTGTATTCGCCACATTTCCAGCGGTGCACCTACCGTATTTTACCACTATATTTGCCAGTTTTTTATTGGTACAGCTACTGTATTTTACCTGTATGTTTGCCACTTTTTTTGTAGTGCGTGTCCTATATTTTACTAGTATATTCTCCACGTTTTTATCGGTGGAAGTAGTGTATTTTAGCTGTATATTCATCACAGTTTTAGTGGTGCAGCTACCATATCTTACCTGTATATTCTCCACTGTTTGTATTCGTGCAGCTACAGTATTTTGCCCGTACGTTCACCGCATTATTAGTAGTGTGTGTACAGTATATTACCTGTACAGTCGCCACGTTTTTAGCGGTGCAGCTGTCGTATATTAACTGTATATTCGTCACAGCTTTAGCAGTGCAGCTACCATATTTTGCTTGTATATTCACCATATTTTCAGATGTGTAACTACCGTATTTTTCCCATATATTCACCAAATTTTTAGCGGTGCATATACTGTATATTACCTGTACATATTCACATTTTTAGTGCTGAAGCTACCATATTTTTCCTGTATGTTCATCACACTTTTAGCTGTGCAACTACCGTATTTTACCTGTATATTCGCCACGATTTCAGTGGTTCATGTACTGTATTTTACCTCTATCTTCGTGAAATTTTTAGCAGTGTAGGTACCGTATATTGCCTGTATACCTGCCGCATATTTTGCGGTGCAGGTAACGTATTTTACCTGTATGTTTTCACATTTTTAGCAGTGCGTTTACCATATATTTCCTGTATATTTGCCAAAATTTTAGCCATGCAGCTACCGTGTTTTACCTGTGTGTTCTTCACATTTTAAGCTGTGCAGCTGCCATTTTTTACCTGTATATTCGCCAGTTTTTTATTGGTACAGCTACCGTATTTTTACCTCTATATTTTCCACATTCACGTACCGTACTTGTTGAATGATCTTTTTCAGAAGAAGAAGATGATGATGCACACCAAAAAGTGACAGAGGAGGTGAACTGAATGCAGTAAGAAGGTGAGTTAGCCTGTGGTGTCAGAGAGGAAGATGGGGAATCCTTGGGAGCCAGCGCAATCCCTGGGGAGGAATAAGGAGCTGAAAGGAGCCGACGAGGAGCCCTGAGGATGACTGGGGAGCCTTGGGGAACCTCGGCATGACCTGGGGAGCTGAGATGAGTTTTGGGGGACCATGGCCCTTGGGAGAATGGAGGAGACCTGGGGAGGACTGGAGAGTCTTGGGGAACGGAAGTGAGTCCTGGGGAGAAGGGGGGATTCCTGGGGAATACAGACAAGCCCTGGGTAGATGAGGTGAGCTTGGGGACCCATGGAGAGCATTGCAGAGTCCTGGGGAGACCAAGGCAGATCAAGTGAGGCCTTGGGAGCCCTGGGGAAATGAGACAAGCCCTGGGGAGAACTTGGGTGCCTTGAGGAATCAAGGCGAGCCTGGGGGAGGACTGTGGATCTCAAGGGATCCCTAGGAAGATGAGGCCCTACCTGGAGAGGGAGGGTCTGGGGAGCCCTGGAAGATGAGGGGAGGCCTTGGGAGTCCTGGAGAGGCAAGGCAAGCCCTAGTTTATTTTTTAGAAGAGATTGTTATGGAATCTAAGTCTGCTCTGTCCTTCAGTCCTTCCCAGAACATAGTTCTGGTAGAAGTTAGGTAGGATGCGTGGTCTTGCAAAAAATTCAGTGTAATGCAATAGCATTTTGATTATTTTTTTTAAGGAAATGTAAGTACATAATTTCAATAATAATATAGTTACTGCATTTAATGAGCTAGCTTTTTATACAGCTTAGTATGATATCTTTTTCTCTCTATGCCCTAGAAAACTGAAATTTAAATCCTTACTCAGTCACATTGCAGATGTGATAGATGTAGTTGTAGGAAAAGGGCAGGTGTTGTCATTTCCAGTAAAGGTCCAGGTGATTGGGGTAAGGGGGTGGGGGGGAGGAGGAGGAGGAGGAGGAGGAGGCGGCGGCGGCGGCGGCGACGGCGGCGGCGGCGGTTGGGGCCCTGGCGATATGAGCCACAGCCTCTCATCAGGGAACTCATTTTGCTCCTGGGCTGCTTTGCTGTTGGTGTTCTGCTGTTCCTTTGTTCCTGCAGTAGTTTGCAGGTTCTGAGCTGGAGAAGCAGAGGTGTCTATTTGAGGTAAGAGCTTCAGAACCAAGCCGGGTTCAGTAGCATATATGACAGAAAGTATGCTTCTCAGTGGGCTTGGTTTGGCTTTTGCTTTGCTTAGTATGTGTGGTATGTTTTGTTGTTTTTATTTTTTATTTATTTGTTTTATATCCCTTTATTGCAGATATTGAAGACGCACCTGGCAATTACAGGAAGGTCCCCCTTAGCCCATGTGGTGTTTTCCTTTGTTGAGGATGGGTATAGTCCCTTAGCCCTCTGAAAGCTAAGTGGAGGGACAGGGGCTGGGGGGACTGGGAATTGCAGGAAGGGGTTTAAAGTTCACAGAATCACAGGATGTTAGGGATTGGAAGGGACCGTGAAAGATCCTCTAGTCCAAGCCCCCCACCGGAGCAGGAACACCTAGATGAGGTTACACAGGAAGGTGTCCAGGCAGGTCTTGAATGCCTCCAGAGTAGGAGACTCCACAAGCTCCCCGGGCAGCCTGTTCCAGTGTTCTGTCACCCTTGCTGAGAAGAAGTTTCTTCTCAAATTTAAGTGGAACCTTTTGTGTTCCAGTTTGTACCCATTACCCCTTGTCCTATCATTGGTTGTCACCGAGAAGAGCCTGGCTCCATCCTCATGACACTCACCCTTTATCTATCTGTAAATATGAATGAGGTCACTCCTCAGTCTCCTCTTCTCCAAACTAAAGAGACCCAGCTCCCTCAGCCTTTCCTCATAAGGGCGTTGCTCCACTCCCTTAATCATCTTTGTTGCCCTACGCTGGACTCTCTCCAGCAGTTTCCTGTCCTTCTTGAACTGACGGGCCTAGAACTGGACACAGTATTCCAGATGTGGTCTCGCCAGGGGAGAGTAGAGGGGAAGGAGAACCTCTCTGGACCTACTAACCACCCCTCTTCTAATATATCCCAGGATGCTCTTGGCCTTCCTGGCCACAAGGGCACAGTGCTGGCTCATGGTCATCCTGCTGTCCACCAGGACCCTCAGGTCCCTTTCCCCTACACTGCTCTCTAATAGGTCATTCCCAAACTTATACTGGAACCTGGGGTTGTTCCTACCCAGATGAAAGACTCTACACTTTGCCTTGTTATATTTCATTAAATTTTTCCCTGCCCAACTCTCTGGCCTGTCGAGGTCTCGCTGAATGGCAGCACAGCCTTCTGGCGTATCAGCCACTCCTCCCAGCTTTGTGTCATCAGCAAACTTGCTGATAGTACACTCTCTTCCCTCATCCAAGTCACTGATGAATATATTGAAAGTTGACATAGGGGAGAGGGCCATCCTGGAACAGTCCTATGGGAAACTGCAGCGGGTCTGTGGAATCCTTGACAGAAAATATGGGAGTAGAGATCAGCCTTGAAGATATTAAGATTTACCCATGAGAACGATGGGGGTAAAGGAGTATCCGGAGATATGGAGTTGTACCCGTGAGAGAGGACAGATGTACCCGTGAGAGAGTAGGGGATAGAAGAATAACATGGATGATAGCAAAATTAACCAATGAGATGTTAGTGCTGGAACTTGTAACCAATAGTGAAAAGACACATGAACTGGTAGAATTGTATAAAAATGCACTTGTAGCAATAAATGGCACCTATTACTTTCGTCTTGAAAGAATTTGGTCCATGTCATTTGTCTGTCTCAACCACGACACAGTCCCCTTTAGGCAGGAAAATGGGGCAGGGACTCGATGATCTCTGAGGTGTTTTCCAATCCAGTCGATTCTGTGATTCTGTGATTTCAGCATGATGCCAGGTTGTGCTGGGCAGGGCAGCTCCGGCCTGTGTGTCTGCATTGTTGAGTAGTTTGCGAAGCCTGCTTTGCGCCTGTTAGACGATGATGGCGCTTCGTTGTGCTCAAGGCGCAGGGCAGTCTTCTCAGGTGTGTTTCTGGGCTCTGGAATGCCAGTGCCAATTGGCCTAGTGCCAACTGGGAGCTGGTGTTCTTGCGTAATGAGCCGAAAGCGTGGGTGGGTCTTGCACCTTGGACTTTTCCAGTCGACTGTGTTTTATGGTGTCGTTCTGGGCTGCGTTGGCAGCTCTGCTCTCTAGCCATCCAATTTAAGGGACTGCCCGCATGTGTGCGTTTGGCTTGGAACTGCTCTGCCTGGAGGCGTTGAGTCGTGGCTGGTGGAATAGCACTAAGCATCCGTGGTTGTTAATAGGTTGATACGCATAGATTGTGTAGGCAAAGGTTGTGCAGTTATCTGGGATGGAGCAGCCGTGGGCAGTCACTTGCGCAGCATTTGATGAGAAGGATCGGAGTCTTCTGGGAGGGGCTGTTGGGTGGGATGGAAGGCGGTTTAATCTGTAAGGTGTTAAGGCTTGTATGGGTGGGTCTTAATGTTTGGACTGTTTTTTGAATGGCAGGCTGTAGCTGGACTCCAGGTGGTGTTTCTAACTGGAAAGCAGACCTCTGGAATGGTTAATGTCTTGATCGTCAGCATCTGGGTGACTTGTTTGCACAATTTTTCAGAGGCCAGGGGACAACACGTGCACTAAAGAGGGAAGGAGGAGGCGGGTGGAGTGCTGTAAGAAGGTGGGTTGGTGAGCAGTGTCAGAGGGAAGGTGTGCCAGGTGCCTCTGTATAAATTTGCTTGATTGCTTCACACCTATAAAACAAAACAATGAGGAAATGTGGGTGTCAGCACTGCAGCTATTCGGAGGAGGTGAGCATTGAGTGCAGGGCTGAAGCAGCAGCTCGTTTTCAGGGGCTGTGCTGCTGGTGCAGGTGTGAGCATCCTTTGGTTGTGTTTCACAGATGGTGCCTGAGCCTCCACGTGGTTGAGGTGGCAGCCCAAAGGGCCAGGGCCAAATGGGGGAGCAGCCAAGGTAAAGGAGCGGGAGGTGGGACTGGCTGCGGGCAAGCTGCACTTTTGGGCAGTGTTTGAGGATGTGCCTTTGTTTTGTTTTTGCAGGTGCTGGACACAAGCCCAGAGGGGTGAAGGCACACACCAACCAGCAGCTGAGAAGGTGGGGTGCTGCTCGGTGTTAAGGAGCACGGCCTTTTCTGGTGAATTAGTGAAGCGTTTCCTTCTTGCTTTGCAGGCCGCCTTTGGAATCAGATGAGCACTTGCGTTGAGCTGGGCTAGAGGCCAGAAAGAGCGTGGGGTTGGGGACTTGTCCCAAGCACTGCAGTCATTTTGTTTTTTGCTGTCTTAGGTGCTATGAGCAACAAGGGCTTCAGCGTCCCCCTCCGGAATGAGCAGGTGAATGGAATGCCATGGGAGTTTTGCGCAAGTGGCTGTTGTGGAAATAGTTATCACTGTCGGATGAGATACTTATTACCGGCACTGACTGGCTCTTCTTCTTGTTTTTGTTTGTTGCTGTTGCAGATGTTTTAAAGGAGTCTGGTGACTGCAGGAAGATGCCCACTAGACAATGCGGTGTTTCTTTTTGTTGCTGATGGATTCAGACCCATGCCTCTCTGAAAGCTAAGTCAAGGGACCAGGGCAGGGGACGTGCTGGGAATTGCAGGGAGAGGTTTTAAAGTTGGTGTAAGGAATGGGACGGTCCAGGTACAGTCCCATTTTGCCATATTATTAGCAGTGCAATTACAGTATTTTACCTGTATTTTCGCCACATTTTTAGCAGTGCACGTGCCTTTTTTCACCTGTATATTCGCCACATCTTTATTGATGCAGCTGCCGTATTTTACCTGTATATTTGCCCCTATTTTAGCAGTGCGTGTCCTGTGTTTTACCCGCATATTCACCACGTTTCTAGCGGTGTAACTTTACCTGGATGTTTGCCACATAGCGCTACAGCTATCGTATTTTACCTGTATATTCGCTACATTTTCAACGGTGCAGCTACTGCGTTAAACCTGTATATTCGTGTGGCAGAATGTAACCCCCCCCCCTCTCTCCCCCTCCCTCCTTCAGTATGGAAGGAGTGGGCACATCTCCCTCTTTCTCTGCTAATTGAGGCTAACAGCTTCTTTTGTTTGGCCCCAGAGCACCCTGGCCAGTGCCATTAGGAGAAGGGAGTGCCAAGGCACACTGAGCTGTGCCCAGCGTGGGGGATGTTTGGAGGCTTTGGGGGCACCCACAGCCAGTGTGGGGGGTGCAGAGAAGCTTCTAGAGTGCCTACAGTCAGATCTGATCAGATAAAAATGGGATTCTTGTCGAGACTCCGCCCATTGTCGCGGGTCTCTCGGAGCACGAGCAAGACGCCAAAATTGTCACGGAGGCACCCCGTAGGTTAATTTAAGGGACAACAAGGTCCAAGAACAACTTTTATTAAACCGGTGAGAAACAGGGTTTTAGCACTCCAAAAGTGACTTAGATACAGATTCGGATATCAGTTGAGGAAAATTATTTAAGGCAGCAACTAATACAACAGGCGGTCCACAGTGTGCATGCACGTGGCTTCACCCAAAACAATGCCGGAGCCGTCCCTGAGTCCCGGAGAAATACACACTTGCCTAAACACGGTGCAGGATTATTTTTAAAGAGATACACGCACTCGTAGTGAGTACGGGAAGCGTACACTCGCGATTCCGCGAGGGTAAATTTATAATACACCCGCAATCCTGCGAGAGTTAATTTACTTACACGTGCAAGTGTGCACGGAATCCTACACGTGCTTATGTGGAAGCACGGGAGGAAAATACACTCGCGATTGTGCGAGGGGCTCTCGGCGGCCACTCGCGATTGTGAGAGGAAATAACTTATACACGTGCTCGTATTGGGCACGGAAAGTTATGCGTGCAAGTGTGCACAGAAGGAAAATACACTCGCGATTGTGCGAGGAAATAATTTAAAGTACGCGTGCAAATGTGCACAGAAAGTTACACGTGCATATGTGCACGGAAGGAAAATACACCTGCGATTCTGCGAGGATTAATTTTACACGCACTCATACGGAGCGCGGAAAGTTATATGTGCATATGTGCACAAAAAGTATAAATATACTCGCAATCCTGCGAGAAGTTTTGGAGTGCTGAAACCCTGTTTCTCACCGGTTTAATAAAAGTTGTTCTTGGACCTTGTTGTCCCTTAAATTAACCTACGGGGTGCCTCCGTGACAATTTGCTAGTTATTTATTGGTGCAGCTGTCTTATTTTACCGGAATATGCACACTGCTAAAAATGTGGTGAATGGGGATATAGTGGAAGATTTGGCGAGGAGGTTAGTTAAACGTAAATACGCTCAAGTGACTTGCACCTGTCTGTAGAAAAAGCACATAGGTCACACTAATTGTTTTACTGACCTTGTGTGCTTGATGAGTAGAACCTCTGTGTTAGATAACATAGGCCTGTGAGAAACTCTAGGCACCTTATCACTATGTCTGAGATTCCTGCTTTGTTTTGAGAGAGAGTGGGAGGTAACTTTGAACATACAACGCATCTGAATAAAGAAATAATTGCATATACCTAGGGTTAGACAGACGATCGTTATTTCACTGTATTTGCTGCCATCTAGCTTATTTACAGAGAATGCAGTCTGTTTTGGTGGAGCTTCTGAAGAGCTTCATGTCTCAGGTGATCAAGCTCTCCATGTTACTGGAACCGCAACTAGTACACAGTCACATAAGTAAAAGATTGGTTCCTTACAACGTTTAATAGTTATAGGGAGAGAAAGAGAGCGTGGGAAATCTTGCCTTCTGCCTTCTTCAGTGTAGGAACCTAGTTGTCACGCCTTCTGTTTGTCCACGTGCACACACACCATTCCTCACAGAAAAACAGGCAGAAACCTTTCCACAATCACCCAGGCTCTGTCAGGCCTTGTCTATCCCTGTCGGGTTTGCTGGGCTCTGTCAAGCTCCTCTGGCTCTGTCAGGCTTTGTTTGGCAATGTGAAACTCTGTCCAGCTTTACTGGGCTGTGTCCTACTCAGTTGGGCCCTGTCACGCTCTGTCAGGATTTGGCTTGCTCGGGATAGCTTTGTGGAAATCTGTTGTTCTCTGTTGTGCTCTGTCAGGATTTGCATGGCTCTGTGGGCCCTGTTGAGCGTTGTCAGGCACTGTGAGGCTTAGTCAGGCTCTGTCAACACCTGTCAGGCTCTGTCAAGCTTTGCCGGGCTTTGTCAGGCTTTCTTCCCTTATGCAGGAATTATCAGGCTCTGTCAGACTTAGGCAGGGTCTATCAGGCTTTCCCAGGCTATGTCAGGATTTGTAGGGCTCTGTTGGATTTTGTGGAGCCCTGTTGGGTATGGTCGGGCTCCATCAGGCTCCGTTTGGCCCTGTTGGGGTCTTTCAAGCTTTCCTGGGACTTGTTGGGCTCTGTAATGCGTTGGTGAGCTCTTTCAGGATCTGTCGTGCTTTGATAGCCTCTGTCGGGCCCTGCCAGACTCCACTGTTCGCTGTCAAGTGCTGTCAGGATTTGTCGGGCCCTGTGGAGTTCTATTAGGCTCTGCCAAGCCCTGTTGGGCTCTGTGGGGCTTTGTCAGTCTCTGTCTGGCTTTGTCATGCTCCATAAGTGCTCCAAAAACTGGATGCTCTTGCGATGCTTGTATTCACACAATTATTGTATATTCATTAAAATTTGGGGGAATTTTTAGCATCCAATGCATCTATAGTAAGAAACAAACGCATATACCTAGGGTTAGACTGAGGTTAATTATTTCACGGTGTTTGCTGCAATGTAGTGCCTTGTACAGAGAATGCACTACAACACACCAAACAGAGAAAATACCAGCAGCTCCTCTGTTCACACCTTGTTTCTGATATACGCTTGAACGCAAATACGTTTGTGCTTCTGTGAGATTAAAGACGCCCCTCTGAATATGTGATTGTGCACACGGGTGCAATTGGTTGTTTATACATTCAAGTCCTGGGGTGCAGGGCTTTCAGAGCTGGATCTGTGGAGACGTCTCCGTAGATGCCGCTGCCTGAACACGCACACTCGATTGTTTACCAAAACATATGCAAACGTGTTGTACCACTTAGCTTTGCATGCATAGACCTACCTCTGTCGGCAAGCGAGAACGTAGTCGCGTGTGCACGCACAGAAGAAAAAGCGGACCATTTACCTTTGTGTGAACATGAAACAGCCATCTATACACTCACAGACACGGGAACGTGCATCAATGCAGTCACATAGGCACTAGCTTTTGAAGACACGCTGTGCTGGTTTGGGCACCTTTCAGGCACACTCCTGAAAGCCGCGCACACTGCTGTTCATTCGCTAAATGCCCTCTTTGGAAACATTTCTCCGGTCAATCTACCGCTCAGCTTTCTTCTCCTGTAACTGAGAAATGTCAGCGCAGTGAATCCGTCTCTGTCTAGCAAACGTCAATCCTGCCTCGGCTTTCCTTTGTTGCCTCTACCTAGATGGTTTCCCTTTTCTCTGTTCACTTGAGCAGTCATGACAGTGCTGTGTTACACACAGGCACAGCCAACGCACACCAAGTGTCAACAGACACACTCCGCTGAGCTCAATACTAACGCAGATGCACTTGTGCGACGAAATCAACCCACATGCTCGTGGAGAGAAAGACATGGACTCACATGCGTGTGGAGCAACGCATAGATACAGCAGGCGCTAACGAACACAGACTTTCAGGCACACTGTCTCCATGCAAACAGGGACCAGTCTGCAGGTATCCTAGACGTTAATTATCAAGCCTACCACATGGACCTGCGCAAACCTCCCAAGATTTACTTGTTAAGTAAATAAGAGATGCAGATTTATCAAGTCCAATGCATTGAAGCCTTGTGCCAGCTGCCTGTTAAATTTGCATTTTCTTTAATTACACTTGAAAAATATAGTATTTAGTTTTAACGCTCATTTTCTGAGAAAGAGTTAAGCTAGTCCCCAGAAGTCTTCTTTCAGTGGCATAGAAAACACTTTCTTCTTTGAAAACATAAAGGAAGGATTCAAGACAGCTTTTAGATTTCTTAGGGTAGAGGAAAGGAAAAAACTCTGAAACTGCTTTCAGGTCAATAAGGCTGAAAATTCTTTTCCCTTGAGGTTTCTGGTCATGTAGAGCAAATTCCAGGCTTGGAAGAGCCTGCTGGCAACTGCTAAGGGTGTTGTTACCTTTTTAAGACACCAACAGTAGAACATTCCATCCTTCCATGCTTCATCCACAACCAGAAAAGCCCTTTAAATATAAAAATTCTGATAACTGTATTGGTTCTGGAAACTGGCTCATTTCCTCTCTTGGGATCTCAGCACTATTATAATCTTTCGTTGGTCAGCCACTGCCTTAGCTCCATGCTCCATGGCAGCACTGCTATCTTATCACAAAAGTTAGATACAGATATCTAACCTGTTTGGCTGCTGCCACATATCTCCTTCCTCAAAAATTTAGTGTAAACCTTCCAATTTCATATATACCACTGATGGATAAACACACATGTAGAAGGAACTTCATAGTAAGTGTGAGTTACCATCTACTAGAACATGAGTACTGAACACAGGCACTTCCAGGTTTTCTAACTATTCCACTCTGTAGATGGCACAATGTATATTCAAGACAAAAACATACAAACAAAAAAGCAACAAGCCCCCCCTACATCCATAACATACTTCTCCCCTGCCCCCCTTTCTCTACACTAATATCAAGCTTAGGAAGACTTAGCTAAGCCCAAAGAAAGAAATTTGAGACCTACCCTCTTCTTTCTAAGTATGCCTTTCCTCCCTAAGGTAGAGTTGTCTTTCATGCCTGCTTTAGGATGCTTCTCCTTGTCTTTCTCTAAAACAACAAACAAAATACTACCTCATAAGCTCTTTTTTTTTTTTTTTTACTTTGTCAAGTGATGTCTCAGTCAGCTTCACTCAATCATGTAAGCCTTTAGCCAAACATTACTGTTTGCTTGACTCCATTTGAGCAGACTTACTCCTTCATATACAGCTGTGCACATCAATATTTAATAATACTCCATTTACCTTCTCCAAGCACTTAAATACCAACAGCTATTCCCAGCCAAGTCACATGTCCACTTGACACAGATTCTTACCTTGGAGACATCAGCAGCATATGTTTACCAAAGATCACATAAGTAGCCAAGCAGTCAGATACTTTCCCAGAATATGCACCCAGCAGTTTATAGCTTGGGGACTTTGAAAAGAAGAGGAAACGTCTTTGTGCGCAATAGATGTGGATGGAATAATATTACCTTATGTCCCATCTTTCTAAAATTGGACTTGATTTGTCCTTGTCTCTATCATCCCGAATAACAGCACATTAAGCACGCTACTGGCTCACTAATTTTTTTAATGTAACACTGATATAAAGAACAAGAAAGAAAAGTACCAAGTCCTTTATATTCACAATGGATTTTACAGCCTGCAGCAAATAATTTCTTGCTATTGAACAGAGCTTCCATTCTGTTGCAGGCTGCTCAAAATAGCATACCAAGCTCGTGTCCAATCCAATAGACTTTGCTTCTGTAGCCAGTCAAAGCTGACACTGTACAACAGTGATTTCCTCATGGAGAGCATATTTATTAACACACCACCAGGACCACAAACCCAGAAATCCTTTGCTGCATTCTCAGTGTTCACCTTTCCATTATGCCCCTAATTATCTCCAAAGGAGTTTATTCCTTGTAAGCTTCTTGTTCAGGCTGAGAAGCATTTCATTCTGAAGATAAATGTAGTCATGTGATTCACTTTTTCTGTTGAGAAACCGTTCCGCCTTCTACATTATGCACGATTGGAAATAAAATCTTCTGCTCTGCAAAAACAAACAAATAAAAAAAAACATTAAAAAAACCAAGCCCTCAGAAGTTAACAGAAAACTTCTTTGACGGTGCTCAGAGTGCAATCTTCCTCTGGAAGAAGCTACTCCAATGGCTTCTCTACCCAAACACGGGCATGTTTCATTAAATTTTAAAGATAAATACACATCGTAAGCCACATGCTGATGTACCCTGTCTTTCCACAAATGTTCTGGATTGTGGGTCCAGATTTATAGACTTTAAAGAATAGAGGAAACATATCATGATATCCTAACCTGACCTTCCAGAGCTGGCAATGCCATCATTTTTGCATCGTGCCTCTGAATCCTATTTCAGCTAAACCATAGTCTCTCTCGGAGATGAACTTTCAGACTTGCTTGAGAAATCTCAAGAGATAAAGAGTCAAATAGCACACCTAGGTAATATAGATCTGTAATTTAGTTTAAGAGGTATCTAAATACTTTTGTTGAATTCAACACAACATCACAAACAGGAAGTCTTAGAGCGTGGGTCTCATGTGAATATCACAAAAGCAGGTTTGTATCACATAAAATGGAACTAATATTCCTGTACATGCTCTTCTGTGGCAAGGCAGGTGGATAATAAATACACTAATAAAGACATACATAATTACATATGCAAATGAATTTCAAATTCCTTTGAAGGAAATTACACATTTGAATGAGGCAAACACTGAAGGAGACTGTCAGTTTGCTAGTGAGGTTTCATAAGCCTGAACCACGCTTCCTGTTTTTAAGAAAGCTGGTGGAAAAAAAAAGGCTGGAGACCTTAAAGACTGGTGGCAGCTGTAGAGATAGATTCATGCTGCCAGGTCCAACACAAAAGAGCATCCAAGGTTTGCCAACATAACTTGATTGTCTGTTGGATAAAGGGTGGGGAGTATTCCTAGAAACAACAAAAACAGGTAAGTGTTATCTTTTCAGTATTATAAACTTGTAAACAAATCAGCAGTAAAAACACACTGGTAGAGCACTAGCATTCCAAGCAAGTTGGTCAGGGTTCTGAATTCAAATTATTAATAATAATCATGATGATGATGAGTCATCATCGACAGCTTAAACCTTCCTTAATTAAGGTTTATTAATGAAGACTAAGGATTGGTGTTAGTTTTGTGCTTAATATATTTACTGTGCTGAAGGCTGATTTTACAATGCGCTGCTTCCCTTCTGAAGTATGAAGCTGATAACTTACAAAGCAATTAGTTGTGCACTAATTAATTGCAGTTTAAGGAATCCTTTCCGGAGAATTAATCGTGCCTTAAAAACTCACACAGGTGGAAGCATGTTTAATGCTAATTTAACATTCATCAGTCTTTTAATGGGTTTCTTTATCTAAGGGTCATTAGTATGTAATATTATTTATCTCACCATTCAGTAATTGAGGGGGGAAAACGCTAATTTTATCTCATCTTGACAAATTTGCAGAAAGAACAGGAAACAAATAATTTTGTGCTCCAGATGATCATTTTAAATCCGGTAGCAACCAAAGTAATTAATCTGCTTGTATGAATGATGAGTCGATACCATAGATGGCATGTCCAGCTAGACATGTATCTATATTCCGCACCTCACGTTCCTTTTCAGTAGGAGAAACTGGTTGAAGTATGGTATCTTCCTGTTAGCCTTTGTGAGAGATTCTCTAAACAAAATACATTAGAACAAGAAGGAACCAAACATAGTACTTCTGCTACCTATTCTTATGCTGTTAGGAGGACAAACACCTATTTCTAGCCCCAAATTGTTAAATCCGTCCCCTGCCCCCAAAGGTAAGTACAAGATTATATCTTCTCCTTTGAGTTGCAGTAGTATTGAATTGCAGAAATTAATCCAGGAAAGTTTAGAATGTCTGGGGGGCTTCTGTTTGTTTGGTTATTCTTTTTTGTTTGCTTCCTCCTCTCCATCCCCCTCCAATTACAGTATAACGAGCCCTGCAAAGAGAAAACCTGACAAGTGACCAAAAGTTTATTTGTTCCCGTGTTTTTTCTCTGTTGGTAGAGAAAGTCGTCAATAATAGATTTAAAAAGGAGAAAAGGCACAAGTAACTATGTCTTTAGAAAGTCTTTTACTTGCCTGTATTTTGTTGTTGAATATAGTTTACAGCACTGTAAAATATACTAAGAGGAGACGAGTAACTCCATCCCTAAGCTCAGAAATGTAAAAACATCATCCAGATGGAGCAAATTACCGAAGGTAGGTGTTTACTTGGGTGCAACTCCAAGTTTGACCCTGTTTCCAAACAGAAGTGAAAGAACAGCAGAACAGGAATATATAATTAATACTAGAGAGATTCAGGTATTAGATAGTCAAAACACTCTCACCTTTATAATGATTAAATATAGTACTTCTGCCACTTACACTTCCCAGCTTGGAACAATAAAACGAGAATCGTCCTTCTCATGAAACCTTTGGCTATATGATGAACTCTTTCACAGAGGGGCGCATTAGTCTAAGAATAGCTTCAATATAGTTTCTTATGAACAAACTACCATGGCTCTGGCTTTTCCCCATCGGAGATAGACTATGACAGAAAACCCTGATGAAATTTGAGCTTATCCCATTAGAATCATAATGTACTATTTCCAGGGGCCTAATTTTTGCTTAGGACTTTTTTTTTCAAAGATATAACAAATTTTTTTAAAAATATGCAATTTGACTGCAATAGAGTGAGAATGCCCCTAAACGCAGTGCTACAGGTTCTTTGGAAGAAATATGTAATACGTAAAAAATAATAATCTGCTTTTGCTACTTTTGACCGTAAATTACTTGAATGATAATTAAAATTAGAGTATAGAATACAAGAGACTATTTCAGAACAGACTATAATTAGTCTAATAGACTTCTCTTTCTGTTTATTTCTCACTCTCCATCAACAACCAGAACAACCAGTTAACCGTCATGGGTTGCATCTGCTATTATACATACAGGAACAGCAGCGTAGTTATCTGAGGAGGCGAATTTTTTTCTTCGCACAGATATTCAGCTTTTCTTCTATTGCTGCTGTTGCCAAAGTAGTAAATATTTAATGTATTCAGTTATAAATGTAAACAGCAAACTGGCAACAGCTGTAAGGGTAGTACAAGAACACGTGGGAAAGAGCTGCGAGTTGTATATCTGTAAAGCTAAGATATATAATCAAAATCTCGCGTATTTTGTACTTGGAACGTAAGATTAACTTGAAACGGACACTGGAAAAACATAGAGAACTCAGAGTGGCACCTGTATGTCTCTGATCATGCCTTTACTATGGTTTTATAGGGTAAATGAAAACTGCTGTTGTTTCTCAGATACAACTAGTGTTGTCTGACAAACAAATAGCTCCTATGGCAAAGACAAAAACCAAAACAACCTGAAGCCACACGTATGTTTGTATACATTCCCCTGAAATACAACCAGGTGTTTAAGTCAGAGTTGTGGAAAATAAATTTAAAAATAAACTCAGTTGTGTTCAGCTAGGAATACATATAAATATTGTTTTTTTAATCTCCCCACACCTATGCAATTTCCTAAATCATGTTTAAGAAAGAACTATAGATAGTGAGGTTTAACACATTGGTACGTTGTATTAGAAATCCAAGTTTCATGCCTTTTGTTTTGCTAGAATATTTTTAAAGTCCTAGAGAAGTGGGACTGATCAAATACTGTAGATGTTAAACCTGAGACTGAAAAGGGAAACAACTTTTTTTTCAAACCTCTACTTTTTTCCAGATAATATTCCAATTTAAATCAGAATCGGAAACACAAAAATAATACTTGTCATCAAAAATTTGTTTTCCTCCTGCACTTCAATTAAGGGCTGAAAATATTAAAATAAAAAAGTAAAACTAAGAGTTCTCCTTCTGCCTGGAAACACCAGGGAAAAAAAAGGATTTCTGAATCAGAAAAATAAATGACAGCATTCAGGATCAAGAAAAAGGTACATACTTAGATCAGAACTTTATTTTAGGTATTGACTCTCTTTCAAACGAATCACAGGGTTGTAGTTTCTATCTCAGTTACACGTGCTTCACTTCTCTTATGCAACAATACTGGTTTTGTTCCCTGAAAAAAAAAAATAAAAATAAATAAATAAATAGAGTTTGTAGAAGAAGAAGGAAGGAGGACAAGGATGACTCATTAGTTAGGCACGATCTTGAGACTTTAAAGCTCTTGCCTTTGACACAGACTTCTTGTAGTTTTGGACAGGTTGCATAGGATGCAAATGCTGAGTGACTAATTGTAGACTAACCACGTTCCAAGCACTGATGGTTCTTGACGTGGCCTGACAACATTTTCTCAAGGTACGATGTCTCTTTCTTTTAACTCCTTCTCTGAAAAATCAGAATGATATGTAGCTGCTTCATGGAGGTGTCATCCCTCCTCAAGAATGTCTGTACCTTGTAAAAAAGTGCCTCTCAACATGAAAAGTAGTATTGCTGTGATGGACAACCCTCAAACACCTTTGGGAGAACTCTAGGAGAAAAGAAAGGACTGGAAATTGGTTGTTTAGTATAAAAGGAAGGATAAATGGCCACTGGAAGTAGAATGTGATAAAAACAGCTACAAACCTGTCAGAAAGTTACATCTCTGTTTTGTCCCTTTTAAAAGAGAGTTCTGACATGAAGGAAACCTGCATCATAGAATTCCATGTGATTTGTGATTTTTTACTACCAAGGATTATCTTCTCTTGTTTCAACATCATAAACACATCTCTGGCTTGAAATAAAACAAAACTAAGAGAGCTTTTGCAACCCCAGCATAATTAGGGAACAAAGCCCATAAAGGGGCTGTCCCCAAGATGAGCTGGAGCCAGTCAACCAGGGAAAAAAAATCTCTGTCTTCTCAGCAGGAGCACATCCATTGCCTCCGCCACCTGTGGCTGGCAACACGGGAAAAGTGTATTCCTGTATTCTTTTACCTCAGCTTTCCTTTACGGACCAAACAAAACATCAGCCCCCTGAAGGAATCCAGCTACAGCAAAACCAAATAAGTGTTTTAAGAACCTGCTCTAATCCCATTCTGAGAGTACTATCTAGTCTCTCCCCTTGACTGCTCTATTCCAGCTAGACCTTTTAATGCATAAGTTAAATGCATAAGTTGAATGCATAAGTTAACGACAATTACAAAAATAATTTCAAAGTTATTGACTTTTTTCTTTATCCATTTCTGAATTTACTGCATCTTACAGGTAAACCAATAGTCCAACCTTTGGCCGAATTTCTACGAAATAGTAGTTCTGTTAACAGCTTCTTGACATTGCTCTCTTATTATTGAGGATCTGGATTTGATATTAATTATTTAGCTTGTATAGCAATGGCTGTCACAGAGTAAACAACAAAATAGTAGCTTCAATTACAGAAAGCAGAACCAGCCCACCACAATGAATACAGTAAAATTGTTGACAACACAAACTATCATATTATTTTCTCTCAGTTGCAGAAATGGACTGCCATTTTTCTGTCTGGGGAGTTTTGGCCTTTCTGAGTTTGGCTCTTGTTGTTTCGTTGATACTGAACATTTCACACTATATGAAAAAGAAGCAAGGTAAGTAATGTCTCTGTAAGGAATGGAGTTTGAGGGGTTAAAGTGTTTGCAGAGAAAGCCATCACTGCTTGGAGATTTCAAGCCAACAAATGGATTCATTATCTTTCGGCAAGAATGATTCTAGTAGAGAGCATGCAACTTTTAAACATGTTTAGGGGAGCCAGGTATGATTATACAATGGTTGCTAGCTGCCCAGTCCACTGCCAAACACAGCTACCGGAGTCCATTCTCTGAAGAAAAACCAACAGAACACGTACAAGTTGAGGAATTAAGTTTTGGCTAAATTTGTATTTTTAATGTACATTTTTAACATCTGTAACTTCCTTTATTAAGGTGTACTTTTCATATAATTGGTTATTATTCATACTTTAGTTTAAAAAGAATTTTAAGTAGCTGCACTGATACAAAATACATTTGAGAAGATTTTATCTTCCCAAAATTCCTGAATGCTTATTTGAATTGCAGATTTCATGCACATTTTATGCTTAATTAGTTTGTTTTGAAAAAGTCCAATTTGCTTTCCATCGTGGGATGCTAGTGTAGCTCTTAAATCAATGTGTCACTCACAATAAAGAACTGATTTGTTTAATTCGCGTTAGAGGGCGACTACAGTCATACTCTTGTTTCGGTTAAAATTAACTATGACTTTCAACAGATTTGATGATGCCATTGCAACCTCTCTTATGCATGCAATTCTGTAGATTTCAGTTGCACATCCTCACCACGCCCATTCGGAGAAAAAGTGCGTTTCCACAGGGAAAACTGCACCTGTGCTATATGCACATGGGTGCTCACGCAAACACTAGCGGGTTCAATCATGTTAAACACACATACGTACATAACCTACATAAACAGGCCTATGCTTATAAACTAAACTCACCAAGTACAAGAGAATTAGAATATGGCAGGATATTAAAAGAGCTGCTGGAGAGTTGTGGGATGAGGGAGTGCCTTTTTGGTTTGTCTTTTAGTGCTGCTAGGCAGAGATTTCTACGATGAAAAATCACAGTCATTTACAAAACTAATGCTGAGCAAGGTTTTGGTAAGGTTGGCTGATGTTGCATTGCTCATGTAATCGGAGCTTACAGTGCTAAATTCGGGAGTTCTGGAGCAGAAGATAGAAAGTCAAGTGTTCCTGAGTTATTAATCAAGCTCTAGTAACAAATCTCTTTGGAGCCAATGCCTCTCTGCCTCAGTTTCTTTTTCTGCGTGGTCACAGGATATATATCCCTCTTTCAGAGATATAAGCAGCAGAACTAGCAACGAAAACATTTTATTTGAATCAAGACTGGAGTTTTTAAGAACATTGCCCCAAGAGACCCATTTAGTGCTTTAGATTGTATTGCAAAGCGGGCTCAGAGGACATGAAGTGGGTTCGTTTCAGTGATCAATAATACCTCTAGAACTACATCAAACGGTAGCTTAGTGGTCTTGAGATTAGCTTTATACTTAAGTAAGTTCCAGGAAAGAAGAGTTCTATTCTTGACTAGATAACAAATCTCTCTTCAGAACATGCACATAGCCATTTCTGTGCTGTGTCCCCACACTTGTTTCCCCCCCCACCCCGATATTTTTGGTCTTGTTTTTCAGATCACATACAATCTGCTTGCTACTGCCACATGCGTGTAAAATGTTTAAAGTCTAATAGTGAAGTCCTAAATCAAGCATATTCTGTGAATTAAAAGTATTTTTCCGTTGCCCTTCTAGCTATGATGGCTACTACACAGAAGATGTCCCAGTTTATGGCAATCTCAATCAAGATATTTTAGGTAAGCTTCACTTTGAGAACACGTGTCTGTTCAGAGGCTGTGATAAATGTGTAGTTAAAAACTGACTGACCAACGCTTTCTGTGTTTCTCAACACAGAATTAATACCAGCTTGGGATAGAACTGCAAACCATCATACTGCACTACTCTTTTTAAGACCAGGTCTCATACTGAATTGGATTTTTTGCAGTCCAAATGATCCTGTTCAGCCAAATATCTCAAAACCAAGAGCTGTTCTTCATGTAAAGCTGCACCAGTTGAAATAACAGCTTGATCCATGCAGTTACAGCAATCTAAGACACATATTACTCCCTGCCTAAAGTCAATGCTCCCACACAAGCTGGTAGAAACAGACACAGACCAGTTCTCTGTTGTGGCTGTCCACAAATCATCAGCAATGTTGACAAATATGCTGGAACAAGTCTGAAAACTGTGAGGAAATAATCTGTTTTACTGATGGCTAAAATGAGATACGTGATGAAAAAATGACTTACACCAGATTTTTCAGAAAACTGGAAGTAGAGTCAGGAATACAATTTAATCACCAGCTGCTGCAACTCACAGCCTCTTTCGTGGCCCAGTATAAGTTTGCCCGTGCTGAAAAATACATTAATATGTGGTTACGCTCTAATTGCAAGATGTACCCCTAGCAGTCTAAAATGACGCCCACTTAGTGAATAATGAGAAACTTTCCATCCGTATGAACAGAAAATGCTTTTCATTTTCACAGTATGCATGTCTGAATTTCTTAGCTATTTGCCCTTCTGTTCATAGAGAAAGAGATCTGTGTGTGAATTCAAACCAAAACAAACTTCTACCAAAGTAAACTGGGCAAAGTTGGTTCTGTAACCGGGAGGATCTGATAATTTGATCTTTTAAGACTCAGTAGTGTGCCTTAATAACTAAAACATTTTTCTACTTTGATAAACTGTAGAGGAATGTTGTTACGGGCAGATGAAGTCCCAGCCTCAAAGGCCAGTTAACCAGCTACAGGTATCTCTAAGTTTAATTCTGGATTTCTGAATTAGGGTAATGTGGTCTGTCTCAGAATTTTTGTGTGTATCCCATGACAATATATAACAAAAATTTTCACACTGTTCATCACGAAAATTACCATGCATTAGTGTCGTAGTTCATCAAGAAATTTAAGCACAGACTTGACACTTTGTTCCATCTGGGACATTAATGAGGGAGCAGGAGAATTATAGACAGCTCATTTCCATCCATATGGCATAATAAAGCTCGGTCACAGGCATGCAGATCAGGCTGAATTGAGCCTACATCTAATGCCATGGCTTACGTAAAGAATTACTTGTATTTATTTTGGACATCATTCAAGTGAAAACACAAGCGGCATCACGTGATAATCATGAGTTTGACTGGCTCTCTCTTGCCCAACACAAAATCTATATGCCTTAAATAAATGCCTGTTTTTGTATCGATTTATATTTTGTTGAGATACCTGGTTGCCTAAAAGCATGCAACCTTCAGCTGAAATTTGCCTGTAATTGAAGCATTCCTAGCATTGATTTCCTGAGTTGATTTCCAGGTTCTCTCTCAGGATACTTCCAGGTGGTGGAAAATTTATTTTTTTTTTCTTTTTAAATCTAGACTTTTGCTTTATTAACTTCACAGAAACAGACTAACCTATGAAAATTCCAATATGAAACATGTTTGATAATTTGGCTTGAAAAACACAGAGAAAAACAGGGGAAAGACACACAAAGGATACATTTTGCACTGCAAATGAGATCATATTTACAGACAAGAATCACCCATCTTTAGTCTTCTGCACAAACCAAGCCTACGAAAAATGTTGCTAGTAACTGGTTTATAATTTAAAAAACAAACAAACAAAAACAGTAAGAAGAAAAAGAGATCAAATAATGTCTTACATCCCAAAGAACTTGGTCCAATTATATAAAGTACCCTCAGTCCCACAGTGAATCTTTCCAATAATAGCTGCCACTACCCTGTGGAGCGGTTTTGATGGATAAAGATTTGTTGCTGAATTAGTCTGGCTCAAAGGAATCTCAAGGCCACTTCAAGAAGCTGAGAACAGAATTTCCTGTGAGAAAGAGGTGTGTTCCTCAATCAGCCGGGTCCCCACATGGTGTGAATCATCTCCCCCCCACTGCAGCGATGTAATACTGAATGGAGCAGTCTGAGGGTGAAGTTTAAAGGCATCCCTAGCAGACCCGTAGTTCTAATGAAACTGGAAAACCAAACCAAAAATTTGTTAATAGACTTATTCTGTGGTAATTAGTTGTAAGAGACTTCTTAGTAAATTCACCATGCTAGTTTTTGAGGTCATGGGAGAGAACGGTTTTTTGAGACCAACAGAATGCCAAATTTGGAACAAAGTTTTAATACATGAATTCTTGTAGTTGCCAGAAAGTCCTATACCTCTCTTAGGTTAAGATTTGTTAAGTAAATTGTAAGCTCAAATAACGTTTTCTGAGAATTCTGTTTAGTTGCATGGCCTACAAGAAGCTGCTTGGATGGCGCAGATGTGCTTGCTGCAAGTGTATTTCCACTAGTATTAACAGCCAATACTTCACTGTTAGATCTGAAACAGGACTTCGATCCGGTAAGGGAAAACAATACCCAATAAATATGACAGCCAAAATGGACTTAGAAATGTTGAGGAATAAATTTATGACAACCTCACAGGCTGACTGCATTCGATTGGACTTGCAGATTTGTCTATGAAAGAACCTGTGGCTGTTGTGGGACAGTATGATGACATTGCTGGCAGACTGATATACCGACTGTTCAATTGTCACTCTGATCAAGAAAATGCAGGGAATGAATTTAAGTCTTAATAGGCCATGATCCTTTTGTCATATATGTAACATTTGTGAAATTTAATTCTGATTTTTTTTTTTTTTTATTTGTAATCTATGTCTTTGTGAATTGGACTGTCTGTTTTTTTTTTAACAGCACAGCTTTTGGCATGCCTGAATGTAAATTGCTGCAGAACCTGCAAGTCTTTAACATCAGGTCATAGGCCATACTTGTATTTGGTCTGATCCTACATACTTGCACAGTTTTTGTTGATGGTTCTGGGGAGTCTCATAAAGCTGTAGTGGTTTGGTGTGAAGATAACGACTGGCATCATTCTGTAAAAATTATTGAAGGTTCAACCCAATTAGCAGAACTTGGCACAGCTTTAAGTTACTTAGAGCTTTTTAAGGAGGAACCTCTAAATTTCATTTGTGATTCTGAGTACGTAGTCAAGATCCAATGCATATTGCTAGTTTAAACTGGGTTTTTAAACTAACAATGTCATGGGCATTGAAAAAATGCAAACTATCTATCTACACAGACTCTTTTTTATAAAGGCATTTTAAAGAGAATATTTCAATTTAAACTTGTCTAATTTGTCTAACTGTAATTATATGAAGTGAATTACCTATTCAGGAGGAGTGTTGTGTTGTATTTAAAAAAATTATGTATGTAAGTAAATTCTTAGCCATTTTTTGTTAAGCTAAATTTTAATGTAGCTGACATGGTAATTTTCCACACTTTGATCTAAAATCATTTAGCAGAAACCTGTGTAATTAAGAAGCAAATATCTTTACTGCTTAATGTAAACACTCTGGCACATCATATCAAAAAACATTTACCTACAGTGACTCCACATGTGTTTGGGACTAGTCATAAGATTCTATCTAGATTTTTATAAGTTGATTGACATAAATTTCCTTTAACTACTTAAGCATCATTTGATACACAGCTGTTTGAGATAAATGCATTATGGTCACCATTTTCTATTGGTGTCATTCTTCTGAATTCATCAGCTGTTCATAAAGCATCTCAGTGAAAACAAGTGGCACATGGAAAAAAAACTTTCAAGTGTGACTCCCCAAAGTCTTGTTCTAAACCAACATGAAGCTGCAACTTGTTGTTGGGGAAGTGCTTTGAAGTCATGAAGGTATATTGTAAGTTGACCTGATTATCGGAATGCTTCTTGCTAGTTTAATAGGCAGCAGAAAAGGAAAAAGAAAGCCTAATGTTAGCTCATGTTACATTATAACCCTTAGCAAATACGAGCGGTGAAGGGGCAGAGCTGAGCCGCTGATCCTGAGGGCTGCCAGAGCCCACAGGAATGCTTTTGCTTCAAAGCACCGCCTGGGAGAAGAAAAAAACAGTCTAGCACTTGCTCTCAAGAAGTGTCTTTGTCAACAAGATTGATGCAGATGCCAGCTGTGAGTGTCTGGAGAAGCTGGGCTGCCTATAACATCATCACAGGGGGGGTAGGTTTTATTTAAGGTAGATGTGTACTGAGAATGGCTAATGATTTTGTCACCATATTCACCTTGAGAAGAATCACAGGTTTCAAACTCACTCTGTGCAGCTGGGTGAGCTTTGCCAATCAATGGGGTGATTGGTAGTTTCCAAAAAGAAGTACAGAGGAGCACTCAGAAAAGACAGGCCATTCTCAGGTCACACAAGACAAATGACAGCTGCTGTTTCCTTAACATCAACATTTTAACATTATAGTTTTTCCTTGTTTCATTTCTTTTGCTTGTTTACAGTTTGATGCACTATCTTGCTTTGCAGTCTGCATAAATGCATACTCTGGGCAAAAGCATTAGCTAACATTCATTGACTTTGTGATTCCTAAGGACATGGAGTTTGAAATTTTTGGTTATACCCTATCAAATATACCAGTTACTACTGCTATAGGATAGTTTTCATGTGCAACTGCTGAATGCCACTCTCATTTTCTCGCAGGGGTGTTGTAAGAAATTGTTTGCAATTGAGGGCTCCTGTCAGTCTAGTGAAGTGTTGCAGGAATTCCAAACAGCCAAAAGGAACTACTGGGTAGACTGGCTGAAAGACTGATCTTCTCCGAATGAAACTGAAATAACAGGAACATGTTGGGACATGGCTAATAGAGAAGGGGCATGGCTCTATTGATCCATTGTATCAGGAGAATTCTGTTCTAAGTTAGCATGAGTAGGCCTCAGTTAGCATGAGTTTGGTGTAGCATAGTGGAAAAGTACTGAGCGGTTGCTCTCTGGTTCAGCTGAGTGTTTAGATAAACAAGCTGGGGAATTATCTCTAGCAGGGTGAGGAGGTTGCATTCCAGAGAAACCACAAGAAGGTTGAGCTCATTATGTATACTATCCAATCAATAGAAGACGAGTAGGCATAATTATTGTATACTATCCAATTAATAGAAGACGAGTAGGCATAATTACTATATACTATCCAATTAATAGGTGACGAGTATGCATAATTATTGTAAGTCTTATATAAATCAGTTTAGTGCATCAATAGAGTTGAGGTATGCTTATCACTCATATTGGGTCGACCGCATTCCTTCCTCCGTCCGCTCGGGTCTGGAACTCTGATGGAATTTTTCTCTCGGCAGGAACACACCCTTATTTTCCCAGGTTAGTGATTACCTCAAATACAAAATATCTGCGGCTACTTCTATTTCTACTTTAAAATTACATATTAAGAAATTAGAAGATGGTTGTAAACTAAGTGACTCCTAAGCTAGGGAATGTCAAAAGAAAGTAATTAATCTCATCCTGTGTGTGCACTGTATTGGTGGCTTTACAGGGAAATTAAATGTTCTACCATCACTGAAGTGATGATTATGTTTCGTAAGTTAATTTATCAGTTCCTGTAAAGCAGAACTTAGCACACATACACGTGATGTACTACCACAGTACCAAGCCTTATCTAATCATTGCACCAAATATGATTTACCTTTTAAAGGCTTTTATAGACTGGGAAACTTGCATTTTATAGCATTTTGTATACGTTGTCCATCAAGAGAAGGAGAGGGTGGCATACAGCACTGTAATTCACAACTGTTGATTTGTAAAGGCTGGCTTATACTTTTGGTTTACTAACCTCTATTCAGTATGGAATTAATATGGATCTCAGTCCTGTCAAGCCTTAACTGTGGCTTTAACTAACCTCAGATACCATGTAGTCAGCATGCATTCAATAAAATTTTAAGAGTAAAATATTTTGCTTTTTTTTCCCCTCTTCATGGCATGTGCGGCTGTAATGCTCCTTGGATTTTAGCTTAGTGTTGTTAGACTTAGCATGTGATTTTTTTGTTGTTGTTTTGTTTTTGTTTTGTTTTGCCTGACTTCTCAATTAACTTAGAAGTACAATTTTCTCTTGGCTTGTTTACTTATGAGTTTTTGCTTCTACAATTGTATTGGAGGCTGTTCAGATTTGAAAATGTGTTGTTACTATGTAATATGTTCTTCCTAAATGTTTATGTTTGTTAGAATGATACTGGGTATATATAGTGCTATAAGAAAAGCTGTGTTTATACTGATCTCTCTTGTTATTTCTAGGACCAAAATCATGGGAGGATGTGTCAACCGAGGACCTTAGAAAATGGCAGGAGGAAGTACTTGACGTAGCTATTAATGTAGTCCTACTATGCAGTTTGTTGTAATGTTTCTTTTTCCTTAATATATAATATCTATAGGAATAAATTCAAATCTTGCTGTGCCATATCATATTTGCAAGAGGTATTAATCAATTAATTCAACATCTGCCTTAAAATAGGGTTTTAGGATAAATTGGTTAAGACTGTCAGATGAGACAGACTAAAATAGATGACCATTTACCAGTGCTAAGCACCACTAGTAAACCTGGGAAAAAATAAATATGTTTTTTTTTACATCCTGGCTGATGGGGATGTGTACTTTTGGATCTCATCAGAATATTGTCATTGAAGTTAACAAGCACTTAATCAATTTATCGTGGTACAGGTAATCAGCTCTTCAATTCCAGAGGTTTTACTGGTTTCATCATTAGATTTTTTTTTCTTTTTTTTTTTTCCTTCAAAATAATGCTAAAGTAATTAAAGCATCTTTGCAGTCTCAGCACTTGCTGTCTTTGCCAGACTAAAGCCATTACTGTTGTGTGATCTGTATTTTTTTATTATGAGTACTTACATTAAACAAGCAGTTATTTCTTTACTGTTTCCTGAACTCCCTAGTAAGAACTCAACAGTGAATTTATTATAAATCACAGTGTTTCTGCCACAACTGCAAAAAGTCACCTTGTTGCTACATTCCTAATATCTGCCTAAAAAGCTAAGTTAGGTGGTGTGCCTTGGTAGTTAACACAGAAGCTGTTTGGAACCCCACAGAGTGAGGGGACAAGGGGTAAAATTCAGTCTTGGGAAACAAGAGATTATCTAATGGAGAGAGCAAAGGGGCTGTATTTCCCTTTCCTTTTCCACTCCTGGGTAATACCTTGTGCATCATCTACTAATCCTTGCTGCACAACTTTACAGACTAAATACATTAAGGACTGTAAGAGGAATTATCTGTCTTAGCCTGGGCCAAGGTAGCTAAAGCTTACATTCTTGTAGCGATTTTAACAGCAATAGTATGACAAGAAGTAAGTGATCAGGTAACTTTTAACATGTATTGTATTTGTGGCTTTTCTGATCAGGCCATGGGAAACCTGATGGAAACGGAATTATTATTTAGGAAGTGCCTAGTTGTGAGATGTGCCAAAGAAAACAAAGGCATCCATTAATTACTATTCTAATATTCTTCTGATGTTTCTTCTTTTCCTGTTTCTAATTGCAGTGTAACAGAGGAAGTGAAAGGAATGCAGGTAAAGTGTTTAAGAAAATAAGTGCCATAGATTATCTTATCCAAAGAGTCTTGACTTAATAGAAGACATCCTGGTTTTATGCCAAACTCTCTAGGATACTCACTGTTTTTTGTGGGGGGAACCACACAAAACCAATAATGTTCATAATTAAAAGCTTGAGTAAATACATTATAATTGATATTGCTGTCATCACAAGTTGTTTAAAATAATCTCACCTGATCAATTAAACAGATAGCTTTTTGTTGTATATGTCAGTTTCGGCAGATATTCATTGAATCTAAAAATTCCAGCCCTAACTTACATGGATGTTCAAGTGGAGAGATTTGGAAGTTGCTAACTTTTTGAAATAATTAGATAAGCAGGCATATTAAAAAATGAGTGTTTAAATACTCTGGTATATATTAGGTGCTTCACACGCATAGCTGTCACCAAGGCAGATGATTGCTTCCTTCTTGAGGGAAAACAGAAAATAGCAATCATCTGTAATTTGTCCTCCTGTCATTTGAGAGTGTAATTTCAAATATGTATTTGAATGATAAAGTAATTTCTGCAAAGTTAGAAGATGTAACCTTGTGTTTTCTCAACCTGTGTATTGAAATACAGGAAACGAATTTCAGAGGCGTCTGTAGCTTAGCTTCTTTAAGTGTCCTTTGTGTCTTTTGCATTCATGGGATAAATTAGTGATGCAGTTCAGACTCTGGTAGCTTCATAGCAGTGTGCGATAATATGATTATCCACTCCTCCTCCTCTTGTAAATGTTCTACGAAGAGACTGGAGAGGATTTATAGCAGCCTTGGTGAGTCCCAGCTATCTCCAAATGTAGTAGCTTCTTAGAGATGTTGGATTGGATTCCTCACTTAAAAATGGAATTCACTTAGGTGTTCTGGTTTGGGGGTTTGTGGAGTTTGGTTTGGTTTGTTTTTTTGTGTGTGTGTGTGTTTGGGTTTTTTTAATATACAAATGGTTAGCAACAGGACATGCCAACTCTTAAGAAAAAAGAGTATTTCTAGCTGCTTTAGCTAAAATTTTAGTTTTAGCAGGTTTTTTCTATCTTTAGTATTCATTCAGAGACACTTCTTAGCGAAGGCAGTGTTTCTTCCAGGTTTTATACAGTACTTTTGTTCTGAAAGTATGCGAAGCCTATCAACAGCAGGTACAAATAAACCAAACAGCTCTCACCTGTACATGAAAGTATTGGTCTTCCCTTAATCGGGAAAATTATTAGGTCTACCTCCTTTGGTTTCACAGGAAGTAGCATGGCAAAGTACAGTGATATGTGAACAATTCCCTGTATCTATTAGGGTAGTATCACAGAATAATTAATTTGGAGAGAAAGGGGAAAGTTCAATCTGCATTGTATATTTATCTAAGTGTATTTAAGTTTAGAAGATTGTATCAAAGTCAAAACTTTACAGTTTACAGTTACCTCCCTACTAATATGTTCAACTCTTCTGTAAGATATCTCTTTTAGGTAATGATATATCCTTTAGATAACATTGTATTGAGTGCATTTCCAGTGAAATAACTTCCTGTATTATTGGTCAAATTTTTCAGAGAGAAAGGTGGAAGTTTTCATTTTTCCTCTCTCTCCTGCACTTGAGCAACAAAGGTGTTCCCGAATTTCCCTTTTGGCCCTTAAAAACACTTCAGGGCTCCCTGGAGAAGATACTTGATTTTTTTTTTCTGTTTTGTGCAGTGCCGTGATCCTCTGCTAATAACGTTCTAGTGATTTGAAGTATGATTGACAATACATTGAAAACATATTTAAAATTACACTTTTGTGATGTTTCACACCTAGAAGGATATTCAATTTGTATGCAGATCAACTTGTTGTATGATACAACCTATTTCTAAGAACTTGTAATTGACATGATGGAGTCAACCATTCTTGGACACTTGAGTTACCTTTATACAAGAACCTCTCATTTCTATAGCAGTCTAGTAATTTCTGACTGTTTAGGGAGCAGTGTGCCAGATTTGTGCCCAGTTCTACTGGATAAAGAATACTGAATGGCAGAAAGCGAGTATCAGCTGTTAGAGCAGCAATTGGAGGCTGAAATTTTCCAGATGATAACATTAACATTTTCACTGCTTCCTCCACTATTGATGCTTGGTAACTGGTTTCCTGTGGATAAAGTGATAACTTTTTTTTCTTTTAGTCATGTGGGAAGAAACTTTGATAATCTGACAAGTATGGGTTTCAGTTCTAATAAAACAATTCTGCTGGGGTCAGGTAAACTGTCAAAGACGACCCTCCGTTTGCTCAACATTTTCACCAGATGATGTGAAATTGTGTTGTTTCCCACAAAGATACAGTTTCTTTCATATGTGTCTTTATTTTAGCTCTATGGCAGCAGGTGTCCACAAAGCTTTAGGTGATGACTGCAGTGACAGGGGACAAAAATGGAAGATGGGATAAGTTGGAATGTATTTTCATTCGCTTTTTAATAATTTAAGGATAGTGTCAAGAGGCAGCGATGTTGTAGGTATCATAACCAGATCTTTCACTCTTTTTTTCCATTTTCAGGGGTATTCTCCTTTCCCCTTTCCCTCCCTGTGATAAACACGATCATGGGACAACGATATAACAGCCAGGGAATTTCAGAAATGAGAACTTAGAATGCAGCTACATGTTTTCTGATCATGAAAGACTAAGGCTTTAGCTAGTGATGAATTGGAAGGTCTGATACACCTAGCAAAGAAATGCTTTATTGTGTTTCATTCACAAACATACCACATAGAATACCTAAAAATTAAGTTGGAAGATTTGGACTTGCTTTTTAATATTATTAAGTCTGTCTTATTTCTTGCCTTGGCAGTTCTAAGGCAGTCTTGATGAGAAGCAACTAGGAAAAGGAAGCATAGTAGAAGGTCCTCACTGTCTTTGTTGGGAAATTTAGGAATGTAGTAGGAAATAAGTGGGAATGATACCTTAATTAATAGTGAATCTTGCCGTTCAGTACTTAGAAAACATTCCCCATCTGAAATTGTTAGCGTAAATCTTGAAGAACTGGTTGCAAACAAGTTATCTCCACTCTTTGTTCCACTCATGCCATTTAGGACTCTATAAGCCATGCTTTTAAATTTGACTTGAAATGGAAAGGTAATACAGATAAACAGTTTTAGTGTAGAAACGAGTTTTCTAAAATGAAACCTGTTAGCAAATGAGTCATACAGGGTGTGTTTAAAAACATTTCTGGTTTGGTTTCGAGTTCAGCTAGGTTTTATTTAGTATTTTTAGTATTTTCAAATTGTAGGTGAAGAAAGTGATACCGATACAGTTTCAGTAAGAAGAAAATTTCAAGACATTCACTTACAGGTAAAAATTTCTGATGTCTAACGCAATGGAATAATTTTATGTTCAATAGACATGATTGAATTATTTGAATAGCTTACATATGTGTCGCGGTTGAGACGGACAAATGACATGGACCAAATTCTTTCAAGATGAAAGTAATAGGTGCCATTTCTTGCTACAAGTCATTTTTATACAATTCTACCAGTTCATGTGTCTTTTCACTATTGGTTACAAGTTACAGCACTAACATCTCATTGGTTAATTGGTTACTTTTTCTGTCATCCATGTTATTCTTCTATCCCCTTCTCTCTCATGGGTACAACTCCATATCTCCGGATACTCCTTTACTCCCATCCTTCTCAAGGGTACATCTTAATACCTTCAAGGCTGATCTCTACTCCCATATTTTCTGTCAAGGATTCCACAGACCCGCTGCAGTTTCCCACAATTCCCCCTTTTTTTATTTGTGCTAAAAATGCTGCCCTCATTGTCCGCTGCAGGGCCCTTTGCAGCAGAGAAATCATGCATGGCAACATTAGTAACACAACCACAACAATCATCAAAACGATCAGTCCTGTTTTCACTACTGATACGGGGATTGGTACCATAATAAGTAGGAATATGCTGACCTTGACAATCAGGGCACGCAGCAATAATAGCACGTGCCTCAGAATTTGAAATGCCAAAGTGTCACCTCAAGGCATGATAGCCTTGATGATAGAAATGATGTGACTCTATTGCCTGTTGTTTAACATCAGGAACAGGTCCTAAAGTCACTGCTGAAACTAGAGAATCTGCTTTTGCATTTCCTTCTATTATGAAACCTGGTAACGTAGTATGACTTTTAACATGCATGACATAATATTCATGATGACGCTTCTGAATTTCAAGCCATAACAGTTTTAAAATACCAAATAACTTTTCATTAGACACATGTCCCAATACAGCTTTATCCAACCATTGTACAAGCCCAGCCACATAAGCAGAATCTGTCACAATATTCACAGGGCCAGGAAAGGCCTGAAACGCCATGGTCACTGCTCTAAGTTCGACCACTTGTGGTGATCCTTCCTGATATTCTACTTGATGTCACCACTGTGGCCCATCCTTCCAAACAATGGCTGCCTTGCCCGTCCTTCCTGATCCATCTGTAAATACTGTAGGTCCATTTACTGGGCTCGATTGATTCAATTGCTTCTGACCAAATCTTACCTGACTGCCTAATTTAATCACTGGATGTGAGGGCAAATGATAACTGATTTGACCCGTATAATTCATCATAGCTGCTTGTAGTGCAGAACTATTAGCCATACACCACTCAAAATAATCACTTTGCACAGGAAGCATGATCGTTTCTGGATCTCTTGCCATTAATTCCATGCAACGTAATCTGATTTTAATAATTACCTGAGCCACCAGTTCAAAAAGACCTGGGGCTGTCTTTTTTGATTTGGCTGGCAAAAAGACCCACTCTAAAATATGTAGAGGATCTCCCCACTTCTCATGCTATTGTGCGATCATAGCAAAAGGAATGCATTGATCAATCAAAACAATTGCTTGTACAGACACTGTCAAATCAATTCTCCATACGTGCTTACTACTGATTGCTTGTTCAATTTTCGCAATGACCTGCTGTGCTTCTGTTGTCAAAGTGCGAGGGGCAGAAATATTAGTGTCTGCTCGCAAGAGATCAATCAATGGCTGCAATTGAGAAGAGGGGATTCCTACATAAGGCCTTACCCAATTGATCATTCCTGCCAATTTTTGCACATCATTCAGTGTTTTGATTTCTACTTGCAGTTTTATAGGTTGTGGTATCACTGTCTGATCCAAAATTTTCATGCCCAAATAAAGCCATGACTGTTGTCGTTGCACCTTCTCAGGTGCAACAACCAGCCCATACTGATTTAATGACTCACGTGCTGTATTTTCCATTTCACTCAATTCTTGTGGCGTTGCTGCGGCCAACAAAATGTCATCCATATAATGATAGCAATACCCTGATGGAAACAAAGCACGTACTGGACTCAGAGATTTTGCCACATACCATTGACATATGGTAGGTGAATTTTTCATCCCTTGTGGCAGCACTTTCCAATGATACCTTTTTGCTGGCTCTCCATTATTTACAGATGGAACAGTAAAGGCAAACTTTTCCATGTCTTGTTCTGCTAAAGGAATAGTAAAGAAACAATCCTTCAAATCTATTACAACAATTTCCCATTGCATTGGAATCATTGTAGGAGAAGGTAAACCTGGTTGCAAAGCTCCCATAGTTGCCATAACCTCATTAAGCTTTCGTAGGTCATGTAATAATCTCCATTTTCCAGACTTCTTTTTGATAACAAACACAGGAGTATTCCAAGGGCTATGTGAGACCTCAATGTGTCCCGCAGCTAGCTGTTCCATCACAAGAGATTGCAGGGCTGTAAGTTTTTCCTGAGCAAGGGGCCACTGATTGACCCATACTGGTCTTTCAGTTAACCATCTTAGTGCTAAAGTGGGCCGAGAAACACCCTGCATCACAGTGACCCCTGCTAAAAATCCGTAGTTATCCGTACTCCTCACTGCCCTATGCAATCCCTCCCCCATAAATTCAGCGGGGCTGGGGCCACATAAGGTCTCACTGTAGCCCTTTGGTTTTCAGGATTAGCAATCACTATTGGTTTAGCTGACATCAAACTGTTTGCGACTCCACCCAGTCCCATCACACCTACAGTATTTGAAACCAAAGGCCAAGAAGGAGGCCAGTCCTGTTGTGAAATTATAGTGACATCTGGTCCTGTATCAAGCAGTCCAGTAAGGGTCACCTGGCTGGGAACAAAAGCATTCATTATGAGTGTACAAACCATTTGTGGCCTTTTCTCTGACACTGTTTGAGAACAAAAAATAAGTGGCTTTCCAGTTGAACCAGGTCCATTGTCCCCACGAAGAACTTGCTCAGTCCTAGGAACAGAACTCAAAAAGGGCACAAATTGAGCTAAAAGTGTTCCTTTTTGTGTTGTCACAGGTGGTGTCGCTGTGGAAACCAAGGCACAAATTTGTCCTGTGTAGTCCGCATCAATAACCCCCACGTGTACCATTAATCCTCGCAGGGTACTACTTGATCGTCCTATTAACAAAGCACTCAGTCCCCTGCCAATTGGCCCCCAAGCATCCAGGGGCACTTTATGCACCTCTTGAGTTGTTATAGTTACTGTGTGGGTGGTGGATACATCCATCCCAGCTGCTCCGCTGGTTTTTCCTGATAGTGTGTCGCAGAAGACTGCATGTGCACTGACCCCAGAAACGGATTGCACGGGTTGCAAAGCATTGTTGAAGGAGGCATTTGTGTCTGCACATGCCCCTTCGTGCTCTTCTTGTCTTTTCCCTGTGGCAGTAGCTGTCCGTTAGAATGATACCTAGAATGGCACCGCTTAGAAAAATGTCCCTTTTTTCCACATTTGAAGCAAATTACTGAGGCTGTATCATAGACAGGTGTGTGTACAGCTTTTGAAGCCTGTTTGTTTGTACGTGGACTGATGAGTCTTACATGACCATTCCGACCGCGTTCATAGCACTTTTGATATTGTATTTTAGCTGCTGCCATAGCAGCAGCAAGTGCAGTCATTTTATGTTCCACTAAACCGACCTTGGCACAAGCAGTAATCATTGCTTCTAAAGTTGGATCCCCTGGCAGAGTTTGAATCACTTTTTGGCAATCTGTATTAGCATTTTCATGAGCTAGCTGTTTTACTAGCAGTCCCCGGACATTCGCATCGAACACCTGACGTTCGACAGCCGCTTGTAATTTTTCAACGAAGGAAAGAAACGGCTCTTTAGGACCCTGCTTGATAGCGGTATATCTCTGTTTTGGTTCTGCCAGCTCTGCTGTTCTAATTATAGCCTGGATCCCTATGGCCTTCACTTGCTCAAGCACTAGAGGAGGCCATTGCGCTTGAAGTCGCAGATCAATATACGGCCCCGAGCCCATCAATACATCCACACCAGTAGCAGAACGGGGATCAGTGTCTGGGAAGTGTATGTTTATCACTGCTTGTGCCTCAGCCCTTTGCTGCCAAATACTTTGAAACACTGAGAGCTGTACAGGTTGAAAAATAACCTGAGCTAACTGAGAAACATCGTAGGGAGTCATAGCTTCCATAGATAACAAACGTAACAGCTGCATAACCGCAGGGGAGTTAGGCCTGTACTGAGCAGTGGCTTTTTGCAAATCTTGAATTACTTTCCAGGAATATGAAACGTGCTCATGGGGCTCCCCCCCTGCAGGGTTACGGTATATGGCGGGAAATGCCATAGATTCAACAGGTTCAATGGGTGGCGGCTCAGTAACCGGGGTAGGAACCGATATAGTTTCTGATAAATCCCAGTCCCCAATTTCCAGAGCTTTAGCCTTCACCCTCTTCCAGAAACACACAGGGTCCCGTGGTTTAACCGTAATCGAAGCTGGGGGTAAATCCCAGCTTTTTGGTAAGTTCGGTTTACGCTCTGAAACTCTACCCCCACCCTCAGGAATTTGCTCTGCAACCGCGTGGGAGGGGGGCGGGGGCAGGTTGGGGGGACCCAAATTTATAGGAATTACGTTATTTGGCTCGGTCTGGCTCACCACAGGGGGATCCTCCCCACCTAAATCTCCAGGCAAGGGGGGACAGGAAAGAAAATGTCCATTTTTTTCTTCCGTGACTGACAGCGGCGGGGCAGAGGGTTGAACTGTGATTAATGGCGGTGACGCAGATGGCGGAACCGCGGTTGATGATGGTAGAGCAGAGGTTTGAGCCGTGATTGATGACGGCGGAGCAGTGGGTTGAACGCACTGCTCTGACCGGTGCTCCAGGGGCCCCTCCCGAGATCGTATATAACCCAACGGTTGCGACGGACAAACAACATGGACCAAATTCTTTCAAGATGAAAGTAATAGGTGCCATTTATTGCTACAAGTGCATTTTTATACAATTCTACCAGTTCATGTGTCTTTTCACTATTTGTTACAAGTTACAACACTAACATCTCATTGGTTAATTTTTCTGTCATCCATGTTATACTTCTATCCCCTTCTCTCTCACGGGTACAACTCCATATCTCCGGATACTCCTTTACTCCCATCCTTCTCAAGGGTAAATCTTAATATCTTCAAGGCTGATCTCTACTCTCATATTTTCTGTCAAGGATTCCACAGACCTGCTGCAGTTTCCCACACGCATGCCTGAGGTGTTGATGCAGTCAGCAGAAGACTCCATGTAGCCTGCATATTAATGCGTATTTTCAGCAAGTATAATAAGAGAGAGGTTCAATAAATAATGTCATGAAGGCCAATATGAAGTAATATTTTGTCTTGGTATTATTAGTATACCAGAGAAAGCCATACAAGATATTCCAAGCATGAACAGGCAACTCTGAGAAAGGCTACGATAGGTATGGAAAAAGAATAACCAGATGAATCACAAAATGAAAAAACTTATAAAAATATGATCATTCACCTGAGAGTTTAACATAAACAGGTAACATGGTGCTTTGTTTTTTAAAAAAAATAAATAAATCTGAGATAATGGCTACCATAACAAAAGCAGACTGGAATATCCTGCTGTTGTTTCCCAGACGAGACTATGGGCTACCCAGAGTAGTTACACTGATGTGGAAAAGTACAACACACATTGTGTGTGTGCAGCCATACTAATCCTGTGTTCTGCTTGCTCAAACACCAATTACGAAAACTGAATTTACTGTCCTTGCTTGTTCAGCATAGTGCTAGGCATTGTCATGTCTCTGACAACAACTAATACAAACCACTTCAGAAAGCAAGAGTTTCACTAATGGAAAACATTTGCTGTTTATCACCAAATGCTTTTAGATTTTACATAGAGGTGAATTACAGAGTAGGCCTTAATTTGTATATGAACTCAGGGAATATTAATAATATATATATAAAGATTTGCAGCTGTAATTACCAGTGATTTGTAACCTAACACTAGGACTCTTTTCTTTTTTTTTTCTTTGTTGTTTGGGGTTTTTGGGGTTTGTATTTATCAGTAGGTCTTCTGAGGCAGTGTGTGCTTTTTGCTGCATCAAGAAACTAGCTATTTATCTCTTTTTTTTTTTTTTTTTTTTTAATTTGTTTTCACATACGGTTCCCTCTTGGGATAGTTTTAGCATAAAATGTCTTCATTAAAAATAAGTTTATGCAGGTTGGGTATCCTCATCTGAATAATAGTAGTTTGAAACAAATCTAAGTAATGTTGTTTGGGTTTGTCAGTGTCAGTATCTTCTGTGTTTTGAATTTAACTTTTTTGTTTTTTCTCCTCCCCCACTAAGAATCTGTATGTACGTGATGGGAAAATATAAGAGAAAGTAAAAGTGGATGTGATAGTTCAAGACAATGTTAGAAAAAAGAGAGTTTAAGCTTTATTTTGGGTTTGGGGATAAGGGAGATTAGGGGCACGAAGGATTCTGTTAAATGGTACGGCTTCTGCTTCCTACTCAAGTTGCCAGGGATGTATAAATTATCCAGGTGTATATATACATGTATGTATATATCTCCATGTATGGATTCTCATATTTGGGAAAGGGATTAAACTATGACACATAACGTAGAAGTTGATAAAATAAATAGCCTTTCCAAGATTATACTGCTAATTCTTAAAAATTGTTACTGAAGTCTGACTGGACATTTTCTTCCTTGTCTGAAACTTACGAAGGCCCTTAGGACCAAAACTATACAGGACCTATTATAGTAAGGAGAGAGTAGAAGTCACAAATAAGGTTTGGTTGTTACTTCTAATGTGCAAAAAATTGAGGAAAAAAAGTGCAAAAAATTGTGTCTTCTGTTTGTTTTTCTGTTTGTTTTTCAAGGTTCGTCAAAAGGTCTGCATTTAGCTTCACCAATGCAAGAACTGATTGGTACAGCTAAATCTTATGTAGGTTGGTCAAATATTTTAGTTACAAAACATGTTTCTATTAAAATGCATTAGCAATATTTAATGTATTGAAAACACAGAGGCACTGTTTATCTGGCAAACAATGCAGCAATGAAAACCTGTGGGACCCAGCCACATCACTGATGTATTTGCTGTAGGGATACAAACTCCTCATGAGCATTCACATACCTGAAATAAAATGTTGAAAGCAGATATTTGTTGAGAACGGGTTTTTATTTAGAACATATATTTTGTCAGAACACAGAATATAACTGTCAAATTCACTGAAACATATAAAGTTTTATTGAACAATCCACTCTGTGAGCTATGTAGAAAATTTAACATAGCAGGCATATAACAAGTCATAGCGCCTAATACTGCATTTCAATCATCCATCCCAGCTTAGAATTTTTCATGTAGTGTCAATACCCTTATAAAGCACAAACAGGCAGGAATCCAGCAAAAAGAGCTTGATTCTCATCTTACGACTAATATGTTAAGAATCAAAGCTTATTAGCAGATAACAAGAAAATACTGATCACGCTGTTAGAACAAACACTACTAACTACAAAATTTAAACTTTGCCATAGAACGGAACCCTGATTCCCTGCAATACCTGATGAAGCCAAAGGACTAAGCGCCCTGTCAGAAGGGATGAACCAGTCCTGAAGACTTACATTACAGGTAAGCATAAAACAGGACTAACTGCATGACACGTACATAAAATACATCCCTGATTCTTGGAAGAAGAAAGAAAAACAAAACAAACCCAAACTTTATAAAGCAAAGTTTTTTCTGTAGCAGTCCATGAATGCTCCTTGGTGGGTTTCAACCAGGAAGTCACCCAAGCGATTGCTGGGATTTGTCATCTTTACCCACAGTGTAGCTTAGTTTTCTAGATACCCTATAGAAAAGAATGGTTAAGATTATAAAGTAAATTACACAAAAATACTATGCCTGCCAAAACCCTGATGAACAGAATGAAATTGAAACAAATCATCAAAGCAAGATATCTGAACATCTTGACTGTAAACAGCAGCAGGACTCCTTGTCCACATTCCTATGTGCTCTCAGCTAGAGAGAAAACTTTTCATCCTATGTCATTTTAATGTCTCCGTAATGCTACTCTCTTAACCTAAATTATATAAGTATCTCTTAAACTTCCCGATGTAAGCTCGGAATGTATTCACCAATAGCTAAAAAGGAAAGATACAAGTGAGAATGTAATTATTTCCTTGCATATTACTTAAGAAATGGCATATTTTGAACCATTTTGGTTTACATCTGACAATTCAGTATAGCACTATAGCTGTACAACAGCAGTCACACAGAGCTCAAGAAAAGTTTTAGTTATGAACATTTCTTTTTCTGAAATAAGTCTTTCATAATCACCTTCTCCAGAAAGGCTATCAAGTTTGAGACAGGAAGACAATACAGGTTTCTTTCCACCACCATTCATTACAAATGCAGCATTTTGCCATGTGGCTTAAGCATAAAACTTCTGAGGGCTCTGTAGCCATTAAACAAGAGCTTCACTCCTTGGAACCATATACAAGAACGACACACTACAGGCCCAAGGAAGCTTGTCAGCTGACAGTCCATCTGAGTTATATCTAAAATAATAAATGCGTCTACAAGGAACAGAAAGAAGGACTAGAGTAGCTATTCAGTCAAGCCATCTTACTACCTTACGTTCACTGGCCAGCCATGCTGAAGTCTGGCTAGTTTTGTCCAGACACTTACCTCCCAGTGTTTGAGTCTGCAGGTCTGATTAGCTTGGGCTTTCCCAAGCATCCGATCTGATTTTCATTCTAGAAGGACACATGTAAGCAACAGCCTCCACACCTTTAATATAGATGTGAAGCACCAAGAATTTCTTTTGGATTTTCTTTTTGAGGAAGAACTTACCTTTTGCGACAGTACTGTGCATTTCTGGGACTGCTGTAATTCTTCACTGCACTAGGCCAACCAGAGTTGGTACCTGCAATCCCAGATTCTGGTGGTAGAAAACAGTAGTATGAAAAGGGTAAGAACAATGCTGAGTAGCATGGACACTACTGTATGTTGTTAAAATGTTAGCCTGTTAAGACATGGGTAATACTTCACTGGCATACTTCAATGAGCAAGTTTCCTTACAAAAATATTCTAATGCAAAAGGTGCTGGCAAAACTTAATTTCCAATACATTTTGCACACTGTACTTAAGTATAAGCTATATTTCTTCAAAAATGCTTATGCCATTAGAAAAACGTAGAAGGAACTGCTGATACCAGAAAAAAAAAAAACATAATACATAAAGTATTAGTTAAAATTTGAGGAAGGCAAAATAAACAGATGTCCACCTCAAATAAACAAATGATTTACAATTAACCATCAATGAAAATGCAACAAGGCAAGAAACATGCAAAGAAGTACATTTCTTTTGCTATTTTCTTCTTGTATACCAGTTGACAATATTTCAAGGCATCTTCTTCAGTATTTTCCTTTACATGTTAGTTGTTATCTTGATGACAAGGTTCATAAAAATAAAACAAACATTTTACTTAGTAGGAAAAAAAGTTCATGTCATGTTGCAGACATGCTTTAAACCAAAATTAGATTTTAAAAAGAAAATCAGAAGATTAGCATTTTTGAATCTTAAACTAAGCTAGTTTTGGTGGTGTGTTTTTAAAATTCTAAAATTCTACTGTCCTGAATTAGCAAAAGCCTTTTTATCCAGGCTAACAATCTAATTCACCTAAGCAAGTGACAGTAGCATGCAACAACTCAATTGCAAGTTTTTGTAAAGATGAAGAATCCAAACAAAAGCATGTGGTTACTCAAGTGTAGGATTAATAAAGTATGCATTTCCTGCTGAACAGGTAGATATGTAAAGTAAAAGCAACAGCAAATTTTAAATAAAATAGAAAAAAGGAAGGGAGAAAACCAATGGGTATAAGCAACACTTTAGTAGGAAAAGTCCCAGTTAACCTAAAGAAAAGCTTCTTAAATTGCTGTTTACATGTGATTCAGAAAACCCTTTTCTGTATAGATTCCTTAAAGGAACACTTGAACATACCCAACTGTTACTGAGGAAGAAGAGCTGTCACCTAGACAGCGGTCTATTGAGATTTGTAGATCTACCCTTGAAGAAGTGCTTGTGATTGCTAAAGCAGTAATTCATAAAGTCTCTGAAACTAACCTTGCAAGGAAGTACCAGGAACACCAAGAAAAGTTTTATCTGACGCAGCATGCAATCCAGAGCCCTGAGAATAAAGCATTAACAGATTACATCGATGGAAAAACTCATGTATTATGTCACAGCTTGCCTCAGAAGAAATGACTGGGAACCTGGAAATAAGGGCTGGATTTAATATTTAAATCCACAAGTCTAATGATTTCAGTAGAACCCGGTAAAGTTTAATTGGTTCGCCTCAATTCGTTCACCTACAAAGTGTTATCATTTCAGAAGGACACCACCTTAATTAACAGGCTCACTGTCTGAGATTATTTAAACCAGTGACACAGTCTATTAAAACACAATCTATTATTGAGCATTGTATAACCACTTTCAAGGTTATTAAATATAGTGAACTTCCTCACATGATCCAGGAGACCTGATACGACTTATATTTTAGCAAATTAAAATCCCCCAAACCCCAAAGTTGTAAAACAACTCTACTGACCAAATAGCACAAGAAGTAAGCTGCCACTTGTTTAAAAAGCTTCCAGCTCTAATCTATTTTTAAGCCCTTTTCCAAATATCAAAGACTGCACAATATTATAGTTTTACAAGGTCCTTTAGTACCTGACTCTGGCAGTTGTGACTGTCAAAAATGCTGGAGTTACTGACAATGTATGGGTTCAAAAACCTCATGCCGTCGGTCTGAAGTTCAGCGTTTCTTCTGTGAGCAATCTGTTCACATTTTGTTGAAGATAGATAACGTTCCAGTATACCTCTCAGTCGCTTTACTGGTGAACAAAGAGGATCGTTTTGGAAATTCCCCAGTCTTTTAACTCTGGGAGATACAGATAAAGTTTGAACAGGCGAGTTAACCAGAGCATTTACAGTTTCTGACATCTGTACTCCTCCATACTTCTTTAAATTTGAAGCTCTCTGAAACCCAGGAAGTTTTGGAACACCCCCACTACACAATTGCTCATAGATCCTGTCAAATTCTCTATCACACTGTGTATGGGACCTCACAGAATGACTTAAATTACTCTTCACTAATCTTCCTTTATCTTCAAGGTTCTGTGAATTTGCAAGAGATCTTGTCAATGTCAAAGGCTTTTGGATTTCTTGGGGACACAGCTTGTAGTAGAGCTTTTCAAATGCATCATTGTATTTCTGGGGCATCTTTGAAGGACTCTGCTTTGTAGACAACAAGGAAAATAAGTGCTTGTGCTCGAAAGGAATTTGTCTTTCAGAGGTTATTTTTTCAGGATTTATGAGTAAAGTATTTGATGCTCTTGCAAGAGAACAGTTTGCAGCAGGTGTAAAAGCATGACTGTTGCCATAGGAACTGCAAGTAGATGAACACAACTCTGAGGTATCACCACAAGAAAAGTAATTTTTTTGAGTTTTACTCTCTTTTACCGGATGAAGTCCTGTTGACCCTGAACTGGCAGCAGACGTTACAAAACAGTATTCTGAAGGACACTGGTAAGCAAATTTTTCACTTTCTTTGCATTTTGGATTAAGTAAGACAGTAGTCTGTAACTCATCTTCAACTAGAAACGTCTCTCCCATTGTAGTTATAACATCAGGAAAAACAGTCCGTTTGGAGAATTTTGGGCCTTTTCTAGGTACTAAACTTGAGTCAGAGCAGTCCATTTTGATTTCATTTGTATCAATGTAAGAATAAGGTACCACACCAGACAACTTATTAATGGACCTCTTGTCATCACGAAGTTCTCTATTCTCATTTCCAAAAGTTTGATTCTGGATGTCTTCATGTCTACTGCTGCATATGCTAGGCTGTGCTCGCTTCAGTTTAGGAGGTCTGAACCCTCTTATTTTGACTAAGGTGACATTGAGCTTTGGTCTTCCAGAAGGGTGTCTTCTGTGCCTTAATTGTCCAAACATGTATTTTGACTCTTTTCTCCAAGTCTGCTTTGTCATGAGCCTTGTAAGTAACTCTAACATCCCTGGATACAAGTCTGCAAGAGTTACATTGCTCCAGGAGCATCCCTCATCTGCAGACTGGTATTCTTCCAAGATACTATCACACCAAGTTTTATTCAGTTCTGGGGAAGTCTGATGCCTGGGTATGGTGACTGTCTTTGTTGATATGGGAACATCAGAAAATCCTAACTGTGGAGGTCTGGATGAAGAACATTCATTTGACAATTCTACTTTCCTTCTGCAAACAGCAGCTTGGTTGCCTATTAAAAAAACCCAACCAAATTAATGACAAAACAAAACAAGAAGAAGAAAAAAAGCCCCAAATCTATTAGGGCACTTCCACTAATGTATATGACTTAGAAACAAGCCTTACTGTAATAGCATATTTCATTAAGCTTTTTTGCCAGGCTAAATGGATTATTAACATACAATCTATTAGGAAGAAAAAAATAAAAGTTTTTTCCTAACCATATTGATTTCACAGACTACAGAAGACAGAAAAAAAGAGATGTGTTGGAGCCCCTCCCCCCATCTTAAAATAGCTTGATAGATAGACAGACAGAGATCTAAAATGTTTTCATTGTAGAGGAAGACTGCTTTGCTCTTCGTGATTTCTGATCAGAAGGAACAGCCTTATCCAACAGGTTTTGTTACTCTATTTTTATATTACTTTAAAGCATTGTAGTTGGCTAGTACCAGCGCAGCTTTGCTTGCCATAAAGCATGATGAACATAATGCTTTTTGTAGTTGTTAGGCTTGAAGTATTTACACCTAAATTCTATTTTAGGTTTGCATCAAGTCTGGAGAACTTCTGAAAAAAGGAAGTTTACTAGTAAAGTACCACTTTGAGTACCAGTTACCAGCCAACCCAAAGCCATTCATGACATTCCAGAAACAAAAAACTACGCTTTCATTTAATGGAGCGTAATGCTTCTGAATTTTGTAACTATGCATTTTCTTTTTTCCTGGGGCTATTTAAGAAAACCTGCTTTTATGTATACAAGTTATTTATTTTCTATTTTTTCAAACACATTTTGCCATAAGCAAAATCATGTCTGTCTTCTCTTCAAGAATCCAGTCCGTTGAACTGTACTGTTGGATAAACAGTGCCTCTGTGTTTTCAATACATTAAATATTTCTAATAAATTTTAATAGAAACATGTTTTTTAACTAAAATATTTGACCAACCTCCAAAAGATTTAGCTGTACCAATCAGTTCTTGCACTGGTGAAGCTAAATGCAGACCTTTTGACGAACCTTGACATTCTCACTGAAAAACAAACAGAAGACACAATCTAATATCCTCAATTTTTTGCACATTAGAAGTAACAACCAAACCTTATGTGTGACTTCTCCTACTCTCTCCTTACTATAATAGGTCCTGTATAGTTATGGTCCTAAGGGCCTTCGTAAGTTTCAGACAAGGAAGAAAATGTCTAGTCAGACTTCAGTAACAATTTTTAAGAGTTAGCAGTTTAATCTTGGAAAGGCTATTTATTTTATCAACTTCTACGTTATGTGTCATAGTTTAATCCCTTTCCCAAATATGAGAATCCATACATGGAGATATATACATATATGTATATATACACCTGGATAATTTATACATCCCTGGCAACTTGAGTAGGAAACAGAAGCCATACCATGTAACAGAATCCTTCGTGCCCCTAATCTCCCTTATCCCCAAACCCAAAATAAAGCTAAAACTCTCTTTTTCTCTACAACCTTCAAATTTAGGCTTTTCAGAAAACTTACTGAAGTGAGGATCAACTCACACCTCAGGCTTCAAAGAACAAAGTAGAAAAAAAAGAAAAAAAAATGGATATAGTCTGCACTGTTTCTTACAAGTCATTGCTGTCAGAGACCCGAGATGCTGTGATATTTATGTAAGTAGCAAGCATGAGAGGAACAATGATAGAACAGCAGAGAAGTTGTATTAGAATTCATGGTGCTGCACAGTTAGAGAGCTCTTACTTTATTCTACTTAGCTAATAACTTAGAACAGGTGAAATATGTTACCATAACCCATCCGGGAATTTTTCTAACATTGTCTTGAACTATCACATCCACTTTTACTTTCTCTTGTATTTTCCCATCACGTACATACAGATTCTTAGTGGGGGAGGAGAAAAAACAAAAAAGTTAAATTCAAAACACAGAAGATACTGACACTGACAAACCCAAACAACATTACTTAGATTTGTTTCAAACTACTATTATTCAGATGAGGATACCCAACCTGCATAAACTTATTTTTAATGAAGACATTTTATGCTAAAAATATCCCAAGAGGGAACCGTATGTGAAGACATATGAAAAAAAAAAAGAGATAAATAGCTAGTTTCTTGATGCAGCAAAAAGCACACACTGCCTCAGAAGACCTACCGATAAATACAAACCCCCAAAACCCCAAACAACAAAGAAAAAAAAAAGAGTCCTAGTGTTAGGTTACAAATCACTGGTAATTACAGCTGCAAATCTTTATGTATATATTATTAATATTCCCTGAGTTCATATACAAATTAAGGCCTACTCTGTAATTCACCTCTATGTAAAATCTAAAAGCATTTGGTGATAAACGGCAAATGTTTTCCATTAGTGAAACTCTTGCTTTCTGAAGTGGTTTGTATTAGTTGTTGTCAGAGACATGACAATGCCTAGCACTATGCTGAACAAGCAAGGACAGTAAATTCAGTTTTCGTAATTGGTATTTGAGCAAGCAGAACACAGGATTAGTATGGCTGCACACACACAATGTGTACTGTACTTTTCCGCATCAGTGTAACTACTCTGGGTAGCCCATAGTCTAGTTTGGGAAACAACAGCAGGATATTCCAGTCTGCTTTTGTTATGGTAGCCATTATCTCAGGTTTATTTATTTATTTTTAAAACAAAACACCATGTTACCTGTTTATGTTAGGCTCTCAGGTGAATGACCATATTTTTATAAGTTTTTTCATTTTGTGATTCATCTGGTTATTCTTTTTCCATACCTATCATAGCCTTTCTCAGAGTTGCCTGTTCTATGCAATACATTGTATTGCTTTCTCTGGTATACTAATAATACCAAGACAAAATATTACTTCATATTGGCCTTCATGACATTATTTATTGAACCTCTCTCTTGTTATACTTGCTGAAAATACGCATTAAAATGCAGGCTACATGGAGTCTTCTGCTGACTGCATCAACACCACAGGCATATGTAAGCTATTCAAATAATTCAATCATGTCTATTGAACATAAAATTATTCCGTTGCGTTAGACATCAGAAATTTTTACCTGTAAGTGAATGTCTTGAAATTTTCTTCTTACTGAAACTGTATCGGTATCACTTTCTTCACCTACAATTTGAAAAGAAATACTAAATAAAACCTAGTTGAACTCAAAACCAAACCAGAAATGTTTTTAAACACACCCTGTATGACTCATTTGCTAACAGGTTTCATTTTAGAAAACTCTTTTCTACACTAAAACTGTTTATCTATATTACCTTTCCATTTCAAGTCAATTTTAAAAGCATGGCTTACAGAGTCCTAAGTGGTATGAGTGGAACAAAGAGTGGAGATAACTTGTTTGCAACCAGTTCTTCAAGATTTACGCTAACAATTTCAGATGGGAAATATTTTCTAAGTACTGAACGGCAAGATTCACTATTAATTAAGGTATCGTTCCCACTTATTTCCTACTACATTCCTAAATTTCCCAACAAAGACAGTGAGGACCTTCTACTATGCTTCCTTTTCCTAGTTACTTCTTGTCAAGACTGCCTTAGAACTGCCAAGGCAAGAAATAAGACAGACTTAATAATATTAAAAAGCAAGTCCAAATCTTCCAACTTAATTTTTAGGTATTCTATGTGGTATGTTTGTGAATGAAACACAATAAAGCATTTCTTTGCTAGGTGTATCAGACCTTCCAATTCATCACTAGCTAAAGCCTTAGTCTTTCATGATCAGAAAACATGTAGCTGCATTCTAAGTTCTCATTTCTGAAATTCCCTGGCTGTTATATCCCTGTTAATTCCCTGGCTGGGTGGTGGGTTTTGACGAATCTTTAGTAACAGGGGGGGTCGGAGTAGTACTTAATCTTGCTTTTTCCTCCGAATCTGGCCCAGGAGAGCCAGGAAGACCATCCCTCTCGGCCACCTCTGCCTTATCCTGTTGCTGTTTTAACTCTTTCAGAGTATCTAATAACAAGCGCCACGTTGTTAACAGTTCAGTTGCTTCCTTGGACCCTTGGGTAGCACTGTCAAACAGTTTATCCCCCAAGTCCATCCATTGTGACACACTAAATGCGGTCACAGGATTAACCTCTAAACCTTGTGCTTTGCCCCATAGTAACATTTTTCTTAAAGTCAGTTCCGGAAGGCTAACACCCTGCTTCTTCAGAAGCAGCTTCCATGTGGATAATACAGTACCCTCTTCTTTAGATAAGTTTCACCCTCCCTGTTCCCGGTAGCTCACCTGCTCCTTAGCGAGGTGTCTTTTCAATCGATCCGGATCTTCGGCAGCTCTCCTTGGCTGCTCTTATCAGCTGTACCGGGCTCCGTCTCCACAGCTCTTCTTCGGCTGTTCACAGCTTCACGCTGTCACCTTGTCAAGCGAGATCCTCTTCAGGCAGGATCAAGACGGGGTCACCATATGTCGCGGTTGAGACGGACAAATGACATGGACCAAGTTCTTTCAAGATGAAAGTAATAGGTGCCATTTATTGCTACAAATGCAATTTTATACAATTCTACCAGTTCATGTGTCTTTTCACTGTTGGTTACAAGTTACAGCACTAACACCTCATTGGTTAATTTTGCTATCACCCATGTTATTCTTCTATCCCCTTCTCTCTCACGGGTACATCTCTCCTCTCTCCGGATACTCCTTTACTCCCATCCTTCTCAAGGGTAAATCTTAATACGTCAAGGGTGATCTCTACTCTCATATTTTTTGTCAAGGATTCCACAGACCCGCTGCAGTTTCCCACACACATCCTCCCATGATTTTGGTCCTAGAAATAACAAGAGAGATCAGTATAAACACAGCTTTTCTTATAGCACTATATATACCCAGTATCATTCTAACAAACACAAACATTTAGGAAGAACATATTACATAGTAAAAACACATTTTCAAATCTGAACAGCCTCCAATACAATTGTAGAAGCAAAAACTCATAGGTAAACAAGCCAAGAGAAAATTGTAATTCTAAGTTAATTGAGAAGTCAGGCAAAACAAAACAAAAACAAAACAACAACAAAAAAATCACATGCTAAGTCTAACAACACTAAGCTAAAATCCAAGGAGCATTACAGCCGCACATGCCATGAAGAGGGGAAATAAAGCAAATTATTTTACTCTTAAAATTTTATTGAATGCATGCTGACTACATGGTATCTGACATTAGTTAAAGCCATAGTTAAGGCTTGACAGGACTGAGATCCATATTAATTCCATACTGAATAGAGGTTAGTAAACCAAAATTGTAAGCCAGCCTTTACAAATCAACGGTTGTGAATTACAGTGCTGTATGCCACCCTCTCCTTCTCTTGATGGACAACGTATACAAAATGCTATGAAATGCAAGTTTCCCAGTCTGTAAAAGCCTTTAAAAGGTAAATCATATTTGGTGCAATGATTAGATAAGGCTTGGTACTGTGGTAGTACATCACGTGTATGTGTGGTAAATTCTACTTTACAAGAATTGATAAAGTGACTTACGAAACATAATTATCACTTCAGTGATAATAAAAACTGGTAGAACATTTCATTTCCCTGTAAAGCCACCAATACAGTGCACACACAGGATGAGATTAATTACTTTCCTTTGACATTCCCTAGCTTAGGAGTCACTCAGTTTACAACCATCTTCTAATTTCTTAATATGTAATTTTAAAGTAGAAATAGAATTAGCCGCAGATATTTTGTATTTGAGGTAATCACTAACCTGGGAAAATAAGGGTGTGTTCCTGTTATTTCAGTTTCATTGGGAGAAGATCAGTCTTTCAGCCAGTCTACCCAGTAGTTCCTTTTGGCTGTTTGGAATTCCTGCAACACTTCACTAGACTGACAGGAGCCCTCAATTGCAAATAATTTCTTACACCACCCCTGTGAGAAAATGAGAGTGGCATTCAGCAGTTGCACATGAAAACTATCCTATAGCAGTAGTAACTGGTATATTTGATAGGGTGTAACCAAAAATTTCGAACTCCATGACCTTAGGAATCACAAAGTCAATGAACGTTAGCTAATGCTTTTGCCCAGAGTATGCATTTATGCAGACTGCAAAGCAAGATAGTGCATCAAACTGTAAACAAGCAAAAGAAATGAAACAAGGAAAAACTATAATGTTAAAATGTTGATGTTAAGGAAACAGCAGCTGTCATTTGTCTTGTGTGACCTGAGAATGGCCTGTCTTTTCTGAGTGCTCCTCTGTACTTCTTTTTGGAAACTACCAATCACCCCATTGATTGGCAAAGCTCACCCAGCTGCACAGAGTGAGTTTGAAACCTGTGGTTCTTCTCAAGGTGAATATGGTGACAAAATCATTAGCCATTCTCAGTACACATCTACCTTAATTAAAACCTACCCCCCCTGTGATGATGATATAGGCAGCCCAGCTTCTCCAGACACTCACAGCTGGCATCTGCATCAATCTTGTTGACAAAGACACTTCTTGAGAGTAAGTGCTAGACTGTTTTTTTCTCTCCCAGGCGGGGCTTTGAAGCAAAAGCATTCCTGTGGGCTCTGGCAGCCCTCAGGATCAGCGGCTCAGCTCTGACGCTTCACCGCTCGTATTTGCTAAGGGTTACAATGTAACATGAGCTAACATTAGGCTTTCTTTTTCCTTTTCTGCTGCCTATTAAACTAGCAAGAAGCATTCCGATAATCAGGTCAACTTACAATATACCTTCATGACTTCAAAGCACCTCCCCAACAACAAGTTGCAGCTTCATGTTAGTTTAGAACAAGACTTTGGGGAGTCACACTTGAAAGTTTTTTTTCCATGTGCCACTTGTTTTCACTGAGATGCTTTATGAACAGCTGATGAATTCAGAAGAATGACACCAATAGAAAATGGTGACCATAATGCATTTATCTCAAACAGCTGTGTATCAAATGATGCTTAAGTAGTTAAAGGAAATTTATGTCAATCAACTTATAAAAATCTAGATAGAATCTTATGACTAGTCCCAAGCACTTGTGGAGTCACTGTAGGTAAATGTTTTTTGATATGATGTGCCAGAGTGTTTACATTAAGCAGTAAAGATATTTGCTTCTTAATTACACAGGTTTCTGCTAAATGATTTTAGATCAAAGTGTGGAAAATTACCATGTCAGCTACTTTAAAATTTAGCTTAACAAAAAATGGCTAAGAAATTCCTTACATACATAATTTTTTTAAATACAACACAACACTCCTCCTGAATAGGTAATTCACTTCATATAATTACAGTTAGACAGACAAATTAGTCAAATTTAAAATAAAATATTCTCTTTAAAATGCCTTTATAAAAAAGAGTCTGTGTAGACAGACAGTTTTCATTTTTTTCAAAGCCAATTACTTCATTAGTTTAAAAACTCGGTTTAAACTAGCAATATGCATTGGATCTTGACTACATACTCAGAATCACAAATGAAATTTAGAGGTTCCTCCTTAAAAAGCTCTAAGTAATTTAAAGCTGTGCCAAGTTCTGCTAATTGGGTTGAACCTTCAATAAATTTTACAGAATGATGCCAATCGTTATCTTCACACCAAACCACTACAGCTTTATGAGACTTCCCAGAACCATCAACAAAAGCTTTGCAAGTATGTAGGATCAGACCAAATACAAGTATGGCCTATGACCTGATGTTAAAGACTTGCAGGTTCTGCAGCAATTTACATTTAGGCATGCCAAAAGCTGTGCTGTTAAGAAAACCAGCTAGTGCAATTTACAAAGACATAGATTACAAATAAAATAAAAAAATCAGAATTAAATTTCACAAATGTTACATATATGACAAAAGGATCATGGCCTATTAAGACTTAAATTCATTCCCTGCATTTTCTTGATCAGAGTGACAATTGATACATAACAGTCGGTATATCAGTCTTCTAGCAATGTCATCATACTGTCCCACAACAGCCACAGGTTCTTTCATAGACAAATCTGCAAGTCCAATCGAATGCAGTCAGCCTGTAAGGTTGTCATAAATTTATTCCTCAACATTTCTAACTCCATTTTGGCTGTCATATTTATTGGATATTGTTTTCCCTTACCGGATTGAAGTCCTGTTTCAGATCTATCAGTGTAGTATTGGCTTTATCAAAACATTGGCTGTTAATACTAGTGGAAATACAGCATTCGAAATTTCCTTGGAGATTTCTCACTTGCAGCAAGCAGATCTGCGCCATCCAAGCAGCTTCTTGTAGGCCATGCAACTAAACAGTATTCTCAGAAAACGTTATTTGAGCTTACAATTTACTTAACAAATCTTGACCCAAGAGAGGTATAGGACTTTCTGGCAACTACAAGAATTCATGTATCAAAACTTTGTTCCAAATTTGGCATTCTATTGGTCTCAAAAAACAGCCTTTCTTTCGTTCTCTCCCATGACCTCAAAAACTAGCATGGTGAATTTACTGAGAAGTCTCTTACAAATAATTACCACAGAATAAGCCTATTAACAAATCTTTGGTTTAATTTTCCAATTTCATTAGAACTACGGGTCTGCTAGGGATGCCTTTAAACTTCACCCTCAGACTGCTCCATTCAGTATTACATCCCTGCAGTGGGGGGGAGAGAAAACCCCCCTTTAACCGCTTTAAAAGCGGGCAGCCAGGTTTTTTTTTGTTGTTTGTTTGTTTGTTTGTTTGTTTTTTTCTTTCTCTTCTTGCTGCAGTTTAGATATACCCAAGGTCATGCAGCTGGCATAATGGCTGGTATGAAGTGGGAGGCTCTGGAAAACTTCTCAGTTACAGTGAGCTGCACACAGGCCTGGGATATTTTGCTCTTTTGTTTTCCCATTTCATTCCAACCATAATACACTTTATATGCAATTCCACGTAGCTCAGCAATAGTTACATTCCTTAGCTCCATTTACCTTTTACAATTTACAGATGTCAAAAACCAGTATAATAAACATCAATCCATTATTCTATTCTCCTAGATCCAAATCAGTTAATATTCTAGCAACTTTTAAATACAACCTCTTCCAAATTCTCATCTATCATAGCATTTAGGTGTTTTGGGTTTGGTTTGTTTTGTTTTTTTGTTTTGTTTTATTTTTTTTTTTCAAAGCAGAGTTTAACATTTTAAATGCTTTTGTGGTCTCAATATTACTAGATAATAATATAAGCAATTACTTTAATGTGTAAGGATGCATCCTAAGGGGGAGCAAGGTGGAATTTTAGCAGTGGAACTGGTTCCCATTTTGTGATTATCTCCCCAAACAAGATTCTTTTGGTACCAAATATAAATATGCAAGTGTCTCATCTGGTGCGCTACAGCTGTTATTCCAAAACCAGGATTCTTTATATGGTGTGCATACGGAAAAGCCAAATCCAGCACACCAAGATGAGACACAGCCTGTCACAGAGTTGCGCAAGTCTGAATGCTGGAATAAAGGTAGCATGCTGGAGAGAAAAATAACAGCTACTACACGCAAAATTTTACCATCACATTCATGCAGTAAAGAACTAAATTACTTATCACAAAATGCACATTTTGAGTCAACGGATTCTCATGATTTAACAGACTGTGAACTTATCGTACCATATAGCAAAGACCTAACAATATTGCAACATGCTTAAACAGATACCCACAAAGAAAACAGGTTAATAAGGAATGCATCTTGCAGACTTTAACAAGTTTTCTGACCTGTGTGTTATCAGTTAATTCTCTCTCAGCTTGTTGAAGTTCAAACCGTTCCGCCTGTAAAACTGTAGAGATTTATTTTGTCCTGCTCTTCAGGCCTTAAAAACAACATTAATCGCAACAGAGTGTTACACTGCGAGATTGTATTCTTCGGACACTTTTCCCAATCACTTAACTTATACAGCAGCCAACACTGATTTCAATATTTAACAAGATCTTCCTTCCTCATAATTCCTAAGTTTTAAAACACCTCCGAATACCGATTTTTTAGGAACACAACTGAAAACAATAATTCCTGACCCCATCTTGCAAGTAAAAACCTTGAGAAGAGGGAGGGAGGGGGGAAAGGGAGGAAGGCACAGGGCTGCTTGCAGCGTGAGTGGGAAAAGCGGGGAGAAGGTTTGACGGCGCACTTAAAAACAACTAGTAAAACAATTAACTCACATTCCTGACAAGCTGCTTGATTTTCAGAGAGGCAATACACAGGAGCACATAATAGGTACTGTAAAACTCGCAAATAACATGTTGATAGCAAACATTAGCATTCTCTCCTGCTAATTTCAATACTAATGCTTCCTCAGCTTCTAAGATTTCAACCTGCTTATTGATGGCCTCTTGAAAGTGGTCAATAAATTGCATGTAATTCTCATTGGGACCCTGATTAATAGTTGCAAATGATTTGGCTGTTTTGTTGGTTTCAGGCACCTCTCAGCTTGATATGCAAAGTCTGTTGACTGCCTCAGGATTTCAGAAAGTTATCGTGCCTGTAGTTGTGGTGTGTCAATTAGTGTCTCTTCCAGGAGTTGTGGGATACCTGCCCCTTTCAACGAATCCCGATCGTTCTGTCCTAAATGATCTATAGCTGTTACATTGCATAGGTCTAATTTTGCTTGAGTCTTTCATGGTTCTTATCTGATCTCGGGGCAACTCGTACACATACTTAACTTTTCAAGAAAAATGCTTCAAACCCTCATTCTCTTCCGAGTCATCAGATAACACGGACTTGAACGGTGCTGGAGAATCATTAGTAACAGGGGGGTTCGGAACATTGCACATTCTCGGCAATACTTTGTAGCATCATAATTATTTGTATAACCTGAGTCCCCAAGCGCATCCCCTTTGCCGTCACGATCAGCATGACCGCATTGCTGACTGTTGGATTCACTCGCTAATAGCTGATGTGATCTTTCACACAGTTCTTTTGCCCAGTTCTTATCCAGCGACTCCTTCTGCTCTCTCGTAGGAGTTAGACAGGTAGAAGTCGGTAAAGGCGGGCACGAATCAGTAAAAGGACTGATATTACACTTATTTACGACTTTAGCATTCTTAGCTTTCACCAGTTCTTTTGACAAATTGTCTGATTCCAGTCCTTTAGACTTCTTGATCTCTCTAGAGTCGGGTAATGGTATAGGAGTCCATCCACTCGGTAATTTTCCTCCCTGCGCCCCACACTGCTGTGTCATCGGGGGTGCCGACGGCACAACAGGGGATGGAGTGGGGAGGGGGTCAAAAGACACGATCCGGGTAAACTTTATGGTTATTACTAGGTTTGCTATCAGGCTGCAACGTTGAAAAAATTCCGGCAACTGCAGCCCACTCAGCCTTAAAGTCTTTTAAGGTGGAAATTATAAGCTTCCATGTAGTCGCTAATGATTTAGTTTCTTTATCATCTCCATTGCTGACCTTATTCCATATTTTCTGCCCTTTATCGTCCCAAAGTTAACGTTTAAAAGCCTTCTCGTTTTCTCCCGGGTAGCCGTGAATTCTACACCAAATTAATAGCCTACATATGTTACTTTTTTCCTATGTAAGTCCTCTCATAGAGAGAAAATGCAGGAGGAACTTAAATGCAGCTTGTGCTTCAGAGAACACGTTCTGCCCCATAACTTTACTCTTCCCTCCTCCTGCTCCCAGCCACTCACCTTTTCCCTTTGCTGTGTCGACGACTTTATTCCCGGGGCGTCCTTACGCCTCTGTCCAGTCTTCAGTCCAGCTGAAGCCGCTCCCGGCTGGGCCGCTCCAGGCTTTTCCCCGATTGTAGTGGGACGCCAGAGTATCACGTCGGGGTCACCATTTGTTGGAACGATAAAGGACTCAGCATTCTGATTCAATGTGAATCACGCAAAGCCATTTATTACAGAAACAAGCCTCCATATATATGCAACTATATTCTAATCACGCGACCACGCTCCAAGCATGGATTCGCTAAATGAGTATCATGGGCTGTCCATGCGCTGGAGTCTCACTGATGATACGTCCGATGATGGGACCCCGCTGATTGAGGAACACACCTCTTTCTCACAGCAGATTCTGTTCTCAGCTTCTCAAAGTGGCCTTGAGATTCCTTTGAGCCAGACTAATTCAGCAACAAATCTTTATCCATCAAAACCCCTCCACAGGGTAGTGGCAGATATTATTGGAAAGACTCACTGTGGGACTGAGGGTACTTTATATAATTGGTCCAAGTTCTTTGGGATGTAAGACATTATTTGATCTCTTTTTCTTCTTACTGTTTTTGTTTGTTTGTTTTTTAAATTATAATCCAGTTACTAGCAGCATTTTTCATAGGCTTGGTCTGTGCAGAAAACTAAAGATGGGTGATTCTTGTCTGTAAATATGATCTCATTTGCAGTGCAAAATGTATGCCTCGTGTGTCTTTCCCCTGTTTTTCTCTGTGTGTTTCAAGCCAAATTATCAAACATTTTTCATATTGGAATTTTCATAGGTTAGTCTGTTTCTGTGAAGTATAATAAAGCAAATGTCTAGATTTAAAAAGAAAAAAAAAATAAGTTTTCCACCACCTGGAAGTATCCTGAGAGAGAAGCTGGAAATCAACTCAGGAAATCAATGCTAGGAATGCTTCAATTACAGACAAATTTCAGCTGAAGGTTGCATGCTTTTAGGCATCCAGGTATCTCAGCAAAATATAAATCGATACAAAAACAGGCATTTATTTAAGGCATATAGATTTTGTGTTGGGCAAGAGAGAGCCAGTCAAACTCATGATTATCACGTGATGCCGCTTGTGTTTTCACTTGAATGATGTCCAAAATAAATACAAGTAATTCTTTACATAAGCCATGGCATTAGATGTAGGCTCAATTCAGCCTGATCTGCATGCCTGTGTCTGAGCTTTATTATGCCATATGGATGGAAATGAGCTGTCTATAATTCTCCTGCTCCCTCATTAATGTCCCAGATAGAACAAAGGGTCAAGTCCGTGCTTAAATTTCTTGATGAACTACGACACTAATGCATGGTAATTTTCGTGATGAACAGTGTGAAAATTTTTGTTATATATTGTCATGGGATACACACAAAAATTCTGAGACAGACCACATTACCCTAATTCAGAAATCCAGAATTAAACTTAGAGATACCTGTAGCTGGTTAACTGGCCTTTGAGGCTGGGACTTCATCTGCCCGTAACAACATTCCTCTACAGTTTATCAAAGTAGAAAAATGTTTTAGTTATTAAGGCACACTACTGAGTCTTAAAAGATCAAATTAACAGATCCTCCCTGTTACAGAACCAACTTTGCCCAGTTTACTTTGGTAGAAGTTTGTTTTGGTTTGAATTCACACACAGATCTCTTTCTCTATTAACAGAAGGGCGAATAGCTAAGAAATTCAGACATGCATACTGTGAAAATGAAAAGCATTTTCTGTTCATACGGATGGAAAGTTTCTCATTATTCACTAAGTGGGCGTCATTTTAGACTGCTAGGGGTACATCTTGCAATTAGAGCGTAACCACGTAATAAGGTATTTTTCAGCACGGGCAAACTTATACTGGGCCACGAAAGAGGCTGTGAGTTGCAGCAGCTGGTGATTAAATTGTATTCCTGACTCTACTTCCAGTTTTCTGAAAAATCTGGTGTAAGTCATTTTTTCATCACGTATCTCATTTTAGCCATCAGTAAAACAGATTATTTCCTCACAGTTTTCAGACTTGTTCCAGCATATTTGTCAACATTGCTGATGATTTGTGGACAGCCACAACAGAGAACTGGTCTGTGTCTGTTTCTACCAGCTTGTGTGGGAGCATTGACTTTAGGCAGGGAGTAATATGTGTCTTAGATTGCTGTAACTGCATGGATCAAGCTGTTATTTCAACTGGTGCAGCTTTACATGAAGAACAGCTCTTGGTTTTGAGATATCTGGCTGAACAGGATCATTTGGACTGCAAAAAATCCAATTCAGTATGAGACCTGGTCTTAAAAAGAGTAGTGCAGTATGATGGCTTGCAGTTCTATCCCAAGCTGGTATTAATTCTGTGTTGAGAAACACAGAAAGCGTTGGTCAGTCAGTTTTTAACTACACATTTATCACAGCCTCTGAACAGACACGTGTTCTCAAAGTGAAGCTTACCTAAAATATCTTGATTGAGATTGCCATAAACTGGGTCATTTCTGTGTAGTAGCCATCATAGCTAGAAGGGCAACGGAAAAATACTTTTAATTCACAGAATATGCTTGATTTAGGACTTCACTATTAGACTTTAAACATTTTACACGCATGCGGCAGTAGCAAGCAGATTGTATGTGATCCGAAAAACAAGACCAAAAATATCGGGGTGGGGGGGGAAACAAGTGTGGGGACACAGCACAGAAATGGCTATGTGCATGTTCTGAAGAGAGATTTGTTATCTAGCCAAGAATAGAACTCTTCTTTCCTGGAACTTACTTAAGTATAAAGCTAATCTCAAGACCACTAAGCTACCGTTTGATGTAGTTCTAGAGGTATTATTGATCACTGAAACGAACCCACTTCATGTCCTCTGAGCCCGCTTTGCAATACAATCTAAAGCACTAAATGGGTCTCTTGGGGCAATGTTCTTAAAAACTCCAGTCTTGATTCAACTAAAATGTTTACATTGACCCAACTAGAGAAGACCAAGGCAAAGTTCAGCTTTGAATTTTGAACAGTGTTCTGTATTTTATCAGCCCGTGTCGCTTGGAAATATTTTTAACCATGTTTGTAAAATGGGAATTGTTAGTGGGAAGCACTGAGCAACCTTGTTCCTTTTGCATCCATGTACTGTGCCTTGTCAAGGGAATGAAATAATGGAATCTAACACCACTTTTACCGTGATATTTTTCAACTGAACAGGCAGCAGTAGACAGAGACTTCCCAACTTCAGGTAAATTTGTAATTGAGGATTGGATAGGGGAAACAGGTGAAGGCTTTTGTATATTAGTTTCAAGGGCCATTTATATTTTGCTTGACATGAGACCCTTTCCATCTCTGTTTTTTAAAGTTTGGCCTATTTTTTTTTTACTATGGGATAAGAGAAACAGACTTGAAACAGATCATTAGGTATCCAGCAGCTGTATACAGACTCCATTTCATTGCTTTTGAACATCACGTATAAAATAAGGGTATGAAATGTAAATACATGTTTTTATATATTGTAACTTATTGTTTTCTGATATTTATCTTAAATTATTATAGACTTATTGGGTTTGAGTGATAGTAAATATTGTTTTATCTCTATATCTTGCACTTCAGTATACAAAATTATCATATTAACATGCAATTATTTCATTTTTGATGAAATGACTGGAGTACATCACTTCCACATGTTTTTCCTGTTTTCTTCGGATTTTTCTTTTCCACAACCAGCGTGCTCTCTGGTGTTTCCAGGCGGGCTTCATGACATACTGGATTTTTCCTTATGCTGTCCCTCCAAAGCCGTCTCTCATTATTTATTGCTTATTTCAACCTTTCCAGAAAGAAATATTTAATCAATCTTACCTTGGACTGTTGTCTTCATAGTCTTTATAGTTTTTAGCTGTAAAATTTGTTTAAAAAAAATAAAGGACAAACGAAACACGCTATTTTTAGAACACTTCAGATAACTGTCCAACTGACGTGCTTTTGATTTCACCGTAGACAGTAAAATTGAATGCTCTAGGCTCTGAGGACCTTCATTTGTCCCCCTGCTTTTCTTTTAATATCCTGTCATATTCTAATTCGCTTGTACTTGGTGAGTTTAGTTTATAAGCATAGGCCTGTTTATGTAGGTTATGTACATATGTGTGTTTAACGTGATTGAACCCGCTAGTGTTTGCCTGAGCACCCATGTGCATATAGCACAGGTGCAGTTTTCCCTGTGGAAACGCACTTTTTCTCTGAATGGGCGTGGTGAGGATGTGCAACTGAAATCTACAGAATTGCATGCATAAGAGAAGTTGCAATGGAATCATCAAATCTGTTGAAAGTCATAGTTAATTTTAACTGAAACAAGAGTATGACTGTAGTCACCCTCTAACGTGAATTAAACAAGCCAGTACCTTATTGTGAGTGACACATTGATTTAAGAGCTACATTAGCATCCCACGCTGAAAAGCAATTTGGACTTTTTCAAAACAAACTAATTAAGCATAAAATGTGCATGAAATCTGAAATTCAAATAAGCATTCAGGAATTTGGGGAAGATAAAATTTTCTCAAATGTATTTTGTATCAGTGCAGCTACGTAAAATTATTTTCAAACTAAAGTACGAATAACAACCAGTTACATGAAAAGTACACCTCAATAAAGAAGTTGCAGATGTTAAAAATGTACATTAAAAATACAAATTTAGCCAAAACTTAATTCCTCATCTTGTACGTGTTCTGTTGGTTTTTCTTCAGAGAATGGACTCCGGTAGCTGTGTTTGGCAGTGGACTGGGCAGCTAGCAACCATTGTATAATCATACCTGGCTCCCCTAAACATGTTTAAAAGTTGCATGCTCTCTACTAGAATCATTCTTGCCGAAAGATAATGAATCCATTTGTTGGCTTGAAATCTCCAAGCAGTGATGGCTTTCTCTGCAAACACTTTAACCCCTCAAACTCCATTCCTTACAGAGACATTACTTACCTTGCTTCTTTTTCATATAGTATGAAATGTTCAGTATCAACGAAACAACAAGAGCCAAACTCAGAAAGGCCAAAACTCCCCAGACAGAAAAATGGCAGTCCATTTCTGCAACCGAGAGAAAATAATTCCATAGTTTGTGTTGTCAACAATTTTACTGTATTCTTTGTGGTGGGCTGATTTTTGCTTTCTGTAATTGAAGCTACTATTTTGTTGTTTACTCTGTGACAGCCATTGCTATACAAGCTAAATAATTAATATCAAACCCAGATGCTAAATAATAAGAGAGCAATGTCAATAAGCTGTTAAGAGAACTACTATTTCATAGAAATTCGGCCAAAGTTTGGACTACTGGTTTACCTGTAAGATGCAGTAAAAGTCAGAAATCGATAAAGAAAAAAGTCAATAGCTTTGAAATTATTTTTGTAATTGTCGTTAACTTATGCATTCAACTTATGCATTTAACTTATGCATTAAAAGGTCTAGCTGGAACAGAGCAGTCAAGGGGAGAGACTAGATGGTACTCTCAGAATGAGATTAGAGCAGGTTCTTAACACACTTCTTTGGTTTTGCTGTAGCTGGATTCCTTCAGGGGGCTGATGTTTTGTTTGGTCCTTAAAGGAAAGCTGAGGTAAAAGAATACAGGAATACACGTTTCCCATGTTGCCAGCCACAGGTGGTGGAGGCAATGGATGTGCTCCTGCTGAGAAGACAGAGATTTTTTTTCCCTGGTTGACTGGCTCCAGCTCATCTTGGGGACAGCTCCTTTACGGGCTTTGTTCCCTAATTATGCTGGGGTTGCAAAAGCTCTCTTAGTTTTGTTTTATTTCAAGCCAGAGATGTGTTTATGATGTTGAAACAAGAGAAGATAATCCTTGGTAGTAAAAAATCACAAATCACATGGAATTCTATGATGCAGGTTTCCTTCATGTCAGAACTCTCTTTTAAAAGGGACAAAACAGAGATGTAACTTTCTGACAGGCTTGTAGCTGTTTTTATCACATTCTACTTCCAGTGGCCATTTATCCTTCCTTTTATACTAAACAACCAATTTCCAGTCCTTTCTTTTCTCCTAGAGTTCTCCCAAAGGTGTTTGAGGGTTGTCCATCACAGCAATACTACTTTTCATGTTGAGAGGCACTTTTTTACAAGGTACAGACATTCTTGAGGAAGGATGACACCTCCATGAAGCAGCTACATATCATTCTGATTTTTCAGAGGAGTTAAAAGAAATGGACATCATACCTTGAGAAGATGTTGTCAGGCCACGTCAAGAACCATCGGTGTTTGCAACCTGGTTAGTCTACAATTAGTCACTCGGCATTTGCATCCTATGCAACCTGTCCAAAACTACAAGAAGTCTGTGTCAAAGGCAAGAGCTTTAAAGTCTCAAGATCGTGCCTAACTAATGAGTCATCCTTGTCCTCCTTCCTTCTTCTTCTACAAACTCTATTTATTTATTTATTTATTTTTTTTTTTTTTCAGGGAGCAAAACCAGTATTGTTGCATAAGAGAAGTGAAGCACGTGTAACTGAGACAGAAACTACAACCCTGTGATTCGTTTGAAAGAGAGTCAATACCTAAAATAAAGTTCTGATCTAAGTATGTACCTTTTTCTTGATCCTGAATGCTGTCATTTATTTTTCTGATTCAGGAATCCTTTTTTTCCCTGGTGTTTCCAGGCAGAAGGAGAACTCTTAGTTTTACTTTTTTATTTTAATATTTTCATCCCTTAATTGAAGTGCAGGAGGAAAACAAATTTTTGATGACAAGTATTATTTTTGTGTTTCCGATTCTGATTTAAATTGGAATTATTGTCTGGGAAAAAAGTAAAGGTTTGAAAAAAAAGTTGTTTCCCTTTTCAGTCTCAGGTTTAACATCTACAGTATTTGAGCAGTCCCACTTCTCTAGGACTTTAAAAATATTCTAGCAAAACAAAAGGCATGAAACTGGGATTTCTAATACAACGTACCAATGTGTTAAACCTCACTATCTATAGTTCTTTCTTAAACATGATTTAGAAAATTGCATAGGTGTGGGGAGATCAAGAAAACAATATTTATATGTATTCCTAGCTGAACACAACTGAGTTTATTTTTAAATTTATTTTCCACAACTCTGACTTAAACACCTGGTTGTATTTCAGGGGAATGTATACAAACATACGTGTGGCTTCAGGTTGTTTTGGTTTTTGTCTTTGCCATAGGAGCTATTTGCTTGTCAGACAACACTAGTTGTATCTGAGAAACAACAGCAGTTTTCATTTACCCTATAAAACCATAGTAAAGGCATGATCAGAGACATACTGGTGCCACTCTGAGTTCTCTATGTTTTCCCAATGTCCGTTTCAAGTTAATCTTCGTTCCAAGTACAAAATACATGAGATTTTGATTATATATCTTAGCTTTACAGATATACAACTCGCAGCTCTTTCCCACGTGTTCTTGTACTACCCTTATAGCTGTTGCCAGTTTGCTGTTTACATTTATAACTGAATACATTAAATATTTACTACTTTGGCAACAGCAGCAATAGAAGAAAAGCTGAATACCTGTGCGAAGAAAAAAATTCGCCTCCTCAGATAACTACACTGCTGTCCCTTTATGTATAATAGCAGATGCAACCCATGACAGTTAACTGATTGTGCTGGTTGTTGATGGAGAGTGAGAAATAAACAGAAAGAGAAGTCTATTAGACTAATTATAGTCTGTTCTGAAATAGTCTCTTGTATTCTATACTCTAATTTTAATTATCATTCAAGTAATTTGCTGTCAAATGTAGCAAAAGCAGATTATTATTTTTTACATATTACATATTTATTCCAAAGAACCTTTAGTACTGCGTTTAGGGGCATTCTCACTCTATTGCAATCAAATTGCATATTTTTAAAAATATTTGTTATATCTTTGAAAAAAAAAAAAAGTCCTTAGCAAAAATTAGGCCCCTGGAAATAGTACATTATGATTCTAATGGGATAAGCTCAAATTTCATCAGGGTTTTCTGTCATAGTCTATCTCCGATGGGGAAAAGCAAGAGCCATGGTAGTTTGTTCATAAGAAACTATATTGAAGCTATTCTTAGACTAATGCGCTCCTCTGTGAAAGAGTTCATCATATAGCCAAAGGTTTCATGAGAAGGACGATTCTCGTTTTATTGTTCCAAGCTGGGAAGTGTAAGTGGCAGAAGTACTATATTTAATCATTATAAAGGTGAGAGTGTTTTGACTATCTAATACCTGAATCTCTCTAGTATTAATTATATATTCCTGTTCTGCTGTTCTTTCACTTCTATTTGGAAACAGGGTCAAACTTGGAGTTGCACCCAAGTAAACACCTACCTTAGGTAATTTGCTCCATCTGGATGATGTTTTTACTTTTCTGAGCTTAGGGATGGAGTTACTCGTCTCCTCTTAGTATATTTTACAGTGCTGTAAACTACATTCGACAACAAAATACAGGCAAGTAAAAGACTTTCTAAAGACATAGTTACTTGTGCCTTTTCTCCTTTTTAAATCTATTGTTGACGACTTTCTCTACCAACAGAGAAAAAACACGGGAACAAATAAACTTTTGGTCACTTGTCAGGTTTGCTCTTTGCAGGGCTCGTTATACTGTAATTGGAGGGGGATGGAGAGGAGGAAGCAAACAAAAAAGAATAACCAAACAAACAGAAGCCCCCCAGACATTCTAAACTTTCCTGGATTAATTTCTGCAATTCAATACTACTGCAACTCAAAGGAGAAGATATAATCTTGTACTTACCTTTGGGGGCAGGGGACGGATTTAACAATTTGGGGCTAGAAATAGGTGTTTGTCCTCCTAACAGCATAAGAATAGGTAGCAGAAGTACTATGTTTGGTTCCTTCTTGTTCTAATGTATTTTGTTTAGAGAATCTCTCACAAAGGCTAACAGGAAGATACCATACTTCAACCAGTTTCTCCTACTGAAAAGGAACGTGAGGTGCGGAATATAGATACATGTCTAGCTGGACATGCCATCTATGGTATCGACTCATCATTCATACAAGCAGATTAATTACTTTGGTTGCTACCGGATTTAAAATGATCATCTGGAGCACAAAATTATTTGTTTCCTGTTCTTTCTGCAAATTTGTCAAGATGAGATAAAATTAGCGTTTTCCCCCCTCAATTACTGAATGGTGAGATAAATAATATTACATACTGATGACCCTTAGATAAAGAAACCCATTAAAAGACTGATGAATATTAAATTAGCATTAAACATATTTCCACCTGTGTGAGTTTTTAAGGCAATATTAATTCTCCGGAAAGGATTCCTTAAACTGCAATTAATTACAGCACAACTAATTGCTTTGTAAGTTTTCAGCTTCATACTTCAGAAGGGAAGCAGCGCATTGTAAAACAAGCCTTCAGCACAATAAATATATTAAGCACAAAACTAACACCAATCCTTAGTCTTCATTAATAAACCTTAATTAAGGAAGGTTTAAGTTGTCGATGATGACTCATCATCATAATGATTATTATTAATAATTTGAATTCAGAGCCCTGACCAACTTGCTTGGAATACTAGTGCTCTACCAGTGTGTTTTTACTGCTGATTTGTTTACAAGTTTATAATACTGAAAAGATAACAATGGCCGGTAAATCCGAGATCTGCAGAGGATTCAGAATGAAATGCTTATCAGCCTGAACATGAAGCTTACAAGGAATAAACTCCTTTGGAGATAATTAGGGGCATAATGGAAAGGTGAACACTGAGAATGCAGCAAAGGATTTCTGGGTTTGTGGTCCTGGTGGTGTGTTAATAAATATGCTCTCCAAGAGGAAATCTCTGTTGTACAGTGTCAGCTTTGACTGGCTACAGAAGGAAAGTCTATTGGATTGGACACGAGCTTGGTATGCTATTTTGAGCAGCCTGCAACAGAATGGAAGCTCTCTTCAATAGCAAGAAATTATTTGCTGCAGGCTGTAAAATCCATTGTGAATATAAAGGACTTCTTGCTTCTCTTTCTTGTTCTTTATATCAGTGTTACATTAAAAAACTTTGTGAGCCAGAGCATGCTTAACGTGCTGTTATTCGGGATGATAAAGACAAGGACAAATCAAGTCCAGTTTTAGAAAGATGGGACATAAGGTAATATTATTCCATCCACATCTATTGTGCACAAAGACATTTCCTCTTCTTTTCAAAGTCCCCAAGCTATAAACTGCTGGGTGCATATTCTGGGAAAGTATCTCTGACTGCTTGGCTACTTATGTGATCTTTGGTAAACATATGCTGCTGATGTCTCCAAGGTAAGAACCTATGTCAAGTGGACATCTGACTTGGCTGGGAATAGCTGTTGGTATTTAAGTGCTTGGAGAAGGTAAATGGAGTATTATTAAATATTGACGTGCACAGCTGTATATGAAGGAGTAAGTCTGCTCAAATGGAGTCAAGCAAACAGTAGTGTTTGGCTAAAGGCTTACATGATTGAGTGAAGCTGACTGAGACAACACTTGACAAAGTAAAAAAAAAAAAAAAAAAGAGCTTATGAGGTAGTATTTTGTTTGTTGTTTTAGAGAACGACAAGGAGAAGCATCCTAAAGTAGGCATGAAAGACAGCTCTACCTTAGGGAGGAAAGGCATACTTAGAAAGAAGAGGGTAGGTCTCAAATTTCTTTCTTTGAGCTTAGCTAAGTCTTCCTAAGCTTGATATTAGTGTAGAGAAAGGGGGGCAGCGGAGAAGTATGTTATGGATGTAGGGGGGGGTGTTGCTTTTTTGTTTGTATGTTTTTGTCTTGAATATACATTGTGCCATCTACAGAGTGGAATAGTTAGAAAACCTGGAAGTGCCTGTGTTCAGTACTCATGTTCTAGTAGATGGTAACTCACACTTACTATGAAGTTCCTTCTACATGTGTGTTTATCCATCAGTGGTATATATGAAACTGGAAGGCTTACACTAAATTTTTGAGGAAGGAGATATGTGGCAGCAGCCAAACATGTTAGATATCTGTATCTAACTTTTGTGATGAGATAGCAGAATGTTGCCATGGAGCATGGAGCTAAGGCAGTGGCTGACCAAGGAAAGATTATAATAGTGCTGAGATCCCAAGAGAGGAAGTGAGCCAGTTTCCAGAAGCAATACAGTTATCAGAATTTTTATATTTAAAGGGCTTTTCTGGTTGTGGATGAAGCATGGAAGGATGGAATGTTCTACTGTTGGTGTCTTAAAAAGGTAACAACACCCTTAGCAGTTGCCAGCAGGCTCTTCCAAGCCTGGAATTTGCTCTACATGAGCAGAAACCTCAAGGGAAAAGAATTTTCAGCCTTATTGACCTGAAAGCAGTTTCAGAGTTTTTTCCTTTCCTTTCCTTTCCTTTCCTTTCCTTTCCTTTCCTTTCCTTTCCTTTCCTTTCCTTTCCTTTCCTTTCCTTTCCTTTCCTTTCCTTTCCTTTCCTTTCCTTTCCTTTCCTTTCCTTTCCTTTCCTTTCCTTTCCTTTCCTTTCCTTTCCTTTCCTTTCCTTTCCTTTCCTTTCCTCTACCCTAAGAAATCAAAAAGCTGTCTTGAATCCTTCCTCTCTGTTTTCAAAGAAGAAAGTGTTTTCTATGCCACTGAAAGAAGACTTCTGGGGACTAGCTTAACTCTTTCTCAGAAAATGAGCATTAAAACTAAATACTACATTTTTCAAGTGTAATTAAAGAAAATGCAAATTTAACAGGCAGCTGGCACAAGGCTTCAATGCATTGGACTTGATAAATCTGCACCTCTTATTTACTTAGCTAGTAAATCTTGGGAGTTTTGCGCAGGTCCATGTGGTGGGTTCAATAATCAACGTCTAGGATACCTGCAGACCGGTCCCTGTTTGCGTGGAGACAGAGTGCCTGAAAGTCTGTGTTCGTTAGCGCCTGCTGTATCTATGAGTCGCTCCACACGCGTGTGAGTCCATGTCATTCTCTCCACGAGCATGTGGGTTGATTTCGTCACACATGTGCATCTGTGCTAGTGTTGAGCTCAGCGGACTGTGTCTGTTGACACTTGGTGTGCATTGGCTGTGCCTGTGTGTAACACAGCACAGCCATGACTGCTCAAGTGAACAGAGAAAAGGGAAATAATCTAGGTAGAGGCAATAAAGCAAAACCGAGGAAGGATTGACATGTGTGGGGGGGACTTTGGTGGGTCCGTGGATTCCCTGACGGAGGGCATGGAAACAGAAATTAGCCTTGAAGATATGAAGGCCTACCCGTGAGAAAGATGGGAGTAAAGGAGTATCCGGAGATGTTAAGGATGTACCCGTGAGAGAGAAGGGAGTAGAAGAGTAACATTGATGATAGCAAAATCAGCCAGTGAGATGTTACTGCTGTAACGTGTAACCAATAATGAAGAGATACATTAATTGGTAAAACTGTATAAAAATGCACTTGTGGCAATAAATGGCATCTACTACTTTCATCCTGGAAGAACTTGGTGTATGTCGTTTGTCCGTCTCAACCACGACATATGGTGACCCCGACGTGATCCTGCATGAAGAGGATCTCGCATGAAGAAGAGACAGCAGTGAAGCTGTGACAGCTGGAGACGAGCTGTGGAGACCGAGCCCGGTACAGCTGATAGAGCAGCAGGGGGGAGCTGCCGAAGATCCGGATCCTTGAAAAGACACCACGCCAAGGGTTGGTGAGCTACCGGGAACAGGTGGGGTGGAACTTATCTAAAGAAGATGGTATTATATTATCTACATGGAAGTTGCTTCTGAAGAAGCAGGGTATTAGCCTTCTGGAATTGACTTTACGAAGGACTAAGTTACTATGGGGCAAAGCACTAGTGAAAGATCCAAAGCAGCAACTGAACTGTTAATAACATGGCACTTGTTGCTAGAGACTTTGAGAGGATTAAAAGAGCAACGGGAACATGCAGAGACAGTGGAGGGGGGTGGCTTCTCTGGACTAGATTTGTAAAAAAAAAAAGCACTGTTCCAAACCCCGAACCCACCTGTTACTAATGATTCTCCAGCACCGTTCAAGTCCACGTTATCTGATGACTCGGATGAAGATGAGGGTTTGCAGCATATTCTTGAAAAGTTAAAAGGAGTATGTGTGCAAGTTGCCCCGAGATCAGATAAAAACCATGAGAGACTCAAAGGAAAATTTGACCTATGGAATGTAACAGCTATAGATCACATAGAATCACAGAATCTCAGAATCGACTGGGTTGGAAAAGACCTCAGAGATCATCGAGTCCAACCCTTGGTCCAACTCTAGTCTGTTTACTAGATCATGGCATTAAGTGCCATTTCCAATCTCAGTTTAAAAACCTCTAGGGACGGCGAGTCCACTACCTCCCTGGGCAGGCCATTCCAATGCCTGACCACTCTCTCTGTAAAGAATTTCTTTCTAATATCCAGACTAAATTTCCCCTGGTAGAGTTTAAGCCCATGCCCCCTTGTCCTATTGCTAACTGCCTGGGAGAAGAGACCAATCCCCACCTGGCTTTAACTTCCCTTCAGGTAGTTATAGACAGTGATGAGGTCACCTCTAAGCCTCCTCTTCTCTAGACTAAACAACCCCAGCTCCCTCAGCCTCTCCTCATAGGTCTTATGTTCAAGTCCCTTCACCAGTCGTGTTGCTCTTCTCTGGACCCGCTCCAGCACTTCAATGTCTTTCCTGAACTGAGGGGCCCAGAACTGATCATTTAGGACGGAACTATGGGGATTCGTTGAAAGGGGTGGGTATCCCACAACTCTTGGAAGAGACACTAATTGGCACACCACAACTACAGGCACTGATAACTTTCTGAAATCCTGAGGCAGTCAACAGACCTCGCATATCAAGCTATAGTAGAGGTGTCTGAAACCAACAAAGCAGCCAAATCGTTTATAACTACTATCAGGGTCCCAATGAGAATTACATGCAATTTATTGACCATCTTCAAGAGGCCATCAATAAGCAGGTTGAAAACTTAGAAGTTAAGGAAGCATGGGTGTTGAGATTAGCAGTAGAGAATGCTAATGTTTGCTATCAACATGTTATTTGCGAGTTTTACAGTACATATTACATGCTTCTGTGTATTGCCTCTCTGAAAATCAAGCAGCTTGTTAGGAATGTGAGTTAATTGTTTCACTGGTTGCTATTAGACTTGTTTCTTTGTGGTATAAGTACACCATAAAAAACTTCTCCCCACTTTTCCCACTCACACTGCAAGCAGCCCTGTGCTTTTCCCCCCTCCCTCCCTCTTCTCATGGTTTTTACTTATGAGATGGGGTCAGAAACAACTGTTTTCAGTTGTGTTCCTAAGAGATTGGTATTGGGAGGTGTTTTAAAACATAGGAAAGCACTTGGAAATATGAGGAAGGAAGATCTTGTGAGATGTTGTAATTAAGGGTGGCTGCTGTATAAGTTAAATGATTGGGAAAAGTGTTCGGAGAATAGAATCTTGAAGTATAACACTTTGTTGCAATTCATGTTGTTTTTAAGGCGAGAAGAGCAGGACAAAATAAATCTCTACAAGAGATCATTAAATCATTTCAGACAGTTTTACAGGCGGAACGGTTTAAACTTCAACAAGCTGAGAGAGAATTAACTGATAACACACAGGTCAGAAAACTTGTTAAAGTCTGCAGGATGCTTTCCTTATTAACCTGTTTTCTTTGTAGGTATCTGTTTAAGTATGTTGCAATTTTGGTAGGTCTTTGTTATATGGTACGATAAGTTCACAGACTGTTAAATCATGAGAATGTGTTGACTCAAAATGTGCATTTTGTGGTAATACAGAAGATCATGAGTAATTTAGTTCTTTACTGCGTGAATGTGATGGTAAAAATTTTGTGTGTAGTAGCTGTTACTTTTCTTTCTAGAATGCTAGCTTTATTCAGGTATCCAGACTTGCGCAACTCTGTGATAGGCTATGTCTCATCTCGATTTGCTGGATTTGGCTCTTTTGTATGCACATCAAGTAAAGAATCCTGGTTTTGGAATAACAGTTGTAGCACACCAGATGAGACACTAATAAAAGCCTTGCCCAGTCCAGCTTGTTGCTGCGGCGGCGGGGGGGGCGGGTGCCGATGGGGCTCCAGCGCACACTGACCTGTTTTGTCAGGGAGACCCAGCGGCACCTCTACCTGGCTGAGCAGTGATCGGCCCAAAGGTGCAATGCAAAAATTGAGATATTGTCTTGAATAAGTGTAACTGTGATCTATCTGCATATTTGAACTTGGTATTTGGTTTCCATATCTGAGCTCTGCATTTTAATTTGCATATTTCTATTTGGTACTAAAAGAATTTTGTTTGGGGAGATAATTACAAAATGGAAACTGGTTCCACTGCTAAAATTCCACCTTGCTCCCCCTTAGACATTAGAGTAATTGCTTATATTGTTATCTAGTAATTTTGAGACCAGAAAAGAACTTAAATTGTTAAACTCTGCTTTGCATTAAAAAAAAAAAAAAAATGGCAACAACAACAAAAACAAACCAAACAAAAACAAACAAACAAACAAACAAAACAACCTCCAACCATCCAAACACCTAAATGCTATGTTGGATGTGAACTTGGTATTGTATGAGGTTGTATTTAAAAGCTGCTAGAATATGAACTGATTTGGTTTTAGGAATATGGATTGATGCTTAATATACTGTTTTTTGACATCTGTGATTTGTAAAAGGTAAATGGAACTGAGGAGTGTGGCTCATTTGGAAAGCTTTAAACTAGGCTCGAAGGGGGATGGGGTTGTAGCTGGGCTTGTCCCAGTGGGGCAGCATTCTAAAACTGATGAGGACCGGGTGGCCTCCTGTGCCCCTAGGGAGAAATTGGTGTGCTCTGCTCGCTCCCTGAAATGCCTGTATGCCAATGCACGCAGCATGGGGAATTAGCAGGAGGAGTTAGAATCCTATGTTCAGCTGGGAAATTATGATCTGGTGGCAATTACAGAAACATGGTGGGACAGTTCACATGACTGGAATGTGGTCATGGATGGCTATGCCCTTTTGAGGAAAAACAGACCAGCCAGGTGTGGTGGTGGAGTTGCTCTCTATGTGAGAGAGCAACTACAATGTACTAAATTCTGTCCAGGAGTGGATGACGAGCTAGTTGAGAGTGTATGGGTCAGGATCAAGGGGCAGGCTGGCAGGGGTGACACTGTTGTGGGCGTCTATTACAGGCCACCAGATCAGGCTGAGGAAGTTGATGAGGCCTTCTATGGGCAGCTGAGAGTGACCTCACAGTCACAGGCCTGTGGGAAACTGCAGCGGGTCTGTGGAATCCTTGACAGAAAATATGGGAGTAGAGATCAGCCTTGAAGATATTAATATTTACCCTTGAGAAGGATGGGAGTAAATGAGTATCCGGAGATATGGAGTTGTACCCGTGAGAGAGGAGAGATGTACCCGTGAGAAAGAAGGGGATAGAAGAATAACATGGATGATAGCAAAATTAACCAATGAGGTGTTAGTGCTGTAAGTTGTAACCAATAGTGAAAAGACACATGAACAGGTAGAATTGTATAAAAATGCATTTGTAGCAATAAATGTCACCTATTAACCTATTACTTCAATCTTGAAGGAACTTGGTCCCTGTTGTTTGTCCGTCTCAACCGTGGCATCTGGTGACCCCGACGTGATCCTGCCTGAAGAGGATCTTGCATGACAAGGTGACAGCGTGAAGCTGTGAACAGCCGAAGAAGAGCTGTGGAGACGGAGCCCGGTACAGCTGATAAGAGCAGCCGAGGAGAGCTGCCGAAGATCCGGATCGTTGAAAAGACACCTCGCTAAGGAGTAGGTGAGCTACCGGGAACATGGGGGGAAACTTATCTAAAGTAGAGGGTACTATATTATCCACATGGAAGCTGCTTCTGAAGAAGCAGGGTGTTAGCCTTCCGGAACTGACTTTAAGAAAAATGTTACTATGGGGCAAAACACAAGGTTTAGAGGTTAATCCTGTGACAGCATTTAGTGTGTCACAATGGATGGACTTGGGAGATAAACTGTTTGATAGTGCTACCCAAGGGTCCGAGGAAGCAACTGAACTGTTAACAACGTGTCGCTTGTTATTAGATACTCTGAAAGAGTTAAAACAGCAACAGGATAAGGCAGAGGTGGCGGAGAGGGATGGTCTTCCTGGCTCTCCTGGGCCAGATTCGGAGGAAAAAGCAAGATTAAGTACTACTCCGACCCCCCCTGTTACTAAAGATTCGTCAAAACCCACCACCCAACCCGCCGCTATCAGTCGCGGAAGAAAAAAATGGGCATTTTTTTTCCTATCCCCCCTTGACTGAAGATTTAGGTGGGGAGGACCCCCCCGTGGTGAGCCAGACCGAGCCAAATAACGTAATTCCTATAGATTTGGGTCCCCCCAGCCTGCCCCCGCTCCCCTCCCACGCTGCTGCAGAGCAAATTCCTGAGGGTGGGGGTAGAGTTTCAGAGCGTAAACTGAACTTACCAAAAAGTTGGGATTTACCCCCAGCTTCGATTACAATTAAACCACAGGACCCTGTGCGTTTCTGGAAAAGGGTGAAGGAAAAAGCTTTGGCGGTGGGGGACTGGGACTTATCTGAAACTATATCGGTTCCTACCCCTGTTACTGAGGCGCCACCCGTTGAACCTGTTGACTCTATGGCGTTTCTCATCATATACCATAACCCTGCAGGGGGTGAGCCCCATGAGCATGTTTCATATTCCTGGAAAGTAATTCAAGATTTGCAAAAAGCCACTGCTCAGTATGGGCCTAACTCCCCTGTGGTTATGCAGCTGTTACGTTTGTTATCTATGGAAGCTATGATTCCCTACGATGTTTCTCAGTTAGCTCAGGTTATTTTTCAACCTGTACAGCTCTCAGTGTTTCGAAGTATTTGGCAGCAAAGGTCTGAGGCACAAGCAGTGGTAAACGTACGCTTCCCAGACACTGATCCCCGTTCTGCTACTGGTGTGGATGTATTGATGGGCTCGGGGCCGTATATTGATCTGCAACTTCAAGCGCAATGGCCTCCTCTAGTGCTTGAGCAAGTGAAGGCCATAGGGAACCAGGCTATAATTAGAACAGCAGAGCTGGCAGAACCAAAACAGAGATATACCGCTATCAAGCAGGGTCCTAAAGAGCCATTTCTTTCCTTCGTTGAAAAATTACAAGCGGCTGTCGAACGTCAGGTGTTCGATGCGAATGTCCGGGGACTGCTAGTAAAACAGCTAGCTCGTGATAATGCTAATTCAGATTGCCAAAAAGTGATTGAAACTTTGCCAGGGGATCCAACTTTAGAAGCAATGATAACTGCTTGTGCCAAGGTCGGTTCAGTGGAACATAAAATGACTGCACTTGCTGCTGCTATGACAGCAGCTAAAATACAATATCAAAAGTGCTATGAACACGGTCGGAATGGTCATGTAAGACTCATCAGTCCACGTACAAACAAACAGGCTTCAAAAGCTGTACACACACCTGTCTATGATACAGCCTCAGTAACTTGCTTCAAATGTGGAAAAAAGGGACATTTTTCTAAGCGGTGCCATTCCAGGTATCATTCTAACGGACAGCTACTGCCACAGGGAAACGACAAGAAGAGCGCGAAGGGGCGTGTGCAGACACAAATGCCTCCTTCAACAATGCTTTGCAACCCGTGCAATCCGTTTCTGGGGTCAGTGCACATGCAGTCCTCTGTGACGCACTATCAGGAAAAACCAGCGGAGCAGCCGGGATGGATGTATCCACCACCCACACAGTAACTATAACAACTCAAGAGGTGCATAAAGTGCCCCTGGATGCTTGGGGGCCAATTGGCAGGGGACTGAGTGCTTTGTTAATAGGATGATCAAGTAGTACCCTGCAAGGATTAATGGTACATGTGGGGGTTATTGATGCGGACTCTACAGGACAAATTTATGCCTTGGTTTCCACAGCGACACCACCTGTGACAATACAAAAAGGAACACTTTTAGCTCAATTTGTGCCCTTTTTGAGTTCTGTTCCTAGGACTGAGCAAGTTCTTCGTGGGGACAATGGACCTGGTTCAACTGGAAAGCCACTTATTTTTTGGTCTCAAACAGTGTCAGAGAAAAGGCCACAAATGGTTTGTACACTCATAATGAATGCTTTTGTTCCCAGCCAGGTGACCCTTACTGGACTGCTTGATACAGGACCAGATGTCACTATAATTTCACAACAGGACTGGCCTCCTTCTTGGCCTTTGGTTTCAAATACTGTAGGTGTGATGGGACTGGGTGGAGTCGCAAACAGTTTGATGTCAGCTAAACCAATAGTGATTGCTAATCCTGAAAACCAAAGGGCTACAGTGAGACCTTATGTGGCCCCAGCCCCGCTGAATTTATGGGGGAGGGATTGCCTAGGGCAGTGGGGAGTATGGATAACTGCGGATTTTTAGCAGGGGTCACTGTGATGCAGGGTGTTTCTCGGCCCACTTTAGCACTAAGATGGTTAACTGAAAGACCAGTATGGGTCAATCAGTGGCCCCTTGCTCAGGAAAAACTTACAGCCCTGCAATCTCTTGTGATGGAACAGCTAGCTGCGGGACACATTGAGGTCTCACATAGCCCTTGGAATACTCCTGTGTTTGTTATCAAAAAGAAGTCTGGAAAATGGAGATTATTACATGACCTACGAAAGCTTAATGAGGTTATGGCAACTATGGAGCTTTGCAACCAGGTTTACCTTCTCCTACAATGATTCCAATGCAATGGGAAATTGTTGTAATAGATTTGAAGGATTGTTTCTTTACTATTCCTTTAGCAGAACAAGACATGGAAAAGTTTGCCTTTACTGTTCCATCTGTAAATAATGGAGAGCCAGCGAAAAGGTATCATTGGAAAGTGCTGCCACAAGGGATGAAAAATTCACCTACCATATGTCAATGGTATGTGGCAAAAGCTCTGAGTCCAGTACGTGCTTTGTTTCCATCAGGGTATTGCTGTCATTATATGGATGACATTTTGTTGGCCGCAGCAACGCCACAAGAATTGAGTGAAATGGAAAATAAAGCACGTGAGTCATTAAATCAGTATGGGCTGGTTATTGCACCTGAGAAGGTGCAACGACAACAGCCATGGCTTTATTTGGGCATGAAAATTTTGGATCAGACAGTGATACCACAACCTATAAAACTGCAAGTAGAAATCAAAACACTGAATGATGTGCAAAAATTGGCAGGAATGATCAATTGGGTAAGGCCTTATGTAGGAATCCCCTCTTCTCAATTGCAGCCATTGATTGATCTCTTGCGAGCAGACACTAATATTTCTGCCCCTCGCACTTTGACAACAGAAGCACAGCAGGTCATTGCGAAAATTGAACAAGCAATCAGTAGTAAGCACGTATGGAGAATTGATTTGACAGTGTCTGTACAAGCAATTGTTTTGATTGATCAATGCATTCCTTTTGCTATGATCGCACAATAGCATGAGAAGTGGGGAGATCCTCTACATATTTTAGAGTGGGTCTTTTTGCCAGCCAAATCAAAAAAGACAGCCCCAGGTCTTTTTGAACTGGTGGCTCAGGTAATTATTAAAATCAGATTACGTTGCATGGAATTAATGGCAAGAGATCCAGAAACGATCATGCTTCCTGTGCAAAGTGATTATTTTGAGTGGTGTATGGCTAATAGTTCTGCACTACAAGCAGCTATGATGAATTATACGGGTCAAATCAGTTATCATTTGCCCTCACATCCAGTGATTAAATTAGGCAGTCAGGTAAGATTTGGTCAGAAGCAATTGAATCAATCGAGCCCAGTAAATGGACCTACAGTATTTACAGATGGATCAGGAAGGACGGGCAAGGCAGCCATTGTTTGGAAGGATGGGCCACAGTGGTGACATCAAGTAGAATATCAGGAAGGATCACCACAAGTGGTCGAACTTAGAGCAGTGACCATGGCGTTTCAGGCCTTTCCTGGCCCTGTGAATATTGTGACAGATTCTGCTTATGTGGCTGGGCTTGTACAATGGTTGGATAAAGCTGTATTGGGACATGTGTCTAATGAAAAGTTATTTGGTATTTTAAAACTGTTATGGCTTGAAATTCAGAAGCGTCATCATGAATATTATGTCATGCATGTTAAAAGTCATACTACGTTACCAGGTTTCATAATAGAAGGAAATGCAAAAGCAGATTCTCTAGTTTCAGCAGTGACTTTAGGACCTGTTCCTGATGTTAAACAACAGGCAATAGCGTCACATCGTTTCTATCATCAAGGCTATCGTGCCTTGAGACGACACTTTGACATTTCAAATTCTGAGGCACGTGCTATTGTTGCTGCGTGCCCTGATTGTCAAGGTCAGCATATTCCTACTTATTATGGTACCAATCCCTGTGGCCTTCGAGCTTTGCAAATTTGGCAAACTGATGTTACACATGTACCTGAATTTGGGCGCTTGAAGTATGTTCATGTTTCTATAGACACCTTTTCTTCTGCTATCGTTGCCACTGCTCATACTGCAGAATCTGCACGAGATGTAATACGTCATTGGCAGCGTGCATTTTCCTTCTTGGGCGTTCCGCAACAGGTAAAAACAGACAATGGCTCAGCATATGTATCCCGAAAAGTTGCTTCATTTCTACAGCTCTGGGGAGTATCTCATGTTACAGGTATTCCTCATTCTCCCACAGGGCAAAGTACTGTAGAACGTGCTCATGGAACACTCAAGCGTTTTCTTTTAAAACAAAAAGGGGGAATGTTGGGTGAACCACCTGATGCACGCTTGGCCAAAGTCACATATGTTTTAAACTTACATGTCATGGAAGCAGGGGCTGGCCACTTGGGAGGAATATAAGGCTGCTGTTAGAAGATGTAGGAAGGCAGCTAGGATAGCCAAGGCCTCCTTAGAATTACAGCTGGCGACAGGGGTCAAGGACAGCAAAAAGAACTTTTTCAAATACATAGCAGATACAACTAATACCAGAGGCAATGTAGGCCCACTGATGAATGGGGTGGGTGCCCTGGTGGCAGAAGATACAGAGAAGGCAGAATTACTGAATGCCTTCTTTGTCTCTGTCTACTCTGCTGGAGGCTGTCCTGGGGAGCCCTGTACCCTGAGACCCTGGATGAAGCCAGGTCAATGGAGGAGTTTGCTTTACTCGATGAGGACTGGGTGATGAAGCAATTAAATAGTCTGGACATCCATAAATCCATGGGTCCAGATGGGATGCATCCGCGGGTGCTGAGGGAGCTGGCTGAAGTCCTTGCTGGACTGCTCTCCATCATCTTTGCCAAGTCTTGGGAAACGGGGGAGGTGCCCGAGGACTGGAGGAAAGCAAATGTCACTCCAGTCTTCAAAAAGGGCAAGAAGGAGGACCCGGGTAATTATAGACCGGTCAGCCTCACCTCTGTCCCTGGGAAAGTAATGGAACAGCTTATCCTTGGTGCCATCTCAAGGCATATCAAGGATAAGAGGGTTATTAGGGGCAGTCAGCATGGCTTTACCAAGGGTAAGTCATGCTTGACCAACCTCATAGCCTTTTATGAGAATGTAACAAGGTGGATGGATGATGGCAGAGCGGTGGATGTGGTCTACCTTGACTTCAGTAAAGCCTTTGACACAGCCTCCAAAGCATCCTCACAGCTAAGTTGAGGAGGTGTGGTCTAGACAATAGAGTAGTGAGGTGGGTTGCAAACTGGCTTAAGGAGAGAAGCCAGAGAGTGGTAGTCAATGGTGTGGAGTCTAGTTGGAGGCCAGTATCTAGTGGAGTGCCTCAGGGGTCAGTACTGGGGCCAATATTATTCAATATATTCATTAACGATTTAGAAAAGGGAATAGAGTGTACTATCAGCAAGTTTGCTGATGACACTAAGCTGGGAGGGGTGGTTGACATGCCAGAAGGCTGTGCTGCCATCCAGCGGGACCTGGACAGGCTGGAGAGTTGGGCGGGGAATAACCTGAAGAAATTTAACAAGGGCAAGTGTAGAGTCCTGCATCTGGGCAGGAACAACCCCAGGTTCCAGTATAGGTTGGGAAATTACATATTAGAGAGCAGTGTAGGAGAAAGGGACCTGGGGGTCCTGGTGGACAACAGGATGACCATGAGCCAGCACTGTGCCCTTGTGGCCAGGAAGGCCAATGGCATCCTGGGGTGTATTAGAAGGGGGGTGGTTAGTAGATCGAGAGAGGTCCTCCTTCCCCTGGAGAGACCCCATCTGGAATATTGTGTCCAGTTCTGGGCCCCTCAGTTCAAGAAGGACAGGGAACTGCTAGAGAGGGTCCAGAGTAGGGCAACGAAGATGATGAAGGGAGTGGAGCACCTCCCTTATGAAGAAAGGCTGAGGGAGCTGGGTCTCTTTAGTTTGGAGAAGAGGAGTCTGAGGGGTGACCTTATTAATGTTTATAAATACATAAAGGGTGAGTGCCACGAGGATGGCGCCAGGCTCTTCTCGGTGGCAAACAATGATAGGACAAGGGGTAATGGGATCAAGCTGAAACACAAGAGGTTCCACTTAAATTTGAGAAGAAACTTCTTCTCAGTGAGGGTGACAGAGCAGTGCAACAGGATGCCCAGGGAGGTTGTGGAGTCTCCTTCTCTGGAGACATTCAAAACCCACCTGGACATGTTCCTGTGCAACCTCACCTCCAGCAGGGGGATTGCACTAGATGATCTTTTGAGGTCCCTTCCAATCCCAAACATATTGTGATAGTGTGATAACTCTTGAGCTGGTTGGAATTGTGTATGAAGTGTGTTATGGTTGGAGTGAAATGGGAGAACAAAAAAGCAACATATCCCAGGCCTGTGCCTGAACATGGATTTTGGGCCTGTGTGAAGCTGCAAGATAAACTCAGCTCATTGCAATCGAGGAGTTTGCCAGAGCCTCCCACTTCGTACCAGTGATTACGCCAGCTGCGTGGCCTTGGCTACATCCGAACTGCAGCAAGAAGACAAAGAAGAAAAAAAAAATGGAAAAACCTGTTTGCCCTCTGCTAAGTGGAGAAAGGGGGGCTTTACTCCCCCCGCTCTGTCTCTTTAATTTTTTTTTTTCCTAGAGTATTGTCATCCATCCTTGTGGCATCGAGTTGCTTCTCGGCTTTGAATCAGGGGTTGTTGGTGTTGTTTCTTTTTGCTTCTGTCTTTTTTCCTAGGTTTTGACACATCTGGGGAGAGAGCTCATCATTTTACCTCCTTGCTGAGGTCGGTCTTTTCACACTGGTCAGCTTTTGGGGGTCAGAGTGCTCAGTGCTTCTCTGGATCAGACTGGTACTGATTTGGGTGTGGAGTGGAGCCAGGTTGGTTTGATGTGGAGTTCGAACTGATCTGTTTTCATGCTGGGCTGGAGATCCTGCCATCTCAGATGGGGGCAAGAGGGAGGTTTTATTCCCCCCTCCCCAGCGATGTTACTGCTAGGGAACTGTCATACTGCATGAAGGAGAATGAGGGTTGAATTTTAAAGGCATTGCCAGTGGATCCATAGTTCTAATGAAGCTGGGAAATTAAACCAAAATATTTTTTTGAATAGACTTATTCTGTGGTAACTAGTTGTAAGAGACTTCTCAGTAAATTCACCGTACTAGTTTTTGAGGCCGTGGGAGAGAATGAAAGAAAGGCTGTTTTTTGAGACCAATAGAATGCCAAATTTGGAACAAAGTTTTGATACATGAATTCTTGTAGTTTCCAGAAAGTCCTATACCTCTCTTGGGTCAAGATTTGTTAAGTAAATTGTAAGCTCAAATAATGTTTTCTGCGAATTGTATGTAGTTGCATGGCCTACAAGAAGCTGCTTGGATGGTGCAGATCTGCTTGCTGCAAGTGAGAAATCCCCAAGGAAATTTCGAATGCTGTATTTCCACTAGTATTAACAGCCAATGTTTCAATAAAGCAAATACTACACTGACAGAAGTGAAACGGAACTTCGATCCGGTAAGGGAAAACAATATCCAATAAATATGACAGCCAAAATGGTGTTAGAAACTTTGAGGAAGAAATTTATGACCACCTTTAAAGCTAATTGTATTCGATTGGACTTGCAGAATTGTCTGTTTATAGCTACAACATAGAAACAACCTGTGGCTATTGTGGGACAGTATGATGAGATTGCTAACAGACTGATATACCAATTGTTACTCTGATCAAGAAATGCAGGGAATTAATTTAAGTCTTAATAGGCTATGAACCTTTTGTCATACATGTACCATTTGTGAAATTTAATTTTGATTTTTTATTTGCAATCTACATCCTTGTAAATTACACTAGCTTTTTTTTTTTTAACAGTACAGCTTTTGGCATGCAGAAATGTAAATTGCTGCAGAACCTGCAAGTCTTTAACATCAGGTCACAGACTGTGATACAAACCTGCTTTTGTGATATTCACATGAGACCCACGCTCTAAGTCTTCCTGTTTGTGATGTTGTGTTGAATTCAACAAAAGTATTTAGATACCTCTTAAACTAAATTACAGATCTATATTACCTAGGTGTGCTATTTGACTCTTTATCTCTTGAGATTTCTAAACCAAGTCTGAAAGTTCATCTCCGAGAGAGACTATGGTTTAGCTGAAATAGGATTCAGAGGCACGATGCAAAAATGATACCATTGCCAGCTCTGGAAGGTCAGGTTAGGATATCATGATATGTTTCCTCTATTCTTTAAAGTCTATAAATCTGGACCCACAATCCAGAACATTTGTGGAAAGACAGGGTACATCAGCATGTGGCTTACGATGTGTATTTGTCTTTAAAATTTAATGAAACATGCCCGTGTTTGGGTAGAGAAGCCATTGGAGTAGCTTCTTCCAGAGGAAGATTGCACTCTGAGCACCGTCAAAGAAGTTTTCTGTTAACTTCTGAGGGCTTGTTTTTTTATGGTTTTTGTTTATTTGTTTGTTTTTGCAGAGCAGAAGATTTTATTTCCAATAGTGCATAATGTAGAAGGCAGAACGGTTTCTTAACAGAAAAAGTGAATCACATGACTACATTTATCTGTTTTGAATACGTACATTGAAATAGCCCTCAGTGTAGTCTAAGGAGCAATGTAAAACATTGTTCTTCAAGAAAAGTTCTTATGTGAGAATATAACCTGTGCAGTATATGCTTATTTGAGATGTTATTACTTTGGAAAATTATTTTTACATTAACTGCCTTAGATCAATGCTTAAGAAATAATTTACTGGATTAGCATCCTATTTGAACATGAAGGAGCAGGTTAGTCTTGATTAATATAATATAACCTTCCATCTGAGTCCAAAGGTGATATAGACTCTTAACTATTTAGAGCTTTATCATAATGAAGAGAGTTGATGAGGTGAAATTAATGGAAAAACACTGAAAATTGTGGGAATTCTTCCGCTTTATACCGTTCTTGAGGTTGTAATTAACATGATGAAAAATCGCATGAAAATGACACTATTTTAAAGTGGACATAGCTTTGGCATCTGCCAGCAACTGAATTTAGAGACCACACTCATCAATACGAGTAGAATCAAAATTTCTCATTGATAAACCAAAAGGCATGGGTCCATCACATTTCACTGAAAACCAGGATATATAATAGAACTAGAACTCCTTTTGGTAAGTGATGCATTCTATCATCTGTAGTCTGAACTGTGGCTTAAAGCAGGGAAGACATAGAGTTTTATGAAGTGGAGACTGCAATTCATGTGTTTGAAAGTAAAGATTTTGTCACAAGCCCAGGGAAGGAGAAGGACTCAAGCAGTTATAAGGACTGGATTGAGTCATTCCATTTGTACGATCAAGTGGACAGAAGAGTCCCAGGGCCATCTGATAGGAGTCTGCACCTCAAGAGGAGGCCTCTTGTTCAGCAAAGAAGGATCTTGTACTAAAAGAGAAGCTGGGGAGAGTGGGAGATACACATTGTAATACTGGAGACAGTTGCTTAGTTTCTCAGCTAAGAGCATGAGGAGTAAATCCGAGATCTGCAGAGGATTCAGAATGAAATGCTTATCAGCCTGAACATGAAGCTTACAAGGAATAAGCTCCTTTGGAGATAATTAGGGGCATAATGGAAAGGTGAACACTGAGAATGCAGCAAAGGATCTCTGGGTTTGTGGTTCTGGTGGAGTGTTAATAAATCTGCTCTCCAAGGGCAAATCTCTGTTGTACAGTGTCAGCTTTGACTGGCTACAGAAGCAAAATCTATTCGATTGGACACGAGCTTGGTATGCTATTTTGAGCAGCCTGCAACAGAATGGAAGCTCTCTTAAATAGCAAGAAATTATTTGCTGCAGGCTGTAAAATCCATTGTGAATATAAAGGGCTTCTAACTTCTCATTCTTGTTCTTTATATCAGTGTTACATTAAAAAACTTAGTGAGCCAGTAGCGTGCTTAACGTGCTGTTATTCGGGATGATAGAGACAAGGACAAATCAAGTCCAATTTTAGAAAGATGGGACATAAGGTAATATTATTCCATCCACATCTATTGTGCACAAAGACATTTCCTCTTCTTTTCAAAGTCCCCAAGCTATAAACTGCTGGGTGCATATTCTGGGAAAGTATCTCTGACTGCTTGGCTACTTATGTGATCTTTGGTAAACATATGCTGCTGATGTCTCCAAGGTAAGAACCTATGTCAAGTGGACATCTGACTTGGCTGGGAATAGCTGTTGGTATTTAAGTGCTTGGAGAAGGTAAATGGAGTATTATTAAATATTGACGTGCACAGCTGTATATGAAGGAGTAAGTCTTCTCAAATGGAGTCAAGCAAACAGTAGTGTTTGGCTAAAGGCTAACATGATTGAGTAAAGCTGACTGAGACAACACTTGACAAAGTAAAAAAAAAAAAAAGAGCTTATGAGGTAGTATTTTGTTTGTTGTTTTAGAGAACGACAAGGAGAAGCATCCTAAAGTAGGCATGAAAGACAACTCTACCTTAGGGAGGAAAGGCATACTTAGAAAGAAGAGGGTAGGTCTCGAATTTCTTTCTTTGAGCTTAGCTAAGTCTTCCTAAGCTTGATATTAGTGTACAGAAAGGGGGGCAGGGGAGAAGTATGTTATGGATGTAGGGGGCTGTTGTTGCTTTTTTGTTTGTATGTTTCTGTCTTGAATATACATTGTGCCATCTACAGAGTGGAATAGTTAGAAAACCTGGAAGTGCCTGTGTTCAGTACTCATGTTCTAGTAGATGGTAACTCACACTTACTATGAAGTTCCTTCTACATGTGTGTTTATCCATCAGTGGTATATATGAAATTGTAAGGTTTACACTAAATTTTTGAGGAAGGAGATATGTGGCAGCAGCCAAACATTAGATATCTGTATCTAACTTCTGTGATGAGATAGCAGTGTTGCCATGGAGCATGAAACTAAGGCAGTGGCTGACCAAGGAAAGATTATAATAGTGCTGAGATCCCAAGAGAGGAAGTGAGCCAGTTTCCAGAAGCAATACAGTTATCAGAATTTTTATATTTAAAGGGCTTTTCTGGTTGTGGATGAAGCATGGAAGGATGGAATGTTTTACTGTTGGTGTCTTAAAAAGGTAACAACACCCTTAGCAGTTGCCAGCAGGCTCTTCCAAGCCTGGAATTTGCTCTACATGACCAGAAACCTCAAGGGAAAAGAATTTTCAGCCTTATTGACCTGAAAGCAGTTTCAGAGTTTTTTCCTTTCCTTTCCTCTACCCTAAGAAATCAAAAAGCTGTCTTGAATCCTTCCTCTCTGTTTTCAAAGAAGAAAGTGTTTTCTATGCCACTGAAAGAAGACTTCTGGGGACTAGCTTAACTCTTTCTCGGAAAATGAGCGTTAAAACTAAATACTATATTTTTCAAGTGTAATTAAAGAAAATGCAAATTTAACAGGCAGCTGGCACAAGGCTTCAATGCATTGGACTTGATAAATCTGCATCTCTTATTTACTTCGCAAGTAAATCTTGGGAGTTTTGCGCAGGTCCGTGTGGTGGGTTCGATAATCAACATCTAGGATACCTGCAGACCCGTCCCTGTTTGTGTGGAGACAGTGTGCCTGAAAGTCTGTGTTGGTTAGCGCCTCCTGTATCTATCTGTCTCTCCACAAGCATGTGACATGTCTTTCCCTCCACAAGCATGTGGGTTGATTTTGTCGCACATGTGCATCTGCGCTAGTGTTGAGCTCAGCGAAGTGTGTCTGTTGACACTTGGTGTGCGTTGGCTGTGCCTGTGTGTAACACAGCACAGCCATGACTGCTCAAGTGAGCAGAGAAAAGGGAAATAATCTAGGTAGAGGCAATAAAGCAAAACCGAGGAAGGATTGACGTGTGTGGGGGGGACTATGGTGGGTCCATGGATTCCCTGACGGAGGGCATGGGAACAGAAATTAGCCTTGAAGATATGAAGGCCTACCCGTGAAAAAGAAGGGAGTAAAAGAGTATCCGGAGATGTTAAGGATGTACCCGTGAGAGAGAAGGGAGTAGAAGAGTAACATTGATAATAGCAAAATTGGCCAATGAGATGTTACTGCTGTAACTTGTAACCAATAATGAAGAGATACATTAATTGGTAAAACTGTATAAAAATGCGCTTGTGGCAATAAATGGCATCTACTACTTTCAAAACAACCACCTACCAACCAAACACCTAAATGTTATGTTGGATGTGAACTTGGTATTGTATGAGGTTGTATTTAAAAGCTGCTAGAATATGAACTGATTTGGGTTTAGGAAAATGGATTGATGCTTTGCTTAATACACTGTTTTTTGACATCTGTGAATTGTAAAAGGTAAATGGGGTTGAGGAGTGTGGCAACTCTTGAGCTGGTTGGAATTGTGTATGAAGTGTGTTATGGTTGGAGTGAAATGGGAGAACAAAAAAGCAACATATCCCAGGCCTGTGCCTGAACATGGATTTCGGGCCTGTGTGAAGCTGCAAGATAAACTCAGCTCATTGCAATCGAGGAGTTTGCCAGAGCCTCCCACTTCGTACCAGTGATTACGCCAGCTGCGTGGCCTTGGCTACATCCGAACTGCAGCAAGAAGAGAAAGTAGAAAAAAAAAAATGGAAAAACCTGTTTGCCCACTGCTAAGTGGAGAAAGGGGGGCATTACTCCCCCCGCTCTGTCTCTTTAATTCTTTTTTTTCCTGGAGTATTGTCATCCATCCTTGTTGTGGCACCTTGTTGCTTCTCGGCTTTGAATCAGGGGTTGTTGGTGTTGTTTCTTTTTGCTTCTGTCTTTTTTCCTAGGTTTTGACACATCTGGGGAGAGAGCTCATCATTTTACCTCCTTGCTGAGGTCGGTCTTTTCACACTGGTCAGCTTTTGGGGGTCAGAGTGCTCAGTGCTTCTCTGGGTCAAACTGGTACTGATTTGGGTGTGGAGTGGAGCCAGGTTGGTTTGATGTGGAGTTCGAACTGATCCGTTTTCATGCTGGGCTGGAGATCCTGCCATCTCAGATGGGGGCAAGAGGGAGGTTTTATTCCCCCCTCCCCAGCGATGTTACTGCTAGGGAACTGTCATACTGCATGAAGGAGAATGAGGGTTGAATTTTAAAGGCATTGCCAGTGGATCCATAGTTCTAATGAAGCTGGGAAATTAAACCAAAATTTTTTTTTTAATAGGCTTATTCTGTGGTAACTAGTTGTAAGAGACTTCTCAGTAAATTCACCGTACTACTTTTTGAGGCCATGGGAGAGAATGAAAGAAAGGCCGTTTTTTGAGACCAATAGAATGCCAAATTTGGAACAAAGTTTTGATACACGAATTCTTGTAGTTTCCAGAAAGTCCTAAACCTCTCTTGGGTCAAGATTTGTTAAGTAAATTGTAAGCTCAAATAATGTTTTCTGAGAATTGTGTTTAGTTGCATGGCCTACCAGAAGCAGCTTGGATGGTGCAGATCTGCTTGCTGCAAGTGAGAAATCTCCAAGGAAATTTCAAATGCTGCATTTCCACTAGTATTAACAGCCAATGTTTCGATAAAGCCAATACTACACTGATAGAACTGAAACGGAACTTCGATCTGGTAAGGGAAAACAATAGCCAATAAATACGACAGCCAAAATGGAGTTAGAAACTTTGAGGAATAAATTTATTACCACCTTCAAAGCTAACTGTATTTGGTTGGACTTGCAGAATTGTCTGTTTATAGCTACAACATAGAAACAAGCTGTGGCTATTGTGGGACAGTATGATGAGATTGCTAACAGACTGATATACCGATTGTTACTCTGATCAAGAAATGCAGGGAATTAATTTAAGTCTTAATAGGCTGTGATCCTTTTGTCATACATGTACCATTTGTGAAATTTAATTTTGATTTTTTTATTTGCAATCTACATCCTTGTAAATTACACTAGCTGATTTTTTTTAACAGTACAGCTTTAGCATGGCTAACTGTAAATTGCTGCAGAACCTGCAAGTCTTTTAAATCAGGTCATAGGCCATACTTGTATTTGGTCTGATCCTACATACTTGCACAATTTTTGTCGATGGTTCTGGGAAGTCTCATAAAGCTGTAGTGGTCTGGTGTGAAGATAACAATTGACATTGTTCTGTAAAAATTATTCAAGTTTCAACCCAATTAGCAGAACTTGGCACAGCTTTAAATTCCTTAGAGCTTTTTAAGGAGGAACCTCTAAATTTGATTTCTGATTCTGAGTATGTGGTTAAGGTCCAACACACACATCTGATTCTGAACTGGTTTGTTTTTTTTTAAACAAAAAGGGGGACAAGTAGGGAAAACACCACAAACCCTATTGTCAAAAGCATTGTATGTGATGAATCACTTATATCTAAGTGGTGCAGACTAAATTTGCCCTGTGATGAAACACTTTGCAAGTATGGCCCAAAACCATGCTAAATCAGAAAGAACCTACATTACTTATGACCATATCACTAGTTAATGGTAAATGCAAAAGGCCACATCAATTGATAACCTGGGGAAAAGGTTATGTTTGTGTCATTACAGGCCAAGGATCGAAGTGGATTCCTGCGAAATGGGTTAAGCCATGGCTGAATAAAGACAACAAAGACTTAACGGATGCAGACGGACAGGAGGGAGATAAGTTGTGAGGACTGTTTCAGATGTAAACCATGGATCCTAATTCAGTGTTATAGATGCTCACAGACCTGGTGGTCCAGAAGCCTATTAGCAAGCAGGTGGTGTACCTTCTGTGGAGAATGGCAATTTGAACAAACAGCGGGAGAGCCAAAAGGGTGATATTACACTTAGATAGTCAATGAAAAAATGAGGTAAAATTATGAGACATTCCTACCATAGTATCTACTGCACTCCTCCTCCCTAGTCTAGCAGCTGGTAAAGCTTTAGGAGACATATCTAAGTTAAGCTATTGGTCTTTTAAACAGGCTAATCTAACTTCTGAGATACTAACTCAATTAATAGTAGATGTTGATGGTATTAGGCATGTTACCCTTCAAAATCGTGTTGCTAGAGATTTTTGTTGTTATCATAAGGACATGGTTGTGATGAATTTAAGAGCAAGATGTTGTATTAACTTGTTTAGTCATTCTGGATCTATTCATAGTACTATAGACAAACTAAACCAGCACGTTAATAAGATTGTCATAGTAGAATTAGGGTTTGACAAATGGTGGGTAGTTGTTTGATCTTATTATGTAAGGCTTAGCTACATTATATGTAACTGTAATCATTGTTGTTAATCATATGTTGTATGCTGCAGTGTATTTCAAAGATGATTCAGCATGTTGTAAACAAGGCCTGGCTGGTTCAGAAACAAAAAGGGTGAATTGTGGGAGATTTGAGGAATTTTCTTGAGGTTGTTGTGTGGATGGGTTTCTATTAGATGGAGATTTATTTCTGAACTAGCCAAAGGAATCTCAAGGCCAGCTTCAAGGCTGAAAAACAGCACCTGCTGTGGGAGTGAGGCCTCAGGGCCTCAAAAAGATGTAAATCAACAGACCTATTAGCAGTGAGACTCGGGCGCGTGGACAGCTCGTGAACATGGACAATATTCAATCAGCTAATGCATGCTTGGAGCGTGGACGCGTGATCAGGAAAAAACTGCATATATAAGGAGGCTTGTTTCTGTAATAAATGGCTTCGCTTGAATTTATATTGAATCGTGTGGAGTCCATGAGTTTTCGCCCTCGCAAACCTCGAGCAGGTGCTGGATACAAGCGCAGAGGGGTGAAGGGACACACCGACCGGCAGCTGAGAAGGTGGGGCGCTGCTCGGTGTTAAGGAGCACGGCCTTTTCTGGTGAATTAGTGAAGCATTTCCTTCTTGCTTTGCAGGCCGCCTTTGGAATCAGATGAGCACTTGCGCTGAGCTGGGCTAGAGGCCAGAAAGAGCGTGGGGCTCTACAGTCATTTTGTTTCTTGCTGTCTTAGGTGCCATGAGTGACAAGGGCTTCAGCGTCCACCTCTGGAATGAGCAGGTGAATGGAATGCCATGGGAGTTTTGCGGAAGTGGCAGTTGTGGAAATAGTTATCACCGATGGATGCAATACTTATTGCTGGCGCTGACTGGCTCTTCTTGCTGTTTTTTTGTTGCTGTTGCAGATGTTTTAAAGGAGTCTGGTGACTGCAGGAAGATGCCCACTAGACGATGCGGTGTTTCTTTTTGTTGCGGATGGATTCAGACCCATGCCTCTCTGAAAGCTAAGTGAAGGGACCAGGGCAGGGGAGGCGCTGGGAATTGCAGGGAGAGGTTTTAAAGTTGGTGTAGGGGATGGGACGGTCCAGGTACAGTCCCGTTTTGCCACGTAATTAGCCGTGCAGCTACGGTATTTTACCTGTATTTTCGCCACATTTTTAGTTGTTCACGTACCTTATTTTACCTGAACATTCACCACATTTTTAGCAGTGCACATGCCTTTCTTCACCTGTATATTCGCCACATCTTTACTGATGCAGCTGCCATATTTTACCTGTATATTTGCCCCTTTTTTAGCAGTGCGTGTCCTGTGTTTTACCCGTATATTCGCCACATTTCTAGCGGTGTAACTTTACTTTACCTGGATGTTCGCCACATTTTTAGCGCTACAGCTACCGTATTTTACCTGTATATTCGCTACATTTTCAGCGGTGCAGCTACCGTATTAAACCCGTATATTCGCCAGTTTTTTATTGGTGCAGCTGTCTTATTTTACCAGAATATTCACCGCATTTTTAGCAGCGTGTATGGGGATACAGCGGAAGATTTGGCGTGCAGTGTGTTTACCATATATTTCCTGTATATTCACCAAAATTTTACCCATGCAGCTACCGTGTTTTACCTGTTTGTTCTTCACATTTTAACCCATGCAGCTGGCATTTTTTACCTGTATATTCGCTAGTTTTTTATTGTTTTTTTATTGGTATTGCTACCATATTTTACCTGTATATTTGCCGCATTTTTAGTAGTGCGTTTCCTGTGTTTTGCTAGTATATTCTCCCCATTTTTATTGGTGGAAGTAGCATATTTTACCTGTATATTCATCACCGTTTTAGTGGTGCAGCTACCATAGTTTACCTGTAGATTCCCCACTTTTTTATTCGTGCACCTACGATGTTTTACCCTAATGTTCACCACATTTTTAGTAGTGCGTGTACAGTATTTTACCTGTATAGTCACCATGTTTTATAGCGGTGCAACTGCCGTATATTACCTGTATATTCATCACAGTTTTAGCGGTGCAGGTACCATATTTTTCCTACACATTCACCATATTTTTAGCGGTGCAGCTCCTGTATATTACCTGTACATTTTCACATTTTCAGTGGTGAAGGTACCGTATTTTTCCTGTATATTCGCCACCTTTTCAGCGGTGCAGCTGCTGTATTTTACCGGTATGTTTGCCACATTTCTGGCGGTGTAGCTTCCTATTTTTCCTGGATGTTCGGCACATTTTTAGCGCTACAGCTACCATTATTTGCCTGTATATTCGTCACAATTTTAGTGGTTAATGTACCGTATTTTTCATGTATATTCTCTGCATTTTTAGTGGTGCAGCTTCCGTATATTACCTGCATATTTTCACAGTTTTAGTCTTGCAGGTACTGTATTTTACCTGTATATTCCCCAGTTTGTACTGGTGCAGCTACGGTATTTTACCTGTATGTTCACCACATTTTTAGTAGTACAGCTACCGTATATTACCTGTTGTCGAGGGTTTAGATTGCGGGGTGACAATAAAACACTGGCAGATGTATTGTTAACCTCCTCTTCCCCCCCACTTCCCCCTTTTTTGCCTCTCCCTCTCCCCCCTTCCCACTAAGGACAGGTGATCAGGAGAAAAAGAAGGGCAGAGAGAAGAGAGTTGGAAGAAATTAAAAATGTTTTACTAATGCTACTAATAAGAATAGAGAAAATAATAGAAAATATACAAAACCAATCTTGAAAGTCTCAGCAACTGCAGAGCCTGCACCCAAAGTCCTGGATTGGACTCTGTAGCCGATCGGAGCTGGATTCAGTCTGTCACTAGGCCTCAGTTCGCAGGGACGACTAGCAAGGTCCTCTCCTAATGTCAGCCATGAGGAAAAAGGGAAAAGGGCCGAGATCCTCGTGATCTCCCCCTTTTATATGAAGTATGCATGTGAATGGAATGTTATACACAGTTGGTCAGTTTCTTGGTCACCAGTTTCTCGTTGCCCCTCTCGTTAGATGTCCATCCATGCTTATCAATAAGGTTGCATTCCATTGCTAGTTTTACCAAAATGTGTATCTGGTTCTTCAGGAAAATGCAGCCATTATGAAGGCTTTAACTGACAGGCAAACTCACTAAAAGAGAAACTTGTTTTTTAACAAAACCAGGACATTCCACCCCTTATAATATGCCATTCATGGAAATACTTAAATCTTATCAATACAATCTATCAATACAATTTAATTAATCACTACTACTATATATATACATATGTACATATATACACAGGAGTAATTAATCTTAATCTGTGGAACATCCTTTGAAAAGTTCATTAAGTTCATTTTGTCACAACAGTCTCCCAGGGCAGGAAAAAATGTTACATCAAGTGCATCTCATGACCACTGTTTGTGGGTTAAAGACATCAACTTTGAAGAAGTTGTCAGGCGCCGCTCAAAGCAGCTAGCTCTGGTTTCATCATCACTGTCTTGATCTGAAAGACACTTATTAAACACTGTTAGTACAGCAATTCACATCATGCAGTTCAGTATTGCATATGTTCACCTAAAATCAAATCCCCTTGAGGTACACACCAAACCTCTCCATCCTTAAGCATCACCCACCAGGTGCTGCCAGGTCCCTAGGCAAAAACAATCCCGCGAATGGGCTTGCCTTTGCCTGAGGCAGGAGTAACCCAGACTGCCTTTCCTAACATCTTTTTCATGTGTACTACAGGGACTTTATCTCCTTCTACAGTCCGTAGAATTTCTGATTGGGCAGGCCCGGCTCAATTGGCTGATCCCCTGGTGTTGACCAACCAAGTCGCTTTTGCTAAATGTGAATCCCAGTTTTTAAAGGTTCCACCACCAAGTGACTTTAGTGTAGTTTTTAACAAACCATTGTACCTTTAAATTTTTCCAGAGTCTGGTGCATGATATGGAATATGATATACTCACTCACTACCATGATCTTTGGCCCAATTGTCTATAATGCTGTTTTTGAAATGAATGCCATTGCCTGATTCAATTCTTTCTGGCGCACCATGTCCCCAAAGGACTTGCTTTTCAAGGCCCAAGATAGTATTTTGGGCTGTAGCATGAGGTACGGCATATGTTTCCAACCATCCAGTGGTTGCTTCCACCACTGTAAGTACATAACACTTACCTTGACGTGTTTGTGGAAGTGTAATATAATCAATCTGCCAAGCTTCTCCATACTTATACTTTAACCATCGCCCCCCATACCATACAGCTTTTAACCCTTTAGCTTGTTTGATTTTGGCGCAAGTTTCACATTCATGAATAACCTGTGAAATAGTCTTCATAGTTAAGTCCACCACTCGATCGTGAGCCCATTTATATGTTGCATTTCTACCTTGATGCCCTGAAGCATCATGGGCCCATCGAGCTAAGAAAAGTTCACCTTTATGTTGCCAGTCCAAGTCCACCTCAGCTACTTTAATCTTAGCAGCTTGATCTGCTTGTTGGTTGTTTAGATGTTCCTCGGTGGCTCGACTTTTCGGCACATGAGCATCTACATGACGAACTTTCACAGGCATGCTCTCTAGGCGAGCAGCAATGTCTTGCCACAGTGTGGCAGCCCTAATGGGTTTACCTCTGCGCTGCCAGTTGCTTTTCTTCCATTGCTGTAGCCACCACAAGGCATTTGCTACCATCCATGAATCAGTATAAAGTATTGGCCACTTCTCTTGTTCAGCAATGTCCAAAGCCAGCTGGATGGCTTTCACTTCTGCAAATTGACTAGATTCACCTTGTCCTTCAGTGGCTTCTGTAACTTGTCACGTGGGACTCCACACAGCAGCTTTCCACCTTCGATGTTTTCCTACAAGACGACAGGATCCATCTGTGAACAGCGCATACTGCTTATCAGCCTCTGAAAGCGTATTATATGGTGGTGCTTCTTCAGCACGTTTTACTTCCTCCTCATCTGGAGACATCCCAAAGTCTTTGCTTTCTGGCCAGTCTGTAATCACTTCTAAGATCCCTGGGCGATTGGGATTTCCAATTCGAGCTCGTTGCGTGATCAATGCAATCCATTTACTCCACGTAACTTCGGTTGCATGATGTGGAGAGGGAACCGTCCCTTTGAACATCCAGCTCAGCACCGGCAGACAAGGTGCCAGGAGGAGCTGTGCTTCAGTGCCGATCCCTTCTGAAGCAGCTCGAACTCCTTCGTATGCTGCTAGTATCGCTTTTTCAGTTGGAGTATAGTTGGCCTCAGATCCTTTGTATCCTTGACTCCAGAAACCTGAGGGTCGACATTGGGTTTCTCCTGGTGCTTTGTGCCAGAGGCTCCAGGTAAGTCCATTATCTCCGGCTGTGGTGTAGAGCACGTTTTTAACATCTAGTCCAGTCCAAACTGGTCCAAGGGCCACCACATGAGTTATCTCACGCTTAATTTGTTCAAAGGCTTGTTGTTGTTCTGGGCCCCACTCAAATTGGTTCTTTTTACGAGTCACTCGATAGAGAGGGCTCACAATCTGGCTGTAGTCAGGAATATGCATTCTCCAAAAACCTACAAGGCCCAAGAAAGTCTGTGTCTCCTTTTTATTAGTAGGTGGAGACATTGCTACAATTTTGTTGATCGCATCCATTGGGATCTGACGACGGCCATCTTGCCATTTTATTCCTAAAAACTGGATCTCTCGTGCAGGTCCCTTGACCTTGCTTCATTTTATGGCAAAACCAGCATCCAAAAGAATCTGAATTATTCTCTCACCTTTCTCAAAGACTTCTTTCTCTGTATCGCCCCATACGATGATGTCATCAATATATTGCAAGTGTTCTGGAGCTTTACCTTGCTCCAGCGTGGTCTGGATCAGTCCATGGCAGATGGTAGGACTGTGTTTCCACCCCTGGGGCAAGCGATTCCACGTGTACTGAATGCCCCTCCAGGTGAAAGCAAACTGCGGCCTGCACTCTGCTGCTACAGGAATAGAGAAAAATGCATTAGCAATGTCAATTGTGGCATACCACTTAGCTGCCTTTGACTCCAGTTCAAATTGCAGTTCTACCATGTCAGGCACAGCAGCACTCAGTGGTGGTGTAACTTCATTCAGGCCACGATAGTCTACAGTTAGACTCCACTCGTCACTAGACTTACACACTGGCCAGATTGGGCTTTTAAAAGGTGAGCGAGTCTTACTGATCACACCCTGGCTTTCCAATTGACGGATCAACTTCTGGATAGGAATCAAAGAGTCTCGATTGGTGCAATGTTGCTGGCGATGCACTGTCGTGGTAGCAATTGGCACCTGCTGATTGTCGACCATCAGCAGTCCTACAACAGAAGGGTCATCTGAAAGACCAGGCAAATCAGACAGCTGTTCAGTTTGCTCAGTGTCCACAGCTGCTCTACCAAATGCCCACCTATACCCTTTTGGGTCCTTAAAATACCCTCTCTTGAGGTAGTCTATGCCAAGGATGCACGGAGCATCTGGACCAGTCACAACGGGATGCTTTTGCCAGTTTTTTCCAGTTAGGCTCATTTCAGCCTCTACAACAGTCAGTTCCTGGGATCCCTCAGTCACTCCAACAATATTGATGGATTGCGTTCCTTTATAATTAGAAGGAATTATTGTGCACTGAGCACTAGTGTCCACTAAAGCTTTGTACTCCTGGGGGTGTGTTGTACCAGCCCATCGTATTTGTACAGTCCAATAAACTCTGTTATCCCTTTCATCCACCTGGTTGGAGGCAGGGCACCTCTAATTTCTGTTTTGCACAGTCTCTGGGTGTGAATTAGAGGTTCCTTCAAGAGCATCAGAATCCTTTCCGCTCCTTTTGTAAATTGGAGCAGCCACCTTCCTAGGAGTTTTTCCTTTTATTTCATGTACTCGTTCTTGAAGTTCTGAGGTAGGTCTTCCATGCCACTTATTCATGATTTTTCTCCCTGCTCATGTAGGAAGAACCACAGTGAACCTCTTTTTGTGGGCTGCCTCTGTCCTCTCTCTCGAGATTGGAAACGCCTTTTCCTAATAGCTGAAACATAGGTTTGTGCAGGTCGTGAATGGTATGTGTCTTCTCCGAGTTCTTTAATTTCTTGCAACAGCTTTTCAAACCGGTCATCAGATTTTTCACACAGTTTCTCAACAGCAGACACACAAGCCCGTAGAGAACCAGCAAGGCTGTCCTCAACGTTCCGGAGCTGCTCAATCACTTCAGTAATATTTTGTACACCTCCGGCTGACCAGACCATTCCTGCCAATGACTTAGCATATGCAGGTGGTGCACTTTGTACAAATCTGCACCACAGAGGTCGTGTACAGTTGATTCTATCTGGGTCTGTCCCCTCTTGGATGTTTGGTCCAAAACAGATGATCTCTCGCACAGCTAATTCTCTCAGGAACTGGATACCTCTCTCCATAGTATTCCATTTCCCTAACTTGGATATACAGTCTTCCTTGTAGGGAAATCTTACTTTCATAGCTGCCAGGAGTTGGGTCCAGAGGGTAGTGGCATTAGACTCTCTTGAAATTGCCCTATCAATGGTGAAATCTTTTGACAGAGATCCCAGCTGCCTGGCTTCACCACCTTCCAATTCAATTGTTTCTGCCCCATTGTCCCAGCATCGGAGCAGCCAGGTTAAAATATTCTCGCCTTCACGACGACTAAAGTCTTCTCGCAGATCTCTCAGCTCACCTGGAGAAAAGGACCGAGTGGTGGTCACTTCATCTCCTCCCTGTGCTGATGATGCCCCTTGGGTTGATGTTGGCCCTGTGCCATCATCTGCTGCGCGGGTAGTCTTTCTAGTGACTTTCTTACAACCGGCAACTGATGCTGATATGGGTTCACCATCATTTGATTCATTTCCAGAGTCTGAATGACTGTCACAGTGATTGCTGTGGTTACAGCAGCAACAGTGACCAGTGTGTGAAGAAGGGGGGGCTGCCTTGTTAGCCTTTGAGGCTGGAGAAGTAATGTTATCTGCAGCGACCTTGGCAGAGGAACTCTGCGGAGGAGCTGTAGCTTCAGCCTGTGAAGCCGCCATTGGGGGGGCAGTGGCTGCACCCACAGCTTTCTGTGTTTTGCTCTTTCTCGAGCGGCTAGGAGTGCTTTTTGCTAAAGCTTCCGAAGACGCACCGCAAATCTCAGGACTAAAAAGAGACGCAAACCTCCTATTGAACCTCATTTCTCTATAACAGTAACACAAACTGACACACATTCAGCAAACCAGATAACACCATCACAGTTCTATCAAAGCTCCAAGGATATTCAAAGCTCTCTAAAACATTTGCGAACTGTCCCAGCGAAAAAACGAAAGTATTGTTTCTCAGCCTTTCTAAAGCTTCGCTCTACCAATTAGCAAACACAGAGCCATACTGCTCTCTCATCTCTCCTGGAGGCTTTTCGAGGTAAAGCAGAAATGAGTAGAAATACATTAGCGGCTTCAGTATAATGAAATGTGCCAAACCACACAATATCACCAGAACCATTGTCCAGTTTCTTGTTGTTATATAATGAATACTTCGATTCAAAAAGAAACCCCAACACAGATATGGAATCAGTGAGCACAATGCAGAAACTAACTGATACAACTTATGCCATAACATCTTTAAATCAATGTAATTCAATTTTCCTTAATACCACTAAATAATGTCCAAAGCAAACAGACACGCGACTATCACAACTCTATGAGTTGGCACCAGGCCAAGTAAATTGAAAGGTACGTCAGAGCAGTAGGAAAGCCAAAAATCTCCAAATTTATCCCTTTCTCTCGCCCCATGTTGGGCACTAATTACCTGTCGAGGGTTTAGATTGCAGGGTGACAATAAAACCCTAGCAGATGTATTGTTATCCTCCTCTTTGCCCCCACTTCCCCCTTTTTTGCCTCTCCCTCTCCCCCCATCCCACTAAGGACAGGTGATCAGGAGGAAAAGAAGGACAGAGAGAAGACAGTTGGAAAAAAATAAAAATGTTTTACTAATGCTACTAATAAGAATAGAGAAAATAATAGAAAATATACAAAACCAATCTTGAAAGTCTCAGCAACTGCACAGCCTGCACCCAAAGTCCTGGATTGGACTCTGCAGCCAGTTGGAGCTGGATTCAGTCTGTCACTAGGCCTCAGTTCGCAGGGATGACTAGCAAGGTCCTCTCCTAATGTCAGCCATGAGGAAAAAGGGAAAAGGGCCAAGATCCTCGTGATCTCCCCCTTTTATATGAAGTATGCATGTGAATGGAATGTTATACACAGTTGGTCAGCAGTTGGTCAGTTTCTTGGTCACCAGTTTCTCGTTGCCCCTCTCTCGAGATGTCCATCCATGCTTATCAATAAGTTTGCATTCCATTGCTATGTTTACCAAAATGTGTATCTGGTTCTTCAGGAAAATGCAGCCAATATGAATCTGCAAGTCCAATCGAACACAGTTAGCTTGTAAGGTTGTCATAAATTCTATTCATCAAAGTTTCTAACTCCATTTTGGCTGTCATATACATTGGATATTGTTTTCCCTTACCGGATCGAAGTCCTGTTTCAGTTCTATCAGTGTAGTGTTTGCTTTACCGATACTTTGGTTGCCCATACTAGTGGAAACACAGCATCCAAGATTTCCTTGGAGATTTCTCACTTGCAGCAAGCAGATCTGCACCATCCAAGCAGCTTCTTGTGGGACATGCAACTAAACAGAATTCTCAGAAAACATTATTTGAGATTACAATTTACTTAACAAATCTTTAGCCAAAAGAGGTATAGGGCTTTCTGGCAAATAGAAGAATTCAGCTGTTAAAACTTTGTTCCAAATTTAGCATTCCATTGGTTTCAAAAAATGGCCTGTCTTTCTTTCCCAGAATCTCAAAAACTGTCACGGTGAAATTACTAAGAAGTCTTTTACAATTAGTTACCACAAGATAAGTCTATTAAAAGATTTTTGGTTTAATTTCTCAGTTTCATTAGAACTATGGATCCGCTAGGGATGCCTTTAAATTTCACCCTCAGACTGCCCTCTTCAGTATTACAACATTGCTGCAGTGGTGGGGGTGGGGAGAGAAAACCCCCCTTTCACCGCTTTAAAAGCAGGCAGCCAGGTTTTTCTTCTTTTTTTTTTTTTTTTTTTTTTTTATTTCTTGCTGCAGTTTAGATAGAGGCAAGGCCACCCAGATGGCGTAAATTGCTGGTGCTAAGTGGGAGCTCGTCTCGCTTTAGAAAGAGCAAAGTGTTTTACCTCAAGATTCTATTCTCCGGACACTTTTCCCAATCATTGAACTTACACAGCAGCCACCCTTAATTACAATATTTCACAAGATCTTCCTTCCTCATACTTCCAAGGGCTTTCCTATGTTCTAAAACACCTCCCAGGACTAATTTCTTAGGAACATGACTGAAAACAGTCGTTCCCAACCCCATCTCGTAAGTAAAAACGGTAAGAAGAGGGAGGGAGTGGGGGGAAGCACGGAGCGGCTTGCGGCACGAGTGGGAAAAGTGCGGAGAAGGCTTACAGTGCACTTATACAAACAATATCACAAAGAAACAATTGTAACAACAACCAATAAAACAATTAACTCACATTCCTGACAAGCTGCTTGATTTTCAGAAAGGCAATACACAGAAGCAGGTATTCCGTCATGTTCTGGTGGTTGTTATGGTTTGTAAGTAACTGGAAAGGTGAAAGAAAAATCGCCGTTCCTCATAGCCTTTTCACAGCATTTTGCATCACCCCTTTGTGTTCTGCCGTCTTAGTCATGAAGGGGTTACTGTGTGCTGTATAAGCATCATTAAAATCAGGCGAAGGAGGTGCTGAGGGCGGAGTTTTAGACTCCTGACCCAGCTCCACACAAATTCCGGCCTTATCTTTACACAGCTGTGATGGCATTAATGATGGATATAAAACCGACTCTTTTTCGAGATCTACAGAGCCAGACTCAAAAGGATAAGTGCTGTCAAGACTCAAATCATTAACAACCTGCTCATTTGTGTTTTTCTGTCCATCCTCCCCTGTTTGCCCTTGCAGTATGTGCTCTGCCAACTGCAACTGCGATAGTGCAGAGTTTACAAATCTCCAAGTAATATGTAAACTATTGGGAACTGAATTCTTTTGTGCATGTAGCTGTTCCCTGACCTGTTTCCAAATTTTACTGTCAAAAGTCCCCTCACTCGGAAACCAAACACAATTCTCTCTCACCCATACCAGGAGCAAAGCTACCTGCTTCTCAGAAGTACGATAACCAGAAGAACGTAACAGCTGCAGTAAAACCTGCAAATACAGTTTATGTTCCTGAGAAGCGGCTTGCCCTATACTAACGCAATCCCGCAGCTCTCTCATTCAACAAGGACTGCTTGTCCCTATCTATACCGTAGGGATTAATGTGGCCACAAATAAAATTTACTCACCCGTTGGATTGCGTGGTCGCCGCCAAACACACTGCTCAATGAAGAGCTTCCAGGGGTCACACACTCGCACGGGGCACCATTTGTGGCGATTAGGAACGACGCATACCGGGACGCAGACAGAAATTCACGCAGAGGCAGAGATCTTGTTCAGGAAGGAGCGCAGAGCGTGGCCAAGCTGAGAGCTGACCTAGGCCTAGGCTGCTTTCTTTATTCACCATTGACAATTTATAGGATTTACAGGAACGAGCATGGACTAATATGTTTACAAAAAGGTGTTTTTCCACTAATTGTTATTAAGAACATACTTAACTCATGTGATGTTTGTCTCACTTGTTTCTCCACTCTTGCACAGACCAGGCCCAAGGACATACACACATCCCACGCATTTGGGGGCGGTTATCCGGCCCGAGATGCCATTCTCACGAGTCTGGGCTATAACTTCTTACAATTACGAGAAACAAACTTCAAAGTAATTTGTCCAAGGCCCTTTAGATATTATTATGTAAGTATTATGTCTTTCACCGTCCAAATGGTCATGTTAGTATTGATCTTCCTTTATCATCCAGGTGGCTGGAACCACACATCTTGCTTTCCCACATCTTACTTCCCAACAGCTCATTAAATGCAGTAACTATATTATTATGTAACAAGGTGGATGGATGATGGCAGAGCGGTGGATGTGGTCTACCTTGACTTCAGTAAAGCCTTTGACACAGTCTCCCACAGCATCCTCACAGCTAAGTTGAGGAAGTGTGGTCTAGACAACAGACTAGTGAGGTGGGTTGCAAACTGGCTTAAGGAGAGAAGCCAGAGAGTGGTAGTCAATGGTGCGGAGTCTAGTTGGAGGCCAGTATCTAGTGGAGTGCCTCAGGGGTCAGTACTGGGGCCAATATTATTCAATATATTCATTAACGATTTAGACGAGGGAATAGAGTGTACTATCAGCAAGTTTGCTGATGACACTAAGCTGGGAGGTGTGGCTGACACACCAGAAGGCTGTGCTGCCATCCAGCGGGACCTGGACAGGCTGGAGAGTTGGGCGGGGAATAACCTGAAGAAATTTAACAAGGGAAAGTGTAGAGTCCTGCATCTGGGCAGGAACAACCCCAGGTTCCAGTATAGGTTGGGAAATTACATATTAGAGAGCAGTGTAGGGGAAAGGGACCTGGGGGTCCTGGTGGACAACAGGATGACCATGAGCCAGCACTGTGCCCTTGTGGCCAGGAAGGCCAATGGCATCCTGGGGTGTATTAGAAGGGGGGTGGTTAGTAGATCGAGAGAGGTCCTCCTTCCCCTGGAGAGACCCCATCTGGAATATTGTGTCCAGTTCTGGGCCCCTCAGTTCAAGAAGGACAGGGAACTGCTGGAGAGGGTCCAGCATAGGGCAACCAAGATGATTAAGGGAGTGGAGCACCTCCCTTATGAAGAAAGGCTGAGGGAGCTGGGGCTCTTTAGTTTGGAGAAGAGGAGACTAAGGGGGGACCTTATTAATGTTTATAAATATATAAAGGGTAAGTGCCATGAGGATGGAGCCAGGCTCTTCTCGGTGGCAAACAATGATAGGACAAGGGGTAATGGGATCAAGCTGGAACAGAAGAGGTTCCGCTTAAATTTGAGAAAAAACTTCTTCTCAGTGAGGGTAACAGAGCACTGGAACAGGCTGCCCAGGGAGGTTGTGGAGTCTCCTTCTCTGGAGACATTCAAAACCCGCCTGGACATGTTCCTGTGCGACCTCACCTAGGCGTTCCTGCTCCAGCAGGGGGATTGGACTAGATGATCTTTTGAGGTCCCTTCCAATCCCAAACATACTGTGATACTGTGATATTATTGAAATTATGTACTTACATTTCCTTAAAAAAAAATAATCAAAATGCTGTTGCATTACACTGAATTTCTAGCAAGACCACACATCCTACCTAACTTCTACCAGAACTATGTTCTGGGAAGGACTGAAGGACAGAGCAGACTTAGATTCCATAAGAATCTCTTTTAAAAAATAAACTAGGGCTTGCCTTGCCTCTCCAGGACTCCCAAGACCTCCCCTCATCTTCCAGGGCTCCCCAGACCCTCCCTCTCCAGGTAGGGCCTCATCTCCCTACGGCTCCCTTGAGATCCACAGTCCTGCCCAAGGCTCGCCTTGATTCCTCAAGGCACCCAAGTTCTCCCCAGGGCTTGTCTCATTTCCCCAGGGCTCCCAAGGCCTCACTTGATCTGTCTTGGTCTCCCCAGGACTCTGCAATGCTCTCCATGGGTCCCCCAAGCTCACCTCATCTACCCAGGGCTTGTCTGTATTCCCCAGGAATCCCCCCTTCTCCCCAGGACTCACTTCCATTCCCCAAGACTCTCCAGTCCTCCCCAGGTCTCCTCCATTCTCCCAAGGGCCACGGTCCCCCAAAACTCGTCTCAGCTCCCCAGGTCGTGCCTCAGTTCCCCAAGGCTCCCCAGTCATCCTCAGGGCTCCTCGTCAGCTCCTTTCAGCTCCTTATTCCTCCCCAGGGATTGCGCTGGCTCCCAAGGATTCCCCATCTTCCTCTCTGACACCGCACGCTAACTCACCTTCTTACTGCATTCAGTTCACCTCCTCTGTCGCTTTTTGTTGTGCATCATCATCATCATCTTCTTCTTCTTCTTCTAAAAAGATCATTCAACAAGTATGGTACATGAATGTGGCGAATAAACTGGTAAAATATGGTACGTGAACCACTAAAAACTTGACAAAAACACAGGTAAAATACGGCAGCCGTAAAGCTAAAAATGTGGTGAACACACAGGTAACATACGATACTTCCACCGCTAAAAATATGAAAATATACAAGTAAAACAGGATAGCTGCACTACTAAAAATGTAGTGAACGTACAGGTAATATACAGAGGCTGCACCAGTAAAAACTGGGGAATATACAGGTAAAATACGATAACCAGGCTTTGGTTCACCCTTGCTTTATTCCCCAGTAATGTGACAACTTCTAGTGACCTAAAGTTTAGGAAAGGAGCTACTGCTCAGGCAGTACATGTACCAGGCAGAGAACTTGTTTCCCTCTATAGCCTGACTGGGACAGAGAGCAGAAGCCTCCAGCTTCGAATAAAGGCATATGGCTCGATGTGAAAAGCAATGTTTTATGCTCAGGCCTGCACTAATTTTTGCCTTACAGCAGCCACGTGAGAGAAGGTTCACCTATCAAAGGTAACTTAACTGCCAAAGAAAGTTGTTCTAAAAATGTTTGTGTGTCAATACTTAATTTTTATTTCCACCTCCTCTGCAGAAGAACTGTGAGTTAATTTAAGACAGGTCACTACATAGTTGTCACTGTGCTTACAACCAACACTGTAATGAAATACTCGCTTTTGAATTGCTAACCATCAAATACCACTGGCTCTGGCTTGAATGTCTAGTTGCTTTCAGTAAGGCCTGAACTTCTCAACTCATTTAAAGCTGCACTGCTTATAAGAAACCTAGACTGACCTACATCTCATACAGAATACCAGAAAGACTGGGAGGGTGGGTGGGAGTGAGCCGCAGAACACCAAAAAAGACCACAGGGAAAAAGAAGCAGGGGAAGAAACCTGGAGAGGAGGTAGAGGCAATCAGACTCCATGAAACGGACGTCATGGCATGACAGCCTCTGGCCCTAAGGGACAAGCTCTAGAAGAAAGTCCAAATTTCAAAGTATGGAAAAGAGGAAAAGGAGAAGAGACAAAGGTGATGAAGAGGAATGTTCATATTGTGACTGTTCTATGATTCGGATGATGCTTGACAACTCAATTGCTTCTGCAAGTGCTCAATAAAACCTTAAACAGAAAGGATATGATATTTCGTCTCAGACACTGTCCAAGATTTGGCTCTCCTTGCTGCCTTAATGGAACTAAAAACTTTTCCAACAACACACCGTTGAAGGAATAGCCCAAAAGAGGTCATACACGCTACCCTGTATAGGCCTAGCTCCTGCACAAAGGTACAAACCAAAACTGCCTTTCAAGATTGACAAGCATTCAGAAGGAATCGGATTAGTAACATTACACATTAGGAATTTGAGATAGTGATGATCTGCCCCAGCAGTTTTTTATACCTGAGGACAGTGCTGGGGCACTACTGCTATTGCACTTTATTTCTCATGGACCAAGGGAATTAACCACTCAAGATGTCTTCTGTTTCTTCAGAGAGGATGTTCAACAGCCCAGCAAAACAAAGGTACCTTTTGTTGTTCCTCTCTATATTATTTTCATTAGCTGTCCAAATTAGTAAGGTACCAACAAGTGTGTTGGAATGCAGAATTTTGCATGCTGTGGAAAACTGTTTGTTTGGGAAACACAGTAATTTCTTCTCTCCCAGGTAACTAAATACCCTCTGAATGCCAATGATACTCGAGTGCTGTTTTTCACAACTGAGTCTGAGCAACTGATCTAAAGAGAAAATGGTTGATATTCCATTCTCCTATCCCATGAGCCATCTAGTCTTCTGGCATTTTGAATATACATAGCAATTACAGATTTTTTAAACTCCATTTTTCTTGGAAAACTCAAAGTACACTCAGAATAATAAATGAATGTGGACTTATGGACCATTTGTGGTCCCATATAAGTCAATGATCCCATTGGTTGCAAACTGAAACAGAATTTCTTCATGCTAATATCTGAAGAATATAAGAAATGTTTGATTTATTCAGAATCTTATTAACCTTTTATGCAGCACAGTATTTCTGTGGGCTACTGCAGAAGGTTGTAGTGAAGGAATGAAATAAGTATTTTGGAAACACTTTAAAAAAATTAGTAAGGTGTTAGCACCATGATAATTTTCCTTTTAAAAATGAATGAAATATTCATGGAAAGGGTTGACACAGTTTTGAGTGTATCAAACTAAACTAAACTCCCATCAGGCTTCAGGCACAGCTTTTCATTCTTAGCATCCATTCACATGTTCTTTCTATCCCTGTCCCCAAAGCAAAATTATGTGGGGATTTTTTACACTGGCAGCATACCTCTGGCACATAACTTTAATGATTCTGGACAATATGGGAAGAGTTTGCATGTTTCCTCATCTTTTTATTTAAATTACAAATATTTGACCAACTGCTTCTATCCTGGAGGATTTCAAAACACTTCAGATTTAAAACACAGCTCACTCTTTAAGAGAGCTGCTAACACTTAGAGGAAAAAGTTGAACATTTGCAGTTAAATAGTTTTTTATTGTTCCTTGTTCCTTTTTTATACTAAAGGGGCTTACATCAAAAGAGGATCTTTATTCCCTTACCCTCATTTATTTTTTAATTAGGTCAGTCCCCCTTCTGTTCACCAGCTCAGCCTCTAATGGTAGTGTCAGCTAGCAACCAAATTTGGTGAAGACCGTAACAATTTAGTAATCTTCTAAGTAATACAACGACTTCCAATAAAATTCTATAAATAGTGAACATTAAACAGCTCGCAAAACACTATAAAAGAGAAAAGGGAAACCATCTAGGTAGAGGCAACAAAGGAAAGCCGAGGCAGGATTGACGTTTGCTAGACAGAGACGGATTCCCTGTGCTGACATTTCTCAGTTACACGAGAAGAAAGCTGAGCGGTAGATCGACCGGAGAAATGTTTCCTAAGAGGGCATTTAGCGAATGAACAGCAGTGTGTGCGGCTTTCAGGAGTGTGCCTGAAAAGTGCCCAAACTAGCACAGCCTGTCTTCAAAAGCTAGTGCCTATGTAACTGCATTGATGCATGTTCCCGTGTCTGCGAGTGTGTCATGGAGGCACCCCGAAGTTAGTTTAAGGGACAACAGGGTCCAAAACAACTTTTATTATTATTATTATTATTATTATTATTATTATTATTATTATTGTAAATCTCCTAGCTCCAATCCTGAATATGGCGTGCTATGGGTAGCCGTGCGTGGATTTTTGCCTCGTCCTTCTGTATGTGTTTCAGTTCTAATAAGAGGATGCAAGTCCTTTGTTTCTACTCCCTCTTCATCAACACTGTTTTCAGACTCAGTATCTTTGTTGAGAAGCGGGGGGGCCGAGGGGCACACCTGAACTGGGGGGATGCAAGAGGAAGCTCTTATATTAATTAACAAAAACTCAAGTTTTTGTTCCAAAAAACCAAGTTTCTGTTCTAACAAGCCAAATCTCTCTTCTAAAAAATCCGATCGTATGCTTTGCCGCGAAAAGTCCTGTATTAGAGAATCAAACTGTTCGCTTTGCCGTGAAAGGTTTTGCTTTAAACAATCAAATTTTTCACTTTGCCGCGAAAGATCCTGCTTAAAAAAGTCAGACTGTTCACTTTGCCATGAAACGTCCCACTTTAAAGAGTCAAACTGTTCACTTTTCCGCTAAAGGTTTTCCTCCATTTGGTGCTTAAGTTTACACAGATCCTGTGCTACCTTTAAGCAAACGCACAAACTGAAACACACCGTGATCCACATTACGGCAAGACCCCAGGTTACTGCAGAGATATTACTCAACCCTCTGAATAATTCCTCCATTTCTGATATCCTGCTCGACTACTCCAAAAATGTCACGGAAGCACCCCGAGGTTAGTTTAAGGGACAACAGGGTCCAAAACAACTTTTATTAAACCAGTGAGAAACAAGGTTTTAGCACTCCAAAAGTGACTTAAATGCAGGTGCGGATATCAGTTGAGGAAAATTATTAAGGGGCAGTAACTAATACAACAGGAGGTCCACAGTGTGCATGCACGTGGCTTCACCCAAAACAATGCCGGAGCCGCCCCTGAGTCCTGGACGAGTACACACTTGCCTGAACACAGTGTGGGATTATTTTAAAGAGATACACGTACTTGTAGTGAGTACAGAAAGTGTACACTCACGATTGTGCGAGGAAATAATTTATACACGTGCTCGTATTGAGCACGGAAAATACACGTGCAAATGTGCACAGAAAGTATATGTACTCGCAGTCCTGCGAGGGTTAATTTACTTACACACGTGGTGGCAAGGCAAGCGGAGTCTCAGTCCCGGGGAGCAGGGGGGCCGTGGCTCCTGGCGGCAGTGGCTATGCTCGTGCTCCAAGAGACCCGCGACAATGGGCTGAGTCTCAACGAAAGTTCTGTTTTTTTATTGGCTGTTCAGATCTGACTGTAGGCATTCCAGAAGCTTCTCTGCACCCCCACCTGTGGGGTGCCCCTGAAGCCTCCAAACATCCCCCACGCTGGCCACAGGCAACCAGCATCTCACTGGCACCTCTGCACTCCCTTCTCCTAATGGCCCTGTCCAGGGTGCTCTGGGGCCAAACAAAAAAAGCTGTTAGCCTCAAGTAGCAGAGAGAGAGGGAGATGTGCCTAATCCTTCCATACTGAAGGAGGGAGGGGGAGAGAGGGGGGTTTGCATCTGCCACAGAGTGTATAGACGGCTGTTTCATGTTCACACAAAGGCAAATGATCAGGTTTTTCTTCTGTGCGTGCACACGCGACTACGTTCTCGCTTCCCAACAGAGGTAGGTCTGTGCATGCAAAACTACGTGGTAAAACGCATCTGCATATGTTTTGGTAAACAATCGAGTGTGCGTGTTCAGGCAGCGGCATCTACGCAGACGTCTCCACAGAGCCAGTTCTGAAAGCCCCGCACTGCAGGACTTGAATGTATAAACAACCAATTGCACCGGTGTGCGCAATCACATATTCAGAGGGACGTCTTTAATCTCACAGAAGCACGAACGTATTTGCCTTCAAGCATATATCAGAAACAATGTGTGAACAGAGGAGCTGCTGGTATTTTCGCTGTTCGGCATGCTTCCTTGTACCTCTCTTGAAGATCGCAGGCTTATGGGCTTGCTTTGCACGACTAGGTGTAGGGAGAGAAAGAGATAGCATCGGAAAACTTGCCTGTTGCCTCCTTCAGTGCTGGAACCTAGTTGCTACGCCTTCTGTTTGTCCAAGTGCACACAGGCTAATCCTCACCGAAAACCACGCAGAAAACTATCCACAAGCACCCAGGTATGCGCAGCCACCATTACGTGCACGCACACGCAGCTAGAGAAAAGCACCCACCTTTTCACACACTGATGCGTAAGCAAATACGTGGCCACAAATATGCACACATTCACAAGCGCGCCCACTCTCACCTATTGACAGAAAGACCTACAGGAAATGTACTGACATGCCTGAGGGTAAACACGTTCATTGATGTATAGCGCACTGCACAAACGTATACGTGGCTGCACGAGAATACACATATGGAGGGTACCTGCAGATATGTGCTTGTTCTTGGACGACCCTCTGCGTGAAATCATTTGTGCTTACCAACGTTTGTCTGTCCACATGCGTGCGCCTTGGTGCTGGATTCATTCATGCTTAAGCTGGAGAGAGTGAGTGCACAGCTGCGCTGTTTGTTGGCGAGGTTCCGCGTGTTGCACAATGTTGCCCAGTCCTGCATTTCTCATGCAGACCGATGCAAGGGAGCTCTGCTAGTAAAGGAACAAAGACAGTCGCAGGCAGTACTAAATGCTGCTCTGTGGTCCCTCTCTCCTATGGTAAATGCTTCACAGTTGCCCGAGGAAAGACGCTTAGCAATTGATCTCCAAGAGAAACGAAACTGAGCATGCCATATCGCGAAAGAACAGCACGGCATCTCTTCACAAGCGTCTAGGATACCTGCAGACCCGTCCCTGTTTGTGTGGAGACAGTGTGCCTGAAAGTCTGTGTTCGTTAGCGCCTGCTGTATCTATGCGTCGCTCCAAACACGTGTGAGTCCATGTCTTTTAGTCGACGAGCATGTGGGTTGATTTCGTCGCACAAGTGCATCTGCGCTAGTATTGAGCTCAGCGGAGTGTGTCTGTTGACACTTGGCGTGCGTTGGCTGTGCCTGTGTGTAACACAGCACAGTCATGACTGCTCAACTGAACAGAGAAAAGGGAAACCATCAAGGTAGAGGCAACAAAGGAAAGCCGAGGCAGGATTGACATTTGCTAGACAGAGACAGATTCGCTACACTGACATTTCTCAGTTACTGAACCCACCACATGGACCTGCGCAAAACTCCCAAACACTTACACACCACCAGGACCACAAACCCAGAAATCCTTTGCTGCATTCTCAGTGTTCACCTTTCCATTATGCCCCTAATTATCTCCAAAGGAGTTTATTCCTTGTAAGCTTCTTGCACAGGCTGATAAGCATTTCATTCTGAATCCTCTGCATATCTCAGATTTACTCCTCATGCTCTTAGCTGAGAAACTAAGCAACTGTCTCCAGTATTACAATGCGTATCTCCCACTCTCCCCAGCTTCTCTTTCAGTACAAGATCCTTCTTTGCTGAACAAGAGGCCTCCTCTTGAGGTGCAGACTCCTATCAGATGGCCCCAGGACTCTTCTGTTCACTTGATCGTACAAATGGAATGACTCAATCCAGTCCTTATAACTGCTTGAGTCCTTCTCCTTCCCTGGGCTTGTGACAAAACCTTTACTTTCAAACACATGAATTGCAGTCTCCACTTCATAAAACTCTATGTCTTCCCTGCTTTAAGCCACAGTTCAGACTACAGATGATAGAATGCATCACTTACCAAAAGGAGTTCTAGTTCTATTATATATCCTGGTTTTCAGTGAAATGTGATGGACCCATGCCTTTTGGTTTATCGATGAGAAATTTTGATTCTACTCATATTGATGAGTGTGGTCTCTAAATTCAGTTGCTGGCAGATGCCAAAGCTATGTCCACTTTAAAATAGTGTCATTTTCATGCGATTTTTCATCATGTTAATTACAACCTCAAGAACTGTATGAAGTGGAAGAATTCCCACAATTTTCAGTGTTTTTCCATTAATTTCTCCTCATCAACTCTCTTCATTATGATAAAGCTCTAAATAGTTAAGAGTCTATATCACCTTTGGACTCAGATGGAAGGTTATATTATATTAATCAAGACTAACCTGCTCCTTCATGTTCAAATAGGATGCTAATCCAGTAAATTATTTCTTAAGCATTGATCTAAGGCAGTTAATGTAAAAATAATTTTCCAAAGTAATAACATCTCAAATAAGCATATACTGCACAGGTTATATTCTCACATAAGAACTTTTCTTGAAGAACAATGTTTTACATTGCTCCTTAGACTACACTGAGGGCTATTTCAATGTACGTATTCAAAAAAGATAAATGTAGTCATGTGATTCACTTTTTCTGTTAAGAAACCGTTCCGCCTTCTACATTATGAACGGTTGGAAATAAAATCTTCTGCTCTGCAAAAACAAACAAATAAACAAAAACCATTAAAAAACCAAGCCCTCAGAAGTTAACAGAAAACTTCTTTGACAGTGCTCACAGTGCAATCTTCCTCTGGAAGAAGCTACTCCAATGGCTTCTCTACCCAAACACGGGCATGTTTCATTAAATTTTAAAGACAAATACACATCGTAAGCCACATGCTGATGTACCCTGTCTTTCCACAAATGTTCTGGATTGTGGGTCCAGATTTATAGACTTTAAAGAATAGAGGAAACATATCATGATATCCTAACCTGACCTTCCAGAGCTGGCAATGGTATCATTTTTGCATCGTGCCTCTGAATCCTATTTCAGCTAAACCATAGTCTCTCTCGGAGATGAACTTTCAGACTTGGTTTAGAAATCTCAAGAGATAAAGAGTCAAATAGCACACCTAGGTAATATAGATCTGTAATTTAGTTTAAGAGGTATCTAAATACTTTTGTTGAATTCAACACAACATCACAAACAGGAAGACTTAGAGCGTGGGTCTCATGTGAATATCACAAAAGCAGGTTTGTATCACATAAAATGGAACTAATATTCCTGTACATGCTCTTCTGTGGCAAGGCAGGTGGATAATAAATACACTAATAAAGACATACATAATTACATATGCAAATGAATTTCAAATTCCTTTGAAGGAAATTACACATTTGAATGAGGCAAACACTGAAGGAGACTGTCAGTTTACTAGTGAGGTTGCATAAGCCTGAACCACGCTTCCTGTTTTTAAGAAAGCTGGTGGAAAAAAAAAGGCTGGGGACCTTAAAGACTGGTGGCAGCTGTAGAGATAGATTCATGCTGCCAGGTCCAACACAAAAGAGCATCCAAGGTTTGCCAACATAACTTGATTGTCTGTTGGATAAAGGGTGGGGAGTATTCCTAGAAACAACAAAAACCGGGAAGTGTTATCTTTTCAGTATTATAAACTTGTAAACAAATCAGCAGTAAAAACACACTGGTAGAGCACTAGCATTCCAAGAAAGTTGGTCAGGGTTCTGAATTCAAATTATTAATAATAATCATGATGATGATGAGTCATCATCGACAGCTTAAACCTTCCTTAATTAAGGTTTATTAATGAAGACTAAGGATTGGTGTTAGTTTTGTGCTTAATATATTTACTGTGCTGAAGGCTTATTTTACAATGCGCCGCTTCCCTTCTGAAGTATGAAGCTGATAACTTACAAAGCAATTAGTTGTGCACTAATTAATTGCAGTTTAAGGAATCCTTTCCGGAGAATTAATCTTGCCTTAAAAACTCACACAGGTTTAAGCATGTTTAATGCTAATTTAACATTAATCAGTCTTTTAATGGGTTTCTTTATCTAAGGGTCATTAGTATGTAATATTATTTATCTCACCATTCATTAGGAGAAACTGGTCGAAGTATGGTATCTTCCTGTTAGCCTTTGTGAGACATTCTTTAAACAAAATACATTAGAACAAGAAGGAACCAAACATAGTACTTCTGCTACCTATTCTTATGCTGTTAGGAGGACAAACACCTATTTCTAGCCCCAAATTGTTAAATCTGTCCCCTGCCCCCAAAGGCAAGTACAAGATTATACCTTCTCCTTTGAGTTGCAGTAGTATTGAATTGCAGAAATTAATCCAGGAAAGTTTAGAATGTCTGGGGGGCTTCTGCTTGTTTGGTTATTCTTTTTTGTTTGCTTCCTCCTCTCCACCCCCCTCCAATTACAGTATAACGAGCCCTGAAAAGAGCAAACCTGACAAGTGACCAAAAGTTTATTTGTTCCCGTGTTTTTTCTCTGTTGGTAGAGAAAGTCGTCAATAATAGATTTAAAAAGGAGAAAAGGCACAAATAACTATGTCTTTATAATGTCTTTTACTTACCTGTATTTTGTTGTTGAATATAGTTTAGAGCACTGTAAAATATACTAAGAGGAGACGAGTAACTCCATCCCTAAACTCAGAAAAGTAAAAACGTCATCCAGATGGAGCAAATTACCGAAGGTAGGTGTTTACTTGGGTGCAACTCCAAGTTTGACCCTGTTTCCAAATAGAAGTGAAAGAACAGCAGAACAGGAATATATAATTAATACTAGAGAGATTCAGGTATTAGATAGTCAAAACACTCTCACCTTTATAATGATTAAATATAGTACTTCTGCCACTTACACTTCCCAGCTTGGAACAATAAAATGAGAATCGTCCTTCTCATGAAACCTTTGGCTATATGATGAACTCTTTCACAGAGGAGCGCATTAGTCTAAGAAAAGCTTCAATATAGTTTCTTATGAACAAACTACCATGGCTCTTACTTTTCCCCATCGGAGATAGACTACGACAGAAAAACCTGATGAAATTTGAGCTTATCCCATTAGAATCATAATGTACTATTTCCAGGGGCCTAATTTTTGCTAAGGACTTTTTTTTTTTCAAAGATATAACAAATTTTTTCTAAATATGCAATTTGATTGCAATAGAGTGAGAATGCCCCTGAACACAGTGCTACAGGTTCTTCAGAAGAAATATGTAATACGTAAAAAATAATAATCTGCTTTTGCTACATTTGACAGTAAATTACTTGAATGATAATTAAAATTAGAGTATAGAATACAAGAGACTATTTCAGAACAGACTATAATTAGTCTAATAGACTTCTCTTTCTGTTTATTTCTCACTCTCCATCAACAACCATCACAACCAGTTAACCGTCATGGGTTGCATCTGCTATTATACATACAGGGACAGCAGTGTAGTTATCTGAGGAGGCGAATTTTTTTCTTCGCACAGGTATTCAGCTTTTCTTCTATTGCTGCTGTTGCCAAAGTAGTAAATATTTAATGTATTCAGTTATAAATGTAAACAGCAAACTGGCAACAGCTGTAAGGGTAGTACAAGAACATGTGGGAAAGAGCTGCGAGTTGTATATCTGTAAAGCTAAGATATATAATCAAAATCTCGTGTATTTTGTACTTGGAACGTAAGATTAACTTGAAACGGACATTGGGAAAACATAGAGAACTCAGAGTGGCACCTGTATGTCTCTGATCATGCCTTTACTATGGTTTTATAGGGTAAATGAAAACTGCTGTTGTTTCTCAGATACAACTAGTGTTGTCTGACAAACAAATAGCTCCTATGGCAAAGACAAAAACCAAAACAACCTGAAGCCACACGTATGTTTGTATACATTCCCCTGAAATACAACCAGGTGTTTAAGTCAGAGTTGTGGAAAATAAATTTAAAAATAAACTCAGTTGTGTTCAGCTAGGAATACATATAAATATTGTTTTCTTAATCTCCCCACACCTATGCAATTTTCTAAATCATGTTTAAGAAAGAACTATAGATAGTGAGGTTTAACACATTGGTACGTTGTATTAGAAATCCAAGTTTCATGCCTTTTGTTTTGCTAGAATATTTTTAAAGTCCTAGAGAAGTGGGACTGCTCAAATACTGTAGATGTTAAACCTGAGACTGAAAAGGGAAACAACTTTTTTTTCAAACCTCTACTTTTTTCCAGATAATATTCCAATTTAAATTAGAATCAGAAACACAAAAATAATACTTGTCATCAAAAATTTGTTTTCCTCCTGCACTTCAATTAAGGGCTGAAAATATTAAAATAAAAAAGTAAAACTAAGAGTTCTCCTTCTGCCTGGAAACACCAGGGAAAAAAAGGATTCCTGAATCAGAAAAATAAATGACAGCATTCAGGATCAAGAAAAAGGTACATACTTAGGTCAGAACTCTCTTTGAAACAAATCACAGGGTTGTAGTTTCTATCTCAGTTACACGTGCTTCACTTCTCTTATGCAACAATACTGGCTTTGCTCCCTGAAAATAAATAAATAAGTAAATAAATAAATAAATAAATAAAGAGAGTTTGTAGGAGAAGAAGGATGGAGGACAAGGATGACTCTTATTAGTTAGGCACGACCTTGAGACTTTAAAGCTCTTGCCTTTGACACAGACTTCTTGTAGTTTTGGACAGGTTGCATAGGATGCAAATGCCGAGTGACTAATTGTAGACTAACCAGGTTCCAAGCACTGATGGTTCTTGACGTGGCCTGACAACATCTTCTCAAGGTATGATGTCCCTTTCTTTTAACTCCTTCTCTGAAAAATCAGAATGATATGTAGCTGCTTCATGGAGGTGTCATCCTTCCTCAAGAATGTCTGTACCTTGTAAAAAAGTGCCTCTCAACATGAAAAGTAGTATTGCTGTGATGGAGAACCCTCAAACACCTTTGGGAGAACTCTAGGAGAAAAGAAAGGACTGGAAATTGGTTGTTTAGTATAAAAGGAAGGATAAATGGCCACTGGAAGTACAATGAGATAAAAACAGCTACAAGCCTGTCAGAAAGTTACATCTCTGTTTTGTCCCTTTTAAAAGAGAGTTCTGACATGAAGGAAACCTGCATCATAGAATTCCATGTGATTTGTGATTTTTTACTACCAAGGATTTTCTTCTCTTGTTTCAACATCATAAATACATCTCGGGCTTGAAATAAAAGAAAAAACTAAGAGAGCTTTTGCAACCCCAGCATAATTAGGGAACAAAGCCCATAAAGGGGCTGTCCCCAAGATGAGCTGGAGCCAGTCAACCAGGGAAAAAAATCTCTGTCTTCTCAGCAAGAGCACATCCATTGCCTCCGCCACCTGTGGCTGGCAACACGGGAACGTGTATTCCTGTATTCTTTTACCTCAGCTTTCCTTTACGGACCAAACAAAACATCAGCCCCCTGAAGGAATCCAGCTACAGCAAAACCAAATAAGTGTGTCAAGAACCTGCTCTAATGTCATTCTAAGAGTACCATCTAGTCTCTCCCCTTGACTGCTCTGTTCCAGCTAGATCTTTTAATGCAATATTAATTTGGTCCATGTCATTTGTCCGTCTCAACCGCGACATATGGTGACCTCGGCGTGATCCTGCCTGAAGAGGATCTCGCATGACAAGGTGACAGCGTGAAGCTGTGAACAGCCGAAGAAGAGCTGTGGAGACGGAGCCCGGTACAGCTGATAAGAGCAGCCGAGGAGAGCTGCCGAAGATCCGGATCGATTGAAAAGACACCTCGCTAAGGAGTAGGTGAGCTACCGGGAACAGGGGGGGGGAAACTTATCTAAAGAAGAGGGTACTGTATTATCCACATGGAAGCTGCTTCTGAAGAAGCAGGGTGTTAGCCTTCCGGAACTGAATTTAAGAAAAATGTTACTATGGGGCAAAGCACAAGGTTTAGAGGTTAATCCTGTGACCGCATTTAGTGTGTCACAATGGATGGACTTGGGGGATAAACTGTTTGACAGTGCTACCCAAGGGTCCAAGAAAGCAACTGAACTGTTAACAACGTGGCGCTTGTTATTAGATACTCTGAAAGAGTTAAAACAGCAACAGGATAAGGCAGAGGAGGGGGATGGTCTTCTTGGCTCTCCTGGGCCAGATTCGGAGAAAAAAGCAAGATTAAGTACTGCTCCGACCCCCCCTGTTACTAAGGATTCGTCAAAACCGCCCAAGTCCATATTATCTGACACGGATAAGGATCCACGGCACTTTCTTGGAAAGTTAAAAGGAGTAAAGGAGGAGCGTACGTATGTGTGGCCCCGAGATCAGATAAAAGCTATGAAAGACTCACATGAAAAAACAGCATTGGGTTATGTGCGATCTCGGGAAGGGGCCCTCGAAACACCGGTCGGAGCGGTGCATTCGGCCGACTGCTCCGCTGTCATTAATCACGGCTCGAACCTCTCCTCTACCATCATCAACCACGGTTCCGCCGTCTGCGTCACCGCCATTGATCACAGTTCAGCCCTCTGCCCTGCTGCTATCAGTCACAGAAGAAAAAAAATGGACATTTTTTTTTTCCTATCCCCCCTTGCCTGGAGATTTAGGTGGGGAGGACCCCCCCGTGGTGAGCCAGACCGAGCCAAATAACGTAATTCCTACAGATTTGGGTCCCCCCAACCTGCCCCCGCCTCCCTCCCACACTGCTGAAAAGCAAATTCCTGAGGGTGGGGGTAGAGTTTCAGAGCGTAAACTGAACTTACCGAAAAGCTGGGATTTACCCCCAGTTTCGATTACAGTTTAACCACGGGACCCTGTGCGTTTCTGGAAGAGACACTAATTGACACACCACAATTACAGGCACAATAACTTTCTGAAATCCTGAGGCAGTCAACAGACCTCGCATATCAAGCTATGATAAAGGTGCCTGAAACCGACAAAGCAGCCAAATCATTTGCAACTATTAATCAGGGTGCCAGTGAGAATTACATGCAATTTATTGACCATCTTCAAGAGGCCATCAATAAGCAGGTTGAAAACTTAGAAGCTAACGAAGCATTGCTGTTGAAATTAGCAGTAGAGAATGCTAATGTTTGCTATCAACATGTTATCTGCAAGTTTTACAGTACATATTATGTGTTTCTGTGTATTGCCTCTCTGAAAATCAAGCAGCTTGTTAGGAATGTGAGTTAATTGTTTTACTAGTTGTTTTTCAGTGCGCCGTAAAACTCTCTCCCCATTTTTCCCAGTCGTGCTGCAAGCAGCCTGTGTTTTCTACCCCTCCCTCCCCCTTCTCAAGGTTTTTACTTGCAAGATGGGGTCAGGAATAATTGTTTTCAGTTGTTTTCCTGAAAAATCAGTATTGGGAAGTGTTTTAAAACTTAGGAAAGCACTCTGAATTATGAGGAAGGAAGATCTTATAAATATTGACATCAGTGTGGGCTGCTGTTTAAGTTAGATGAATGGGAAAAGTGGCCGGAGGATAGAATCTTGAAGCATACTGCTTTGTTGCAATTAATGTTGTTTTTAAGGTGAGAAGAGCAGGACAAAATAAATCTCTACAAGAGATCATTAGATCATTACAGACAGTTTTATAGCTGGAACAGTTTGAACGTCAACAAGCTGAGAGAGAGTTAACTGATAACACACAGGTCACAGTAAACTTGCTGAAGTCTGCAAGATGCTTTCCTCATTAACCTGTTTTCTTTGTGGGTGCATTTTGTGATAATACAGAAGATCATAAGTAATTTAGTTCTTTACTGCGTGAATGCCATGGTAAAATTTTGTGTGTAGTAGCTGTTATTTTTTTTTCTTTTCTCTAGCATGCTACCTTTATCCCAGCATTCAGACTTGCGCAACTCTGTGACAGGCTGTGTCTCATCTCGGTGTGCTGGATTTGGTTTTTCCGTATGCACATCATGTAAAGAATCCTGGTTTTGGAATAACAGCTGTACCGCACCAGATGAAACACTTAAAAAAAAAAAAAAAACAAAAAAAAAAACACCAAACAAAACAAAACAAAAAGGTCTTGCCCAGTCCAGCTCGCTGCGGCGGCAGGTGCTGATGGGGGTCCAGCGCGCACTGACTTATTTTGCCCGGGAGACCCAGAGGTACCTCCACCTGGCTGAGCAGTAAGCAGCCCCATGGTGCAATGCAAAAATTGAGATATTGTCTTTAATTGGTGTAACTATGATCCATCTGCTTATTTGAACTTGGTAGATGGTTTTCACATCTGAGCTCAGTATTTTAGTTTGCATATTCATGTTTGGTACCAAAAGAATCTTGTTTGGAGAGATAATTACAAAATGGGAACCGGTTCCACTGCTAAAATTCCACCTTGCCTCCCCTTAGGATGCATCCTTACACATTAGAATGATTGCTTATTTTGTTAGAAAAGCATTTAAATTGTTAAAATGCTACGATAGCTGTGAATTTGGAAGAGGTTGTATTTAAAAGTTGCTAGAATATTAACTGATTTGGATCTAGGAAAATAGACTAATGGATTTATGTTGATTATACTGGTTTATACTGTTTTTTGACATGTCTAAATTGTAAAAGGTAAATGGAGCTAAGGAATGTAACTATTTCTGAGCTACTCGAAATTGCATATAAAGTGTAGTTGGAATGAAATGGGTAAACAAAAGAGCAAAACATCCCAGGCCTGTGTGCAGCTCATTGTAACTGAGAAGTTTCCCAGAGCCTCCTACTTCGTACCAGCCATTATGCCAGCTGCGTGACCTTGGTTATACCTACACTGCAAAGAAAGAAAAAACAACTGGAAAAACCTAGCTGCCTGCTTTTAAAGCAGTGAAAGGAGGGTTCTCTCTCCCCACCACTGCAGCGATGTAATACTGAATGGAGCAGTCCGAGGGTGAAATTTAAAGGCATCACCAGTGGATCCATAGTTCTAATGAAACTGGAAAATTAAACCAAAAATTTGTTAATAGACTTATTCTGTGGTAACTAGTTGTAAGTGACTTCTTAGTAAATTCACCATGCTGGTTTTTGAGGTCATGAGAGAGAACGAAAGAAAGGCCGTTCTTTGAGACCAATGGAATGCCAAATTTGGAACAAAGTTTAAATACATGAACTCTTATAGTTGTTAGAAACTCCTATACCTCTCCTAGGTTAAGATTTGTTAAGTAAATTGTAAGCTCAAATAACGTTTTCTGAGAATTCTGTTTAGTTGCATAGCCTACAAGAAGCTGCTTGGATGGCGCAGATCTGCTTGCTGCAAGTGAGAGATCTCCAAGGAAATTTCAAATGCTGTGTTTCCAGTACTATTAACAGCCAGAGTTTCGATAAAGCAAATACTACACTGATTGATCTGAAACAGGACTTCGATCTGGTAAGGGAAAACAATATCCAATAAATATGACAGCCAAAATGGAGTTGGAAACTTTGAGGAATAAATTTATGACAACCTTACAGGCTGACTGCATTCGATTGGACTTGCAGATTTGTCTGTTTATAGCTACAACATAGAAACAACTTGTGGCTATTGTGGAACAGTATGATGAGATTGCTAGCAGACTGATATACTGCTTGTTACTCTCATCAAGAAAAGCAGGGAATGAATGTAAGTTTCAATAGGCCATGATCCTTTTGTCATGTATGTACCATTTGTGAAATTTAATTCTGATTTTTTTATTTTAGTTGTGATCCATGTCTTTGTAAATTGCACTAGCTGGTTTTCTTAACAGCACAGCTTTTAGTATGCATAAATGTAAATTGCTGCAGAACCTGCAAGTCTTTCACATCAGGTCATAGGCCATACTTGTATTTGGTCTGATCCTACATACTTGCACAATTTTTGTCGATGGTTCTGGGAAGTCTCATAAAGCTGTAGTGGTCTGGTGTGAAGATAACAATTGACATCGTTCTGTAAAAATTATTGAAGTTTCAACCCAATTAGCAGAACTTGGCACAGCTTTAAATTGCTTAGAGCTTTTTAAGGAGGAACCTCTAAATTTGATTTGTGATTCTGAGTACGTAGTCAAGGTCCAATGCACGTATCTGCTTCTGAACTGTGTTTTTTGTTTTGGTTCTGTTCTTTTCTAAAACAAATAGGGGGGAGAAGTGGGGAAAACACCACAAAACCAATTGTCAAAAGCATTGTATGTGATGAAATACTTTGCAAGCGTGACCCAAAACCATGCTAAATCAGAAAGAACCTACATTAATTATGGCCAAATCACTAGTTAATGGTCAATGGAAAAGGCCACATCAATTGATAACCTGGGGGAGAGGTTATGCTTATGTCTTTACAGATCAAGGGCCACAATGGTTGCCAGCACGAAACGTGAAACCTGTGTTATCTTCCTGACAATGATTGTTGCATTGCTGTGTTTTGGATGCCCGCACAGAGAAAGACTAACATGTGGAGTACTTTAGCCAACATGAATGACCAGGACTCCATATGCCTAGCTATGGCATCTCCAGAAAACCCGTTCCACACATGCTTGGTTGGCATGCCCCTTGATGACTACAGCAGCATCACACAACTGTTTCAAAATAGTGGTCAATGCAAAGGCATTGCATCAAACTGTAATAATACTACCATGGCACCTTGGATTAATTGCCTCCCAGAAGCAGATCTTGAACCACAGGAACTGGAATTGCTGGAATCTATGGTCATGGACACTTGTATCCAGTCGGTTTGTGAAAAGTGCCAGGACAATATGCTAAAGCATGAATGGATAAAACTGCAAAATGTTAATGCTACCCTTGGTGACTATAGAAATGAAACTCGTTGGTGCAGTGCCTCGCAGAAGAATCCAAGGGATGTCATTGATAATGTGGGAACAGCGACCCCAAAACCTCCTGTATGGTGTATTTTTGATCTGTGGAGATAGAGCCTGACCATGAATTCCTTCTAATACTGTTGAAGGACTGTGTATTTTGGAACTATTCACTCTCTTAACGCCCAATGTATCTATGATAATAGATCACAGAAAAGCAAGACAAGAAAAACACTTTTTTGTGTGTATATCAGTCAAAATGTGATGATAATGTAGATTTTTGGGGATCAAGGTTAAGGGTTTTAGGATCTCTTGTATCTGGTGTTGGCACAGCTAAAAGCTTTAAATATTTTAGAAAATTAGGATGCTGGCTAGTTAAGCAAACTAACAGAACTTAAAAGGGTTTAAGTGGACTTTTTTTAGATGTAGATTCTGTAAGACATGCCACATGGCAGAGTAGGGCCGTGACAGATTTTTTGTTATTAGCTCAAGGACATGGGTGTGAAGATTTTGATGGGATTTGTTAAATAAATTGTTTAGTAGCTGGGGGCTTTCAGGATGCTTGTTATCAGTAATGAAAACAGGACTGATCGTTTTGATGATTGTTGTGGTTGTCTTACTAATGTTGCCATGCATGATTTCTCTGCTGCAAAGGGCCCTGCAGCGGACAATGAGGGCAGCATTTTTAGCAAAAATAAAAAAAGGGGAAATTGTGGGAAACTGCAGCAGGTCTGTGGAATCCTTGACAGAAAATATGAGAGTAGAGATCAGCCTTGAGATATTAAGATTTACCCTTGAGAAGGATGGGAGTAAAGGAGTATCCGGAGAGAGGAGAGATGTACCCGTGAGAGAGAAGGGGATAGAAGAATAGCATGGATGATAGAAAAATTAACCAATGAGATGTTAGTGCTGTAACTTGTAACCAATAGTGAAAAGACACATGAACTGGTAGAACTGTATAAAAATGCACTTGTAGCAATAAATGGCATCTATTACTTTCATCTTGAAAGAACTTGGTCCATGTCGTTTGTCCGTCTCAACCACGACACTTCCTCACAAGGGGAGGAGGAGGGGCAGGCGCTGATCTCTTCTCTCTGGTGACCAGTGACAGAACCTGAGGGAATGGCAGGAAGATGTGCCCGGGGAGGTTTAAGTTGGACATTAGGAAAATGTTCTTCCCCCAAAGGGTGGTGGAGCACTGGTACAGGATCCCCAGGGAGGTGTCATGGCTCCAAGCCTGACAGCGTTCAAGAAGAGACTGGGCAAGACCCTGAGACACATGGTGTGAACTGTGGGGTCGTCATATGCAGGGACAGGAATTGCACTCTATGATCCTTGTGGATCACAGGACATTCTGTGATTCTGTGATTGCCCGGTCCATACCGCTCCCCAGCTGGGGGGCAGCACAGCCTGCAGACCCAGGGAGCCCTGGCTAAGCCTTGCTTAGAACAAACAAACAAAAACCAAAACAAAGTCAAAACAAACAAACAAACAAACAGTTTTACATGAAGTGGCTCATGCTCTTTTTTTTAAATATTGGCCTTTTGCTGACGGCAGTGCACCACCTTGCAGGCAAAGCAGAATTTCCTGGTCTCGGCACCTGCTTTCACAGTAGCCACCCCGCGGGGCCCCTGGGCCGCCACGTTCACCCCAGCAGCGTTCCCGCTGGCAGAGCTCTCCTCAGAGCACCCAACCCCACACGGCCCACGACCGCTAAGCAGCGGCTATAGCCCGCAGGCGGGCCACGGCTCCAGGACCCACCCGACAGGAGGAGCCCGCGGTCGGGAAACAGCCACAAGACCGGGGCCCCCACCGCCCCCCAACCCAAGCACAGAGTTCGGAGGGCTGCACTTGCGGCTGACCCCGCGGCCAATGAGAGCTCACGGTGGGACAGTGATGCTTAGTAGAACAGAGACTTCGCGCCGCGTCCAACCCCCGATTCGCTGCGAGCCCCGTAGCCAATGGGAGGACCTTGAGGCGAGCTGGCGGTGAGGAGGGGGTGGGCGCTCGGCATCTCTAGCAGCCAATCAGAATAAGAAGCGCTCCTGGCCGCGTACTCGGCCTTCAGGCTGCTGCCGCCCGGCCTCGCCCCTGCCTGTCTGAGGAGCGCCATGCGCTTTTACGGTCCCTTTTGCCGAAATGGTGTGCGGCGGGGCCTGGCTGCCCTTGTGCGTCCCTCTGTCTGCCTCTGGCAGGCTGCCGGGCAGCGCAGCCCTCCCTGCCCGCCTCGCCTGGTGCGGTGGCCGGGCTCTCCACTCCGATCCTCCCTGGCCACCTCTTAAGTCCTGCTCTGTTAGTGCCGACACGTTCATTTTTCTTTCCGTGTGCTGATTTGCAGTAACTGGCACTGAATTCTCTTTGTCAATTAGTTACTTCTGGTGTCACAAGCTCCCGTTTTTCCTGGCTGATGAAAGCTTTGCAGTTCAGATAAATGGTTTGTGTTAATGTCTAGGTGCTGGCATAAGGCTATATATATATATATATATTTATATTTTTATATTAGGCCATATTTATATACAAAGCACCTATTACCATATCAATAAACATTCTTTGGAACCACTCTGACAGCAGAGGTAAGAACAGGAGTTAGCCTGTTAGTACCTCAGCTATGGTTTCCAACAACTTAAAAAAAAGCCACAAGACTCTGTTTCTAGAATGTTTTCCTCATCTCTCATTAGACTGGATGACATTTTCATATGTCATGACCTGTAGGTCTCTGGTAAGTGGTGCTTCCAGTTACGACAGAGGGAGTTTAGAAGCTCTGTAATTAAGTAACTTAAGTGTTTTTGAAAACTCGCTGAAGCCTCATTTTGTCAGCAACTGGCTTATGCCTTGAGATTGAACAACTCATACATATGCTTAAAATATGTGTGTTTTTTCTAGGAATTAAAGTTTTGAGATTGTTAACTTCAGCCAATAAAGCAGCATGTGGATAATTTCATGTTTTGGTCAAAACAAAATTGTGTAAAAACAGTACTTAAAATGCATGTTAAAAACATCACTGTAAGCATTTATTCTAATCTTTAATGGTCCTTTTTATTTAGTATAATCATCCTTTTGAAGATGATTTACTTTTCTCCATGGAAACTCTCACAGTACGCCTGACGGTAAGAACTTCGTAAAGCTTCAATATTTACGTGCTGTGTATTTATACTTAGTCAAGCATGCAACTGGTGGAAGTTATATAACATTTGATGGCAGAAGATGCTGAATTTTGTACACTTTGGTGTGGCCTTTCATATGTAAACTTTGAGGCATGCATGTAATACCTGGAGATTTTCTTTATATGCACCATTTTGGTCTATTGCGTGCTCTGTTTTAGACAACAGAAAAGAGTTATTAGTGAAGTTCAGGATAACAATGGTTAATATTTAGATGACTTGTAAGAAGAAGGATCAAAGTGAAGAAGACTGAGAGGAAACAAAGGAATGACACCTTCCTGTGTAACCTCATCTAGGTGTTCCTGCTCCGGCAGGTGGACTGGACTAGATGATCATTCAGTCAGCTGATCGGAGCCAGCCGAGCGAGAGCCGGAGCCGGCGGGGTTCAGCCGACCACGAGGTTCAGCCGAGATTAGGAAGCTCAGAGGGAAACGTACAGGGACAGCGTGATTCCCGGCGAGTCCCGATCCCTGCAGCCCCAGCAGCCATTGCGAGAGAGCGGCTGACGTGGCAGGGGGCGTTCCCACGGTGACGGCGGGAGGTTTAAAAGCGGCTGAAACTCGATACTATCATTCAGTCAGCTGATCGGAGCCAGCCCAGCGAGAGCCGGAGCCGGCGGGGTTCAGCCGACCACGAGGTTCAGCCAAGATTAGGAAGCTCAGAGGGAAACGTACAGGGACAGCGTGATTCCCGGCGAATCCCGATCCCTGCAGCCCCGGCAGCCATTGCGAGAGAGCGGCTGACGTGGCGGGGGACGTTCCCACGGTGACGGCGACCACACCCCCTCCTCTTGCCTTGAAAAATCCTTTGGGAGGGCAGCGACTAGTCGCTGTCCACCAGGTGTAGGGAGGAGCAACCAGCTTGTGTAGCGGGTGAGTCCCACCCACACTGTGCTGCAGCAGCAGGTGTGATAGCTTGTGTAGCAGGGTGCAGAGAGCACTTGTCGCTTGTCAGCCCCTCTAACTTATTGCCAGCATCCCAGACTGCTGACGACCATGGTCGCCTCCAGGAGGAGAGCTTGTCTCAAACAGACTGTGGCTACGCAGACTGAGGAGCTTCTGTCCCAAACGGTGGCTATTCAGGTCTCTGGCTGCAGGGAGTGCCAGAGCCTGCTGCTGCCGGGGGAGGGAGGCCAGCAGTCCACCTGTGTGGGGTGTGAGCAGGTGCAAGATCTGCTTGACATGGTTGTGAAACTTAAGGAGGAGGTTGAGACGCTGAGGACCATCAGGGAGTGCGAAAGGGAGATCGACTGGTGGAGTAACACCCTGACGTGCCAGTCGGAAAGGTCCCAGGGAGGTACCCCCCAAAAGGAGATGGACCTCCTGCCCTCTCGGACAGAGGCGGAAGTCCTGAGATGGCCCCTCCCTTGTTGCTGTCGGGCAGAGGTAGGGGACCTAAAAGACGACGAGGGTTGGAAGTGTATTCCGGTTCGGCGTCACAGGCAGACCCCTCCCTGCCTGCTTTGTCTCCCCAGGTGCCCCTCCGTAATAGGTTTGAGGCCCTGGATCTTGAAGAAGAGGTAGGTGAGGAGGTGGTGCCAAACCTGCCTACAAGATCACATAGGAAGAAGCGGTTGACTTCACAATTTACGACTGCCTCTGATAAGAAAGAAAGGTGACTGTAATAGGAAATTCCCTTCTGAAAGGAACAGAGGGCCCAATATGCAGAGTTGACCCTCATCTTAGGGAAGTTTGTAGTCTACCTGGAGCTTGGATCAAGGATATTGCTAGAGAGCTCCCCAAACTGGTGCACCCGACAGACTACTACCCGCTGCTGGTCTTCCAGACAGATGGGGAGGAAGCTGCTTCCCGTAGTCTGAGGGGAATGAAGAACGATTTCAAGGTCTTGGGAAGGATGGTGAAAGACTCAGGGGCTCAAGTGATCTTCTCTTCACTCCTTCCATCTTCAAGTGACGATGTAGGATGGAATAAGAAAATTCAGTCTCATAATGGTTGGCTCGAAGACTGGTGCTACAGGCAGGGCTTTGGATTTTTTGATAATGGTTGGTTTTATAAGACACCAGTCCGGACAGTGTCACACGGGAAAGGTTTATCTCGCAGGGGCAAAAGGATGCTGGGGCAGGAATTAGCTGGGCTCATTTGGAGAGCTTTAAACTAGGCTCGAAGGGAGATGGGGTTGTAGCTGGGCTTGTCCCAGTGGGGCAGCATTCTAAAACTGATGAGGACCGGGTGGCCTCCTATGCCCCTAGGGAGAAATTGGTGTGCTCTGCTCGCTCCCTGAAATGCCTGTACACCAATGTGCGCAGCATGGGGAATAAGCAGGAGGAGTTAGAATCCTGTGTTCGGTCGGGAGATTATGATCTGGTGGCAATTACGGAAACATGGTGGGACAGTTCACATGACTGGAGTGTGGTCATGGATGGCTATGCCCTTTTCAGGAAAGACAGGCCAGCCAGGCGTGGTGGTGGAGTTGCTCTCTATGTGAGAGAGCAACTACAATGTACTAAATTCTGCCCAGGAGTGGATGACGAGCGAGTTGAGAGTGTATGGGTCAGGATCAAGGGGCAGGCTGGCAGGGGTGACACTGTTGTGGGCGTCTGTTACAGGCCACCAGATCAGGCTGAGGAAGTTGATGAGGCCTTCTATGGGCAGTTGAGAGTGGCCTCACAGTCACAGGCCCTGGTTGTTGTGGGGGATTTTAACTTCCCTGATGTTTGCAGGAAGGACCATTCAGCCAGCCAGCCACAGTCCAGGAGGTTCCTCCAGTGCATTGATGATAACTTCCTCATGCAGATGGTGGAGGAGCCGACTAGGAGAGGTGCACTGCTGGATCTCATCCTCACTAACAAGGAGGGTCTGGTTGAAGCAGTAAGGGTTGAGGGCTGCCTGGGTTGCAGTGACCATGAGATGGTGGAGTTCAGCATCTTGGGTGGCAGGAACAGAATAGCAAGTAGAATTGCAACCCTGGACTTTAGCAGGGCTAACTTTGGCCTTTTCAAGCAATTGCTGGGGGAAATCCCATGGGCAAGACTGCTTGAAGGAAAAGGGGCCCAAGATAGATGGATTGCATTCAGAGATTGCTTCTTCCACGCTCAGGATCAGAGCATCCCCACACATAGGAAGTCAAGGAAGGGAGCCAGGAGGCCTGTGTGGTTGAATAGGGATCTGTTGGGTATGCTCAAGCAGAAAAGGAGAGTTTACAGGTCGTGGAAGCAGGGGCTGGCCACTTGGGAAGAATATAAGGCTGCTGTTAGAGGATGTAGGAAGGCAGCTAGGATAGCCAAGGCCTCCTTAGAATTACAGCTGGCGAGAGGGGTCAAGGACAGCAAAAAGACCTTTTTCAAATACATAGCAGATACAACTAATACCAGAGGCAATGTAGGCCCACTGATGAACGGGGTGGGTGCCCTAGTGGCAGAAGATACAGAGAAGGCAGAATTACTGAATGCCTTCTTTGTCTCTGTCTACTCTGCCGGAGGCTGTCCTGGGGAGCCCTGTACCCCTGAGACCCTGGATGAAGCCAGGTCAATGGAGGAGTTTGCTTTAGTCAATGAGGACTGAGTTAGGGAGCAATTAAATAGTCTGGACATCCATAAATCCATGGGTCCAGATGGGATGCATCCGTGGGTGCTGAGGGAGCTGGCTGGAGTCATTGCTGGACCACTCTCCATCATCTTTACCAAGTCTTGGGAAACGGGAGAGGTGACCGAGGATTGGAGGAAAGCAAATGTCACTCCAGTCTTTAAAAAGGGCAAGAAGGAGGACCCGGGTAATTATAGACCGGTCAGCCTCACCTCTGTCCCTGGGAAAGTAATGGAACAGCTTATCCTTGGTGCCATCTCAAGGCATATCAAGGATAAGAGGGTTATTAGGGGCAGTCAGCATGGCTTTACCAAGGGTAAGTCATGCTTGACCAACCTCATAGCCTTTTATGAGAATGTAACAAGGTGGATGGATGATGGCAGAGCGGTGGATGTGGTCTACCTTGACTTCAGTAAAGCCTTTGACACAGTCTCCCACAGCATCCTCACAGCTAAGTTGAGGAGGTGTGGTCTAGACAATAGAGTAGTGAGGTGGGTTGCAAACTGGCTTAAGGAGAGAAGCCGGAGAGTGGTAGTCAATGGTGCGGAGTCTAGTTGGAGGCCAGTATCTAGTGGAGTGCCTCAGGGGTCAGTACTGGGGCCAATATTATTCAATATATTCATTAACGATTTAGACGAGGGAATAGAGTGTACTATCAGCAAGTTTGCTGATGACACTAAGCTGGGAGGGGTGGCTGACACGCCAGAAGGCTGTGCTGCCATCCAGCGGGACCTGGACAGGCTGGAGAGCTGGGCGGGGAATAACCTGAAGAAATTTAACAAGGGCAAGTGTAGAGTCCTGCATCTGGGCAGGAACAACCCCAGGTTCCAGTATAGGTTGGGAAATTACATATTAGAGAGCAGTGTAGGGGAAAGGGACCTGGGGGTCCTGGTGGACAGCAGGATGACCATGAGCCAGCACTGTGCCCTTGTGGCCAGGAAGGCCAATGGCATCCTGGGGTGTATTAGAAGGGGGGTGGTTAGTAGATCGAGAGAGGTCCTCCTTCCCCTCTACTCCACCCTGGAGAGACCCCATCTGGAATATTGTGTCCAGTTCTGGGCCCCTCAGTTCCAGAAGGACAGGGAACTGCTGGAGAGGGTCCAGCGTAGGGCAACGAAGATGATTAAGGGAGTGGAGCACCTCCCTTATGAAGAAAGGCTGAGGGAGCTGGGTCTCTTTAGTTTGGAGAAGAGGAGACTAAGGGGGGACCTTTTTAATGTTTATAAATATATAAAGGGTGAGTGCCATGAGGATGGAGCCAGGCTCTTCTCGGTGGCAAACAATGATAGGACAAGGGGTAATGGGATCAAGCTGGAACACAAGAGGTTCTGCTTAAATTTGAGAAAAAACTTCTTCTCAGTGAGGGTGACAGAGCAGTGGAACAGGCTGCCCAGGGAGGTTGTGGAGTCTCCTTCTCTGGAGACATTCAAAATGTGCCTGGACATGTTCCTGTGCGACCTCACCTAGGTGTTCCTGCTCCAGCAGGGGGATTGGACTAGATGATCTTTTGAGGTCCCTTCCAATCCCAAACATACTGTGATACTGTGATACTGTGATCTTTTGAGGTTCTTTCCAATCCCTAACATTCTGTGATTCTGTGAATGGAGGTATTAGCAGGAAGTTGTTACACATGAATGGACTGTGTAATTTCCTTTCTGCTTAGTATTCTGAAAGCTGCTCTGATAAGTTTCTCTTATGTCAAATGTCAGGGGGAACTGGGTGGATAGTGTCTTTAACTTTTCATTGAATGTTTCAGTGGTTAGCATAAATCTGTACCACATTGTGCTATGTCATGTTTTTCCAGTGTTTCATTATAAATGTTGATCCATTATAGAGTTGACAATGCTTATGCAGAGTTGATTGGGGAAAAAAAAAAAAACTGTTGTTCTAAAATACTTTGGGGTTTTAGTAGGACTTATGACTTAGCGTCTTGGTGGCTTTACAGGGAAATGAAATGTTCTACCAGTTTTATTATCACTGAAGTGATGATTACCTTTTGTAAGTTACTTTATCAATTCTTGTAAAGTAGAACTTACCACACATACACGTGATGTACTACCACAGTACCAAGCCTTATCTAATCATTGCACCAAATATGATTTACCTTTTAAAGGCTTTTACAGACTGGGAAAATTGCATTTCATAGCATTTTGTATACATTGTCCATCAAGAGACGGAGAGGGTGGCATACAGCACTGTAATTCACAACCATTGATTTGTAAAGGCTGGCTTATACTTTTGGTTTACTAACCTCTATTCAGTATGGAATTAACATGGATCTCAGTCCTGTCAAGCCTTAACTATGGCTTTAACTAACGTCAGATACCATGTAGTCAGTATGCATTCTATATATTAAGAGTAAAATAATTTGCCTTTTTTCCCCTCTTCATGGCATGTGCGGCTGTAATGCTCCTCGGATTTTAGCTTAGTGTTGCTAGACTTAGCATGTGATTATTTAGTTGTTGCTTTGTTTTTCTTTTGTTTTGCCTGACTTCTCAATTAACTTAGAATTACAATTTTCTCTTGGCTTGTTTACTTACGAGTTTTTGCTTCTACAATTGTATTGGAGGCTGTTCAGATTTGATAATGTGTTGTTACTATGTCATATGTTCTTCCTAAATGTTTATGTTTGTTAGAATGATACTGGGTATATATAGTGCTATAAGAAAAGCTGTGTTTATACTGATGTCTCTTGTTATTTCTAGGACCAAAATCATGGGAGGATGTGTCAACCGAGGACCTTAGAAAATGGCAGGAGGAAGTAGATGAGGTAGCTATTAATGTAGTCCTACTATGCAGTTTGTAGTAATGTTTCTTTTTCCTTCATATATAATATCTATAGGAATAAATTCAAATCTTGCTGTGCCATATCATATTTGCAAGAGGTATTAATCAATTAATTCAACATCTGCCTTAAAATAGGGTTTTAGGATAAATTGGTTAAGACTGTCAGATGAGACAGACTAAAATAGATGACCATTTACCAGTGGTAAGCACCTGTCTTTGCCAGGCTAAAGCCATTACTGTTGTGTGATCTGTATTTTTTTTATTCTGAGTACTTACATTAAACAAGCAGTTACTTCTTTTTCTATTTCCTGAACTCCCTCGTAAGAACTCAACAGTGAATTTATTCTAAATCTCAGTGTTTCTGCCATAACTGCCAAAAGTCACCTTGTTGCTACATTCCTAATATCTGCCTAAAAAGCTAAGTTATGTGGTGTGCCTTGGTAGTTAACACAGAAGCTGTTTGGAACCCCACAGAGTGAGGGGACAAGGGGTAAAATTCAGTCTTGGGAAACAAGAGAGTATCTAATGGAGAGAGCAAAGGGGCTGTATTTCCTTTTCCACTCCTGGGTAATACCTTGTGCATCCTCTACTAATCCTTGCTGCACAACTTTACAGACTAAATACATTAAGGACTGTAAGAGGAATTATCTGTCTTAGCCTGGGCCAAGGTAGCTAAATCTTACATTCTTGTAGCGATTTTAACAGCAATAGTATGACAAGAAGTAAGCGATCAGGTAACTTTTAACATGTATAGCATTTGTGGCTTTTCTGATCAGGCCGTGGGAAACCTGATGGAAACGGAATTATTATTTAGGAAGTGCCTAGTTGTGAGATGTACCAAAGAAAACAAAGGCATCCATTAGTTACTATTCTAATATTCTTCTGATGTTTCTTCTTTTCCTGTTTCTAATTGCAGTGTAACAGAGGAAGTGAAAGGAATGCAGGTAAAGTGTTTAAGAAAATAAGTGGCATAGATTATCTTATCCAAAGAGTCTTGACTTAATAGAAGACATCCTGCTTTTATGCCAAACTCTCTAGGATACTCACTGTTTTTAGTGGGGGGAACCACACAAAACCAATAATGTTCATAATTAAAAGCTTGAGTAAATACATTATAATTGATATTGGTGTCATCACAAGTTGTTTAAAATAATCTCACCTGATCAATTAAACAGATAGCTTGTTGTTGTATATGTCAGTTTCAGCAGATGTTCATTGAATCTGAAAATTCCAGCATATTATTCTGTATACTGAATGAATCAGGCTGCCTGCAGGAAAAGGTTCATTAGAGACCAAGTATCACGATGAGAAAGTCAAATCAAGACTGAACACCTAAGTGTAATTTTGATACTACTTAGGGAGATGTATGCCATATGAAGATTTTCTCATTGTTCTGAAAAGGTCCTGTATGTTCCAGAAAAATACAAGTTTTTACTGGAATAAATGATTGGGGAGAAAAGCTGATGTGTAGTACAGCACAGATATGCTGGGCTTTATTTTCTTAAGGCTTTGCAGTCTTTATTTCTTTTTTTTTTTTGGTGTTGCTTATTTCATGACATTTATCTAAGAAACCCTTAGCTGAACATCTGAGGACAAAACACAATCTAGTGTCTCTGTCTCTCTATGAAGAATTGATCTAATTAATTTTAAATGTACTGCATCACAGATAAGGTAGAAAAGCAAAAAAACCCGATGTCTGTCTCATTTTTTCCAGCTTTGAGTATAACTTGAGCAAAGTCTTTATTATTTAGTTATGTTTTAAGTTATGCTAGGGAAGATATATTTAACTGAATATTGAAGGCGTTAACAGCTTTTGTTATGAGGAAAAACCTACTTTTACAGATTAGTATTTATACCTGTGTATTTATATATGCTATAAAAGATGGAATCTCATAGATTGTGTTTAATTTAAGAAAATCATATATTGTATTGACTTTTTTTATTTGAAATGCAAAAGTAAATGGAGTGAGCACTTGAACTGCCTGATTATGATTGGTGTAACCCTTTAAAAAAATAAAGGCTCTGGCTATGGATTATTAAGGCTACTGTGCACATTTTACCTGTCTTCTATATTCTTAAGTGGGCCTGATATGTCTTTTCAGTTAGGATACATAAAGTTCTATGCTATTAAGTGTGAACATTTAAAATATCTTTATGAGATCCAAATACTTATTAGTTAACCCTTTGTTTAGTGACAGTCTTGAGTCGGGTAAACATAGCTGCTTAAGCACATGTACTATTTTTATTATTTAAGTCACATGCATTCAATCATGAGAAGTCCTGCTACAGCTTTAATACCAGCAGAGTCATATGTTTGGGGATACAGATCTTCTCTTTTGGGAAAGATTAAGTTTCTGTAATTTATGCAGCATTAGCAATAGATTTAAGCAATATTTTGTTTTTTATACACACCTTATCATATTCACTCTATACAGACTTGAGAGGTTGTGGCTTGCTATAGGTAAGTTTTTACATCTAACAAGGCAGTGGTTAGAAATGTAACATTTTTCTGCAATATCAAAACATTTTTCAGTCGGATTAATTTTTATAGCAACAGTATTTGTCTTAGAGGTTCATTATGAAATAAACTTGTGTGGAAGTCACATTTATTTGAAGATGGCTGCTTCTCTGTGGATGTCTTGTCGGTTTTATTTAAATCCATTTGAGTTGCGGTAGCAAATGTAAAAAATAGAGATCTCTGCTGAAATAGGCAGCTCTTATAGTCTTCATATTTCTTCTGCTGCTTCTGAGATAAATGGAGGGGGAACAACCCAAAAAGATTGTGAGTGGGTCTATCTGTGCAGGAAGACAGGCACAGCACTTTTGGAATGTCCCCTTGCCAAAAATCATTAAAAAGATGCAATAGAGGTTTGGGGCTCCATCCTCAGGCTTCAGGAGTAGTTCATCTTTTTCTTATCCTTTTCAACACACGTCAAGAAAAATGCAGAAAAAGTCTGCAGTTGTCTTCCTTTTCTACAAGTGATACCAACCGATAAAAGGGTAAATTATATTTTCTGTAGTGCTTCATGGGTTAAGAAGAAAACAATATGGTAGATGTGCATCTCTGATCAGAATTAGTCTGCTGTATTTGACCAGAACGTTGTTCTGTCACTTATCTGCTCTTTGTATCAGTCCTATGTAAGTTCTCCATTTGCAAAATGTCAATGTTAAATATTTTTCCAAGTAAGAGTATATACAGATAATCAATTAATGAGTTTGGGTATAATATTGGTCTGTGACTTATCAAATTGAAACAGAATTATATTGTTACTGTTACAAAGCCTCTTTAGGAAAAAGTATTTATGTACTCAAATGTTGAGAAAATAATCATGAACAGGTGATCCTGTACCATACCTATAAAGTTAGATTTTTAAAGGCCTACTCATTGCTAAATTGAATCACTTTGTTCTCCTTAAGTAAGAACTTCTGAAAAAAAAAAAATAAAAAAAAATGAGGTCTTAAAGTATTTTGCTGCAGTTCTACTGCAGCTCTTCACATTTTTAGATACCTTATTAAACAATTGTTTTGTAGTTCCCCGCATGTGGTTGCATTATTTTAGGAAAAATGTGTCTTTACTTGCTAGGTGCACAGAATCATAGAATCATTTTGGTTGGAGAAGACCCTCAAGATCATTGTGTCCAACCATTAACCTAACTCTGTCACTAAACCATGTCCTTAAGAACTTCATCTACACATCTTTTGAACGCTTCCGGGAATGGTGACTCCACCACTTCCCTGGGCAGCCTGACAACCCTTCCTGTGAAGAATTTTTTCCTAATATCCAACCTAAACTGTCGCGGTTGAGACGGAAAAACGACATGGACCAAGTTTTTTCAAGATGAAAGTAATAGATGCCATTTATTGCTACAAGTGCATTTTTATACAATTCTACCAGTTCATGTGTCTTTTCACTATTGGTTACAAGTTACAGCACTAACATCTCATTGGTTAGTTTTTCTGTCATCCATGTTATTCTTCTATCCCCTTCTCTCTCACGGGTACATCTCTCCTCTCTCCGGATACTCCTTTACTCCCATCCTTCTCAAGGGTAAATCTTAATATCTCAAGGCTGATCTCTACTCACGTATTTTCTGTCAAGGTTTCCACAGACCCACTGCAGTTTCCCACAATTCCCCCTTTTTTTAATTTTTGCTAAAAATGCTGCCCTCATTGTCCGCTGCAGGGCCCTTTGCAGCAGAGAAATCATGCATGACAACATTAGTAACACAACCACAACAATCATCAAAATGATCAGTCCTGTTTTCACTGCTGATAACAACCATCCTAAAAACCCTCAACCACTAAGCAATTTATTTAACAAATCCCATCAAAATCTTCACACCCATGTCCTTGAGCTAATAACAAAAAATCTATCGCGGCCCTACTCTGCCATGTGGCATGTCTTACAGAATCTACATCTAAAAAAAGTCCACTTAAAGCCTTAGAAGTTCTGTTAGTTTGCTTAACTAGCCAGCATCCTAATTTTCTAAAATATTTAAAGCTTTTAGCTGTGCCAACACCCGATACAAGAGATCCTAAAACCCTTAACCTTGATCCCCAAAAATCTACATTATTATCACATTTTGACTCATATACACACAAAAAAGTGTTTTTCTTGTCTTGCTCTTCTGTGATCTATTATCATAGATACATTGGGCGTTAAGAGAGTGAATAGTTCCAAAATACACAGTCCTTCAACAGTATTAGAAGGAATTCCTGGTCAGGCTCTATCTCCACAGATCAAGAATACACCATACAGGAGGTTTCTGGGGTCGCTGTTCCCACATTATCAATGACATCCCTTGGATTCTTCTCCGAGGCACTGCACCAAAGAGTTTCATTTCTATAGTCACCAAGGGTAGCATTAATATTTTGCAGTTTATCCATTCATGTTCTCGTATATTGCTCTGACACTTTTCACAAACCAGGTTGATACAAGTGTCCATGGGCATAGATGCCAGCAATTCCAGTTCCTGTGGTTCAATGTCTATTTCCAGGAGGCAATTAATCCAAGGTGCCATGTTAGTATTATTACAGTTTGTTGCAATGCCTCTGCACCAACCTCTATTTTGAAACAGTTGTGTGATGCTGCTGTAGTCATCAAGGGGGATGCCAACCAAGCACGTGTGGAACGGGTTTTCCGGAGATGCCATAGCTAGGCATATGGGGTCCTGGTCAGTAATGCTGGCTAAAGTACTCCACATGTTAATCTTTGTCTGTGCGGGCATCCAAAACACAGCAGCTGCAACAATCATTGTCAAGAAGATAACACAGGTTTCACGTTTCGTGCTGGCAACCATTGTGGCCCTTGATCTGTAAAGACACAAGCAGATCCTCTCCCCAGGTTATCAATCGATGTGGCCTTTTCCGTTGACCATTAACTAGTGATTTGGCCATAACTAATGTAGGTTCTTTCACATAACTAATGTAGGTTTTTTTCACACTTGCAAAGTATTTCATCACATACAATGCTTTTGACAATTGGTTTTGTGGTGTTTTCCCTACTTCTCCCCCCTTTTTGTTTTAGAAAAGAACAGAACCAAAACAAAAAACACAGTTCAGAAGCAGATACGTGCATTGGACCTTGACTACGTACTCAGAATCACAAATCAAATTTAGAGGTTCCTCCTTAAAAAGCTCTAAGTAATGTAAAGCTGTGCCAAGTTCTGCTAATTGGGTTGAACCTTCAATAATTTTTACAGAATGATGCCAATTGTTATCTTCACACCAAACCACTACAGCTTTATGAGACTTCCCAGAACCATCGACAAAAACTTTGCAAGTATGTAGGATCAGACCAAAGACAAGTATGGCCTATGACCTGATTTAAAAGACTTGCAGGTTCTGCAGCAATTTACATTTTACATTTATGCATGCCAAAAGCTGTGCTGTTAAGAAAACCAGCTAGTGCAATTGACAAAGACATAGATTACAACTAAAATAAAAAAATCAGAATTAAATTTCACAAATGGTACATATATGACAAAAGGATCATGGCCTATTGAAACTTACATTCATTCCCTGCTTTTCTTGATCAGAGTAACAAGCAGCATATCAGTCTGCTAGCAATCTCATCATACTGTTCCACAATGGCCACAGGTTGTTTCTATGTTGTAGCTATAAATAGACAAATCTGCAAGTCCAATCGAATGCAGTCAGCCTGTAAGGTTGTCATAAATTTATTCCTCAAAGTTTCCAACTCCATTTTGGCTGTCATATTTATTGGATATTGTTTTCCCTTACCAGATCGAAGTCCTGTTTCAGATCAATCAGTGTAGTATTTGCTTTATCGAAACTTTGGCTGTTAATACTACTGGAAACACAGCATTTGAAATTTCCTTGGAGATTTCTCACTTGCAGCAAGCACATCTGCGCCATCCAAGCAGCTTCTTGTAGGCTATGCAACTAAACAGAATTCTCAGAAAACGTTATTTGAGCTTACAATTTACTTAACAAATCTTAACCTAGGAGAGGTATAGGCGTTTCTAACAACTATAAGAATTCATGTATTTAAACTTTGTTCCAAATTTGGCATTCCATTGGTCTCAAAAAATGGCCTTTCTTTCATTCTCTCCCATGACCTCAAAAACCAGCATGGTGAATTTACTAAGAAGTCAGTTACAACTAATTACCACAGAATAAGTCTATTAACAAATTATTGGTTTAATTTTCAGTGTCATTAGAACTATGGATCCACTGGTGATTCCTTTAAATTTCACCCTCAGACTCCTTCATGCAGTATCACAGCTCTCTAGCAGTAATATTGCTTGGGGGAGGGGCGCAGGGGGGAATAAAACCTCCCTCTCGCCCCCATCTGAGATGGCAAGACATACAGCCCAGCATGAAAACACATCAGTTTGAACTCCACATCAAACCAATCTGGCTCCACTCCACACTCAAATCAGTACCAGTCTGACCCAGAGAAGCACTGAACACTGTGACCCCCCAAAGCTGACCGGTGTGAAAAGACTGACTTCAGCAAGGAGGTAGAATTATGAGCTCTTTTCCCCAGATGTGTCAAAACCTAGGAAACAAGACAGAAGCAAAAATAAACAACACCAACAACCGCTGATTCAAAGCTGAAAAACAGCACAGTGCAACAACAAAAATGGATGACAATACTTCAGGGAAAGAAAAAAAAAAAAAAAAAAAAGGACAGAGCTGGCATAATGGCTGGTACAAAGTAGGAGGCTCTGGGAAACTTCTCAGTTACAATGAGCTGCACACAGGCCTGGGATGTTTTGCTCTTTTGTTTACCCATTTCATTCCAACTACACTTTATATGCAATTTCAAATAGCTCAGAAATAGTTACATTCCTTAGCTCCATTTACCTTTTACAATTTAGAGATGTCAAAAAACAGTATAAACCAGTATAACAAACATAAATCCATTATTCTATTTTCCTAGATCCAAATCAGTTAATATTCTAGCAATTTTTAAATACAACCTCTTCCAAATTCACAGGTATTGTAGCATTTTAACAATTTACATGCTTTTCTAACAATATAAGCAATCATTCTAATGTGTAAGGATGCATCCTAAGGAGAGGCAAGGTGGAATTTTAGCAGTGGAACCGGTTCACATTTTGTAATTATCTCCCCAAACAAGATTCTTTTGGTACCAGATATGAATATGCAAACTAAAATACGGAGCTCAGATGTGAAAACCATATACCAAGTTCAAATAAGCAGATGGATCACAGTTACACCAATTTAAGACAATATCTCAATTTTTTGCATTGCACCTTTGGGCTGCCTACTGCTCAGCCAGGTGGAGGTACCTCTGGGTCTCCCTGACAAAATAGGTCAGTGCGCGCTGGAGCCCCATCGGCCCCCACAGCGAGCTGGACTGGGCAAGGTCTTTTTGTTTTGTTTTGTTTTGTTTTGTTTTGTTTTGTTTTGTTTTGTTTTGTTTTGTTTTTAGTGTCTCATCTGGTGCGGTACAGCTGTTATTCCAAAACCAGGATTCTTTACATGATGTGCATACGGAAAAACCAAATCCAGCATACCGAGATGAGACACAGCCTGTCACAGAGTTGCGCAAGTCTGAATGCCAGAATAAAGGTAGCATGCTAGAGAAAAGAAAAAATAATAACGGCTACTACACACAAAATTTTACCATCACATTCAGGCAGTAAAGAACTAAATTACTTATGATCTTCTCTATTATCAGAAAATGCACATTTTGAGTCAATGAATTCTCATGATTTAACAGACTGCGAACTTATCGTACCATATAACAAAGACCTACCAAAATTGCAACATGCTTAAACCGACACCCACAAAGAAAACAGGTTAATGAGGAAAGCATCTTGCAGACTTCAGCAAGTTTACTGTGACCTGTGTGTTATCAGTTAACTCTCTCTCAGCTTGTTGACGTTCAAACTGTTCCAGCTATAAAACTGTCTGTAATGATCTAATGATCTCTCTCTTGTAGAGATTTATTTTGTCCTGCTCTTCTCACCTTAAAAACAACATTAATCGCAACAAAATTCTATTCTCTGGACACTTTTCCCAATCATTTAACGTAAACAGCAGCGAACACTGATTTCAATATTTAACAAGATCTTCCTTCCTCATAATTCCGAGTGCTTTCCTAAGTTTTAAAACACCTCCCAATACTGATTATTTTGGAACACAACTGAAAACAATTATTCCTGACCCCATCTTGCAAGTAAAAACCTTGTTAAGGGGGAGGGAGGGGTAGAAAACACAGGCTGCTTGCAGCACGACTGGGAAAAATGGGGAGAGAGTTTTACGGCGCACTGAAACACAACTAATAAAACAAGTAACTCACATTCCTAAGAAGCTGCTTGATTTTCAGAGAGGCAATACACAGAAACACATAATATGTACTGTAAAACTTGCAGATAACATGTTGATAGCAAACATTAGCATTCTCTACTGCTAATTTCAACAGCAATGCTTCGTTAGCTTCTAAGTTTTCAACCTGCTTATTGATGGCCTCTTGAAGATGGTCAATAAATTGCATGTAATTCTCACTGGCACCCTGATTAATAGTTGCAAATGATTTGGCTGCTTTGTCGGTTTCAGGCACCTTTATCATAGCTTGATATGCGAGGTCTGTTGACTGCCTCAGGATTTCAGAAAGTTATTGTGCCTGTAATTGTGGTGTGTCAATTAGTGTCTCTTCCAGAAACGCACAGGGTCCCGTGGTTAAACTGTAATCGAAACTGGGGGTAAATCCCAGCTTTTCGGTAAGTTCAGTTTACGCTCTGAAACTCTACCCCCACCCTCAGGAATTTGCTTTTCAGCAGTGTGGGAGGGAGGCGGGGGCAGGTTGGGGGGACCCAAATCTGTAGGAATTACGTTATTTGGCTCGGTCTGGCTCACCACGGGGGGGTCCTCCCCACCTAAATCTCCAGGCAAGGGGGGATAGGAAAAAAAAAAGGTCCATTTTTTTTCTTCTGCTACTGATAGTGGCAGGGCAGAGGGTTGAACTGTGATCAATGGCGGTGACGCAGAGGGCGGAAAAAAAAAAAAAAAGCATGATAAAGTCTCTGTTGTTTTGACTCTAGAGTTTAGGGTCATCATGGCGTTTGTTATAGTGGTTTGTGATCCCCTTTCAGTGCTTTGATAATTAAATATCAGAAGAAGAAGATGAGGTTTTTTTCTCCTTCCATGTTGACCATTGCTCAGCAAGCTCTGCTTATAGGAGGTAGGGAGTCATTGCCTTTGCAGTGTTCTTGTAGAGTTTGTTGTTGTTGTTGTTCCCCTCTTTTCTTCACCTTCTCAGCTGTCTTTATCTTGACTCACAAGTTTTCTTGCATTTGTTCTTCCTGTTCTGTCCCCTTTCCCACGGGGGTGTGTATACTATATCCTGTATACTATATAACTACCAATGTTCAACTATTTCCTCTAAGCGTTAGAAGCTCTCTTAAAGAGTGAGCTGTATTTTAAATCTGAAGTGTTCTGAAATCCTCCAGGATAGAAGCAGTTTGTCAAATATTTGTAATTTAAATAAAAAGATGAGGAAACATGCAAACTCTTCCCTTATTGTCCAGAACCATTAAAGTTGTGTGCCAGAGGTATGCTGCCAGTGTAAAAAAATCCCCACATATTTCTATTTGGTACCAAAACAATTTTGTTTGGGGAGATAATTACAAAATGGGAACCAGTTCCAGTGCTAAAATTCCACCTTGCTCCCCCTTAGGATGCATCCTTACACATTAAAGTAATTGCTTATATTGTTATCTAGTAATTTTGAGACCAGAAAAGAACTTAAATAGTTAAACTCTGCTTTGCATTTAAAAAGATAAAAAAACAAAACACAAAAAAACCCCCAAAAAAACAAAAACCAAACAAACAAAAAAACAACCACCAACCAACCAAACACCTAAATGCTATGATGAATGTGAACTTGGTATTGTATGAGGTTGTATTTAAAAGCTGCTAGAATATGAACTGATTTGGACTTAGGAAAATGGAATAATGGATTGATGCTTAATATACTGTTTTTTGACATCTGTGAATCGTAAAAGGTAAATGGAGCTGAGGAGTGTGGCAGCTCTTGAGCTGTTTGGAATTGTGTATGAAGTGTGTTATGGTTGGAGTGAAATGGGAGAACAAAAAAGCAAAATATCCCAGGCCTGTGCCTGAACATGGATTTTGGGCCTGTGTGAAGCTGCAAGATAAACTCAGCTCATTGCAATCGAGGAGTTTGCCAGAGCCTCCCACTTCGTACCAGCGATTACGCCAGCTGCGTGGCCTTGGCTACATCTGAACTGCGGCAAGAAGAGAAAGAAGAAAAAAAATATGGAAAAACCTGTTTGCCCACTGCTAAGTGGAGAAAGGGGGGCTTTACTTCCCCCGCTCTGTCTCTTTTCTTTTTTTTTTTCCTGGAGTATTGTCATCCATCCTTGTTGTGGCACTGTGTTGCTTCTCGACTTTGAATCAGGGGTTGTTGGTGTTGTTTCTTTTTGCTTCTGTCTTTTTTCTTAGGTTTTGACACATCTGGGGAGAGAGCTCATCATTTTACCTCCTTGCTGAGGTCGGTCTTTTCACACTGGTCAGCTTTTGGGGGTCAGAGTGCTCAGTGCTTCTCTGGGTCAGACTGGTACTGATTTGGGTGTGGAGTGGAGCCAGGTTGGTTTGATGTGGAGTTCAAACTGATCCGTTTTCATGCTGGGCTGGAGATCCTGCCATCTCAGATGGGGGCAAGAGGGAGGTTTTATTCCCCCCTCCCCAGCGATGTTACTGCTAGGGAACTGTCATACTGCATGAAGGAGAATGAGGGTTGAATTTTAAAGGCATTGCCAGTGAATCCATAGTTCTAATGAAGCTGGGAAATTAAACCAAAATTTTTTTTTTAATAGACTTATTCTGTGGTAACTAGTTGTAAGAGACTTCTCAGTAAATTCACCGTACTAGTTTTTGAGGCCATGGGAGAGAATGAAAGAAAGGCTGTTTTTTGGGACCAATAGAATGCCAAATTTGGAACAAAGTTTTGATACATGAATTCTTGTAGTTGCCAGAAAGTCCTATACCTCTCTTGGGTCAAGATTTGTTAAGTAAATTGTAAGCTCAAATAATGCTTTCTGAGAATTGTGTTTAGTTGCATGGCCTACCAGAAGCTGCTTGGATGGTGCAGATCTGCTTGCTGCAAGTGAGAAATCCCCAAGGAAATTTCGAATGCTGTATTTCCACTAGTATTAACAGCCGATAAAGCCAATACTGCACTGATAGATCTGAAACAGGACTTCGATCCGGTAAGGGAAACAATATCCAATAAATATGGCAGCCAAAATGGAGTTAGAAATTTGGAGGAATAAATTTATGACAACCTTATAGGCTGACTGCATTCAACTGGACTTGCAGATTTGTCTATGAAAGAACCTGTGGGTATTGTGGGACAGTATGATGACATTGTTAGAAGACTGATTTACCGACTGTTATGTATCAGTTGTCACTCTGATCAAGAAAATGCAGGGAATCAATTTAAGTCTTAATAGGCCATGATCCTTTTGTCATATATGTAACATTTGTGAAATTTAATTCTGATTTTTTTATTTTATTTGTAATCTATGTCTTTGTAAATTGCACTAGCTGGTTTTCTTAACAGCACAGCTTTTGGCTGGAGAAGTAATGTTATCTACAGCGACCTTGGCAGAGGAACTCTGCGGAGGAGCTGTAGCTTCAGCCTGTGAAGCCGCGATTGGGGGGGCAGAGGCTGCAGCGGCAGCTTTCTGTGTTTTGCTCTTTCTCGAGCGGCCAGGAGTGCTTTCTGCTAAAGCTTCCAAAGATGCACCGCAAATCTCAGGACAAAAAAGAGACGCAAACCTCCTATTGAACGCCATTTCTCTTAACAGAAGCACAAACTGACACACATTCAGCAAACCAGATAACACCATCACAGTTCTATCAAAACTCCAAGGATATTCAAAGTTCTCTAAAACATTTGCGAACTGTCCTAGCGAAAAAATGAAAGTATTGTTTGTCAGCCTTTCTAAAGATTCGCTTGACCAATTAGCAAACACAGAGCCGTACTGCTCTTTAATCTCTCCTGGAGGCTTTTCAAGGTAAAGCAGAAGCGAGTAGAAATTCATTAGCGGCTGCAGTATAATGAAATAAACCAGTGACAAACCACACAATATCACCAGAACCATTGTCCAGTTCCTTGTTGTTATATAATGAATACTTCGATTTAAAAAGAAGACCCAACACAGATACGGAATCAGTGAGCACAATGCAGAAACTAACTGATACAACTTATGCCATAGCATCTTTAAATCAACGTAATTCACTTTGCCTTAATACAACTAAATAATATCCAAAGCAAACAGACGCGCAAGTATCACAACTCTATGAGTCGGCACCGTGCCAAGAAAACTGAAAGGTACGTCAGAGCAGTAGAAAAGCCGAAAATCTTCAAATTTACCCCTTTCTCTTTGCCCCACGTTGGGCGCCAATTATCTGTCGAGGGTTAAGATTGCAGGGTGACAATAAAACCCTGGCAGGTGTATTGTTAACCCCCTCTCCCCCCCACTTCCCCCTTTTTGCCCCTCCCTCTCCCCCCTTCCCACTCAGGACAGGCGATCGGGAGGCAAAGAAGGACAGAGAGAAGAGAGTTGGAAAAATTAACAATGTTTTACTAATGCTACTAATAAGAATAGAGAAAATAATACAAAATATACAAAACCAATCTTGAAAGTCTCAGCAACTGCAGAGCCGTCAACCAATGTCCTGGATTAGACTCTGCAGCGAATCGGAGCTGGATTCAGTCTCTCACTAGGCCTCAGTTCGCAGGGACAACTAGCAAGGTCCTCTCCTAATGTTGGCCATAAGCAGAAGGGACGAGATCCTCATGATCTCGCACTTTTATATGAAGTATTCACGTGAATGGAGTGTCATACACAGTTGGTCAGTTTCTTGGTCACCAGTTTCTCGTCGCCCCTCTCACGAGATGTCCATCCATGCTTATCAGTAAGTTTGCATTCCATTGCTAGGTTTACCAAAACATGTCTGGTTCTCCAGGAAAATGCAGTTAATATGAAGGCTTTAGCTGACAGGCAAAATTCACTGAAAGAGAAACTTGTTTTTAACAAAACCAGGACATTCCACCCCTTATAATATGCCATTCACTGAATACTTAAACCTTATCAATACAATCTATCAATACAATCTAATTAATCACTACTACTATATATATATATATATATATATAAACATATGTACATATATACACAGGAGTAATTAATCAGTGGACCATCTTCATTAAGTTCATTTTGTCACGACAGTCTCCCAGGGCAGGAAAAATGGTACAAGTGCATCTCATGACCACTGTTTGTGGGTTAAAGACATCAACTTCAAAGAAGTTGTCAGGCGCCACTCGAAGAAGCTAGCTTTGGTTTCATCATCACTGTCTTGATCTGAAAGACACTTATTAAATACTGTTAGTATGGCAATTCACATCATGCAGTTCAGTATTGCATATTTTCAACTAAAATCAAATCCCCTTGAGGTTCACACCGAACTTCTCCATCCTTAAGCAGCACCCACCAGGTGCTGCCAGGTGCCTGGGCAAAAACAATCCCAGGAATGGGCTTGCCTTTGCCTGAGGCAGGAGTAACCCAGACTGCCTCTCCTAACATATTTTTCATGTGTACTGCAGGGACGTTATCTCCTTCTACAGTCCGTAGAATTTCTGATTGGGCAGGCCCGGCTCAATTGGCTGATCCCCTGGTGTTGCCCAACCAAGTGGCTTTTGCTAAATGTGAATCCCAGTTTTTAAAGGTTCCACCACCAAGTGCCTTTAGTGTAGTTTTTAGCAAACCATTGTACCTTTAAATTTTTCCAGAGGCTGGTGCATGATATGGAATATGATATACCCACTCAATACCATGTTCTTTGGCCCAATTGTCTATAATACTGTTTTTGAAATGAGTACCGTTGTCTGATTCAATTCTTTCTGGCTTACCGTGTCGCCAAAGGACTTGCTTTTCAAGGCCCAATATAGTATTTTGGGCTGTAGCATGAGGTACGGCATATGTTTCCAACCATCCAGTGGTTGCTTCCACCACTGTAAGTACATAACGCTTACCTTGACGTGTTTGTGGAAGTGTAATATAATCAATCTGCCAAGCTTCTCCATACTTATACTTTAACCATCGCCCCCCATACCATACAGGCTTTAAACGTTTCGCCTGTTTGATTTCAGTGCAAGTCTCACATTCATGAATAACCTGTGAAATAGTGTCCATAGTTAAGTCCACCCCTCGATCGCGAGCCCATTTATATGTTGCATCTCTACCTTGATACCCTGAAGCATCATGGGCCCACCGAGCTAGGAAAAGTTCACCTTTATGTTGCCAGTCCAAGTCCACCTCAGCTACTTTAATCTTAGCAGCTTGATCTGCTTGTTGGTTGTTTAGATGTTCCTCGGTGGCTCGACTTCTCGGCACATGAGCATCTACATGACGAACTTTCACAGGCAGGCTCTCTAGGCGAGCAGCAGTGTCTTGCCACAGTGTGGCAGCCCAAATGGGTTTACCTCTGCGCTGCCACTTGCTTTTCTTCCATTGCTGTAGCCACCCCCACAAGGCATTTGCTACCATCCATGAGTCAGTATAAAGTATTGGCCACTTCTCTCGTTCAGCAATGTCCAAAGCCAGCTGGATGGCTTTCACTTCTGCAAATTGACTAGATTCACCTTGTCCTTCAGTGGCTTCTGTAACTTGTCGTGTGGGACTCCACTCAGCAGCTTTCCACCTTCGATGTTTTCCTACAAGACGACAAGATCCATCTGTGAACAGTGCATACTGCTTATCAGCCTCTGAAAGAGTATTATACGGTGGTGCTTCTTCAGCACGTTTTACTTCCTCCTCATCTGGAGACATCCCAAAGTCTTTGCTTTCTGGCCAGTCTGTAATCACTTCTAAGATCCCTGGGCGATTGGGATTTCCAATTCGAGCTCATTGCGTGATCAATGCAATCCATTTACTCCATGTAACTTCGGTTGCATGATGTGGAGAGGGAACCGTCCCTTTGAACATCCAGCTCAGCACCGGCAGTCAAGGTGCCAGGAGGAGCTGTGCTTCAGTACCGGTCCCTTCTGAAGCAGCTCGAACTCCTTCATATGCTGCTAGTATCTCTTTTTCAGTTGGAGTATAGTTGGCCTCAGATCGTTTGTATCCTTGACTCCAAAAACCTAAGGGTCGACCTCGGGTTTCTCCTGGTGCTTTGTGCCAGAGGCTCCAGGTAAGTCCATTATCTCCAGCTGCGGTGTACAGCACATTTTTAACTTCTAGTCCAGTCCAAACTGGTCCAAGGGCCACTGCATTAGTTATCTCACACTTAATTTGTTCAAAGGCTTGTCGTTGTTCAGGGCCCCACTCAAACTGGTTCTTTTTACGAGTCACTCGATAGAGAGGGCTCACAATCTGGCTGTATTCAGGAATATGCATTCTCCAAAAACCTACAACGCCCAAGAAAGTCTGTGTCTCCTTTATATTAGTAGGTGGAGACATTCCTACAATTTTGTTTATCACATCCATTGGGATCTGATGGTGGCCATCTTGACATTTTATTCCTAAAAACTGGATCTCTCGTGCAGGTCCCTTGACCTTGCTTCGTTTTATGGCAAAACCAGCATCCAAAAGAATCTGAATTATTCTCTCACCTTTCTCAAAGACTTCTTTCGCTGTGTCGCCCCATACGATGATGTCATCAATGTATTGCAAGTGTTCTGGAGCTTTACATTGCTCCAGCGTGGTCTGGATCAGTCCATGGCAGATGGTAGGACTGTGTTTCCACCCCTGGGGCAAGCGATTCCACGTGTACTGAATGCCTCTCCAGGTGAAAGCAAACTGCGGCCTGCACTCTGCTGCTACAGGAATAGAGAAAAATGTATTAGCAATGTCAATTGTAGCATACCACTTAGCTGCATTTGACTCCAGTTCAAATTGCAGTTCTAGCATGTCAGGCACAGCAGCACTCAGTGGTGGTGTAACTTCATTCAGGCCACGATAGTCTACAGTTAGTCTCCACTCATCACTAGACTTACGCACTGTCCAGATTAGGCTGTTAAAATGTGAGCGAGTCTTACTGATCACACCCTGGCTTTCCAATTGACGGATCAACTTCTGTATAGGAATCAAAGAGTCTCGATTGGTGCGATATTGCCGGCGACGCACTGTCATGGTAGCAATTGGCACTGGCTGATCGTCGACCATCAGCAGTCCTACAACAGAAGGGTCATCTGAAAGACCAGGCAAATCAGACAGCTGTTCAATTTTCTCAGTGTCCACAGCCGCTCTACCAAATGCCCACCTATACCCTTTTGGGTCCTTAAAATACCCTCTCTTGAGGTAGTCTATGCCAAGGATGCACGGAGCATCTGGACCAGTCACAATGGGATGCTTTTGCCAGTTTTTTCCAGTTAGGCTCATTTCAGCCTCTACAACAGTCAGTTCCTCGGATCCCCCAGTCACTCCAACAATATTGATGGATTGTGTTCCTTTGTAATTAGAAGGGATTATTGTGCACTGAGCACCAGTGTCCACTAAAGCTTTGTACTCCTGGGGGTGTGTTGTACCAGCCCATCGTATTTGTACAGTCCAATAAAATCTATTATCCCTTTCCTCCACCTGGTTGGAGGCAGGGCACCTTTACTTTCTGTTTTGCACAGTCTCTGGGTGTGAATTATAGGTTCCTTCAAGAGCATCAGAATGTCTTCTGCTCCTTTTGTAAACTGGAGCAGCCACCTTCCTAGGAGTTTTTCCTTTTATCTCACGTACTCGTTCTTGAAGTTCTGAGGTAGGTCTTCCATGCCACTTATTCATGTTTTCTCCCTGCTCATGTAGGAAGAACCACAGTGAACCTCTTTTTGTGGGCTGCCTCTGTCCTCTCTCTCGAGATTGGAAACGCCTTTTCCTAATAGCTGAAACATAGGTTTGTGCAGGTCGTGAATGGTATGTGTCTTCTCTGAGTTCTTTAATTTCTTGCAATAGCTTTTTAAACCAGTCATCAGATTTTTCACACAGTTTCTCTACAGCAGACACACAAGCCCGTAGAGAACCAGCAAGGCTGTCCTCAAAGTTCCGGAGCTGCTCAATCACTTCAGTAATATCTTGTACACCTCCAGCTGACCAGATCATTCCTGCCAATGACTTAGCATATGCAGGTGGTGCGCTTTGTACAAATCTGCGCCACAGAGGTCGTGTACAATTGATTCTATCTGGGTCTGTCCCCTCTTGGCTGTTTGGTCCAAAATAGATGATCTCTCGCACAGCTAATTCTCTCAGGAACTGGATACCTCTCTCCATAGTATTCCATTTCCCTAACTTGGATATACAGTCTTCCTTGTAGGGAAATCTTACTTTCATAGCTGCCAGGAGTCGGGTCCAGAGGGTAGTGGTGTTAGACTCTCTTGAAATCGCCCTGTCAATGGTGGAATCTTTTGATAGAGATCCCAGCTGCCTGGCTTCACCACCTTCCAATTCAATTGTTTCTGCCCCATTGTCCCAGCACCGGAGCAGCCAGGTTAAAATATTCTCCCCTTCACGACGACTAAAGTCTTCTCGCAGATCTCTCAGCTCACCTGGAGAAAAGGACCGAGTGGTGGTCACTTCATCTCCTCCCTGTGCTGATGATGCCCCTTGGGTTGATGTTGGCCCTGTGCCATCATCTGCTGCGCGGGTAGTCTTTCTATTGACTTTCTTACAACCGGCAACTGATGCTGATATGGGTTCACCATCATTTGATTCATTTCCAGAGTCTGAATGACTGTCGCAGTGATTGCTGTGGTTACAGCAGCAACAGTGACCAGTGTGTGAAGAAGTGGGGGCTGCCTTGTTAGCCTTTGAGGCTGGAGAAGTAATGTTATCTGCAGCGACCTTGGCAGAGGAACTCTGCGGAGGAGCTGTAGCTTCAGCCTGTGAAGCCGCCATTGGGGGGGCAGTGGCTGCAGTGGCAGCTTTCTGTGTTTTGCTCTTTCTCGAGCGGCCAGGAGTGCTTTCTGCTAAAGCTTCCAAAGATGCACCGCAAATCTCAGGACAAAAAAGAGACGCAAACCTCCTGTTGAACCCCATTTCTCTTAACAGTAACAGAAACTGATACACATTCAGCAAACCAGATAACACCATCACAGCTCTATCAAAACTCCAAGGATATTCAAAACTCTCTAAAACATTTGTGAACTGTCCTAGCAAAAAAACGAAAGTATTGTTAGTCAGCCTTTCTAAAGATTCGCTCGACCAATTAGCAAACACAGAGCCATAGTGCTCTTTAATCTCTCCTGGAGGCTTTTCAAGGTAAAGCAGAGGCAAGTAGAAATTAATTAGCAGCTGCAGTATAATGAAAAAAAACAGTGCCAAACCAAACTGTATCATCATGACCATTGTCCAGTTCCTTGTTGTTATATAATGAATACTTCGATTTAAAAAGAAGGCCCAACACAGATATGGTATCAGTGAGCACAATGTAGGAAATAACTGATACAGCTTATGCCATAACATCTTTAAATCAGTGTAATTCACTTTGCCTTAATACAACTAAATAATATCCAAAGCAAACAAACAGACGTGCGAGTATCACAACTCTATGAGTTGGCACCGTGCCGAGAAACTTGAAAGGTACGTCAGAGCAGTAGAAAAGCCAAAAAACTTCAAATTTACCCCTTTCTCTTTGCCCCACCTTGGGCGCCAATTATCTGTCGAGGGTTAAGATTGCAGGGTGACAATAAAACCCTGGCAGGTGTATTGTTAACCCCCTCTTCCCCCCTCCACTTCCCCCTGTTTTGCCCCTCCCTCTCCCCCCTTCCCACTCAGGACAGGCAATCGGGAGGGAAAGAAGGACAGAGAGAAGAGAGTTAGAAAAATTAACAATGTTTTACTAATGCTACTAATAAGAATAGAGAAAATAATACAAAATATACAAAACCAATCTTGAAAGTCTCAGCAACTGCAGAGCCAGCAACCAAAGTCCTGGATTAGACTCTGCAGCCAACTGGAGCTGGATTCAGTCTCTCACTAGGCCTCAGTTCGCAGGGACAACTAGCAAGGTCCTCTCCTAATGTCGGCCATAAGCAGAAGGGAAAAAGCAAAGGCAAAAGGGACGAGATCCTCGTGTTCTCCCACTTTTATATGAAGTATTCACGTGAATGGAATGTTATACACAGTTGGTCAGTTTCTTGGTCACCGGTTTCTCGTTGCCCCTCTCGTGAGATGTCCATCCATGCTTATCAGTAAGTTTGCATTCCACTGCTAGGTTTACCAAAACATGTGTCTGGTTCTCCAGGAAAATGCAGTTAATATAAAGGCTTTAGCTGACAGGCAAAATTCACTGAAAGAGAATCTTGTTTTTAAGAAAATCAGGACACCTTTTTATATGCTTTAGGTGCATAGTGTGCCGAAACAATTGGTGGTTGCTTTGTATAGACGGTATTCCCCTAGAGGAATATGCAATCAATGTTGTAATATAGAATTAGAAATTAAAGATTTGGCATTGAAATAAAAAGTCACATGAAAAAGAGATCCAACCCGACAGTCCTGACTGGTGGTGTATATACACCTACGAAATATAGCCTGAGCGGTTTTCCTCCTCACCCTTATGAACCAACCCCTCTAAAATACAAATAACAAGGGTGTGCCGTAGAACTACCGTAAAGAAAATACTGTGCCACTCTCCTATAGTCAAAGACTGTAATTGGGAAGCGTATAAACAAAGGCATGGAGAGCAAAAGCATTCAGGGTTTCCTGAAAAATATTCTTGCTGCCGAGAAGATGGTTTACCCCGTGGCTCGAAGCAACCGAGTCGACAGGCGAGGCGGAGGAATAAGAAACAGTGGAAACAAGAGCCTGAGTGGAACTATGCCAAAATATTGGCCGAGCTACCCCAATGTTAAGCGGCACACCCAAGCACTAACTAAAAAGCAAGGAGGCATGAGCCAGAGTCAATGCAGCCCAATCTGGTACACCATGTTATTGTTGCTATTATTGCTGTGCTATGGAGAAACAGCACATAGACCGTATAAGTGGACTTTAATTCAAGCAGAGGAAAGTCGTGTGATTGAAGAAAATGTAACCGTAGGTGCATCCTCATTTAACGTAACCTTTTGTGATTTATTAGGACATTTAGGTTCTGGGGAAGACTGGAATTTTGATCACTGCAAACCTCCACATAAAAGGGGAAGTGCAGTATCAACTTATTGGTGCCCTAGCTCCAATCCATCAAAGGGATATTGCAACTATCCTAATCAATATTATTGTGCTTATTGGGGTTGTGAGACAATAGCCACAGCGTGGAGCATTGCCAATTCGGATAAATACCTCCAAGTCAACTGGTGGCCTAGAGATTGTCGACAATCTCTCCCATCGCTTTATGGTAGTTCTGACCCAGGGAATTGCAAAACATTAGAAATTACAGTCTTGCAACCGCAAGACCAGGGGTGGTCAATTGGCAAAACTTGGGGTGTAAGGATCTGGGAGACTAGGACTGATCAAGGGACACTTATAAAGATACAAAAAGAACCTGCCCCAGAAGGGAAATCCCAATCAATAGGCCCTAATGGGATAATAACGGGGAAATTAGAGATAAATAAAACTTCTAAGATACTTAATATAACAATGACAGATAGCTCTGATATAGATGCATTTACACAACCGGAAGAAGTAAACCCACTTTGGACTCTAATAAATGCGAGGTATCAGGTGTTTAACAAAACACACCCAAATTTAACAGCAGAATGCTGGTTATGCTTAAACACCAAACCACCATATTTCGAAGCTATTGGACTAAGAAATATGCCAAAGCTCGCTAATGGAACAAATCCTGGGTCTTGTAGGTGGGAAAATAATACTCAAGGAATATCGTTACAACAAGTCCAGGGGCAAGGAATATGTATAGGTCAAATACCCCCTGGAAAACGGTATCTATGTATAAATGGCACCCTTAAAGCTAATAGGCCTGGTGATTGGGTAATACCCGCCAATAATTCTAAGTGGATATGTTAAAAAACTGGACTTACACCTTGTGTTTCTATGAATTATCTAAAAACCATGAAGGAATTTTGTATACAAGTGGTCGTAATCCCTAAAATTACTTATCACCCGAAAGAATATGAATATCAGCTAGAAACTGTCTTTACACACCGATTAACGAAAAGGGAACAGATCACTGCTCTGACATTAGGTATGATAATGGCCCTCAGTGTAGCAAGTCCAGGAAGAGGAATTGCCTCAATAGTCAACCAAAACCAAGAATTCGCAGCATTGAGTGTAGCTGTTGATGAGGATCTGCTAAGAATAGAGCAATCTATTACTGCGCTAGAAAAATCAGTCAGATCCTTGTCAGAAGTGGTCTTGTAAAACCGGCGAGGATTATATCTATTGTTCTTCAAAGAAGGAGGCCTTTGCACAGCTTTAAAGGAGGAATGCTGTGTATATGCAGACCACACAGGTCTAGTAAGAAACACCATGAATAAGCTACGAGAAAATATAGAAAAACGAAAAAGGGAATATGAATCTCGGCAGAGTTGGTACGAAACCTGGTTTAGACAGTCACCTTGGCTTACAACCCTCCTCTCTACTATAGCAGGGCCGTTGATTCTCTTAATGCTAGTGTTGATGTTTGAACCATGTATTTTTAATAAAGTAATAGATATTGTGAGAAGCAGGCTAGAAGCAGCACATTTATTATTAGTTAAAGGAAAGTATGAGCAGTTACCCAATCAAGATGATACTGAGTTATTAATATTAAGTAGTCAAGAATTACAACGCTTTAATGAACAAAATAAGTAGAAAAAGAAAAGGTGGGAGTTGTAATAAACAATTCTAAGAGTTAGAGATGTTTGTTCATTAAAGCTCCTTAAAAGGAAACGCTCAGGGGTTATTGTGCAACACGGGAAGCCCCTGCCCTTTGTTATGCAATTGCCTTAAATGTTCGATCCTCTAAAGGTGGGGGCTCAGGGGTAGGTGAGAAGATAGGAGATTAACTGCCTGGCAACAGAGGATACATGCGCAGAAAGAACGAGTGACATGGCACCCTGAGCAAAGAACCCGGCCTTATAAAAATTCCGGAAGAAGTTTTTCCAGCGCGCGCCACTGGAGCAGCTGGGACTCCTCGGCCGCCTTGCGCTGTCTTTGCTTATTGCGTTGAAATCCATTGGGAATAAATTTCTGTTATTCAAGTTAAGTTCCAGTCAAAATTTATTACAATATATGCTTGAAGGCAAATACGTTCGTGCTTCTGTGAGATTAAAGACATCCCTCTGAATATGTGATTGCGCACAACGGTGCAATTGGTTGTTTATAGATTCAAGTCCTGGGGTGCGGGGCTTTCAGAACTGGAGCTGTGGAGACGTCGGCGTAGATGCCGCTGCCTGAACGCGCACACTCGCCTGTTTACCAAATCATATGCAGATGCGTTTTACCACGGAGTTTTGCATGCAGAGACCTACCTCTGTCGGGAAGCGAGAATTCCGCTGAGCTCAATACTAGCGCAGACGCACTTGTGCGACGAAATCAACCCACATGCTCGTGGAGAGAAAGACATGGACTCACATGCGTGTGGAACGAGGCATAAATACAGCAGGCGCTAACGAACACAGACTTTCAGGCACACTGTCTCCACACAAACAGGGACCGGTCTGCAGGTATCCTAGACGTTGATTATCGAACCCACCACATGGACCTGCGCAAAACTCCCAAACGCTTACAGGAAAGACACATGCTCTCCCACAAGCACACAAGTGTTTGCCCTCAGCTAAGGATCGGGAATAAGCTTGTGAAGAGATACCGTGCTCTTCTTTCGCGTTATGGCATGCTCTGTTTCGTTTCTCTTGGAGATCGATTGCCAAGCGTCTTTCCTCGGGCGACTGTGAAGCATTTACCGTAGGAGAGCTGCACCACAGAGCAGCGTTCAGTACTGCTTGCGACTGTCTTTGTTCCCTTACTAGCAGAGCTCCCTTGCATCGGTCCGCATGAGATATGCCAGACTGGGCAACAGTGAGAACAGAACCTCGCCAAAAAACAGCGCAGCTGTGCACTCACTCATGCCAGCTTAAGCATGAATGGAGCCAGCATCAAGGCACACGCATGTGGACAGACAAACGTTGGTAGGCACAAATGATTTCACGCAGAGGGTCGTCCAAGAACAAGCACATATCTGCAGGTACCCTCCATATGTGTATTCTCGTGCAGCCGCGTATACGTTTGTGCAGTGCGCGTTACATCAACGGATGTGTTTACCCTCAGGCATGTCAGCACGTTTCCCCTACGTCTTTCTGGCCATAGATGGGAGTGGGCGTGCTTGCGGATGTGTGCACGTTGGCAGCCACGCATTTGCTTACGCATCAGTGTGTGAAAAGGTGGGTGCTTTTCTCTAGCTGCGTGTGCGTGCCCGTGGTGGTGGCTGCACATACCTGGGTGCTTGTGGATAGGTTTCTGCGTGGTTTTCGGCGAGGAATAGTCTGTGTGCACGTGGACAAACAGAAGGCGTAGCAACTAGGTTCCAGTGCTGAAGAAGGCAAAAGGCAAGTTTTCCGATGCTCTCTCTTTCTCTCCCTATAGCTAGTCGTGCAAAGCAAGCCCATAAGCCTGCGATCTTCAAGAGAGCTACAAGGAAGCATGCCGAACAGCGAAAATACCAGCAGCTCCTCTGTTCACACATTGTTTCTGATATACGCTTGAACGTAAAAACGTTCGTGCTTCTGTGAGATTAAAGACATCCCTCTGAATATGTGATTGCGCACACCGGTGCAATTGGTTCTTTATACATTCAAGTCCTGGGGTGCGGGGCTTTCAGAACTGGAGCTGTGGAGACGTCTGCGTAGATGCCGCTGCCAGAACGCGCACACTCGCCTGTTTACCAAAACATATGCAGACGCGTTTTACCACGGAGTTTTGCATGCACAGACCTACCTCTGTTGGGAAGCGAGAACGTAGTCGCGTGTGCACGCACAGAAGAAGAACCGGACCATTTGCCTTTGTGTGAACACGTAACAGTCGTCTATACACTCGCAGACACGGGAAAGTGCATCAGTGCAGTCACACAGGCACTAGCTTTTGAAGACAGGCTGTGCTGGTTTGGGCACCTTTCAGGCACGCTCCTGAAAGCCGCGCATACTGCTGTTCGTTCTCAAAGTGCCCTCTTCGGGAACATGTCTCCGGTCGATCTACCGCTCAGCTTTCTTTTCGTGTAACTGAGAAATGTCAGCGCAGCGAATCCGTCTCTGTCTAGCAAACGTCAATAATGCCTCGGCTTTCCTTTGTTGCCTCCATCTAGATGGTTTCCCTTTTCTCTGTTTCTCTGCACCTGAGGCAGGTGCAGCCGACGGCATCCCTGGGGTGGGAGCGAACGGCCACATCCTCAGCCTGGCCTCTGGGAGAGGGAGAGAAGCAGCAGCAGCCATCAGCACCATAGCTCACCCCTGCCTGAGCCTGCTACTTCCCCAGGGGCCGTCGGAGGCTCCGCAGCCTCCCCACCCATCCCCGGTACCTCCGAGACCCCACGGACACGCAGGATGCAGCTGTTGACACTGGAAGGAGCCGGTGCGCTCTGATTGTCTGCTTTCCACCCCACCGCGCCATCCATTGGCTGCTCCTCCCCGCGCTCCGACCCATGAACCCTCCTCGAATAGCAACGAAAGCGCAGCTTGCTCGCAGCCAATCCCATCTCCCGCTTATTTACCATGGCCGCTCCCCCGTTTGGCCCCGACCCTTTGGGCTGCCACGTCAACCACGTCGAGGCTTGCGAGGGCAAAAACTCATGGACTCCACACAATTCAATATGAATTCAAGCGAAGCCATTTATTACAGAAACAAGCCTCCTTATATATGCAGTTCTTTCCTGATCACGCGTCCACGCTCCAAGCATGCATTAGCTGATTGAATATTGTCCATGTTCACGAGCTGTCCATGCGCCCGAGTCTCACTGCTAATAGGTCTGTTGATTTACATCTTTTTGAGGCCCTGAGGCCTCACTCCCACAGCAGGTGCTGTTCTTCAGCCTTCGAGCTGCCCTTGAGATTCCTTTGGCTAGTTCAGAAATAAATCTCCATCTAATAGAAACCCATCCACACAACAACCTCAAGAAAATTCCACAAATCTCCCACTATTTCCCCTTTTTGTTTCTGAACCAGCCAGGCCTTGTTTACAATGCGCGGAATCATCTTTGAAATACACTGCAGCATACAACATATGATTAACAACAATGATTACAGTTACATATAATGTAGCTAAGCCTTACATAATAAGATCAAACAACTACCCACCATTTGTCAAACCCTAATTCTACTATGACAATCTTATTAACGTGCTGGTTTAGTTTGTCTATAGTACTATGAATAGATCCAGAATGATTAAACAAGTTAATACAACATCTTGCTCTTAAATTCATCACAACCATGTCCTTATGTAAACAACAAAAATCTCTAGCAACACGATTTTGAAGTGTAACATGTTTAATACCATCAACATCTACTATTAATTGAGTTAGTATCTCAGAAGATAGATTAGCCTGTTTAAAAGACCAATAGCTTAACTTAGATATGTCTCCTAAAGCTTTACCAGCTGCTAGACTAGGGAGGAGGAGTGCAGTAGATACTATGGTAGGAATGTCTCATAATTTTACCTCATTTTTGCATTGACTATCTAAGTGTAATATCACCCTTTTGGCTCTCCTGCTGTTTGTTCAAATTGCCATTCTCCACAGAAGGTACACTACCTGCTTGCTAATAGGCTTCTGAACCACCAGGTCTGTGAGCATCTATAACACTGAATTAGGATCCATGGTTTACATCTGAAACAGTCCTCACAACTAAGCTCCCTCCTGTCCGTCTGCATCCGTCAAGTCTGTGTTGTCTTTATTCAGCCATGGCTTAACCCATTTCGCAGGAATCCACTTCGATCCTTGGCCTGTAATGACACAAACATAACCTTTTTCCCAGGTTATCAATTGATGTGGCCTTTTCCATTTACCATTAACTAGTGATTTGACCATAACTAATGTAGGTTCTTTCTGATTTAGCATGGTTTTAGGTCATACTTGCAAAGTGTTTCATCACAGGGCAAATTTAGGCTGCACCACTTAGATATAAGTGATTCATCACATACAATGCTTTTCCCAATTGGGTTTTTGGTGTTTTCCCTACTTGTCCCCCCTTTTTGTTTTAAAAAAATCCAAAAAAGTTCAGAATCAGATGTGTGTGTTGGACCTTGACTACGTACTCAGAATCACAAATCAAATTGAGAGGTTCCTCCTTAAAAAGCTCTAAGTAATGTAAAGCTGCGCCAAGTTCTGCTAATTGGGTTGAACCTTCAATAATTTTTACAGAATGATGCCAATTGTTATCTTCATGCCAGACCACTACAGCTTTATGAGACTTCCCAGAACCATCAACAAAAACTGTGCAAGTATGTAGGATCAGACCAACTACAAGTATGGTCTGTGACCTGATGTTAAAGACTTGCAGGTTCTGCAGCAATTTACAGTTAGCCATGCTAAAGCTGTACTGTTAAAAAAAATCAGCTAGTGTAATTTACAAGGATGTAGATTGCAAATAAAAAAATCAAAATTAAATTTCACAAATGGTACATGTATGACAAAAGGATCACAGCCTATTAAGACTTAAATTAATTCCCTGCATTTCTTGATCAGCGTAACAATCGGTATATCAGTCTGTTAGCAATCTCATCATACTGTCCCACAATAGCCACAGCTTGTTTCTATGTTGTAGCTATAAACAGACAAATCTGCACATCCAATCAAATGCAGTTAGCTATTTTGGTTGCCAAAAATTTCTTCCTCAAAGTTTCTAACACAATTTTGGCTGTCATATATACTGGATATTGTTTTCCCTTACCGGATCGTAGTTCTGTTTCAGTTCTATCAGTGTAGTATTTGCTTTATCGAAACATTGGCTGTTAATACTAGTGGAAATACAGCATTTGAAATTTCCTTGGGGATTTCTCACTTGCAGCAAGTAGATCTGCACCATCCAGGCAGCTTCTTGTAGGCCATGCAACTAAACAGAATTCTCAGAAAGCATTATTTGAGCTTACAATTTACTTAACAAATCTTGACCCAAGAGAGGTATAGGACTTTCTGGCAACTACAAGAATTCATGTATCAAAACTTTGTTCCAAATTTGGCATTCTATTGGTCCCAAAAAACAGCCTTTCTTTCATTCTCTCCCATGGCCTCAAAAACTAGTACGGTGAATTTACTGAGAAGTCTCTTACAACTAGTTACCACAGAATAAGTCTATTAAAAAAAAAATTTTGGTTTAATTTCCCAGCTTCATTAGAACTATGGATTCACTGGCAATGCCTTTAAAATTCAACCCTCATTCTCCTTCATGCAGTATGACAGTTCCCTAGCAGTAACATCGCTGGGGAGGGGGGAATAAAACCTCCCTCTTGCCCCCATCTGAGATGGCAGGATCTCCAGCCCAGCATGAAAACGGATCAGTTTGAACTCCACATCAAACCAACCTGGCTCCACTCCACACCCAAATCAGTACCAGTCTGACCCAGAGAAGCACTGAGCACTCTGACCCCCAAAAGCTGACCAGTGTGAAAAGACCGACCTCAGCAAGGAGGTAAAATGATGAGCTCTCTCCCCAGATGTGTCAAAACCTAAGAAAAAAGACAGAAGCAAAAAGAAACAACACCAACAACCCCTGATTCAAAGTCGAGAAGCAACACAGTGCCACAACAAGGATGGATGACAATACTCCAGGAAAAAAAAAAAGAAAAGAGACAGAGCGGGGGAAGTAAAGCCCCCCTTTCTCCACTTAGCAGTGGGCAAACAGGTTTTTCCATATTTTTTTTCTTCTTTCTCTTCTTGCCGCAGTTCAGATGTAGCCAAGGCCACGCAGCTGGCGTAATCGCTGGTACGAAGTGGGAGGCTCTGGCAAACTCCTCGATTGCAATGAGCTGAGTTTATCTTGCAGCTTCACACAGGCCCAAAATCCATGTTCAGGCACAGGCCTGGGATATTTTGCTTTTTTGTTCTCCCATTTCACTCCAACCATAACACACTTCATACACAATTCCAACCAGCTTAAGAGCTGCCACACTCCTCAGCTCCATTTACCTTTTACGATTCACAGATGTCAAAAAACAGTATATTAAGCATCAATCCATTATTCCATTTTCCTAAATCCAAATCAGTTCATATTCTAGCAGCTTTTAAATACAACCTCATACAATACCAAGTTCACATTCATCATAGCATTTAGGTGTTTGGTTGGTTGGTGGTTGTTTTTTTGTTTGTTTGGTTTTTGTTTTTTTGGGGTTTTTTTTGTGTTTTGTTTTTTTATCTTTTTAAATGCAAAGCAGAGTTTAACTATTTAAGTTCTTTTCTGGTCTCAAAATTACTAGATAACAATATAAGCAATTACTTTAATGTGTAAGGATGCATCCTAAGGGGGAGCAAGGTGGAATTTTAGCAGTGGAACCGGTTCCCATTTTGTAATTATGTCCCCAAACAAAATTCTTTTGGTACCAAATAGAAATATGTGGGGATTTTTTACACTGGCAGCATACCTTTGGCACACAACTTTAATGGTTCTGGACAATATGGGAAGAGTTTGCATGTTTCCTCATCTTTTTATTTAAATTACAAACTGCTTCTATCCTGGAGGATTTCAAAACACTTCAGATTTAAAACACAGCTCACTCTTTAAGAGAGCTGCTAACGCTTAGAGGAAATAGTTGAACACTGGCAGTTAAATAGTATACAGGATATAGTATACACACCCCCGTGGGAAAGGGGACAGAACAGGAAGAACAAATGCAAGAAAACTTGTGAGTCAAGATAAAGACAGCTGAGAAAGTGAAGGAAAAAGGGGAACAACAACAACAAACTCTACAAGAACACTGCAAAGACAATGACTCCCTACCTCCTATAAGCAGAGCTTGCTGAGCAATGGTCAACATGGAAGGAAGAAAAAAAACTTCTTCTTCTTCTTCTGCCTAAGTTTTTACTGCTGAGCATGACATTATATGGCATGGAATATCCTTTTGGTCAATTTGGATCAGCTGTCCTGCTGTGTCCCCTCCCAACTTCTTGAACAGCCCCAGCCTACTCATACTCACTGCGGAGGTGGGGGTGTGTGGGGGGGTAGAGGGGGAGAGAGCAGAGTGGGGAAAAAGAGAAAGCCTCATGTTTGCAAGCACTGTTCAGCAATAGTCACATAATTAATATCTTGCCAACACTGTTTTAACCTCAAACCCAAAACACAGCACCACACGGCTGCTATGAAGAAAGTTAGCTCCATCCCAGCCACACCCAGTACACCAGGAAACTAAACAGCAAAGTCCCATTCGGGCAGAGGACTGATTAGACTGGAACTGATTAAATTACTTCTTCACAAAATTAAACATGCTCTTGAACAACTGAGTTCAGTAAACAACCTTCAAAGAATGAGCAGCCCAGGAAGGGCAGCCTTAGAGCCTGCTCCGATTCCCTTCCAGTAGGCCTGCACCCTATGCTTGGAAATATAGAGATTATTTACTATTCCAGATGCCTACATACTCAAAGATATTGACTGTAAAGAGTACAGAGTAGAGTAGTAAAAATGATCCCTTAGTGCAGATGTTTTTTAAAAAAGTGATTAAATGATTAAAGGGATAAAATACAGCTTGGGGCTGGACCATCTGATGAGCTAGAGTGGGCACAGCCCTCTGCAGATATGAATAAAGACCATAAATAAAACAAGTACATATGGCAGCATACCATGGGGTAAGCAATGGCACACAGAACTCAGACACACAAATTATTCTTCTGTAAGCCAAATTAATCCAAGAGAAGTTGAGGTTAAATCTTCTGTCAATCACTTCTGTGCAGACCTACTCAACAGAATTGCAGAAAATGTGGAGCTTGGACAGAACAGAGGACAAGCTTCTAGCATTACACAGGCACCAAAGGAGTTTTCTTCTTGAAATGCCTGTGTTTCTGCATCATATTAATTAACAATATCATCTTTTATAGCCAAAAAGTGGCATAATGTTCATCGTTTACTTAATCATAAAATTAAAAGGATGCTGGCTGTCTTCACACCCTAAGAAATTTCCTGCTGATGTCAGTATGGCCTTTCCCAGTGGCAGAGCAAGAGTGAGAACCGATTTAAAAGCAAAGCCTCAGAAGTCTGGCTGTGCACTGATGGTGGGACCAGGACATCTTCATCTCTCTGCTGGTACTGTCCAAAACCCACATTTCCTCATGCCGCAGACTGCGCAGTTACAGCTTTACAACCCAGCCACCCCCACTCACATGAGGACTGCAAACCACTCCTCCCAGTACTCAGTTTACTCGTGACTCCAGAAGTAGTTTTAATGATTTATTGAGTATCTTTATGGGAGTGTTAGTAACAGAACCAGTTTTACAAAATGTTCCTGAAAGGATGAATCAGTTTTGTAAACTGTCCCTGAAAGGATGTTCAAGCATATCGTGTTTGAGTATACTCTTATCTTAACAACCTAGCTTTTATCTTAGCCTAAATACGCATAGAGTGAGGAGAAGTACATGCAGTATCTCCGGAGGTTGAGCAAGTCAGCAGTTATCTAGCTATAGAAGTAGTACGCCTGTGTAGTACGCAAAGGTGAAAGGGACAAAAGTGATGAAGACTACTTACTTCATCATGAAGACCCCCTGAAAGACGACCAGAGGACACTGCACATGATCAAAATAGTTCCAAGATGTTGCAATCGATGCTGCAATCAATGTTGAGTAACCGTTACGTATCTTAATGAATATATGAATATGTATGTGAATGGACTGCATAAATACTGTGTAACTTAAACTGACCAGCGAAGCCAGCTTTGGGTGCGAACCCCTGGTTTCCCAGCACTGAAATAAAGCACTGCATATAACTACGCCTGTGGTTATGTGTCCTGATTGCTAACATTTTGGCGACCCAGATGGGACTTCGTGGGCTGCTGAGGCGGATCGCGTCTCGATCCTGCTCCAGCTAGCACCGAGGTATTCTTGGGGAGTGCATCGGACGCGACCGACCCTCTGCTGCTCACGACGGACCTCTGACTGGTAAGAAGGTGCTTTATCTGGATTATTGGGTACCCACCTGGTCTGGTTTTGGTCTGGTAGCCTGCTGGTCAGGCATCTGGTAGCCTGCCGGTCAGACGCGGCGAAAGCCACGCTCGGTTGGGCAGGGAGCTCCCGGGGTATTGCCTAGACAGCTGTCCGTCAGACAGAGGGAAACCTCTGCGGTCTCGGCATCTGGTCTGGTCTGGTTATTTGTGCCGCAGGCTCAGCACCTGGTCTGGTTTGGTAATTTGTGTGCACCTGGTCTGGTTATTTGTGCTGCTCAGCACCTGGTCTGTAGTTCTGGTGATTTAATCTGTATTTACTGTTGAAACCAGTGATTTGATCCGTGTTTACTGTTGTTCTGGTAAAGTTACCTGTGTTATCTTTCTGTGTTAGTTATCTGTATCCTTCTGTGTTGATATGTGCGATACAAAGATGTCACCATTAGATTGCCTGTTGAAACATTGGAAGGAGGGTGGATTTGAACAATCAATGAGTAAAAAGAAATTAACTGAATATTGTACTCGCCGGTGGCCGGAATATGACCTGCCTAATGAAGTACAGTGGCCACCGGAGGGCACTTTAGACCATGGAACTATTGTTGAATTGATGAGGTTTTGTCAGAAGGAAGGTAGATGGGATGAGGTACAATACGTGGATCTCTTTCTATCTTGAACAAAAACAGGACTGGAGGAAGGATTGTAGGTTAATGTTAGTCCGGAGGAGTGGTACTAATGATAAATGTATGGGATGTACGGCAGAAAAGAAATGAATGATGTGTATGGCTATAGAAAACAGTAGCAGTAACGCTTTAGAATTGGATCTGCCGTGTCTTGATGTTGCACCTTCAGAAACAGAACCCTCTGCACCTAAACCCCTTAAACCCTCGGCACCCGTGCGTTTTACTGAAAGTGATACCGATTCCAGTGGTGATGAGGGGGCAGCAAGCGGTGTAAAAGGAGTAACAACACCACCAATATCCCACAGGACTAGGAACAGACAAAAGGAAACCCAAAAGGGGGGTGGACCATCAAAGGTAATAGCACCCCTAAGACAGGCGGTAGGATGGGGGGGAGAACCAATTTATGTAAAAGTTCCGTTCTCGCCAGGAGATTTAAAGATCTGGAAACAATCAGCTGGTCCTTACCAAGAAAACCCGGACAAGGTTGCAAGGGTAATTAAAATGATAATTAAAACTCAGAATCCTGATTGGGACGATTTGCAAGTGATTCTTGACGCATTAATGGACTCTACAGAAAAAGATATGGTTGTACGGGTAGCAAGAGATAAAGTAAGGGAGGATATTCGGAATGGGACAGTGGGCGGTAATGTTGATGAAAATTTTCCAAAGGAGGATCCCCGATGGGATTATAATACTGGAGGCAGTTTATGTCGCCTCCGGAGGTATCAGGACTGGTTATTAATCGGCGTTCAGACTGCTATACCGAAACAAATGAATTGGTCAAAACTGTATAGTGTTAAGCAGGAAAAGAACGAATCCCCTTCAGCCTTTTTAGAAAGATTAAAGGAAACTGCAAAGAGATATACAGATTTAGATACTGAAACAGAACAAGCAAGGGCTCAGTTAGCTTTCATCTTCTTAGGACAGTCTCAAGATGATATTTGAAAGAAATTACAGAAACTGGAGGGGGCACAATTACGAGATCTGGATGTTATGTTAGAAACAGCCTGGAAATTTATAATAATAGAGAAAAGGAACAGTCAAGGCGTTATCAGCAAGACCTGTTGGCCCTGGTCCAAGGACAAGGCGGGGGAGTAGGAACAGGAGTCTGTGGTAGAGGAATTAGAAACGGTCGAGGGCGTGGGTTTCGGAATGTTCAGGGAATTCCTTTGGGACCTGTTGTAAAGCTTGGTTCAAATCAATGTGCTTACTGTAAGCAGCAAGGACACTGGAAAAACGAATGCCCGAACCGTCCCGGTTCCATGAGTCGGGTACCAAATGCAGTAGGAAATGCAGTACAAACTATGGTGCTGGGGGAGTATAGTAATGACAGCTGACTATATGAAAGCACGAAAATGGATACCCAGAATAAGGAGCCCTTGGTGACGGTACAAGTGGGGGACCAGGATGTGAGATTTTTAGTGGACACAGGGGCTACCTATTCTGTGCTAAATTCCTTACAGGGAACAGTAGGTCATAAAACGACAACGATTGTTGGTGCCAAAGGGAAGGAAGAAGTACGGCCATTCCTACAACCCTTAGATTTGTGTTTTGGAGGAAAAGAATTAACCCACGAGTTCTTATATGTTCCAGACTGTCCAGTTTCCCTTTTAGGACGGGATTTATTGACCAAATTGGATGCCGTAATAACATTTCAGGATGGAAACCTGGTAATGAAAATTCCAGAATCTAAGGTAGGACAAATTCTGTTATTAAAAGAAAACCTGGTAGTGAAAATACCGCAAGCAGTGGAGGAGGCTGTGATTCCTATGGTATGGGAGACTGACATACCTGGGAAATCAAAAACAGCCCAGCCCGTAAAAGTGGAACTGAAGGAAGATGCCAAGCCAGTACAGTTGAGGCAGTACCCACTGAAACTAGAAGCTAGGTTAGGAATAGTATCTCTAATTGAAAAATTCTTGAAATATGGTATTCTAGAGGAATGTGAATCAGAATATAATACTCCAATTTTTCCAGTAAAGAAACCTGATGGTAGTTATCGACTAGTCCAAGATTTGCGGGCTGTAAACCAGATCACTAAGGACATTTATCCAGTAGTTGCAAATCCATATACCTTGTTAACATCTGTGAAAGAGAAATATAAATGGTTTACTGTACTTGATTTAAAAGATGCCTTCTTCTGCATACCCCTTGACCATGAAAGCAAAAACCTATTTGCCTTTGAATGGGAAAATCCACACAATGGGAGGAAAACTCAATTAACCTGGACACACCTTTCCACAAGGGTTCAAGAATAGCCCAACCATCTTTGGAAATCAACTAGCCAAGGAACTCGAGGAATGGACTACAAAAGGTCATATCATGATCCCTCGACAACGGTATTTGTTGCTACAATATGTAGATGATATTCTGATTGCGACTGAGACACGAGAACTCTGCATCCAGGTAACAATTGAAATATTGAACCAATTGGGAATGAACGGGTACAAAGTATTGAAAAATAAAGCTCAGATTGCATCCGAGACTGTGATCTATTTAGGATGCGAGCTCTCTCAAGGACAGCGAAGGCTAAGCCTGAACAGGATACATGCTATTTGTGCTATTCCAGAACCACAAAGCTTACATGAGTTGAGATCTTTCTTTAGGAATGACAGGATGGTGCAGACTCTGGATTATGGACTATGGGTTGATCGCCAAACCTTTGTATGAAGCACAAGGGAATAAAACGTTCAAGTGGGGAAAGCCACAACGTGAGGCCTTCCAAAAGCTAAAACAGTCTTTGATGCAGGCACCTGCTTTGGGCCTGCCGGACTTGAGCAAAGACTTCCAGTTGTTTGTACACGAGCGACCAAGACTTGCCTTGGGAGTATTAACCCAACGACTAGGATCCTGGAAAAGACCTGTTGGCTATTTTTCCAAACAGCTAGGTCCGGTAAGTGCTGGGTGGCCGGCATGCTTACGGGCGGTAGCTGCTACAGTAATGCTGATCCAGGAGGTCCGAAAATTAACTGTGGGAAAAAGGATAGAAGTGTTTGTATCCCATATGGTGACAACAGTATTGGAACAAAAGGGGGGCCATTGGCTTTCCCCAAGCAGAATGATGAAATACCAGGTAATTCTGACAGAACAAGATGATGTTGTTCTAAAAACTACTAACCTAATGAATCCTGCTGAGTTTTCGGATGCAGGTACTGAAGAAGGAGATCTGGAACGTGATTGTGTGGAAGTCATCGAATACACCCATGCAAGTCGTCCTGATTTGAGAGACACCCCGCTGGCAGAAACTGACTGGGAACTCTTTACTGATGGCAGTAGCTTTGTGGAAAGTGGAGTACGGTATGCAGGATATGCGATCACTACTGTCAAGACAGTAATTGAGGCCAAACCCTTACCACCAAACACCTCAGCACAAAAAGCAAAATTAATCGCCTTAACCAGGGCATTGGAACTCAGTGAGAACAAGAAAGTTAACATATGGACTGACTCAAAATATGCTTTCGGAGTTGTTCATGTGCATGGAGCCCTTTGGAAAGAGCGGGGACTGCTCTCTTCACAAGGAACAAACATTAAATACCAGAAGGAAATACTGAACTTGACTAATGCCATTCAGAAACCATCGCAAGTTGCTATAATGCACTGTAAAGCTCATCAAAGTGGAACATCAAAAATTATTGGGGGAAATCGGCTTGCTGATCAAACAGCTTAGTCGGTGGCATGGCAAGTGAGAACAATGGTGGGTCTTGTCTCCCAGAAGGTAAGAGCAATTGATTTATTACCTTCAGAGCCACCTAAGTATTCCATAGAAGATGAAAAACTGGCAAGTCTAGTAAGAGCCAGCAAGAATAATTCTGGGTGGTATGTAACCACCAATGGACAAGTTGTGGTGCCAACCACTATTATGAGAGGAATACTTCAGACGGAACACCAAACGTGTCACTGGGGTGCAGTAGCATTGGTAACTTATCTAAGAAAACAAATTATCTCGGTCCAGATGTTAACAATGGCAAAGTCTATTACAGCTAAGTGTGAAATTTGCTTGAAAAATAATCCTCTAGTAAAAAGAAAAATAGAAATGGGGAAAATTAAGACAGGCATGCAACCCGGGGATTATTGGCAAACAGATTACGCGGAACTCCCCAGAACTCGTGGATATAGATATCTACTCGTTGTGGTGGATACCTTTTCTCGATGGCCAGAAGCCTTCCCTTGTCGCACCAACCAAGCAAAAGAAACTGTGAAATGGTTATTAAAAGAAATAATCCCTAGATTTGGGGTACCAATAGGAATATCATCCGATAGGGGGCCCCATTTTGTGGCACAACTGGTAAAGGAGGTTAGCAGATGTTTAGGGATTCAGTGGGATCTGCATACTCCCTGGAGGCCCCAGTCCAGTGGACAGGTAGAGAAAATGAACCAGACTTTAAAAAGACAACTTAGTAAGGTCTGTCAGGAGGCCAAGATTCAATGGCCGCAGGCCTTACCAATAGCATTGTTGCGTATCAGGATAAAACCTAAGAGCGGAATGTCAGTAAGTCCGTACGAAATTCTGTATGGCAAACCCTATGAAGCACCAAACCCAAATCCAGAGGTCCACATAAAGGGTAATCAGGACTTGTACAATTATGTGTTGTCTCTTGGCAGGACACCGAATCGACTCCGATCTGCATTACTGTGGAATCGACCACTGGCACTTGAAAATCCAGTACATAATATAGAACCTGGGGACACTGTATATGTGAAAAACTGGAACGAAGAGCCTTTGAGAGAACGTTGGGACGGACCCTACCAAGTACTCTTGACCACGTTTACCGCAGTTAAAGTTGCCGGAGTAGACTCCTGGATACATTACACCCGTGTGAAGAAGGTTCCAAGAGTGTGGTCATCACATATCCTAGGTCCAACCACGCTCAAGATTACATCGCAATAATGCCTGGTTTGCATTACCAAGCTTTGGTTTTGGTTATACCCCGAGTTTTTGTGCTTTTGAAAATTGGAGAGGAAAGTGCCACTCTATTCCACAAGGCCCCTGATAAGACAGTGGGAAAGCTCGCCCGATGCATGGAAAAGTTATAAATGCAAAAATGAGACTATTCGAATGGAATTGCAAATTAGGCCACGAAGAGCAGTAGATAGCAATGAAAGTACCCAGATACCACAGGTAGTACAAAGTGTACAAAATCAGGCAGAGAACCTAATGATAGGATTAATCCGAGACTTTGCGCAAACACAAAATATCAGTAGCATCACTGCCTGCCTTCCCATACCAAAATCAGCTGAGGACCCAGTACAGTGGGGAATAATTGCTACTACCTTACCAGAAATAAACAGAACTGGTAAGATAGCATGTGAATCCCACACTAGAATAGAAGAAGTCCCAACTGAACAAAGGATAAGAGAACGACAAAAATGGAAAACACCAGGACACAGGGCAGATTGTTTAAAATTACCTAAAGCAAGGTATATTACAATAGGACGATTCCACGATGTAGGATGGTGCTTCTATGACAAGTGGACCACTAAAATAGTGAATCAAAAGGTTGAACAGACCTACTGGGAATGCAAAGATCAGGATAACAAAAACAGAACTGAATTATGGAACAATATGTGGACATTAAGTATTGTACAACAATACCAATACAGTGAAGCAATTCCATGGTGCATACGGTGGTCCGATGTAACAGAAGGAATGCCAGTACCATGGTGGAATTGCTCACGGGTGATAACTTGTCAAACAGACATTAAAGAGATACCTTTGTCCATTGTCAAAGTAGCAGTGATTACAGGCTGCATTTGTCGGAAACAATTAGACTCACAGGCAGCCTTTAAAATTGGCATTGATAAAGACAAAATTGACTGTAAAGGAGTTATAGGCAGTATGGGACATTTAGTTTGGGCCTGAAGTGATGGGACCTGGACTACACATTTGCCAATGGGAAGACCAATTAGAGAAATTACTTTGGGGTTGTCAACACTATGTCCCATTTGGAAAAGGTCACCTTTGAAAAATAGGCAAGAACTTTTACAGGTCAGACATAAACGAGAAATAAACGAGGATGATGTGTGGCATGAACCATCAAGCAGTGTTAAATTTGGCTGGGCACTAGAATCTTTCTTTGCACCAATTTCAGCCTATAGGAATAGAGAAATGATTGATAAATTGATCGGGCAAATGGATCGATTGGCCAGAATAACTAAAAAGGTTTTCGGGATCTTAATATACAATTACAAGCTACGACTAAAATGACCTTGCAGAATAGAATGGCACTCGACATAATGTTATTGAAAGAAAATGGCGTCTGTGGATATTTGAAAGACAGAATCGATCACTGCTGCATCCATATTCCAGACGTAACTTCAGAGGTTGAGAAAGACATTTCCGAGCTGACCCAAACACAAGTGGAGCTGCAAAAAGAAAGACAAGATGCAGAACAGAGCTGGATAGGAGCTCTGTTGAATAAATTCGATTTAAATTTGGGAGGATGGGTACATTCACTAATAGAAAGCGTAGTTGTACTTGCAATTGTGATTGTTCTTCTTTGTTTGTTGTATGTGGGTATTAAGCGCATAATTAGTCAAACAAATGCTAGGAATAATCGCATTTTCAGTATCCTGAGTAGGAATTATGCTAATCCTATATTTGATAACCCTCCAGCTTATGAAGAGGCACGACTGGAACTATCACACCTGAAGGGAATTACCAATCAATAATAGCAAATGAATCAATAATCGAAGAAATTGATTGAGGTGAAAATGCATTGTCTAAGAATAGAAAAGCATTTTCAAAGGGGGGAAATGTTAGTAACAGAACCAGTTTTACAAAATGTTCCTGAAAGGATGAATCAGTTTTGTAAACTGTCCCTGAAAGGATGTTCAAGCATATCGTGTTTGAGTATACTCTTATCTTAACAACCTAGCTTTTATCTTAGCCTAAATACGCATAGAGTGAGGAGAAGTACATGCAGTATCTCCGGAGGTTGAGCAAGTCAGCAGTTATCTAGCTATAGAAGTAGTACGCCTGTGCAGTACGCAAAGGTGAAAGGGACAAAAGTGATGAAGACTACTTACTTCATCCGGAAGACCCCCTGAAAGACGACCAGAGGACACTGCACATGATCAAAATAGTTCCAAGATATTGCAATCGATGTTGCAATCAATGTTGAGTAACCGTTACGTATCTTAATGAATATATGAATATGTATGTGAATGGACTGCATAAATACTGTGTAACTTAAACTGACCAGCGAAGCCAGCTTTGGGTGCAAACCCCTGGTTTCCCAGCACTGAAATAAAGCACCGCATATAACTACTCCCGTGGTTATGTGTCCTGATTGCTAACAGGAGTAGAACATAAGAGAAGGTCCCTTCCAACCCCTAACATTCTGTGATTCTGTGTGACTTTGTTACACTAGGTGCTACATAAAGACAAGACAAATGGGTAGTCCCTGTTAATTTACAACTCAAGTAAGCAAGGGATGGCAAGCAGCAGATGCAAAAAGAAGTACAGAGCAGCACTCAGAAAAGACAGGCCATTCCCAGGTCACACAAGACAAATGACAGTTGCTGTTTCCTTAACATCAACATTTTAACATTATAGTTTTTCCTTGTTTCATTTCTTTTGCTTGTTTACAGTTTGATGCACTATCTTGCTTTGCAGTCTGCATAAATGCATACTCTGGGCAAAAGCATTAGCTAACGTTCATTGACTTTGTGAATCCTAAGGTCATGGAGTTTGAAATTTTTGGTTATACCCTATCAAATATACCAGTTACTACTGCTATAGGATAGTTTTCATGTGCAACTGCTGAATGCCACTCATTTTCTCGCAGGGGTGGTGTAAGAAATTATTTGCAATTGAGGGCTCCTGTCAGTCTAGTGAAGTGTTGCAGGAATTCCAAACAGCCAAAAGTAACTACTGGGTAGACTGGCTGAAAGACTGATCTTCTCCCAATGAAACTGAAATAACAGGAACACACCCTTATTTTCCCAGGTTAGTGATTACCTCAAATACAAAATGTCTGAGGCTACTTCTATATCTAGTTTAAAATTACATATAAAGAAATGTCTGTTGACTCTTGGTGTGCGTTGGCTGTAACACAGTGTGTAACACAGCAGAGTCATGACTGCTCATGTGAACAGAGAAAAGGGAAACCATCTAGGTAGAGGCAACAAAGGAAAGCCGAGGCAGGACTGACGTTTGCTAGACAGAGATGAATTCGCTGAGCTGACATTTCTCAGTTATCGAACCCACCACATGGACCTGCACAAAACACCGAAACACCTTGTAAGCTTCTTGCTCAGGCTGATAAGCATTTCATTCTGAATCCTCTGCAGATCTCGGATTTTCTCCTCATGCTCTTAGCGAGAAACTAAGCAACTGTCTCCAGTATTACAATGCGTATCTCCCACTCTCCCCAGCTTATCTTTCAGTACAAGATCCTTCTTTGCTTAACAAGAGGCCTCCTCTTGAGTTGCAGACTCCTATCAGATGGCCCTAGGACTCTTCTGTTCACTTGATCGTACAAATGGAATGACTCAATCCAGTCCTTATAACTGCTTGAGTCCTTCTCCTTCCCTGGGCTTGTGACAAAATCTTTACTTTCAAACACATGAATTGCAGTCTCCACTTCATAAAACTCTATGTCTTCCCTGCTTTAAGCCACAGTTCAGACTACAGATGATAGAATGCATCACTTACCAAATGGAGTTCTAGTTCTATTATATATCCTGGTTTTCAGTGAAATGTGATGGACCCATGCCTTTTGGTTTATCGATGAGAAATTTTGATTCTACTCGTATTGATGAGTGTGGTCTCTAAATTCAGTTGCTGGCAGATGCCAAAGCTATGTCCACTTTAAAATAGTGTCATTTTCATGCGATTTTTCATCATGTTAATTACTACCTCAAGAACGGTATAAAGCGGAAGAATTCCCACAATTTTCAGCGTTTTTATATTAATTTCTCCTCATCAACTCTCTTCATTATGATAAAGCTCTAAATAGTTAAGAGTCTATATCACCTTTGGACTCAGATGGAAGGTTATATTATATTAATCAAGACTAACCTGCTCCTTCATGTTCAAATAGGATGCTAATCCAGTAAATTTTTTCTTAAGCATTGATCTAAGGCAGTTAATGTAAAAATAATTTTCCAAAGTAATAACATCTCAAATAAGCATATACTGCAAAGGATATTTTCTCACATAAGAACTTTTCTTGAAGAACAATGTTTTACATTGCTCCTTAGACTACACTGAGGGCTATTTCAATGTAGGTATTCAAAAAAGATAAATGTAGTCATGTGATTCACTTTTTCTGTTGAGAAACCGTTCCGCCTTCTACATTATGCACGATTGGAAATAAAATCTTCTGCTCTGCAAAAACAAACAAATAAACAAAAAAACATAAAAAAAACAAACCCTCAGAATTTAACAGAAAACTTCTTTGACGGTGCTCACAGTGCAATCTTCCTCTGGAAGAAGCTACTCCAATGGCTTCTCTACCCAAACACGGGCATGTTTCATTAAATTTTAAAGACAAATACACATCGTAAGCCACATGCTGATGTACCCTGTCTTTCCATAAATGTTCTGGATTGTGGGTCCAGATTTATAGACTTTAAAGAATAGAGGAAACATATCATGATATCCTAACCTGACCTTCCAGAGCTGGCAATAGTATCATTTTTGCATCATGCCTCTGAATCCTATTTCAGCTAAACCATAGTCTCTCTCGGAGATGAACTTTCAGGCTTGGTTTAGAAATCTCAAGAGATAAAGAGTCAAATAGCACACCTAGGTAATATAGATCTGTAATTTAGTTTAAGAGGTATCTAAATACTTTTGTTGAATTCAACACAACATCACAAACAGGAAGACTTAGAGCGTGGGTCTCATGTGAATATCACAAAAGCAGGTTTGTATCACATAAAATGTGTTATAAATAAGAGCCAATAAATCGATTCTGCGTCAATCAATCGATTTTATTTAGCAAGCGGTAATTAGGCAAAACAGCGCTGGGTGACCGGGGGAAGCTCAGTTCCACCAACAGGCACACCAAATCAACCTTTCGTATGTGCTTATATACGTTATGCGTTCCTTTACGTGCTGGGAATTTCCGCCTCTGGAACTTTTGTTATCTGTTGCAACATCCGAGCGCTTTGTTATCTGTAACACCATCTGGGAGTCCTATTATCTGTGGCACCATCCGGGAGTCCTGTTATCTATGACACCATCCGGTAGTCCTGTTATTTATGGCACCACCTGGTAGTCCTGTTATTTATGGCATTGTCTTTAACTACTACTACAAGGTTCTACAAAACATAATCAAACTCGCACAAGCACAGTTACTGCTTACAATAATATGCATAATACAATTGAATCCTACTCGATTTGTTCAACATTAAAAATTTTGACCGTCACTTATTACAATTCCCCCCTTTTTTTTTTTTTTTTACTCATTTATTTGTTGATCAAATCGAGTTACCGCTTTTCGGGCTAGTAAGGTCATTTCAGCTTCTTCATCAGTTCCATGTTTCTGTAGCAGCATAAGGTGTACCCGCTCTACACGGTTTTTAACTAGACCAATAAATCGATTTAGGATACATCACATCTTCTTGATGATATAATATCCTTGGAATGATAGTAACTGACATGCAATACTCTCGGGAACTGTTAAACACTTTTAAAGACACACATGGAGTAAGTCCCGTCCTGGAACATATCCATTTTGTTCTATTCGGGGGAATAATATATCCTGTGGTTTTATTAAGGCTTGGTATGATATTCCCACAAAGTGGTCTCTTGGAATTTGGTACTTTACCTGTACAAGTCCCTATTCCAGTTACATGTTGCATAGTTATCCCTCTTTTCTGCTTTTCCCAGGGACATTGAATAGGCATAGACTCCTTGTTTATGGTATACCGACGATTATCCCGTATAGCTTCATAAAAGGGTGGATTAACATTATAACACAACCAGCAACCCATGGTTAAGTTGGGTTGAGTATAGTTTAGAGTTTGATAAGCAGCCAGAATAATTCCCCATAGAGGATTCAAAGATTCCGGGGCTTCAATATTCAGAGATTTCAAGGCTTCAGTGACAGTTTCCTCTATTACTATTATATTCTCCTTCTCTACTGTCTTTGTCTCCCTACCTAGAGGGGTCGGTTTAACTTCTTCTTTCTTTATGAGAAACATGCTTCCTCTATCAGCACCCGGTCGATAATATCGCATTCCCCAGGTTTTTCTAACAAACCATCCACTATGTTCAGGGTTTGTTATGTTAAGGAATATATATTCATACTCGCCATCACTGTCCCGCTCGTTTCGGTTGCGAGGATAACCGAGTTTTAGTCGGCGGCCTTGGTTCGAAGGAGGAATGCATCCTACAGGTCCCCATCCAACCTTTAAGAACTTATCAGTATTTGCCGGAGGAATTGGCCAGCTTGAGGCAATCATTTCACACCCCCAGTAAGAGCAGTAATAGTGTCCTGGAGTATTACAATACGAGGCCCCTGTGCTGGGGCACATATAAAACCCCATTTTGTTAAGGCAGGGCTCAATCTGAACTAATTGGCATAAGGTTACAGTAAAAGAAGGTGACCCTGATGTGGTCTGTTGTTGTATTATCGTTTGGTCCTCCCATCGATAGAGGGTCCATTTAAAAGGTTGGTGAGAACTCCCCTGCTTTATTGCTATTATTACCGGTAAGGTAAGGAGGATTAGGGAGAGCAACCCGGCCCCTGGCTGGCTGAAAATCAGCCAGTGGAGGTTCATTTTGTTGAGGGTTGTTCTGCTTAAGGAGCTGCTTTATTTTAGAAGTCTTCGGAGGCACTTGCCAATCCCCACAAGGATACCCCTCTGCCTTGCCCTGGGCCTACTCTGTTGCTTCAGAGTAGCCGGATAAGTTATCTTCTCGGCAGCAGTTGTAGTCTTCAGGGGACTGCCTCCTGAATTCTCTCCTTGTTCTGTCACAACCCACTTTCCAATATTGAACCCAATAGGGCTATTTTCAAATACAAGGGTTTGGCCACTGTCCCGAATCCTCACAGGGTTTGGAACACTTCCTGTATCTTTTCTTACCAAAACGCTTCTTACACTTCCTCTTGGTTATTTCCCAAATGTCTGGACTTATCAGTGATTATTAATATCCTAATGGTATCTAAGGTTTTTTTCCCAACACTCATTACACCATCGTTCAACATAAGGAAACTTTTTTTCACTGCTGTATCCCGCACCCGTGACACACACGACATACCCACGGATTGCATTGCTTACATACAGGACATGCAATGTGCGACTTATGTAATTCCTTACAATTGTCCATAAAAAGCCTAGTATCCAGGGCTATGCGTCACGTGTCTGTTTCCTCTTGAAGGTCAGCTTCAACTCATACAGTTTCCCAGTGACTTCCCAGTCTGTGTGCAGTATAGGACCTTTTACTCGACTAGCGTGTGTCCATCCTCTTTCCACGGTGCAGACTGTGATATCTGTGGTGAGTAAAACAAGGAAAGGTCCCTCCCAGGACGGGTTAGCGATGATTCCCTCCATGTTTTTATGAGTACTTGATTTCCTGGTTTGATACGATGTATTGCTATATCTAAAGGTGGTCTCTAGACCACCAGACCTCGCTTTAACAGTTCTTACGAAGCCACACAAGCACAAAAGGGCCCACGGGACTTCACCACACAACGCAGGAAGAAAAAAAAAAAAAAACAAAGAACATATGTGGCAGGGACAACACCTCCCCCCCCACTCTGCTCGGTCCCCTGGACAGGAGAAACGGCACAGGAGCCACAAAGTGACCTTAGACAGGTGCCACTGTTCACTGATCAACCAACTGCAAGTCTGGTTCGTGCTGCCAGAGATGCACTTTGCAGACCTACAAAACCCAAGAATTTGCCCCAAATATTTCTGCATAGCACAGCATCAAACACATCTTAGTATCTTATTCAGTCTGGAATTCACACCTCAATCTATTGCGATTATGGAAGCTACTGAAAAGTCAATGAAAGGGGTTCTATGAGAGTTGGTCCCCACACTGAACACTAAAACACATGTAAAATAAAAGGGGGCAAACTTCCAAGTCACGATTAGGGACGGTGATAGGTTTGACTTTTTTTCAGATTCACCTCCCATTAAAGCAAGAGAAAAGTGCAACTTTGCAGCATGTTTGTTCACGTCAAGTTTTGACTCAAGAACACATTTTGCAGTAACAAAATATGGTCTATAAAGTTGCAAAGTGCACAAGCTGAAGGCACAGAGTACAAGCACATAGGAAAACAGATTTCAAAATACAATGTAACAAAAAGAAATCTGGTATTTAAAACTCCCTGACAGAAGATACATTTATATGGGACCAACTCTTAAAGGTGACAATTTTTAAACTAATGAACAAATATTGCACAATAACAAAGTTTTATTCTTATTAAGTAAAAGCTCCCGAAAATACCTTGAAGTTTAAAAACTAATACACTGACGTGTTAACTAGTTTTAAGAATGTCCTTAATATTAAGAAAAGAGTGCAAAAAGGATTCTTCCATTCTAACACTTTTTGGAAACTGCTGATTCCAGCTGCCCATTTCTTTTATTACCAGCAATGCAGCTTTCTTAGCTTCCTCATCTGCTAAATTATTCCCTCTTATTTGCGCGGAGGTTCCCTTCCGATGGCCCTTTACATAAACTACCGCAATTTGTTTGGGCCCTCTTAATGCCTCCAAAGTTTGCGTTATTAAGGTCTCATGTATTAATCCTTTACCCTGAGAATTCATCAGTCCCCTCTCTTCCCAAATTTTTCCGAACGTGTGAACCACCCCATATGCATATTTAGAATCTGTAAATATTGTTCCTCTCTTATCTTTTAACAACTGTAATACCCTCAATACTGCGAACAGCTCACAAGCCTGCGCTGACCATCCTGAGTTAAGGGGACCTGACTCCTTAGTTGTCCAGCTGTTTCCATCTATTATAGCGTATCCTGACTTCCTTTTCCCATCCACTACCCGTGATGATCCACATAAAAACTCCTCTTCTTCTTCTAAATCCTCTCTTACCTTGGTATAGTTTTACTTTCAATTCCCGATCTTTTATTTCTAAACTAATTCCCAATTTGACCATTAAATCCCTTCCTAATAGGTTATATTCAGCTTCAGGCACTAATAAAAGGGACCCTATCCCTATTCGGGATGGGGATTCTATTTCTACCCCTTTAATTACTAGTACAGAAAAGGGGTCTCCTTTTGCTCCTATTACTTCTATTTTCTCCGAAGATGGAGCACATCCCCGGGGCACAGTTTGGACAATAGATCTTTCTGCCCCCGAATCTACCAGGAATTCCATTTCCTGGCACTGGGGACCTAACTTTAATTTTATCAAGGGCACTGTTGTTTTAGGAGTCCCCAGCAGATAGAGCCCCTGACACCCCTACTCAGCATAATACATTTTCTCATCCTGTATACGTTTCCTACAGCTCCTTCGCATATGTCCCTTCCTCTGACAGTAAAAATATTCGATTTCCTTCAAATCCTTCAGTCCGACTTGACTTCCCTGAGGTGGCCCATTCCCACCTATGCGTGGTGGCCCTCCCTTCTGTGGAGCCATCCTCTGTACCTCTCGAACTGCCGCTACTAAAATTTTAGCTTGCCTCTTCTGAGTCTCTTCCTCCCTTCTCACATAAACCTTCTGTGCTTCCCTTAGCAACTCATCCAACCCTTTCTCTTGCCAATTTTCCAATTTTTCTAACTTTTTTTTTTTTTTTTTTTTTTTTTTTTTTTTAATATCCAGCCATGACTTCGCCACAAACTGTGTTTTTAAAAGAGCTTGCCTGACCGGTGTCATAGGGTCTATACCGTAATAAAGCTGCAAGCTCTTTCTTAGTCTTTCTAGCCATTCTGTGGGAGTCTCATCTTTCTTTTGTTGTTCTTTAAAGGCTTTATTTATGTTCTGCCCCTGAGGGACAGATTCCTTAATCCCTTGGACGATTATAGTGCGGAGATCTCCCATATGGCCCCTGTGTTCCGGGTTTTGATTATCCCAGTTAGGGCGCTGCTGGGGCCACTTAATGTCAGCACCCGGCCCTTGTTGGTGCCGTTGGTAAAGATTTAGGGCCTGACAAATCCAATTCTCATATGACCCAAAAATTGGCCAAAATAAATGATCTGGTCTAATCTGCTGGTTTCCCCAGCCATGCATGCAATAGTAAACCATCTTTTCCCTATTTTTGTTTCGCGTGCTAGACCTCTCCGTGGGTCCCTTCCCAGTGAACACAAGGCCCAATGAGGATTCTCGGGGAATATCTGGCAACCTCTCTGTGGGTCCCTTCCCCATGAGATCAGAAGGCTTGCCCTTCTTCTGTCCCATCTTCCGGAGTGTCTTCTTTTCACACACACACACGCACCCCTCGTTCGTGGCTCACGCCCTCGCGGGCTATGAGAACCGCACTACTAGAGAGTCCCGCCCTGCCTTACGGCAGGGTCCACACTCACTTCGCTTCCTCCCCAAGCCGGGGGGGGCGTCTCGTTCATGCACACTCCAGGATACCCACCCCAACCGAACGGAATCGCTTTCTATACTTACCCTCCCTGGGGTCTTCGTCCGGTTCTTCGTGCACAAAGGTTTAAGGGGTTCAATTCTTTTGCCTAATTACCTAAATTTAGGGTTCGGAGGTTAAGGTTTCAGGGCAATCCTCTGTCCACTCCAGGGCCGTCTGAAAACGGGACGGGGCGCCTCCCTGAAGTTTAAGAGTCCCTCCCAGAGATCCTTAATCCGAGTCACGGCACCAAAATTTGTTATAAATAAGAGCCAATAAATCGATTCTGCGTCAATCAATCGATTTTATTTAGCAAGCGGTAATTAGGCAAAACAGCGCTGGGTGACCGGGGGAAGCTCAGTTCCACCAACAGGCACACCAAATCAACCTTTCGTATGTGCTTATATACGTTATGCGTTCCTTTACGTGCTGGGAATTTCCGCCTCTGGAACTTTTGTTATCTGTTGCAACATCCGAGCGCTTTGTTATCTGTAACACCATCTGGGAGTCCTATTATCTGTGGCACCATCCGGGAGTCCTGTTATCTATGACACCATCCGGTAGTCCTGTTATTTATGGCACCACCTGGTAGTCCTGTTATTTATGGCATTGTCTTTAACTACTACTACAAGGTTCTACAAAACATAATCAAACTCGCACAAGCACAGTTACTGCTTACAATAATATGCATAATACAATTGAATCCTACTCGATTTGTTCAACATTAAAAATTTTGACCATCACTTATTACAAAATGGAACTAATATTCCTGTACATGCTCTTCTGTGGCAAGGCAGGTGGATAATAAATACACTAATAAAGACATACATAATTACATATGCAAATGAATTTCAAATTCCTTTGAAGGAAATTACACATTTGAATGAGGCAAACACTGAAGGAGACTGCCAGTTTGCTAGTGAGGTTTCATAAGCCTGAACCACGCTTCCTGTTTTTAAGAAAGCTGGTGGAAATAAAAAGGCTGGAGACCTTAAAGACTGGTGGCAGCTGTAGAGATAGATTCATGCTGCCAGGTCCAACACAAAAGAGCATCCAAGGTTTGCCAACATAACTTGATTGTCTGTTGGATAAAGTGTGGGGAGTATTCCTAGAAACAACAAAAACAGGTGTTATCTTTTCAGTATTATAAACTTGTGAACAAATAAGCAGTAAAAACACACTGGTAGAGCACTAGCATTCCAAGAAAGTTGGTCAGGGTTCTGAATTCAAATTATTAATAATAATCATGATGATGATGAGTCATCATCGACAGCTTAAACCTTCCTTAATTAAGGTTTATTAATGAAGACTAAGGATTGGTTTTAGTTTTGTGCTCAATATATTTACTGTGCTGAAGGCTTATTTTACAATGCGCCGCTTCCCTTCTGAAGTATGCACTAATTAATTGCAGTTTAAGGAATCCTTTCCGGAGAATTAATCTTGCCTTAAAAACTCACACAGGTGGAAGCATGTTTAATGCTAATTTAACATTCATCAGTCTTTTAATGGGTTTCTTTATCTAAGGGTCATTAGTATGTAATATTATTTATCTCACCATTCAGTTGGAGAGGGGGGAAACACTAATTTTATCTCATCTTGACAAATTTGCAGAAAGAACAGGAAGCAAATAATTTTGTGCTCCAGATGATCATTTTAAATCCGGTAGTGACCAAAGTAATTAATCTGCTTGTATGAATGATGAGTCGATACCATAGATGGCATGTCCAGCTAGACATGTATCTATATTGGGCACCTCACGTTCCTTTTCAGTAGGAGAAACTGGTCGAAGTATGGTATCTTCCTGTTAGCCTTTGTGAGAGATTCTCTGCCGCGATTGAGAGACGGGGACGCAGCTTGATGCAAGCAAGGTGTCCGCCTTATTGTATGGCAAACATACATTTATATAGTCTAAGGCACACATGTTTCATGCTGATTGGCTAATCACTTTAACAGACATTAAGCTAGCTAAGGCGGGAATCTTAGTCAGGCAGTGTTCGCATGGTAACAAGATCGTTATCTCGTAGTCACAAGCTGTCCCCCGCTCCAGGGCTCCAGGGCGCAGGCACCCCCACCGACCACAAGCTCCCCGCCTCCAAGTCGCCTCACAACTACCGCAACACTTAACTTTATTCACACAACAAACTAGCCTATTAACTCCAAATACAGAAAACTAACTCATCAACTCTAAATTCAGACAACCCACATCTCCCCCTTTTTGTTTTAATTAACTGACCCTCCCAAGGTCGGCAAACGACCAACTCGAGGACATCTTACTAACAGCTCCGTACTGGGGGTTTTCGTAATTTCTTTCTGATCTTGGTCCGCTCCTTGCTGCACGAGGAAAATCTTGTTCATTGAAGCAGTTATTGATTTTGGAAGCATTGTAACACACATGGGATTACTATTAATAATGCTCATTTGAATGTCTTTGGCGCATTCAATCTTAGAATATAAAATGTCCACAGACCTTTGTGCTACAATTTTCCCCCAATCGTCAGAATAATAATCATACCGGGGAGAATATTCTGTCTCTCTACCTGTTATCAATAACACCTGAACTGTATTCCACTCAATTGTTAGGCAGTTATCACACCAGTGTCCTACTGTATGGCGATTTAGCCACTGTGATTTTCCACAATTAGCACAAATTCTACAAATCCACGGATTACATTTTTCACATTGGGGACACTTAAGCTCCCATTTGTTAACCTCTGGAACAGAGTTCATTCAATTATTGATCGGTAGTGTCTTCTATGTCAGTCGCAGGATCAGGACCAGGAATGTCTTCAGGAGGCTGCTGCAATGTCTCTCGAAAAGGTCTCACGTTTTTAGCTGGGATCCAGTGGGGACCTCTTTCTGTGGAAACACAAGCATAGCCTCTTCCCCACGTGACAAGGGGATAGGGTCCCATTATCTTACCTGTTTCGGGGTCCCGGATCAATACTGGCGGCTTAATCTTGGGTTCAAAAAAGGTGTTTGTGCTAAAATGACGAACTACTGGAGGATTGCTGTCTAATAGGGAACAATTCAAAAAATTAAAAACATACAAGGCTTTCTGTATTCGCTCCTCTGGTGTAGCAGCCCCTATTCCCCCTTTTTGTTTTAATAACAGGCGTTTTAAGGTTTGGTGAGATCGTTCTATCAAAGCTTGTCCTGTAGGAGAGTGAGGGATACCTGTAACATGTGATATACCCCAAGAGGCAAAAAAGGTAGTTAAGGTTTTAGATACATATGCGGGGCCATTGTCAGTTTTAATTTGAGAGGGTACCCCTAAAGTAGCAAAAGCGCGCATTAGATGTTTTTGCACATCACGTGCTTTTTCTCCTATATGACAGGAAGCAAATAACATTCCTGAAAATGTATCAATAGAGCAATGAACAAACTTTAAGCGACCAAATTCAGCAAAATGAATGACATCTGTTTGCCAGAGTTGAAGGCTCTGTAGCCCTCTGGGGTTGACTCCTTCTGCTATAGAAGGGAAAGAGTGCCTTTGACAATCAGGACACACCGCAATGATATTATGGGCTTGTTGTATAGTGAGGTCAAATTGACGCTTAAGGCCTGCAGCATTTTGATGAAAAAAGGAGTGGCTGAGTTTAGCTTGCGCTAATCGATCTGGTAACACCTGCACCGGTAGCGTAAGCAAATCCGCTTGTCGGTTCCCTTCTGCAATAAAACCAGGTAGAGAAGTGTGAGATCGAACATGCATAATAAAATAAGGGTGAAGACGGGAATTTAACAGAAAGATGAGTTCTTGTAACAAATTAAACAGTGCCGTATGAGAAACATCTCGTAGCACAGAAGCTTCTGCTCGGCTAACAATTCCTGCAACATAAGCAGAATCAGTGATTATATTGAGAGGAATAGACCATTTTCGAAACACTCGAACAACTGCAGACAATTCTACTATTTGAGGAGAACCCTGCACAGTCTCAACATCTGAGCTCCACCGTTCCCGATGGTCATCCCACCAAAGGATAACAGATTTGTGAGATTTGCCAGACCCATCCGTGAATACAGTGAGGGCTTGTAAAGGCTGGTCACTCCGCTTTGGAATAGGTAAAAGGTGGAAATCAATGCTTAACAATTTGTGAGAAGGCGGATGAGAAGTGAGTTGGCCTGCATAGCCAGTCAGAGCTATACCTAGTGCATCTGATTGTTGTTGTAACCATTGCAAGTAAACACTTGTTACTGGCATACATATGAGGGCGAAGTCCGTGCCTGCCAGGGTAAGTAATCGCTGTCGAGCCCTGATGATTAAAGATGCAAACATTTCATGTTGGGTAGAAATTGTCTTTGTGGCTTGGTTAGGTAAAAAAATCCATTCAATGATCAGTAAAGGGTCCGTTTTCTGGCAATCCCATTGGAAAATAAGTGCATGAGGCTGTCTAGCAGGGTTAAGGATGATTAATTGAAAAGGCAATTCTGGTTCCCATCGATGCGCTTGTCTGGAGGTAATCGCTGCCGCAGCTTTATGCAAGGAAGCTATGGCTTCAGGACTAAGAGTTCGCGGAGCGTTTAAGTCCGAGCTTCCTTTAAGCATTTCGAATAAGGGACGAAGATCCGCCTTGGTGATTCCTAACAATGGTTTGACCCAATTGATTGTTCCCAGCAGTTTTTGCACGTCATGTAAATTCTTTACATTCGCCTGTATTTGTAAAGGTTGCGGAGCAATAGTCTGAGCCCTTATACACCATCCTAAGTATTTCCAAGGTGGTATTTTTTGAATTTTTTCTGGTGCAATACAGAGGTCTGCTGATTTTACAGCAGCCACGACAAGGGCTACAGCTTCCTCCATGACTTCATGGTGCTGTGCTGCCACTAGAATGTCATCCATATAATGATATAACAATGCAGCAGGTACTACAGTTCTGATAGGACTAAGTATTTTTGCTACATACCATTGGCATATTGTAGGGCTATTTTTCATTCCCTGTGGTAGCACAACCCACTGGTATCTTTGCAAAGGAGCTTGCATGTTGACGCTAGGAACCGAAAAGGCAAATTTAGGAGCATCATCTGGATGCAATGGAATGTTGAAAAAACAATCTTTGAGGTCTATGATGGTTAAATGCCAATCTCTAGGGATCATGGCGGGTGACGGAAGCCCAGGTTGCAGGGCCCCCATGTCTTCCATAGCATCATTAATTTTCTGAGGTCATGGAGCAAGCGCCACTTGCCAGTCAGTTTTTTAATAACAAAAATAGGCGAGTTCCAAGGACTCGTAGAGGGTACAATATGTCCCATAGATAGTTGTTCATTAACTATTTCTTGGAGGGCGTGAAGTTTTTCCAGCGGCAGGGACCATTGATCAATCCAAATAGGAGTATCTGTTTTCCAAGTTAACTTTAGGGTTTCACGCCCCTCAATGGCCCCACCTAAAAATGTGTCTGGATAGACATCCCCCACTGGGATAACACATCACGCCCCCACAAGACCATAGGTACTGGTAAGATAAACGGTTTGACTGAGGCAACTTGTCCTTCTGAATTTTGAACTTGTATTATTTCTGCGCTTTGGCGGCTAGCTCCACACCCCCCAATTCCTGCTAACGTCTGAGACATATCAGCTAAAGGCCACCTAGAAGGCCACTTCGCTTGAGAAATAACGGTAACATCTGCACCTGTATCAATGATTCCACTCAACACGACTTGCTGACCTCTGCAAATGAGGGTGCATTGACATATAGGACGTTTTTGTGAGATGGCTTGAACCCATAAAATTAGCGGTTCTCCCGTAGATCCAAAGCTTCCCTGTCTCTGCGGGAGCATTTGGTCAGGGATTGAGACATACTCCTCCTTAGGGATCAGTATCAATTGAGCGATACGACTTCCCTCTGGTACTGTGCAAGGAGGAAATGGGGTCCAAGCCATAATTTTGATTTCGGAATTACTGTCAGGATCAATCACTCCAGGCAATACAAAAAGTCCTGACAGGGTGGTGGATGATCTTCCCAATAATAAAGCTTGCGTTCGGGGGGGCAAAGGACCTGCAATTTTGGTAGGCAGTAAGTGAACAGAGGAATCAAGTAGCGTTACTGTGTGGGCGGTTGCCAGGTCCAGGCCGGCGCTCCCTGCTGTTGCTGGGCGGAGACTGGAAACACTCCTGTTTCCCCCCCCGGCGTTTGTGGGGGCGCCGGTCGCGGAACTTGTGTCTGTGCGCGCCGCGGTCCCGCGCTCTGCGATCGGTTTCCCTGTATGGGGCGCCCTTGAGAGTCGTATTTAGATCGACACTGGTTAGCATAGTGGCGCCCTTTTTGGCACTTAGGACAAACTCCAGGTATTTGGGGTCGTTTCTCAGCATTGGCACTAAAGCAATCTTTTTTAAGGTGTCCCGGTTTTCCACACCCATAGCAGTTTCGCTGTGGGTCGGCGCCCATCGGGCTGTGCATGGCCGCAAAAGCAGCAGCCATGGCCTCATATTTATGATCCATAGTGCCAATTCTATTACAGGCTTCCACCATTTCAATTAAGGTAGGGTTTTGATTTGGGAGAGACTTCAAGAGCTTTTTACAATCGGCGTTAGCGTTTTCCACAGCCAGTTTAAGGAGTAAAATCTCCCGAGCCTGTACGTTATCAACTTGCCGCTCTAAGGCTTGTTTTAATCTATCCATAAACTGCATATATGGCTCACGGGGTTCCTGAGTGATACTAGTGAATGCTTTTTGGGGTCTGCCAGAGTCAGGAACTCTCAACAAGGCCCTTTTCGCTTCTTCTCTGCCTGCTTCCAAAGCCTCCCGAGGAATGTCCCTAGCTTGGGCCGCGGGATCCGAAAACTGCCCTGTTCCTGTGAGGTGCTCTATAGTCAATGCAGCTAAGGCGGCATTAGCATGTCCTGCATAACCCAGCAAAACTGTCTGCAATCCCGTTCTCCATTGAGACTCCCACATTGTATATTGTGTTGGGGTTAATAACAATCGCGCGAGAGATTTTAAATCATGTGGGGTCATGACATATGTATCGAATACAGAAGATAAAAGGCTTGCAAAATAAGGGGAAGACAACCCATGCTCGGTAACTGTACGGCGCAACTCCTTAATTACCGAAAAAGAAAGAGCTTCCCACTGAGCTTGAGCCCTCCCCCGTCCTTGGTATATAACGGGGGCTACTATAGTTCTGGCTATTTCCAACTCCCCCTCGTTTATCGCTTGGCGCTTAATCTTTCCCCAAACCTCATGAGGATCAGGGGGAAAAAGATCAGGTTCCTTTTCAGGGTCAATCGGACCCGGGTCAAAGGGATCACCCTCCGGGGGATATCCAGCAGCACAAGCTAACGGTGGCGCAGAGGGTTCCGCCCCACCAGCGATTTTAGAAGGGCAGGAGGGAGGTGACTGAGCTCCCTCCTCGGAGCCTCGCTGATTTTGCTCTTGTGCCTTTATGGTTTCAAAGATTTTTCTCCAACTGGGGAGCATATACTGCGCTTCCTCATCTCCTGAGGTAGCTGCGTCCCATAACTTTACCCCCACATCGTCCCAAAGTTCACGCGTAAAAATAGAAGAAGCAGTCACCGCGGGGATCTTAACCTGCACCCATTTAAGGATTAACTTAAGATCTTGTTCCGAAAGAGTCTTTTTCCCATGCTTCTTAAATAGAGCTTTCATAGGCTCATAAACGTCTCTCTCAGGGGAAGACTCCTGATTCCCCATTTTGCTAGTTTCCCGCAGCTCACCTCTCGTTCCAGACGGAGGGATTGTTTGGCCGGCCGGCTTATCCTGCTTCCTTTCAGCAGCTCATTCCACATTCTGCGGGACTCGCGACATGCCACCAGGTAGGCGGTTTTTCAATCCTCGGCGGTTTCGTCGCTGACGATCACGTCGGAGGTCACCAATTTGCCGCGACTGAGAGACGGGGACGCAACTTGATGCAAGCAAGGTGTCCGCCTTATTGTATGGCAAACATACATTTATATAGTCTAAGGCACACATGTTTCATGCTGATTGGCTAATCACTTTAACAGACATTAAGCTAGCTAAGGCGGGAATCTTAGTCAGGCAGTGTTCGCATGGTAACAAGATCGTTATCTCGTAGTCACAAGCTGTCCCCCGCTCCAGGGCTCCAGGGCGCAGGCACCCCCACCGACCACAAGCTCCCCGCCTCCAAGTCGCCTCACAACTACCGCAACACTTAACTTTATTCACACAACAAACTAGCCTATTAACTCCAAATACAGAAAACTAACTCATCAACTCTAAATTCAGACAACCCACAATTCTCTAAACAAAATACATTAGAACAAGAAGGAACCAAACATAGTACTTCTGCTACATATTCTTATGCTGTTAGGAGGACAAACACCTATTTCTAGCCCCAAATTGTTAAATCTGTCCCCTGCCCCCAAAGGTAAGTACAAGATTATATCTTCTCCTTTGAGTTGCAGTAGTATTGAATTGCAGAAATTAATCCAGGAAAGTTTAGAATGTCTGGGGGGCTTCTGTTTGTTTGGTTATTCTTTTTGGTTTGCTTCCTCCTCTCCATCCCCCTCCAATTACAGTATAACGAGCCCTGCAAAGAGAAAACCTGACAAGTGACCAAAAGTTTATTTGTTCCCGTGTTTTTTCACTGTTGGTAGAGAAAGTCATCAATAATAGATTTAAAAAGGAGAAAAGGCACAAGTAACTATGTCTTTAGAAAGTCTTTTACTTGCCTGTATTTTGTTGTTGAATATAGTTTACAGCACTGTAAAATATAATAAGATGAGACGAGTAACTCCATCCCTAAACTCAGAAAAGTAAAAACATCATCCAGATGGAGCAAATTACTGAAGGTAGGTGTTTACTTGGGTGCAACTCCAAGTTTGACCCTGATTCCAAATAGAAGTGAAAGAACAGCAGAACAGGAATATATAATTAATACTAGAGAGATTCAGGTATTAGATAGTCAAAACACTCTCACCTTTATAATGATTAAATATAGTACTTCTGCCACTTACACTTCCCAGCTTGGAACAATAAAACGAGAATCGTCCTTCTCATGAAACCTTTGGCTATATGATGAACTCTTTCACAGAGGAGCGCATTAGTCTAAGAAAAGCTTCAATATAGTTTCTTATGAACAAACTACCATGGCTCTGGCTTTTCCCCATCGGAGATAGACTATGACAGAAAACCCTGATGAAATTTGAGCTTATCCCATTAGAATCATAATGTACTATTTCCAGGGGCCTAAATTTGCTTAGGACTGTTTTTTTTCAAAGATATAACAAATTTTTTTAAAATATGCAATTTGATTGCAATAGAGTAAGAATGCCCCTGAACACAGTGCTACAGGTTCTTTGGAAGAAATATGTAATACATAAAAAATAACAATCTGCTTTTGCTACATTTGACAGTAAATTACTTGAATGATAATTAAAATTAGAGTATAGAATACAAGAGACTATTTCAGAACAGACTATAATTAGTCTAATAGACTTCTCTTTCTGTTTATTTCTCACTCTCCATCAACAACCAGCACCGTCATGGGTTGCATCTGCTATTATACATAAAGGGACAGCAGTGTAGTTATCTGAGGAGGCGAATTTTTTTCTTCGCACAGGTATTCAGCTTTTCTTCTATTGCTGCTGTTGCCAAAGTAGTAAATATTTAATGTATTCAGTTATAAATGTAAACAGCAAACTGGCAACAGCTGTAAGGGTAGTACAAGAACACGTGGGAAAGAGCTGTGAGTTGTATATCTGTAAAGCTAAGATATATAATCAAAATCTCGCGTATTTTGTACTTGGAAAGTAAGATTAACTTGAAATGGACATTGGAAAAACATAGAGAAAGAGTGGCACCTGTATGTCTCTGATCATGCCTTTACTATGGTTTTATAGGGTAAATGAAAACTGCTGTTGTTTCTCAGATACAACTAGTGTTGTCTGACAAACAAATAGCTCCTATGGCAAAGACAAAAACCAAAACAACCTGAAGTCACACGTATGTTTGTATACATTCCCCTGAAATACAACCAGGTGTTTAAGTCAGAGTTGTGGAAAATAAATTTAAAAATAAACTCAGTTGTGTTCAGATAGGAATACATATAAATATTGTTTTCTTAATCTCCCCACACCTATGCAATTTCCTAAATCATGTTTAAGAAAGAACTAGATCGTGAGGTTTAACACATTGGTACGTTGTATTAGAAATCACATTTTCATGCCTTTTGTTTTGCTAGAATATTTTTAAAGTCCTAGAGAAGTGGGACTGCTCAAATACTGTAGATGTTAAACCTGAGACTGAAAAGGGAAACAACTTTTTTTTCAAACCTTTACATTTTTCCAGATAATAATTCCAATTTAATTCAGAATCGGAAACACAAAAATAATACTTGTCATCAAAAATTTGTTTTCCTCCTGCACTTCAATTAAGGGCTGAAAATATTAAAATAAAAAAGTAAAACTAAGAGTTCTCCTTCTGCCTGGAAACACCAGGGGAAAAAATGGATTCCTGAATCAGAAAAATAAATGACAGCATTCAGGATCCAGAAAAAGGTATATACTTAGATCAGAACTTTATTTTAGGTATTGACTCTCTTTGAAACGAATCACAGGGTTGTAGTTTCTATCTCAGTTACACGTGCTTCACTTCTCTTATGCAACAATACTGGTTTTGTTCCCTGAAAAAAAAAAATAAATAAATAAATAAAGAGATTTTGTAGGAGAAGAAGAAAGGAGGACAAGGATGACCCTTATTATTTAGGCACTAACTTGAGACTTAAAATCTCTTGCCTTTGCAACAGACATCTCGTAGTTTTGGACACGTTGCATAGTTGCATAGGACGCAGATGCCGAGTGACTAATTGTAGACTAACCACGTTCCAAGCACTGATGGTTCTTGACGTGGCCTGACAACATCTTCTCAAGGTATGATGTCCCTTTCTTTTAACTCCTTCTCTGAAAAATCAGAATGATATGTAGCTGCTTCATGGAGGTGTCATCCCTCCTCAAGAATGTCTGTACCTTGTAAAAAAGTGCCTCTCAACATGAAAAGTAGTATTGCTGTGATGGAGAACCCTCAAACACCTTTGGGAGAACTCTAGGAGAAAAGAAAGGACTGGAAATTGGTTGTTTAGTATAAAAGGAAGGATAAATGGCCACTGGAAGTGCAATGTGATAAAAACAGCTAAAAGCCTGTCAGAAAGTTACATCTCTGTTTTGTCCCTTTTAAAAGAGAGTTCTGACATGAAGGAAACCTGCATCATAGAATTCAATGTGATTTGTGATTTTTTTTCTACCAAGGATTATCTTCTTGTTTCAACATCATAAATACATCTCTGGCTTGAAATAAAACAAAAGTAAAAGAGCTTTTGCAACCCCAGCATAATTAGGGAACAAAGCCCGTAAAGGGGCTGTCCCCAAGATGAGCTGGAGCCAGTCAACCAGGGAAAAAAATCTCTGTCTTCTCAGCAGGAGCACATCCATTGCCTCCGCCACCTGTGGCTGGCAACACGGGAACGTGTATTCCTGTATTCTTTTACCTCAGCTTTCCTTTACGGACCAAACAAAACATCAGCCCCCTGAAGGAATCCAGCTACAGCAAAACCAAAAAAGTGTGTTAAGAACCTGCTCTAATCTCATTCTGAGAGTACCATCTAGTCTCTCCCCTTGACTGCTCTGTTCCAGCTAGACCTTTTAATGCAATATTAGTGGAATCCCTTAGTTTTGGGGGCCGGGCTTTATTTAAAACTCTCTGAATCTAGAAAAATATAAAACATGCCTCTAGGGAAGGTGAAAAATCTAGCTTCAAGCTCCTTTCACTCATGTATTTGGCTCAGCATTTCCTCTGTAAAGGAAGGGTTTTCACAAGCCATTTGCAGCAACGCCAATCACTTTGGCCACTAGAGTGTCACAAATAGGCTATTTTCTTCAGCATGGTTTGTGATGGAAAATCTGTATGAGTTAGGTTAATCGAAGAATTAATTAAATGGCAAAATTCACTTGGTGCAGGGGGAGTTCCTTCCTGTATTTCTAACATGGCTCCAAGGAGAGGTGAGCTCAGTGCAAAAGGAGGCTTTCTTTGTTTAAGTTGACACACCTTTTCCCAAGTGATTCTTCAGGAGCTGTTCAGGTTTTTCTCAGTAGTAGTTCACTGATTCCCAGCCACTTCTCCTCCTTTGCCACTACAACATCTACTTTCTCAGGAAGGAGAGCAAGGATATGAGTACAAGTGGTTTTAATAGGAAATGCAAGAAAAGACATAACCAGCCTTTGAAATCTGTTGCAGAGATTCTTAAATCCTGATGGTCTTAGCTATTATTCAGAGACATTTCCAGTGAAGTTGTTTTGACTGAATTAATCTTCAGAACTACATTCACGAACTCCAGAATTGAGCCCCAAATTTACTGTAAATAAGTTAAAGACAATTACAAAAATAATTTCAAAGCTATTGACTTTTTTCTTTATCGATTTCTGACTTTTACTGCATCTTACAGGTAAACCAATAGTCCAACCTTTGGCCGAATTCCTATGAAATAGTAGTTCTGTTAACAGCTTCTTGACATTGCTCTCTTATTATTTAGCATCTGGGTTTGATATTAATTATTTAGCTTGTATAGCAATGGCTGTCACAGAGTAAACAACAAAATAGTAGCTTCAATTACAGAAAGCAAAAATCAGCCCACCACAAAGAATAGAGTAAAATTGTTGACAACACAAACTATGGAATTCTTTTCTCTCAGTTGCAGAAATGGACTGCCATTTTTCTGTCTGGGGAGTTTTGGCCTTTCTGAGTTTGGCTCTTGTTGTTTCGTTGATACTGAACATTTCACACTATATGAAAAAGAAGCAAGGTAAGTAATGTCTCTGTAAGGAATGGAGTTTGAGGGGTTAAAGTGTTTGCAGAGAAAGCCATCACTGCTTGGAGATTTCAAGCCAACAAATGGATTCATTATCTTTCGGCAAGAATGATTCTAGTAGAGAGCATGCAACTTTCAAACATGTTTAGGGGAGCCAGGTATGATTATACAATGGTTGCTAGCTGCCCAGTCCACTGCCAAACACAGCTACCGGAGTCCATTCTCTGAAGAAAAACCAACAGAACACGTACAAGTTGAGGAATTAAGTTTTGGCTAAATTTGTATTTTTAATGTACATTTTTAACATCTGTAACTTCCTTTATTAAGGTGTACTTTTCATGTAACTGGTTATTATTCATACTTTAGTTTAAAAATAATTTTAAGTAGCTGCACTGATACAAAATACATTTGAAGAAAATTTTATCTTCCCAAAATTCCTGAATGCTTATTTGAATTTCAGATTTCATACACTTTTTATGCTTAATTAGTTTGTTTTGAAAAAATCCAAATTGCTTTTCATCGTGGGATGCTAATGTAGCTCTTAAATCAATGTGTCACTCACAATAAGGAACTGGTTTGTTTAATTCACGTTAGAGGGTGACTACAGTCATACTCTTGTTTCGGTTAAAATTAACTATGATGTTCAACAGATTTGATGATGCCATTGCAACCTCTCTTATGCATGCAATTCTGTAGATTTCAGTTGCACATCCTCCCCACACCCATTCAGAGAAAAAGTGCGTTTCCACAGGGAAAACTGCACCTGTGCTATATGCACATGGGTGCTCAGGCAAACACTAGCTGGTTCAATCACGTTAAACACACATACGTACATAACCTACATAAACACGCCTATGTTTATAAACTGAACTCACCAAGTACAAGAGAATTAGAATATGACAGGATATTAAAAGAGCTGCTGGAGAGCTGTGGGATGAGGGAGTGCCTTTTTGGTTTGTCTTTTAGTGCTGCTAGGCAGAGATTTCTACGATGAAAAATCACAGTCATTTACAAAACTAATGCTGAGCAAGGTTTTGGTAAGGTTGGCTGATGTTGCATTGCTCATGTAATCGGAGCTTACTGTGCTAAATTCGGGAGTTCTGGAGCAGAAGATAGAAAGTCAAGCGTTCCTGAGTTATTAATCAAGCTCTAGTAACAAATCTCTTTGGAGCCAATGCCTCTCTGCCTCAGTTTCTTTTTCTGCATGGTCACAGGATATATACCCCTCTTTCAGAGATATAAGCAGCAGAACTAGCAAAATAAAGAAACCCTTCGCCTTGTAATATAAACACATGATGCACCTCCCTAGGCGGAGAAAAAGATGCGGTAGAAGCAGAAGGAGGAGGAAATAAGAAATTAATCACAGGTGTTACAATACATTTTGGGGGACTTGTAAACTAATGTGGACTTTGCAGCCACAGGACAGGGTAGCACACCAACATTTCTTGTATTAGTCACAAGTATATGAGAAAAGCAGGGGGACAAATGTAGGTCCTCAGAGCCAAGAGCATTCCATTTTACTGTCTACGGTGAAATCAAAAGCATGTCAGTTGGACAATTATCTGAAGTGTTCTAGAAATAGCGTGTTTCATTTGCTCTTTAGTTTTTTTTAGCAAATTTTCCAGCTAAAAAGTATAAAGACTATGAAGACAACAGTCCAAGGTAAGACTGATAAAATATTTCTTTCTGGAAATGTTGAAATAAGCAATAAATAATGAGAGACGGCTTTGGAGGGACAGCATAGGGAAAAATCCAGTATATGTCATGAAGCCCGCCTGGAAACACCAGAGAGCACGCTTGTTATGGAAAAGAAAAATCCGAAGAAAACAGGAAAAAAATGATGTGGAAGTGATGTACTCCAGTCATTTCATCAAAAATGAAATAATTGCATGTTAATATGATAATTTTGTATACTGAAGTGCAAGATATAGAGATAAAACAATATTTACTATCACTCAAACTCAATAAGTCTATAATAATTTAAGATAAATATCAGAAAACAATAAGTTACAATATATAAAAACATGTATTTACATTTCATACCCTTATTTTATACATGATGTTCAAAAGCAATTAAATGGAGTCTGTATACAGCTGCTGGATACCTAATGATCTGTTACAAGTCTGTTTCTCTTAACCCAAAGTAAAAAAAAATAGGCCAAACTCTAAAAAACAGAGATGGAAAGGGTCTCATGTCAACCAAAATATAAAAGGCCCTTGAAACAAAAATACAAAAGCCTTCACCTGTTTCCCCAAACCAATCCTCAATTACAAATTTACCTGAAGTTGGGAAGTCTCTGTCTACTGCTGCCTGTTCAGTTGAAAAATATCACGGTAAAAGTGGTGTTAGATTCCATTATTTCATTCCCTTGACAAGGCACAGTACATGGATGCAAAAGGAACAAGGTTGCTCAGTGCTTCCCACTAACAATTCCCATTTTACAAACATGGTTAAAAATATTTTCAAGCGACACGGGCTGATAAAACACAGAAAACCATTCAAAATTCAAAGCTGAACTTTGCCTTGGTCTTCTCTAGTTGGGTCAATGTAAACATTTTAGTTGAATCAAGACTGGAGTTTTTAAGAACATTGCCCCAAGAGACCCATTTAGTGCTTTAGTTTGTATTGCAAAGCGGGCTCAGAGGACATGAAGTGGGTTCATTTCAGTGATCAGTAATACCTCTAGAACTACATCAAACGGTAGCTTAGTGGTCTTGAGATTAGCTTTATACTTACTTAAGTTCCAGGAAAGAAGAGTTCTATTCTTGGCTAGATAACAAATCTCTCTTCAGAACATGCACATAGCCATTTCTGTGCTGTGTCCCCACACTTGTTTCCCCCCCCACCCCGATATTTTTGGTCTTGTTTTTCAGATCACATACAATCTGCTTGCTACTGCCACATGCGTGTAAAATGTTTAAAGTCTAATAGTGAAGTCCTAAATCAAGCATATTCTGTGAATTAAAAGTATTTTTCCGTTGCCCTTCTAGCTATGATGGCTACTACACAGAAGATGACCCAGTTTATGGCAATCTCAATCAAGATATTTTAGGTAAGCTTCACTTTGAGAACACGTGTCTGTTCAGAGGCTGTGATAAATGTGTAGTTAAAAACTGACTGACCAACGCTTTCTGTGTTTCTCAACACAGAATTAATACCAGCTTGGGATAGAACTGCAAACCATCATACTGCACTACTCTTTTTAAGACCAGGTCTCATACTGAATTGGATTTTTTGCAGTCCAAATGATCCTGTTCAGCCAAATATCTCAAAACCAAGAGCTGTTCTTCATGTAAAGCTGCACCAGTTGAAATAACAGCTTCATCCATGCAGTTACAGCAATCTAAGACACATATTACTCCCTGCCCAAAGTCAATGCTCCCACACAAGCTGGTAGAAACAGACACAGACCAGTTCTCTGTTGTGGCTGTCCACAGATCATCAGCAATGTTGACAAATATGCTGGAACAAGTCTGAAAACTGTGAGGAAATAATCTGTTTTACTGATGGCTAAAATGAGATACGTGATGAAAAAATGACTTACACCAGATTTTTCAGAAAACTGGAAGTAGAGTCAGGAATACAATTTAATCACCAGCTGCTGCAACTCACAGGCTCTTTTGTGGCCCAGTATAAGTTTGCCTGTGCTGAAAAATACCTTATTATGTGGTTACGCTCTAATTGCAAGATGTACCCCTAGCAGTCTAAAATGACGCCCACTTAAGTGAATAATGAGAAACTTTCCATCCATATGAACAGAAAATGCTTTTCATTTTCACAGTATGCATGTCTGAATTTCTTAGCTATTCGCCCTTCTGTTAATAGAGAAAGAGATCTGTGTGTGAATTCAAACCAAAACAAACTTCTACCAAAGTAAACTGGGCAAAGTTGGTTCTGTAACAGGGAGGAGCTGTTAATTTGATCTTTTAAGACTCAGTAGTGTGCCTTAATAACTAAAACATTTTTCTACTTTGATAAACTGTAGAGGAATGTTGTTACGAGCAGATGAAGTCCCAGCCTCAAAGGCCAGTTAACCAGCTACAGGTATCTCTAAGTTTAATTCTGGATTTCTGAATTAGGGTAATGTGGTCTGTCTCAGAATTTTTGTGTGTATCCCATGACAATATATAACAAAAATTTTCACACTGCTCATCACGAAAATTACCATGCACTAGTGTCATAGTTCATCAAGGAATTTAAGCACGGACTCGACCCTTTATTCCATCTGGGACATTAATGAGGGAGCAGGAGAATTATAGACAGCTCATTTCCATCCATACGGCATAATAAAGCTCGGTCACAGGCATGCAGATCAGGCTGAATTGAGCCTACATCTAATGCCATGACTTATGTAAAGAATTAATTGTATTTATCTTGGACATCATTGAAGTGAAAACACAAGCGGCATCACATGATAATCATGAGTTTGACTGGCTCTCTCTTGCCCAACACAAAATCTATATGCCTTAAATAAATGCCTGGTTTTGTATCAATTTATATTTTGTTGAGATACCTGGATGCCTAAAAGCATGCAACCTTCAGCTGAAATTTGTCTGTAATTGAAGCATTTCTAGCATCGATTTCCTGAGTTGATTTCCAGCTTCTCTCTCAAGATACTTCCAGGTGGTGGAAAATTTATTTTTTTTTTTCTTTTTAAATCTAGACATTTGCTTTATTAACTTCACAGAAACAGACTAACCTATGAAAATTCCAATATGAAAAATGTTTGATAATTTGGCTTGAAAAACACAGAGAAAAACAGGGGAAAGACACACGAGGCATACATTTTGCACTGCAAATGAGATCATATTTACAGACGAGAATCACCCATCTTTAGTTTTCTGCACAGACCAAGCCTATGAAAACTGTTACTAGTAACTGGATGATAATTAAAAAAAAAAAAAAAACGAACAAAAACAGTAAGAAGAAAAAGAGATCAAATAGTGTCTTGCATCCCAAAGAACTTGGACCAATTATATAAAGTACCCTCAGTCCCACAGTGAATCTTTCCAATAATAGCTGCCACTACCCTCTGGAGGGGTTTTGATGGATAAAGATTTGTTGCTGAATTAGTCTGGCTCAACGGAATCTCAAGGCCGCTTTGAGAAGCTGAGAACAGAATCTGCTGTGAGAAAGAGGAGTGTTCCTCAATCAGCGGGGTCCCAACATGGCGTGAATCATCTCCCCCCCCACTGCAGCGATGTAATACTGAATGGAGCAGTCAGATGGTGAAGTTTAAAGGCATTCCTAGCAGACCCGTAGTTCTAATGAAACTGGAAAACCAAACCAAAAATTTGTTAATAGACTTATTCTGTGGTAATTAGTTGTAAGAGACTTCTCAGTAAATTCACCATGCTAGTTTTTGAGGTCATAGGAGAGAACGAAAGAAAGGCCGTTTTTTGAGACCAATGGAATGCCAAATTTGGAACAAAGTTTTAATACATGAATTCTTATAGTTGCCAGAAAGTCCTATACCTCTCTTAGGTTAAGATTTGTTAAGTAAATTGTAAGGTCAAATAACATTTTCTGAAAATTCTGTTTAGTTGCATGGCCTACAAGATGCTGCTTGGATGGCGCAGATCTGCTTGCTGCAAGTGAGAAATCTCCAAGGAAATTTCGAATGCTGTATTTCCACTAGTATTAACAGCCAATGTTTCGATAAAGCAAATACTACACTGATAGATCTGAAACAGGACTTCAATCCGATAAGGGAAAACAATATCCAATAAATATGACAGCTAAAATGGAGTTAGAAATGTTGAGGAATAAATTTATGACAATCTTACAGGCTGACTGCATTCGATTGGACTTGCAGATTTGTCTATGAAACAACCTGTGGCTATTGTGGGACAGTATGATGACATTGCTAGCAGACTGATATACCAACTGTTATATATCAACTGTCACTCTGATCAAGAAAATGCAGGGAATGAATTTAAGTCTTAATAGGCCATGATCCTTTTGTCATATATGTAACATTTGTGAAATTTAATTCTGATTTTTTTTTTATTTGTAATTTATGTCTTTGTAAATTGCACTAGCTGTTTTTTTTTTTAACAGCACAGCTTTTGGCATGCATAAATGTAAATTGCTGCAGAACCTGCAAGTCTTTAACATCAGGTCTGTCACGGAGGCAACCCACAGCTCAATTTAAGGGACAACAAGGTCCAAAAACAACTTTTATTAGACCGGCGAGGAACAGGGTTTTAGCACTCCAAAAGTGACTTAAATACAGGTTCGGATATCAGTTGAGGAAATTATTGAGAGGGGCGGTCCACAGAGTGCATGCACGTGGCTTCACTCAAAACAATGCCGGAGCCGTCCCTGAGTCCAGGAGGAATACACACTTGCCTGAACACGGTGCGGGATTATTTTTAAAGAGATACACGTACTCGTAGTGAGTACGGAAAGTGTGCACTCGCGATTCCGCGGGAGTAAATTTATAATACGCTCGCAGTCCTGCGAGAGTTATTTTACACGTGCAAATGTGCACGGAATCCTACACGTGCTTATGTGGAAGCACGGGAGGAAAATACACTCGCGATTGTGCGAGGGGCTCTCGGCGGCCACTCGCGATTGTGCGAGGAAATAAAGTACTTGTGCAAATGTGCACGGAAAGAAAATACACCCGCGATTCTGCGAGGATTAATTTTACACGCGCTCATATGGAGCGCGGAAAGTTATACGTGCATATGTGCACGAAAAGTATAAATATACTCGCAATCCTGCGAGAAGTTTACTTACACACGTGGGTGCAAGGCAAGCGGAGTCTCCATCCCAGGGAGGGGGCTCTCCTGGCGGCAGTGGCTAAGCTCGTACTCCGAGAGACCCCCACACAAAATGGGGCTGGGTCTCGACGAGAGGCCCATTTTTATCTGATCAGATCTGACTGTAGGCACTCTAGAAGCTTCTCTGCACCCCCCACACTGGCTGTGGGTGCCCCTGAAGCCTCCAAACATCCCCCACACTGGGCGCGGCTCAGTGTGCCTTGGCACTCCCTTCTTCTAATGTCCCAGGAGCCAGGGTGCTCTGGGCCAAACAAAAGAAGCTGTTAGCCTCAAGTAGCAGAGGAAGAGGGAGATGTGCCATACTGAAGGAGGGAGGGGGGTTGCAATCTGCCACAAGGTCATAGGCCATACTTGTATTTGGTCTGATCCTACATACTTGCAAAGATTTTGTTGATGGTTCTGGGAAGTCTCATAAAGCTGTAGTGGTTTGGTGTGAAGATAATGACTGGCATCATTCTGTAAAAATTACTGAAGGTTCAACCCAATTAGCAGAATTTGGCACAGCTTTAAATTACTTAGAGCTTTTTAAGGCGGAACCTGTAAATTTGATTTGTGATTCTGAGTATGTAGTCAAGATCTAACGCATATTGCTAGTTTAAACTGGGTTTTTAAACTAACGAAGTCATGGGCTTTGAAAAAATGCAAACTATCTATCTACACAGACTCTTTTTTATAAAGGCATTTTAAAGAGAATATTTCAATTTAAACTTCTCTAATTTGTCTGTCTAACTGAAATTATATGAAGTGAATTACCTGTTCAGGAGGAGTGTTGTGTTGTATTAAAAAAAATTATGTGTGTAAGGAAATTCTTAGCCATTTTTTGTTAAGATAAATTTTAAAGTAGCTGCCATGGTAATTTTCCACACTTTGATCTAAAATCATTTAGCAGAAACCTGTGTAATTAAGAAGCAAATATCTTTACTGCTTAATGTAAACACTCTGGCACATCATATCAAAAAATATTTACCTACAGTAACTCCACATGTGTTTGGGACTAGTCATAAGATTCTATCTCATTTTTTGTAAGTTGATTAACATAAATTTCCTTTAACTACTTAAGCATCATTTGATACACAGCTGTTTGAGATAAATGCATTATGGTCACCATTTTCTATTGGTGTCATTCTTCTGAATTCATCAGCTGTTCATCAAGCGTGTCAGCGAAAACAAGTGGCACATGAAAAAAAAACTCTCAAGTGTGACTCCCCAAAGTCTTGTTCTAACCAACGTGAAGCTGCAACTTGTTGTTGGGGAGGTGCTTTGAAGTCATGAAGGTATATTGTAAGTTGACCTGATTATCGGAATGCTTCTTGCTAGTTTAATAGGCAGCAGAAAAGGAAAAAGAAAGCCTAATGTTAGCTCATGTTACATTATAACCCTTAGCAAATACGAGCGGTGAAGGGGCAGAGCTGAGCCGCTGATCCTGAGGGCTGCCAGAGCCCACAGGAATGCTTTTGCTTCAAAGCCCCGCCTGGGAGAGAAAAAAACAGTCTAGCACTTGCTCTCAAGAAGTGTCTTTGTCAACAAGATTGATGCAGATGCCAGCTGTGAGTGTCTGGAGAAGCTGGGCTGCCTATATCATCATCACGGGGGGGTAGGTTTTATTTAAGGTAGATGTGTACTGAGAATGGCTAATGATTTTGTCACCATATTCACCTTGAGAACAACCACAGGTTTCAAACTCACTCTGTGCAGCTGGGTGAGCTTTGCCAATCAATGGGGTGATTGGTAGTTTCCAAAAAGAAATACAGAGGAGCACTCAGAAAAGACAGGCCATTCTCAGGTCACACAAGACAAATGACAGCTGCTGTTTCCTTAACATCAACATTTTAACATTATAGTTTTTCCTTGTTTCATTTCTTTTGCTTGTTTACAGTTTGATGCACTATCTTGCTTTGCAGTCTGCATAAATGCATACTCTGGGCAAAAGCATTAGCTAACGTTCATTGACTTTGTGATTCCTAAGGTCATGGAGTTTGAAATTTTTGGTTATACCCTATCAAATATACCAGTTACTACTGCTATAGGATAGTTTTCATGTGCAACTGCTGAATGCCACTCTCATTTTCTCGCAGGGGTGGTGTAAGAAATTATTTGCAATTGAGGGCTCCTGTCAGTCTAGTGAAGTGTTGCAGGAATTCCAAACAGCCAAAAGTAACAACTGGGTAGACTGGCTGAAAGACTGATCTTCTCCCAATGAAACTGAAATAACAGGAACACACCCTTATTTTCCCAGGTTAGTGATTACCTCAAATACAAAATGTCTGAGGCTACTTCTATTTCTAGTTTAAAATTACATATTAAGAAATTAGAAGATGGTTGTAAACTGAGTGACTCCTAAGCTAGGGAATGACAAAGGAAAGTAATTAATCTCATCCTGTGTGTGCACTGTATTGGTGGCTTTACAGGGAAATGAAATGTTCTACCAGTTTTTATTATCACTGAAGTGATGATTATGTTTCGTAAGTTACTTTATCAATTCTTGTAAAGTAGAACTTAGCACACCTACATGTGATGTACTACCACAGTACCAAGCCTTATCTAATCATTGCACCAAATATGATTTACCATTTAAAGGCTTTTACAGACTGGGAAACTTGCATTTCATAGCATTTTGTATACGTTGTCCATCAAGAGAAGGAGAGGGTGGCATAGAGCAGCACTGTAATTCACAACCATTGATTTGTAAAGGCTGGCTTATACTTTTGGTTTACTAACCTCTATTCAGTATGGAATTAATAAGGATCTCAGTCCTGTCAAGCCTTAACTGTGGCTTTAACTAACGTCAGATACCATGTAGTCAGCATGCATTTATGTCGAGGGTTAAGATTCCGGGGTGACAATAAAACCCTGGCAGATGTATTATTAAACCCCTTTCCCCCCCCCACTTCCCCCTTTTTGCCCCTCCCACTCCCCCCTTCCCACTCAGGACAGGCAATCGGGAGAGAAAGAAGGACAGAGAGAAGAGAGTTGGAAAAATTAACAATGTTTTACTAATGCTACTAATAAGAATAGAGAAAATAATACAAAATATACAAAACCAATTCTGACAGTCTCAGCAACTGCAGAGCCGGCAGTCCTGGATTAGGCTGTGCAGCCAACCGGAGCTGGATTCAGTCTGTCACTAGGCCTCAGTTCGCAGGGACAACTAGCAAGGTCCTCTCCTAATGTGGGCCGTAAGCAGAAGGGAAAAAGCAAAGGCAAAAGGGACGAGATCCTAGTGATCTCCCACTTTTATATGAAGTATGCATGTGAATGGAATGTTATACACAGTTGGTCAGTTTCTTGGTCACCGGTTTCTCGTTGCCCCTCTCGCGAGATGTCCATCCATGCTTATCAATAAGTTTGCAGTCCATTTCTATGTTTACCAAAACATGTGTCTGGTTCTCCAGGAAAATGCAGTTAATATGAAGGCTTTAGCTGACAGGCAAAATTCACTGAAAGAGAAACTTGTTTTTAACAAAACCAGGACATTCCACCTCTTATAATATGCTATTCACTGAATACTTAAACCTTATAAATATAATCTATCAATACAATCTAATTAATCACTACTACTATATATGTATATACATATGTACATATATACACAGGAGTAATTAATCAGTGGACCATCCTTTAAAAAGTTCATTAAGTTCATTTTGTCACAACAGTCTCCCAGGGCAGGAAATATGGTACAAGTGCATCTCATGACCACTGTTTGTGGGTTAAAGACATCAACTTCGAAGAAGTTGTCAGGCGCCACTCGAAGAAGCTAGCTTTGGTTTCATCATCACTGTCTTGATCTGAAATACACTTATTAAACACTGTTAGCATGGCAAGTCACATCATGCAGTTCAGTATTGCATATTTTCACCTAAAATCAAATCCCCTTGAGGTACACACCGAACTTCTCCATCCTTAAGCATCACCCACCAGGTGCTGCCAGGTCCCTGGGCAAAAACAATCCCGCGAACGGGCTTGCTTTTGCCTGAAGCAGGAGTAACCCAGACTGCCTTTCCTAATATATTTTTCATGTGTACTACAGGGACTTTATCTCCTTCTACAGTCCGTAGTATTTCTGATTGGGCAGGCCTGGCTCGATTGGTTGATCCCCTGGTGTTGACCAACCAAGTGGCTTTTGCTAAATGTGAATCCCAGTTTTTAAAGGTTCCACCACCAAGTGCCTTTAGTGTAGTTTTTAGCAAACCATTGTACCTTTCAATTTTCCCAGAGGCTGGTGCATGATATGGAATATGATATACCCACTCAATACCATGTTCTTTGGCCCAATTGTCTATAATACTGTTTTTGAAATGAGTACCGTTGTCTGATTCAATTCTTTCTGGAGTACCATGTCGCCAAAGGATTTGCTTTTCAAGGCCCAAGATAGTATTTTGGGCTGTAGCATGAGGTACGGCATATGTTTCCAACCATCCAGTGGTTGCTTCCACCATTGTAAGTATATAACGCTTACCTTGACGTGTTTGTGGAAGTGTAATATAATCAATCTGCCAAGCTTCTCCATACTTATACTTTAACCATCGCCCCCCATACCATACAGGCTTTAACCGTTTCGCTTGTTTGATTTTGGCTCAAATCTCACATTCATGAATAACCTGTGAAAGAGTGTCCATAGTTAAATCCACCCCTCGATCGTGAGCCCATTTCCATGTTGAATCTCTACCTTGATGCCCTGAAGCATCATGGGCCCACCGAGCTAGGAAAAGTTCACCTTTATGTTGCCAGTCCAAGTCCACCTCAGCTGCTTTAATATTAGCAGCTTGATCTGATTGTTGGTTGTTTAGATATTCCTCAGTGGCTCGACTTTCAGGCACATGAGCATCTACATGGCGAACTTTCACAGGCAGGCTCTCTAGCCGAGCAGCAATGTCTTGCCACAGTGTGGCAGCCCAAAATGGGTTTACCTCTGCACTGCCAGTTGGTTTTCTTCCATTGCTGTAGCCACCACAAGGCATTTGCTGCCATCCATGAATCAGTATAAAGTATTGGCCACTTCTCTCGTTCAGCAATGTCCAAAGCCAGCTGGATGGCTTTCACTTCTGCAAATTGACTAGATTCACCTTGTCCTTCAGTGGCTTCTGTAACTTGTCGTGTGGGACTCCACACAGCAGCTTTCCACCTTCGATGTTTTCCTACAAGACGACAGGATCCATCTGTGAACAGTGCATACTGCTTATCAGCCTCTGAAAGCGTATTATACGGTGGTGCTTCTTCAGCACGTTTTACTTCCTCCTCATCTGGAGACATCCCAAAGTCTTTACTTTCTGGCCAGTCTGTAATCACTTCTAAGATCCCTGGGCGATTGGGATTTCCAATTCGAGCTCGTTGCGTGATCAATGCAATCCATTTACTCCACGTAACTTCGGTTGCATGATGTGGAGAGGGAACAGTCCCTTTGAACATCCAGCTCAGCACCGGCAGTCAAGGTGCCAGGAGGAGCTGTGGTTCAGTGCCGATCCCTTCTGAAGCAGCTCGAACTCCTTCGTATGCTGCTAGTATCGCTTTTTCAGTTGGAGTATAGTTGGCCTCAGATCCTTTGTATCCTTGACTCCAGAAACCTAAGGGTCGACATCGGGTTTCTCCTGGTGCTTTGTGCCAGAGGCTCCAGGTAAGTCCATTATCTCTGGCTGTGGTGTAGAGCACATTTTTAACATCTAGTCCAGTCCAAACTGGTCCAAGGGCCACCACATGAGTTATCTCACGCTTAATTTGTTCAAAGGCTTGTTGTTGTTCTGGGCCCCACTCAAATTGGTTCTTTTTACGAGTCACTCGATAGAGAGGGCTCACAATCTGGGTGTAGTCAGGAATATGCATTCTCCAAAAACCTACAATGCCCAAGAAAGTCTGTGTCTCCTTTTTATTAGTAGGTGAAGACATTGCTACAATTTTGTTGATCGCATCCATTGGGATCTGACGACGGCCATCTTGCCATTTTATTCCTAAAAACTGGATCTCTCGTGCAGGTCCCTTGACCTTGCTTCGTTTTATGGCAAAACCAGCATCCAAAAGAATCTGAATTATTCTCTCACCTTTCTCAAAGACTTCTTTCGCTGTGTCGCCCCATACGATGATGTCATCAATATATTGCAAGTGTTCTGGAGCTTTACCTTGTTCCAGCGTGGTCTGGATCAGTCCATGGCAGATGGTAGGACTGTGTTTCCACCCCTGGGGCAAGCGATTCCACGTGTACTGAATGCCTCTCCAGGTGAAAGCAAACTGCGGCCTGCACTCTGCTGCTACAGGAATAGAGAAAAATGCATTAGCAATGTCAGTTGTGGCATACCACTTAGCTGCCTTTGACTCCGGTTTCAAATTGCAATTCTAACATGTCAGGCACAGCAGCACTCAGTGGTGGTGTAACTTCATTCAGGCCATGATAGTCTACAGTCAGTCTCCACTCGTTACTAGACTTAAGCACTGGCCAGATTGGGCTGTTAAAAGGTGAGCGAGTCTTACTGATCACACCCTGGCTTTCCAATTGACGTATCAACTTCTGGATAGGAATCAAAGAGTCTTTGTCAGGCACAGCAGCACTCAGTGGTGGTGTAACTTCATTCAGGCCATGATAGTCTACAGTCAGTCTCCACTCGTTACTAGACTTAAGCACTGGCCAGATTGGGCTGTTAAAAGGTGAGCGAGTCTTACTGATCACACCCTGTCTTTCCAATTGACGTATCAACTTCTGGATAGGAATCAAAGAGTCTTGATTGGTGCGATATTGCCGGCGATGCACTGTCGTGGTAGCAATTGGCACCTGCTGATCATCAACCATCAGCAGTCCTACAACAGAAGGGTCATCTGAAAGACCAGGCAAATCAGACAGCTGTTCAGTTTTTTCAGTGTCCACAGCTGCTATACCAAATGCCCACCTATACCCTTTTGGGTCCTTAAAATACCCTCTCCTGAGGTAGTCTATGCCAAGGATGCATGGAGCATCTGGACCAGTCACAATGGGATGCTTTTGCCAGTTTTTTCCAGTTAGGCTCATTTCAGCCTCTACAACAGTCAGTTCCTGGGATCCCCCAGTCACTCCAACAACATTAATGGATTGTGTTCCTTGATAAATAGAAGGAATTATTGTGCACTGAGCACCAGTGTCCACCAAAGCTTTGTACTCATGGGGGTGTGTTGTACCAGGCCATTGTATTTGTACAGTCCAATAAACTCTCCTATGCCTTTCCTCCACTTGGTTGGAGGCAGGGCAGCTCTAATTTCTGTTTTGCACAGTCTCTGGGTGTGAATTAGAGGTTCCTTCAAGAGCATCAGAATCTTTTCTGCCCCTTTTGTAAACTGGAGCAGCCACCTTCCTAGGAGTTTTTCCTTTTATTTCATGTACTCGTTCTTGAAGTTCTGAGGTAGGTCTTCCATGCCACTTATTCATGATTTCTCCCTGCTCATGTAGGAAGAACCACAGTGAACCTCTTTTTGTGGGCTGCCTCTGTCCTCTCTCTCTCAATTTGAAATGCCTTCTCCTAATAGATGAAACATAGGTTTGTACAGGTTGTGAATGGTATGTGTCTTCTCTGAGTTCTTTGATTTCTTGCAACAGCTATTCAAACCGGTCATCAGATTTTTCACACAGTTTCTCCACAGCAGAGACACAAGCCCGTAGAGAACCAGCAAGGCTGTCCTCAAAGTTCCGGAGCTGCTCAATCACTTCAGTAATATTTTGTACACCTCCAGCTGTCCAGACCATTCCTGCCAATGACTTAGCATATGCAGGTGGTGCACTTTGTACAAATCTGCGCCACAGAGGTCGTGTACAGTTGATTCTATCTGGGTCTGTCCCCTCTTGGCTGTTTGGTCCAAAATAGATGATCTTTCGCACAGCTAATTCTCTCAGGAACTGGATACCTCTCTCCATAGTATTCCATTTCCCTAACTTGGATATACAGTCTTCCTTGTAGGGAAATCTTACTTTCACAGCTGCCAGGAGTCGGGTCCAGAGGGTAGTGGCTTTAGACTCTCTTGAAATTGCCCTATCAATGGTGGAATCTTTTGATAGAGAACCCAGCTGCCTGGCTTCACCACCTTCCAATTCAATTGTTTCTGCCCCATTGTCCCAGCATCGGAGCAGCCAGGTTAAAACATTCTCGCCTTCATGACGACTAAAGTCTTCTCGCAGATCTCTCAGCTCACCTGGAGAAAAGGACCGAGTGGTGGTCACTTCATCTCCTCCCTGTGCTGATGATGACCCTTGGGCTGATGTTGGTCCTGTGCCATCACCTGTTGCACGGGTAGTCTTTCTACTGACTTTCTTACAACCGGCAACTGATGCTGATATGGGTTTACCATAATTTGATTCATTTCCAGAGTCTGAATGACTGTCACAGTGATTGCTGTGGTTACAGCAGCAACAGTGAACAATGTGTGAAGAAGAGGGGGCTGCCTTGTTAGCCTTTGAGGCTGGAGAAGTAATGTTATCTGCAGCGACCTTGGCAGAGGAACGCTGCGGAGGAGCTGTAGCTTCAGCCTGCGAAGCCGCCGTTGGGGGGGCAGTGGCTGCAGCGGCAGCTTTTGCTGTTTTGCTCTTTCTCGAGCGGCTAGGAGTGCTTTTTGCTAAAGCTTCCGAAGACGCACCACAAATCTCAGGACAACAAAGAGACGCAAACCTCCTGTTGAACCCCATTTCTCTTAACAGTAACAGAAACTGACACACATTCAGCAAACCAGATAACACCATCACAGTTCTATCAAAACTCCAAGGATATTCAAAGCTCTCTAAAACATTTGCGAACTGTCCCAGAGAAAAAAAGAAAGTATTGTTAGTCAGCCTTTCTAAAGCTTCGCTCAACCAATTAGCAAACACAGAGCCATACTGCTCTTTAATCTCTCCCAGAGGCTTTTCAAGGTAAAGCAGAAATTAGTAGAAATACATTAGCGGATGCAGTATAATGAAATAGACCAGTGACAAACCAAACAGTATCATCATGACCATTGTCCAGTTCCTTGTTGTTATATGATGAATACTTCGATTTAAAAAGAAGGCCCAAAACAGATATGGAATCAGTGAGCACAATGTAGAAAATAACTGATACAACTTATGCCATAACATCTTTAAATCAGTGTAATTCACTTTGCCTTAATACAACTAAATAATATCCAAAGCAAACAGATCCGCGAGTATCACAACTCTATGAGTTGGCACCGTGCCAAGAAAATTGAAAGGTACGTCAGAGCAGTAGAAAAGACAAAAATCTTCAAATTTACCCCTTTCTCTTGCTCCACGTTAGGCGCCAATTATCTGTCAAGGGTTAAGATTGCGGGGTGACAATAAAACCCTGGCAGATGTATTGTTAACCTCCTCTCCCCCCGCCACTTCCCCCTTTTTGCCCCTCCCACTCCCCCCTTCCCACTCTGGACAGGCAATCGGGAGAGAAAGAAGGACAGAGAGAAGAGAGTTGGAAAAATTAACAATGTTTTACTAATGCTACTAATAAGAATAGAGAAAATAATACAAAATATACAAAACCAATCTTGAAAGTCTCAGCAACTGCAGAGCCGGCAACCGAAGTCCTGAATTACACTCTGCAGCCAGCTGGAGCTGGATTCAGTCTGTCACTAGGCCTCAGTTCGCAGGGACGACTAGCAAGGTCCTCTCCTAATGTCGGCCGTAAGCAGTAGGGAAAAAAGCAAAGGCAAAAGGGACGAGATCCTCGTGATCTCTCACTTTTATATGAAGTATTCACGTGAATGGATTGTTATACACAGTTGGTCAGTTTCTTGGTCACCGGTTTCTCGTTGCCCCTCTCGTGAGATGTCCATCCATGCTTATCAATAAGTTTGCATTCCATTGCTAGGTTTACCAAAACATGTGTCTGGTTCTCCAGGAAAATGCAGTTAATATGAAGGCTTTAGCTGACAGGCAAAATTCACTGAAAGAGAAACTTGTTTTTAACAAAACCAGGACAATTCAATAAAATTTTAAGAAAATGGCAGGAGGAAGTGCTTGAGGTAGCTATTAATGTAGTCCTATTATGCAGTTTGTAGTAATGTTTCTTTTTCCTTCATATATAATATCTATAGGAATAAATTCAAATCTCGCTGTGCCATATCATATTTGCAAGAGGTATTAATCAATTAATTCAACATCTGCCTTAAATTAGGGGTTTAGGATAAATTGGTTAAGACTGTCAGATGAGACAGACTAAAATAGATGACCATTTACCAGTGGTAAGCACCACTAGTAAACCTGGAAAAAATAAATATGTTTTTTTTTTTTTTACATCCTGGCTGATGGGGATGTGTACTTTTGGATCTCATCAGAATATTGTCATTGAAGTTAACAAGCACTGAATCAATTTATCTTGGTTCAGGGGTAATCAGCTCTTCAATTCCAGAGGGCTTACTGGTTTCATCATTAGATTTTTTTTCTTTTTTCCTGCAAAATAATGCTACAGTAATTAAAGTATCTTTGCAGTCTCAGCACTTGCTGTCTTTGCCAGACTAAAGCCATTACTGTTGTGTGATCTGTATTTTTTTATTCTGAGTACTTACATTAAACAAGCAGTTACTTCTTTTACTATTTCCTGAACTCCCTCGTAAGAACTCAACAGTGAATTTATTCTAAATCTCAGTGTTTCTGCCATAACTGCCAAAAGTCACCTTGTTGCTACGTTCCTAATATCTGCCTAAAAAGCTAAGTTATGTGGTGTGCCTTGGTAGTTAACACAGAAGCTGTTTGGAACCCCACAGAGTGAGGGGACAAGGGGTAAAATTCAGTCTTGGGAAACAAGAGAGTATCTAATGGAGAGAGCAAAGGGGCTGTATTTCCCTTTCCTTTTCCACTCCTGGGTAATACCTTGTGCATCATCTACTAATCCTTGCTGCACAACTTTACAGACTAAATACATTAAGGACTGTAAGAGGAATTATCTGTCTTAGCCTGGGCCAAGGTAGCTAAAGCTTACATCGTTGTAGCGATTTTAACAGCAATAGTATGACAAGAAGTAAGTGATCAGGTAACTTTTAACATGTATAGTATTTGTGGCTTTTCTGATCAGGCCGTGGGAAACCTGATGGAAACGGAATTATTATTTAGGAAGTGCCTAGTTGTGAGATGTACCAAAGTAAACAAAGGCATCCATTAATTACTATTCTAATATTCTTCTGATGTTTCTTCTTTTCCTGTTTCTAATTGCAGTGTAACAGAGGAAGTGAAAGGAATGCAGGTAAAGTGTTTAAGAAAATAAGTGCCATAGATTATCTTATCCAAAGAGTCTTGACTTAATAGAAGACATCCTAGTTTTATGCCAAACTCTCTAGGATACTCACTGTTTTTTGTGGGGGGAACCACACAAAACCAATAATGTTCATAATTAAAAGCTTCAGTAAATACATTATAATTGATATTGCTGCCATCACAAGTTGTTTAAAATAATCTCACCTGATCAATTAAACAGATAGCTTGTTGTTGTATATGTCAGTTTCGGCAGATGTTCATTGAATCTAAAAATTCCAGCCCTAAGTTACATGGATGTTCAAGTGGAGAGATTTGGAAGTTGCTAACTTTTTGAAATAATTAGATAAGCAGGCATATCAAAAAATGAGTGTTAAAAGAATCTCATTAAGTTGCATGATGAACTATCAAAAATTTAGCAGATTATTCTGTATACTGAATGAATCAGGCTGCCTGCAGGAAAAGGTTCATTAGAGACCAAGTATCACGATGAAAGTCAAATCAAGACTGCACAGCTAAGTGTAATTCTGATACTACTTAGGGTGATGTATGCCATATGAAGATTTTCTCATTGTTCTGAATAGGTCCTGTATGTTCCAATAAAATACAAGTTTTTACTGGAATAAATGTTTGGGGGGGAAAGCTGATGTGTAGTACAGCACAGATATTTTGGGCTTTATTTTCTTAAGGCTTTGCAGTCTTTTTTTTTCTTTTTTTTGGTGTTGCTTATTTCATGACATTCATCTAAGAAACCCTTAGCTGAACATCTGAGGACAAAACACAATCTAGTGTCTCTGTCTCTCTATAATCCTACCAAAAAGGTTTTCCACACAGGCTTCAGGTATATTTTGAATAAGCGTATAATTAAAACGTTGAGCTGGGAAGGGTCTGATATAAAAAGATTCTGATGGTCCAGACCTTTGCCTCCAGCTTTTAGAAAATATATGCCGAAGGGTCTGAAAACTACAAAAAATGACTGGTTACAATCTGTGGTAAAACTCGGAAATTAAGCATCCAGCAGTTAGGTTTTTTAAAAGATACAGTGTTGGAAGTCTTTCAGAAGTAAGTTTTTGTGAATCTTTGTGTGTTGACCTAAGGTCTGAACACCTTAGAAGTTCTTAGTGAAGGAATTGACTTGGAGTTTATTTAATGCTATGAAGACTTGATCTAATTAATTTTAAATGTACTGCATCACAAATAAGGTAGAAAAGCAAAAAAACCTGATGTCTGTCTTATTTTTTCCAACTTTGAATATAATTTGAGCAAAGTCTTTATTATTTAGTTATGTTTTAAGTTATGCTAGGGAAGATATATTTAAATGAACATTGAAGGCGTTAACAGCTTTTGTTATGAGGAAAAACCTGCTTTTACAGATTAGTATTTATACCTGTATATTTATATATGCTATAAAAGATGGAATCTCATAGATTTTGTTCAATTTAAGAAAATCATATATTGTATTGTCTTTTTTTATTTGAAATGCAAAAGTAAATGGAGTGAGCATTTGAAATGGCTGATTATGGTTGGTGTAACCCTTTAAAAAAAAAAAACGGCTCTGGCTATGGATTATTAAAGCTACGGTGCACATTTTACCTGTTCTTCTATATTCTTAAGTGGGCCTGATATGTATTTTCATTTAGGATACATGAAGTTCTATTCTATTAATGGTGAACATTTAAAATATCTTTATGAGATCCAAATACTTATTAGTGAACCCTTTGTTTAGTGACAGTCTTGAGTCGGGTAAACATAGCTGCTTAAGCACATGTACTATTTTTATTATTTAAGTCACATGCATTCAATCATGCTGTATTTGACTAGAACATTGTTCTGTCACTTATCTGCTCTTTCTATCAGTCCTATGTAAGTTCTCCATTTGCAAAATGTCAATGTTAAATATTTTTCCAAGTAAGAGTATATACAAATGATGAATTAATGAGTTCGGGTATAATATTGGTCTATGACTTATCAAATTGAAATAGAATTATTTTGTTCCTCCTGTGCATGCTAAGAAATGTCAAAGCAACATAACAGTGATTTTGAGGATGGACATTCAACGGGACATCAGGTATGGGCACCGCATTCCGTCTACTGTTACAAACCCTCTTTAGGAAAAGTATTTATGTACTCAAAAGTTGAGAAAATAATCATGAACAGGTGATCCTGTACTATACCTACAGATTTTTAAAGGCCTGCTCATTGCTAAATTGAATCACTTTGTTCTCCTTAAGTAAGAACTTCTGAAAAAAAAAAAAAAATAAAAATGAGGTCTTAAAGTATTTTGCTGCAGTTCCACTGCAGCTCTTCAAATTTTTAGATACCTTATTAAACAATTGTTTTGTAGTTCCCCTCATGTAGTTGCATTATTTTAGGAAACATGTGTCTTTACTTGCTAGGTGCGCAGAATCATAGAATCATTTTGGTTGGAAAAGGCCCTCGAGATCATTGTGTCCAACCATTAACCTAAGTCTGTCACTAAACCATGTCCTTAAGAAGTTCATCTACACATCTTTTGAATGCTTCCAGGAATGGTGACTCCACCACTTCCCTGGGCAGCCTGACAACCCTTTCTGTGAAGAATTTTTTCCTAATATCCAACCTAAACCTCCCCTGGGACAACTTGAGGCCATTTCCTCTTGTCCTATCACTTGTTACCTGGGACAAGAGACCAACACACTCCATGCAACAGCCTCCTTTCAGGGTTGTAGAGAGCGATAAGGTCTCCCCTCAGCCTCCTTTTCTCCAGGCTAAACAGCCCCAGTTCCCTCAGCCGCTCCTCATCAGACTTGTGCTCCAGACCCCTCGCCAGCTTCGTCACCCTCCTCTGCACTCTCTCTAGCACCTCAATGTTTTTCTTGTAGTGAGGGGCCCAAAACTGAGCACAGTATTCAAGGTGTGGCCTCACCATCGCTGAATACAACAGACTGGTTAATATAGCTTATGCTACCAGGTCTTAAAATTCCTTTAATGTTCTTTTAAGGAATCTCCTGAGACTTCTGGTGTGAATACATCTGATACAGGTGGGTGTTTTCATTTACTTTTTAGATATTTTTTTTTGCTTTTTGAAACTTTTATTACTCATGATCTGGTATACTCATACTCTGGTATATATTAGGTGCTTCACACGCATAGCTGTCACCAAGGCAGATGATTGCTTCCTTCTTGAGGGAAAACCGAAAATAGCAATCATCTGAAATTTGTCCTCCTGTCATTTGAGAGTGTAATTTCAAATATGTAATTTAATGATAAAATAATTTCTGCAAAGTTAGAAAATGTAACCTTGTGTTTTCTCAACCCGTGTAGTGAAATACAGGAAACGAATTTCAGAGGCGTCTGTAGCTTTGCTTCTTTAAGTGTCCTTTGTGTCTTTTGCACTCATGGGATAAATGAGTGATGCAGTTCAGACTCTGGTAGCTTCATAGCAGTGTGCGATAATATGATTATCCACTCCTCCTCCTCCTCTTGTAAATGTTCTATGAAGAGACTGGAGAGGATTTATTTTTGTGTGTGTGTGTGTTTGGGTTTTTTTAATATACAAATGGTTAGCAATAGGACATGCCAACTCTTAAGAAAAAAGAGTATTTCTAGCTGCTTTAGCTAAAATTTTAGTTTTAGCAGGTTTTTTCCATCTTTAGTATTCATTCAGAGACACTTCTTAGCGAAGGCAGTGTTTCTTCCAGGTTTTATACAGTACTTTTGTTCTGAAAGTATGCAAAGCCTATCAACAGCAGGTACAAATAAACCAAACAGCTCTCACCTGTACATGAAAGTATTGGTCTTCCCTTAATTGGGAAAATTATTAGGTCTACCTCCTTTGGTTTCACAGGAAGTAGCATGGCAAAGTACAGTGATATGTGAACAATTCCCTGTATCTGTTAGGGTAGTATCACAGAATAATTAATTTGGAGAGAAAGGGGAAAGTTCAATCTGCATTGTATATTTATCTAAGTGTATTTAACTTCAGAAGATTGTATCAAAGTCAAAACTTAATAATTACAGTTACCTCCCTACTAATATGTTCAACTCTTCTGTAAGATATCTCTTTTAGGTAGTGATATCTCTTTTAGATAACATTGTATTGAGTGCATTTCCAGTGAAATAACTTCCTGTATTATTGGTCAAATTTTTCAGAGAGAAAGGTGGAAGTTTTCATTTTTTCTCTCTCTCCTGCACTTGAGCAACAAAGGTGTTCCCGAATTTCTCTTTTGGCCCTTAAAAACACTTCAGGGATCCCTGGAGCAGATACTTGATTTTTTTTTCTGTTTTGTGCCGTGCCGTGATCCTCTGCTAATAACGTTCTAGTGATTTGAAGTATGGTTGACAATACATTGAAAACATATTTAAAATTACACTTTTGTGATGTTTCACACCTAGAAGGATATTCAGTTTGTATGCAGATCAACTTGTTGTATGATACAACCTATTTCTAAGAACTTGTAATTGACATGATGGAGTCAACCATTCTTGGACACTTGAGTTACCTTTATAAAAGAACCTCTCATTTCTATAGCAGTCTAGTAATTTCTGACCGTTTAGGGAGCAGTGTGCCAGATGTGTGGCCAGTTCTACTGGATAAAGAATACTGAATGGCAGAAAGTCATGTGGGAAGAAACTTTGATAATCTGACAAGTATGGGTTTCAGTTCTAATAAAACAATTCTGCTGGGGTCAGGTAAACTGTCAAAGACGACCCTCCGTTTGCTAAACATTTTCACCAGATGATGTGAAATTGTGTTGTTTCCCACAAAGATACAGTTTCTTTCATATGTGTCTTTATTTTAGCTCTATGGCAGCAGGTGTCCACAAAGCTTTAGGTGACGACTGCAGTGACAGGGGACAAAAATGGAAGATGGGATAAGTTGGAATATATTTTCATTCGCTTTTTGATAATTTAGGGATAGTGTCAAGAGGCAGTGATGTCGTAGGTATCATAACCAGATCTTTCACTCTTTTTTTCCATTTTCAGGGGTATTCTCCTTTCCCCTTTCCCTCCCTGTGATGAACACGATCATGGGACAACGATATAACAGCCAGGGAATTTCAGAAATGAGAACTTAGAATGCAGCTACATGTTTTCTGATCATGAAAGACTAAGGCTTTAGCTAGTGATGAATTGGAAGGTCTGATACACCTAGCAAAGAAATGCTTTATTGTGTTTCATTCACAAACATACCACATAGAATACCTAAAAATTAAGTTGGAAGATTTGGACTTGCTTTTTAATATTATTAAGTCTGTCTTATTTCTTGCCTTGGCAGTTCTAAGGCAGTCTTGACAAGAAGCAACTAGGAAAAGGAAGCATAGTAGAGGGTCCTCACTGTCTTTGTTGGGAAATTTAGGAATGTAGTAGGAAATAAGTGGGAACGATACCTTAATTAATAGTGAATCTTGCCGTTCAGTACTTAGAAAATATTTCCCATCTGAAATTGTTAGCGTAAATCTTGAAGAACTGGTTGCAAACAAGTTATCTCCACTCTTTGTTCCACTCATGCCACTTAGGACTCTATAAGCCATGCTTTTAAATTTGACTTGAAATGGAAAGGTAATACAGATAAACAGTTTTAGTGTAGAAAAGAGTTTTCTAAAATGAAACCTGTTAGCAAATGAGTCATACAGGGTGTGTTTAAAAACATTTCTGCTTTGGTTTTGAGTTCAGCTAGGTTTTATTTAGTATTTATTTTCAAATTGTAGGTGAAGAAAGTGATACCGATACAGTTTCAGTAAGAAGAAAATTTCAAGACATTCACTTACAGGTAAAAATTTCTGATGTCTAACGCAACGGAATAATTTTATGTTCAATAGACGTGATTGAATTATTTGAACAGCTTACATATGCCTGTGGTGTTGATGCAGTCAGCAGAAGACTCCATGTAGCCTGCATATTAATGCGTATTTTCAGCAAGTATAACAAGACAGAGGTTCAATAAATAATGTCATGAAGGCCAATATGAAGTAATATTTTGTCTTGGTATTATTAGTATACCAGAGAAAGCAATACAATGTATTGCATAGAACAGGCAACTCTGAGAAAGGCTACGATAGGTATGGAAAAAGAATAACCAGATGAATCACAAAATGAAAAAACTTATAAAAATATGGTCATTCACCTGAGAGCCTAACAAAAACAGGTAACATGGTGTTTTGTTTTAAAAAAAAATAAATAAATCTGAGATAATGGCTACCATAACAAAAGCAGACTGGAATATCCTGCTGTTGTTTCCCAAACTAGACTATGGGCTACCCAGAGTAGTTACACTGATGCGGAAAAGTACAGTACACATTGTGTGTGTGCAGCCATACTAATCCTGTGTTCTGCTTGCTCAAATACCAATTACGAAAACTGAATTTACTGTCCTTGCTTGTTCAGCATAGTGCTAGGCATTGTCATGTCTCTGACAACAACTAATACAAACCACTTCAGAAAGCAAGAGTTTCACTAATGGAAAACATTTGCCGTTTATCACCAAATGCTTTTAGATTTTACATAGAGGTGAATTACAGAGTAGGCCTTAATTTGTATATGAACTCAGGGAATATTAATAATATATACATGAAGATTTGCAGCTGTAATTACCAGTGATTTGTAACCTAACACTAGGACTCTTTTTTTTTTCTTTGTTGTTTGGGGTTTTGGGGTTTGTATTTATCAGTAGGTCTTCTGAGCCAGTGTGTGCTTTTTGCTGCATCAAGAAACTAGCTATTTATCTCTTTTTTTTTTTTTTTTAATATGTCTTCACATAAGGTTCCCTCTTGGGCTATTTTTAGCATAAAATGTCTTCATTAAAAATAAGTTCATGCAGGTTGGGTATCCTCATCTGAATAACAGTAGTTTGAAACAAATCTAAGTAATGTTGTTTGGATTTGTCAGTGTCAGTATCTTCTGTGTTTTGAATTTAACTTTTTTGGTTTTTCTCCTCCCCCACTAAGATTCTGTATGTACGTGATGGGAAAATACAAGAGAAAGTAAAAGTGGATGTGATAGTTCAAGACAATGTTAGAAAAAAGAGAGTTTAAGCTTTATTTTGGGTTTGGGGATAAGGGAGATTAGGGGCACGAAGGATTCTGTTAAATGGTACGGCTTCTGCTTCCTACTCAAGTTGCCAGGGATGTATAAATTATCCAGGTGTATATATACATATATGTATATATGTCCATGTATGGATTCTCATATTTGGGAAAGGGATTAAACTATGACACATAACGTAGAAGTTGCAAAAATAAATAGCCTTTCCAAGATTAAACTGCTAACTCTTAAATTGTTACTGAAGTCTGACTAGACATTTTCTTCCTTGTCTGAAACTTACGAAGGCCCTTAGGACCATAACTATACAGGACCTATTATAGTAAGGAGAGAGTAGAAGTCACAAATAAGGTTTGGTTGTTACTTCTAATGTGCAAAAAATTGAGGAAAAAAAGTGCAAAAAATTGTGTCTTCTGTTTGTTTTTCTGTTTGTTTTTCAAGGTTCGTCAAAAGGTCTGCATTTAGCTTCACCAATGCAAGAACTGATTGGTACAGCTAAATCTTATGTAGGTTGGTCAAATATTTTAGTTACAAAACATGTTTCTATTAAAATTCATTAGCAATATTTAATGTATTGAAAACACAGAGGCACTGTTTATCTGGCAAACAATGCAGCAATGAAAACCTGTGGGACCCAGCCACATCACTGATGTATTTGCTGTAGGGATACAAACTCCTCATGAGCATTCACATACCTGAAATAAAATGTTGAAAGCAGATAATTGTTGAGAACGGGTTTTTATTTAGAACATATATTTTGTCAGAACACAGAATATAACTGTCAAATTCACTGAAACATATAAAGTTTTATTGAACAATCCACTCTGTGAGCTATGTAGAAAATTTAACATAGCAGGCATATAACAAGTCATAGCGCCTAATACTGCATTTCAATCATCCATCCCAGCTTAGAATTTTTCATGTAGTGTCAATACCCTTATAAAGCACAAACAGGCAGGAATCCAGCAAAAAGAGCTTGATTCTCATCTTACGACTAATATGTTAAGAATCAAAGCTTATTAGCAGATAACAAGAAAATACTGATCACACTGTTAGAACAAACACTACTAACTACAAAATTTAAACTTTGCCATAGAACGGAACCCTGATTCCCTGCAATACCTGATGAAGCCAAAGGACTAAGCGCCCTGTCAGAAGGGATGAACCAGTCCTGAAGACTTACATTACAGGTAAGCATAAAACAGGACTAACTGCATGACACGTACATAAAATACATCCCTGATTCTTGGAAGAAGAAAGAAAAACAAAACAAACCCAAACTTTATAAAGCAAAGTTTTTTCTGTAGCAGTCCATGAATGCTCCTTGGTGGGTTTCAACCAGGAAGTCACCCAAGCGATTGCTGGGATTTGTCATCTTTACCCACAGTGTAGCTTAATTTTCTGGATACCCTATAGAAAAGAATGGTTAAGATTACAAAGTAAATTACACAAAAATACTATGCCTGCCAAAACTCTGATGAACAGAATGAAATTGAAACAAATCATCAAAGCAAGATATCTGAACATCTTGACTGTAAACAGCAGCAGGACTCCTTGTCCACATTCCTATGTGCTCTCAGCTAGAGAGAAAACTTTTCATCCTATGTCATTTTAATGTCTCCGTAATGCTACTCTCTTAACCTAAATTATATAAGTATCTCTTAAACTTCCCGATGTAAGCTCGGAATGTATTCACCAATAGCTAAAAAGGAAAGATACAAGTGAGAATGTAATTATTTCCTTGCATATTACTTAAGAAATGGCATATTTTGAACCATTTTGGTTTACATCTGACAACTCAGTATAGCACTATAGCTGTACAACAGCAGTCACACAGAGCTCAAGAAAAGTTTTAGTTATGAACATTTCTTTTTCTGAAATACGTCTTTCATAATCACCTTCTCCAGAAAGGCTATCAAGTTTGAGACAGGAAGACAATACAGGTTTCTTTCCACCACCATTCATTACAAATGCAGCATTTTGCCACGTGGCTTAAGCATAAAACTTCTGAGGGCTCTGTAGCCATTAAACAAGAGCTTCACTCCTTGGAACCATATACAAGAACGACACACTACAGGCCCAAGGAAGCTTGTCAGCTGGCAGTCCATCTGAGTTATATCTAAAATAATAAATGCGTCTACAAGGAACAGAAAGAAGGACTAGAGTAGCTATTCAGTCAAGCCATCTTACTACCTTACGTTCACTGGCCAGCCATGCTGAAGTCTGGCTAGTTTTGTCCAGACACTTACCTCCCAGTGTTTGAGTCTGCAGGTCTGATTAGCTTGGGCTTTCCCAAGCATCCGATCTGATTTTCATTCTAGAAGGACACATGTAAGCAACAGCCTCCACACCTTTAATATAGACGTAAAGCACCAAGAATTTCTTTTGGATTTTCTTTTTGAGGAAGAACTTACCTTTTGCGACAGTACTGTGCATTTCTGGGACTGCTGTAATTCTTCACTGCACTAGGCCAACCAGAGTTGGTACCTGCAATCCCAGATTCTGGTGGTAGAAAACAGTAGTATGAAAAGGATAAGAACAATGCTGAGTAGCATGGACACTACTGTATTTTGTTAAAATGTTAGCCTGTTAAGATATGGGTAATACTTCACTGGCATACTTCAATGAGCAAGTTTCCTTACAAAAATATTCTAATGCAAAAGGTGCTGGCAAAACTTAATTTCCAATACATTTTGCACACTGTACTTAAGTATAAGCTATATTTCTGCAAAAATGCTTATGCCATTAGAAAAACGTAGAAGGAACTGCTGATACCAGAAAAAAAAAAAAACATAATACATAAAGTATTAGTTAAAATTTGAGGAAGGCAAAATAAACAGATGTCCACCTCAAATAAACAAATTATTTACAATTAACCATCAATGAAAATGCAACAAGGCAAGAAACATGCAAAGAAGTACATTTCTTCTGCTATTTTCTTCTTGTATACCAGTTGACAATATTTCAAGGCATCTTCTTCAGTATTTTCCTTTACATGTTAGTTGTTATCTTGATGACAAGGTTCATAAAAATAAAACAAACATTTTACTTAGTAGGAAAAAAAGTTCATGTCATGTTACAGACATGCTTTAAACCAAAATTAGATTTTAAAAAGAAAATCAGAAGATTAGCATTTTTGAATCTTAAACTAAGCTAGTTTTGGTGGTGTGTTTTGAAAATTCTAAAATTCTACTGTCCTGAATTAGCAAAAGCCTTTTTATCCAGGCTAACAATCTAATTCACCTAAGCAAGTGACAGTAGCATGCAACAACTCAATTGCAAGTTTTTGTAAAGATGAAGAATCCAAACAAAAGCATGTGGTTACTCAAGTGTAGGATTAATAAAGTATGCATTTCCTGCTGAACAGGTAGATATGTAAAGTAAAAGCAACAGCAAATTTTAAATAAAATAGAAAAAAGGAAGGGAGAAAACCAATGGGTATAAGCAACACTTTAGTAGGAAAAGTCCCAGTTAACCTAAAGAAAAGCTTCTTAAATTGCTGTTTACATGTGATTCAGAAAACCCTTTTCTGTATAGATTCCTTAAAGGAACACTTGAACATACCCAACTGTTACTGAGGAAGAAGAGCTGTCACCTAGACAGCGGTCTATTGAGATTTGTAGATCTACCCTTGAAGAAGTGCTTGTGATTGCTAAAGCAGTAATTCATAAAGTCTCTGAAACTAACCTTGCAAGGAAGTACCAGGAACACCAAGAAAAGTTTTATCTGACGCAGCATGAAATCCAGAGCCCTGAGAATAAAGCATTAACAGATTACATCGATGGAAAAACTCATGTATTATGTCACAGCTTGCCTCAGAAGAAATGACTGGGAACCTGGAAATAAGGGCTGGATTTAATATTTAAATCCACAAGTCTAATGATTTCAGTAGAACCCGGTAAAGTTTAATTGGTTCGCCTCAATTCGTTCACCTACAAAGTGTTATCATTTCAGAAGGACACCACCTTAATTAACAGGCTCACTGACTGAGATTATTTAAACCAGTGACACAGTCTATTAAAACACAATCTATTATTGAGCATTGTATAACCACTTTCAAGGTTATTAAATATAGTGAACTTCCTCACATGATCCAGGAGACCTGATACGACTTATATTTTAGCAAATTAAAATCCCCCAAACCCCAAAGTTGTAAAACAACTCTACTGACCAAATAGCACAAGAAGTAAGCTGCCACTTGTTTAAAAAGCTTCCAGCTCTAATCTATTTTTAAGCCCTTTTCCAAATATCAAAGACTGCACAATATTATAGTTTTACAAGGTCCTTTAGTACCTGACTCTGGCAGTTGTGACTGTCAAAAATGCTGGGGTTACTGACAATGTATGGGTTCAAAAACCTCATGCCGTCGGTCTGAAGTTCAGCGTTTCTTCTGTGAGCAATCTGTTCACATTTTGTTGAAGATAGATAACGTTCCGGTATACCTCTCAGTCGCTTTACTGGTGAACAAAGAGGATCGTTTTGGAAATTCCCCAGTCTTTTAACTCTGGGAGATACAGATAAAGTTTGAACAGGCGAGTTAACCAGAGCATTTACAGTTTCTGACATCTGTACTCCTCCATACTTCTTTAAATTTGAAGCTCTCTGAAACCCAGGAAGTTTTGGAACACCCCCACTACACAATTGCTCATAGATCCTGTCAAATTCTCTATCACACTGTGTATGGGACCTCACAGAATGACTTAAATTACTCTTCACTAATCTTCCTTTATCTTCAAGGTTCTGTGAATTTGCAAGAGATCTTGTCAATGTGAAAGGCTTTTGGATTTCTTGGGGACACAGCTTGTAGGAGAGCTTTTCAAATGCATCATTGTATTTCTGGGGCATCTTTGAAGGACTCTGCTTTGTAGACAACAAGGAAAATAAGTGCTTGTGCTCGAAAGGAATTTGTCTTTCAGAAGTTATTTTTTCAGGATTTATGAGCAAAGTATTTGATGCTCTTGCAAGAGAACAGTTTGCAACAGGTGTAAAAGCATGACTATTGCCATAGGAACTGCAAGTAGATGAACACAACTCTGAGGTATCACCACAAGAAAAGTAATTTTTTTGAGTTTTACTCTCTTTTACCGGATGAAGTCCTGTTGACCCTGAACTGGCAGCAGACGTTACAAAACAGTATTCTGAAGGACACTGGTAAGCAAATTTTTCACTTTCTTTGCATTTTGGATTAAGTGAGACAGTAGTCTGTAACTCATCTTCAACTAGAAACGTCTCTCCCATTGCAGTTATAACATCAGGAAAAACAGTCCGTTTGGAGACTTTTGGGCCTTTTCTAGGTACTAAACTTGAGTCAGAGCAGTCCATTTTGATTTCATTTGTATCAATGTAAGAATAAGGTACCACACCAGACAACTTATTAATGGACCTCTTGTCATCACGAAGTTCTCTATTCTCATTTCCAAAAGTTTGATTCTGTATGTCTTCATGTCTACTGCTGCATATGCTAGGCTGTGCTCGCTTCAGTTTAGGAGGTCTGAACCCTCTTATTTTGACTAAGGTGACACTGAGCTTTGGTCTTCCAGAAGGGTGTCTTCTGTGCCTTAATTGTCCAAACATGTATTTTGACTCTTTTCTCCGAGTCTGCTTTGTCATGAGCCTTGTAAGTAACTCTAACATCCCTGGATACAAGTCTGCAAGAGTTACATTGCTCCAGGAGCATCCCTCATCTGCAGACTGGTATTCTTCCAAGATACTATCACACCAAGTTTTATTCAGTTCTGGGGAAGTCTGATGCCTGGGTATGGTGATTGTCTTTGTTGATATGGGAACATCAGAAAATCCTAACTGTGGAGGTCTGGATGAAGAACATTCATTTGACAATTCTACTTTCCTTCTGCAAACAGCAGCTTGGTTGCCTATTAAAAAAACCCAACCAAATTAATGACAAAACAAAACAAGAAGAAGAAAAAAAGCCCCAAATCTATTAGGGCACTTCCACTAATGTATATGACTTAGAAACAAGCCTTACTGTAATAGCATATTTCATTAAGCTTTTTTGCCAGGCTAAATGGATTATTAACATACAATCTATTAGGAAGAAAAAAATAAAAGGTTTTTCCTAACCATATTGATTTCACAGACTACAGAAGACAGAAAAAAAGAGATGTGTTGGAGCCCCTCCCCCCATCTTAAAATAGCTTGATAGATAGATAGACAGAGATCTAAAATGTTTTAATTGTAGAGGAAGACTGTCGGGGATTGGCTCAAGGAGCACAGACATGAGTCCACCAAGCAACTGTACGAGCAGAGCCCATTTTAGTTGACATAAGTAGGCCTTAGTTAGCTTGTCTATTAGGCCGTGGGAAAGGGGGGAACGGAAAAGTACTAACTAAGGCAGGGTCAGGATATTTTTGAAGAGACAAGAGTCAGAAGAATGTGGGATGCGCATAGCTAGCTAAACCCAAGTAGGTGGAGTAAGTAAATGTGCTTAGCCTATCAGATAGAGACAAGTATGCATAATTATGGTATTTGGTATAAATGCACGCTATCTCGGGCAATAAAGTTGAAGTATGCTTTATCACTCATATTGAGTCGGCTGCATTTCTTCCTCCGTCCGCTCGGGTCTGGAACTCTGATGGGATTTCTCTCCGTAATTGGCGCCCGAACAGGGAACCTGAAGCGGCGGATAGAAGCAAAAGGCGCCGGGAGAGCAGCGACCGGCGGGCAAGAGCGACCGAACACTGTGCTGCGGTGTGTCGACTCCGAAGCCTGAACCGACTGAAGTTCGCCAGTGCTGGGCTACAGGAAACAAGGGCTGCAAGAGGTCTCTTAATTTAGCAAGAGGTACCGTACTATAGTGATGAATAACGGAGAAATGGATTAAAATGATGAATAACGGAGAAACGGATTAAAATTATGAATAACAAAGAAATGGATTTAGACGTAGCCCTAGATTTATTACAAAGTTTTTTAGAAAAGCGGGGGGTTGATTATAGTTGCGTTAAACAGCTAGCTGGTCTAGTAGCAACGGGGAAAACTAAGGGGTGTTTTCAGGATCCTGATTTATTGTTTGATGAAGGAGAGTGGAGGAAATTGGGGAATGTGTTGTGGGATATGGTCATAGACGAGGATAAAACAGCTAAGAAACTGAAGAAACTGTGGAGGGAAGTAATTAATAATATTAAGCGTTATAAAGTGGAAAAGAATTTAGCCGCGGTAGCTTCACAGAAACTCGGCAAAATGGAGCCTTCCGCTCCGCCGATGGAAACGGGCATATCTGCGTTATCAGCGAAGAACCTTAAAAGACTACTAACTTGGTGCAGAGGCAATAGGTATCCTGCTGACCTGTCAGGAGTTTTTCAAATAGAGACTTGGAAAAAGATGGGAACTGTGTTGTGGAAGGCAATTAGTCACCGCGAAAGATATATTCTCGGCCTTGTAACCATCTGGAAACTGATAAATACTACAATGAAGCAATTAAAACCTGAAAAGACTGTTACGAGCATTAGTGACTCAAAACTTGAACTTTGGGACAGTATAGAGCAGAAATTATGGGATAAAGTCAGCAATGGACATACAGAAGCTAAATCATTAGTAACTACATGGAAGCTTGAACGGTCTGCTGCTGCCGGAATTTTTGCAGCGTTGCAGCCTGATAAGTATCCTGAAAGTTGCGGTGAAGTTCACCCGGTTTGTGTCTGCGATACCCTCCCTATTCAATCCCCTGCTGTGCTTTCGGCACCCCCGATGGTTCAGCAGTCCGGGGCGGGGGGAAGGAACAATGCCAAACGGTTAGCCTCCTGTACCATCATCTAACCCTGGTGAGAACAGCAAGTCCAGAGGATTGGTGTCAGACAACTTACTCAAAGAACCTGTGAAAGCTGAGAATGCTAAAGTCGTAAACAAGTGTACTATCAGTCCTTTTACCAATTTTACCAATCTGCTTTTCCTGCATTTTAACCCTCTAACTTCCACAAGAGAACAGAAGAAGTCACTGAAAATAGAACTGTTCAACAGAACTGTGTGACAGATTAGATCAGTTAACAGCAAGTGAATCTGACAGTCAGCAATGTGGTCATGATAATCGTGACGGGAAAGGGGGTGCTTCTGGGGACTCAGGGTATAAAACTTAGAAGTTAAGGAAGTACTGGTGTTGAAATTAGCAGTAGAGAATGCTAATGTTTGCTATCAACATGTTATTTGCGAGTTTTACAGTGCATATTATGTGCTGCTGTTTATTGCCTCTCTGAAAGTCAAGCAGCTTGTCAGGAATGTGAGTTAGTTGTTTTACTGGTTGTTGTTAGAATTGTTTCTTTGTGGTATAATTGCACCGTAAAACTTTCTCTCCACTTTTCCCACTCACGCTGCAAGCAGCCCTGGGCTTTTCCGTGGGGTCAGAAATTACTGTTTTCAGTCGTGTTCATAAAAAATCGGTATTGGGAGGTGTTTCAAAACACAGGGAAGCACTTGGAAATATGAGGAAAGAAGATCTTGTAAAATATTGTAATTAATGGTGGCTGCTGTATAAGTTAAATGATTGGGAAAAGTGTCCGGGGAATAGAATCTTGGAGTATAACACCTTATTGCAATTAATGTTGTTTTTAGGGTGAGAAGAGTAAGACAAAATAAATCCCTACAAGAGATCATTAAATCATTTCAGACAGCTGAGAGAGAGTTAACTGATAACACACAGGTCACAGTAAACTTGCCGAAGTCTGCACAATGTTTTCCTTATTAGCCTGTTTTCTTTGTGGGTATCTGTTTAAGCATGTTGCAATTTTGGTAGGTCTTTGTTATATGGTGCAGTAGGTTCACAGAGATTCATGAAAATCGGTTGACTCAAAAGGTGCGTTTTGTGATAGTACAAAAGATCATGAGTAATTTAGTTCCTTACTGCGTGAACGTGATGTTAAGATTTTATGTGTAGTAGCTGTTATATTCTTTTTTCTAGCGTACTAGCTTTATTCCAATATCCAGACTTGCGCAACTCTGTGACAGGCTGTCTCTCATCTCGGTGCACTAAATTTGGCCTTTTTGTATGCACATCAAGTGAAGAATCATGGTTTTAGAATAACAGTTGTAGCACACCAGATGAGACACTATAAAAAAAAAAAATAATAAATAAATAAAAATTAAAAGGCCTTGCCCAGTACAGCTTGCTGCAGGGGGGGGGGATGCCAAATGGGCCTCCAGCGCGCACTGACCCATTTTGTCAGGGAGACCCAGAGGTATCTCCACCTGGCTGAGCAGTAAGCGGTTCAAGGTGCAATGCAAAAAATTGAGATATTGTCTTAAATTGGTGTAAGTGTGATCCATCTGCTTATTTGAACTTGGTATATGGTTTTCGTACTGAGCTCAGTATTTTAGTTTGTATATTCATATTCGGTACCAAAAGAATCTTGTTTGGGGAGATAATTACAAAATGGGAACCGGTTCCACTGTTAAAATTCCACCTTGCTCCCCCTTAGGATGCATCCTTACACATTAAAGTAATCGCTTATATTGTTAGAAAAGCATTTAAATTGTTAAAATACTATGATAGATGTGAACTTGGGGTATTGTATGAAGTTATGAAGTTGTATTTAAAGGTTGCTGGAATGTGAACTGATTTGGATCTAGGACAATAGAATAATGGATTTATGTTTATTATACTGGTTTATACTGTTTTTTGACATCTCTAAATTGTAAAAGGCAAATGGAGCTAAGGAATGTAACTATTGCTGAGCTACTTGAAATTGCATATAAAGTGTATTATGGCTGGAATGAAATGGGAAAACAAAAGAGCAAAATATCCCAGGCCTGTGTGCAGCTCATTGTAACTGAGAAGTTTCCCAGAGCCTCCTACTTCGTACCAGCCAGTATGCCAGCTGCATGACCTTGGTTATATCTACACTGCACAGAAAGAAAAAACAACTGGAAAAACCTGGCTGCCCGCTTTTAAAGAAGTGAAAGGGGGGTTCTCTCTCCCCCCACTGCAGCGATGTAATACTGAATGGAGCAGTCCGAGAGTGAAGTTTAAAGGCATCCTGAGCAGACCCGTAGTTCTAATGAAACTGGACAATTAAACCAAAAATTTGTTGATAGTCTTATCCTATGGTAATTAATTGTACGAGACTTCTTAGTAAATTCACCATGCTAGTTTTTGAGGGCATGGGAGACAACGAAAGAAAGGCCGTTTTTTGAGACAAACGGAATGCCAGATTTGGAACAAAGTTTTAATACACGAATTCTTGTATTTGCCTAAAAGTCCTATACCTCTCTTGGGTCAGGATTTGTTAAGTAAATTGTAAGCTCAAATAACGTTTTCTGAGAATTCTGTTTAGTTGCATATCCTACAAGAAGGTGCTTGGATGGTGCAGATCTGCTTGTGCAAGTGAGAAATCTTCAAGGAACTTTTGAATGCTGTATTTCCACTAGTATTAACAGCCAATGTTTTTGATAAAGCAAATACTACACTGAGAAATCTGAAACAGGACTTCAATCCAGTAAGGGAAAACAATATCCAATAAATATGACAGCCAAAATGGAGTTAGAAACTTTGAGGGATGAATTTATGACAACTTTACAGGCTGACTGCATTTGATTGGACTTGCAGATTTGTCTATGAAACAACCTGTGGCTATTGTGCGACAGTATGATGAGAATGCTAACAGACTAATATACCAATTGTCACTCTGATCAAGAAAATGCAGGGAATGAATTTAAGTCTTAATAGGCCATGATCCTTTTGTCATATATGTACCATTTGTGAAATTTAATTCTGATTTTTTTTTATTTTTTTATTTTATTTGTAATCTATGTCTTTGTCAATTGCACTAGCTGGTTTTCTTAACAGCACAGCTTTTGGTATGCATAAATGTAAAATGTAAATTGCTGCAGAACCTGCAAGTCTTTAACATCAGGTCATAGGTCATACTTGTATTTGGTCTGATCCTACATACTTGCACAGTTTTTGTTGATGGTTTTGGGAAGTCTCATAAAGCTGTAGTGGTTTAGCGTGAAGATAGTGATTAGCATCATTCTGTGAAAATTATTGAAAGTTCAACCCAATTAGCAGAACTTGGCACAGCTTTAAATTATTTAGAGATTTTTAAGGAGGAACCTCTAAATTTGATTTGCGATTTTGAGTACGTAGTCAAGATCCAACGCACGTATCTGATTCTGAACTGTGTTTTTGTTTTGTTTTGTTTGTTTGTTTGTTTTTAAAACAAAAAGGGGTATTGTCAAAAGGATTGTATGTGATGAATCACTTATATCTAAGTGGTGCAGCCTAAATTTGCCCTGTGATGAAACACTTTGTAACTATGACCCAAAACCATGCTAAATCAGAAAGAACCTGCATTAGTTATGGTCAAATCACTAGTTAACATTCAATGGAAAAGGCCACACCAATTGATAACCTGGGGGAGAGGTTATGCTTATGTTTTTACAGATCAAGAGCTGCAATGGTTGCCAGCACGAAACGTGAAACCTGTGTTATCTTCCTGACAATGATTGTTGCAGCTGCTGTGTTTTGGATGCCTGCACAGACAAAGAGTAACATGTGGATTACTTTAGCCAACATGACTGACCATCTATATGCCTAACTACGATGTCTCTGGAAAAAACGTTCCACACATGCTTGGTTGGTGTCTTCCTTGATGACTACAGCAGCATCACACGACTGTTTCAAATAGTGGTTGGTGCAGAGGCATTGCAACAAACTGTAATAATACTAACACGGCACTTTGGATTAATTGCCACCTGGAAGCAGACATCGAACCACAGGAACTGGAATTGCTGGCATCTATGCCCATGGATGCTTGTATTCAGCCGGTTTGTGAAAAGTGTCAGAACAGTATACAAGAACATGAATGGACAAAACTACAAAATGTTAATGCTACCCTTGGTGACTACAGAAATGAAACTCGACGGTGTAATGCTTCACAGAAGAATGCAAGGGATGTCATTGACAGCGACCCTAAAACCTCCTGTATGTTGTATTCCTGATCTGTGAAGATAGAGCCTGACCAGGAATTCCTTCTAACGCTGTTGGAGGACTGTGTATTTTGGGACTATTAACTCTCTTAACGCCCAATGTATCTATGATAATAGATCACAGAAGAGCAAGACGAGAAAAACACTTTTTGCGTGTATATGAGTCAAAATGTGATGATAATGTAGATTATTGAGGATCAGGGTTAAGGGTTTTAGGATCTCTTGTATCTAGTGTTGGCACAACTAAAGCTTTAAATACTTTAGAAAAGTTAGGATGCTGGCTAGTTAAGCAAATAAACAGAACTTCTAAGGCTTTAAGTGGACTTTTGTTAGATGTAGATTCTGTAAGACATGCTACACTGCAGAATACAGTCACAGGAGACTTTTGTTATTAGCCCATGGCCATGGATGTGAGGAATTTGACGGAATGTGCTGTATGGATTTACAGAATAAGTCGAGATCCATCCACGAGGAGATTAAACAACTTACGGACCATTCACAGAAGATCAGAGAGGATGTAGGCCTCTTTGGCTTAGAGGGCCTCATGAACTGGTTTGGACTAGGAGGATGGGTAAAAGGGCTTTTGCAGAGTGCTCTGTCTCTCTTAATCATAGTAGCAGTTGTATTAATATGCTTGAGTTGTGCTATATCATGTATTAAGAAGATTTTAGAGCAGACACTTGGGCAGGCTCTGCTCATTAAAAAAAGAAAAGGGGGGATATGTCGGGGATTGGCTCAAGGAGCACAGACATGAGTCCACCAAGCAACTGTACGAGCAGAGCCCATTTTAGTTGACATAAGTAGGCCATAGTTAGCTTGTCTATTAGGCCGTGGGAAAGGGGGGAACGGAAAAGTACTAAGGCAGGGTCAGGATATTTTTGAAGAGATAAGAGTCAGAAGAATGTGGGATGCGCATAGCTAGCTAAACCCAAGTAGGTGGAGTAAGTAAATGTGCTTAGCCTATGAGATAGAGACAAGTATGCATAATTATGGTATTTGGTATAAATGCACGCTATCTCGGGCAATAAAGTTGAAGTATGCTTTATCACTCATATTGAGTCGGCTGCATTTCTTCCTCCGTCCGCTCGGGTCTGGAACTCTGATGGGATTTCTCTCCGCAGAAGACTGCTTTGCTCTTCGTGATTTCTGATCAGAAGGAACAGCCTTATCCAACAGGTTTTGTTACTCTATTTTTATATTACTTTAAAGCATTGTAGTTGGCTAGTACCAGCGCAGCTTTGCTTGCCATAAAGCATGATTAACATAATGCTTTTTGTAGTTGTTAGGCTTGAAGTATTTACACCTAAATTCTATTTTAGGTTTGCATCAAGTCTGGAGAACTTCTGAAAAAAGGAAGTTTACTAGTAAAGTACCACTTTGAGTACCAGTTACCAGCCAACCCAAAGCCATTCATGACATTCCAGAAACAAAAAACTACGCTTTCATTTAATGGAGCGTAATGCTTCTGAATTTTGTAACTATGCATTTTCTTTTTTCCTGGGGCTATTTAAGAAAAGCTGCTTTTATGTATACAAGTTATTTATTTTCTATTTTTTCAAACACATTTTGCCATAAGCAAAATCATGTCTGTCTTCTCTTCAAGAATCCAGTCCGTTGAACTGTACTGTTGGATAAACAGTGCCTCTGTGTTTTCAATACATTAAATATTTCTAATAAATTTTAATAGAAACATGTTTTGTAACTAAAATATTTGACCAACCTCCAAAAGATTTAGCTGTACCAATCAGTTCTTGCACTGGTGAAGCTAAATGCAGACCTTTTGACGATCCTTGACATTCTCACTGAAAAACAAACAGAAGACACAATCTAATATCCTCAATTTTTTGCACATTAGAAGTAACAACCAAACCTTATGTGTGACTTCTCCTACTCTCTCCTTACTATAATAGGTCCTGTATAGTTATGGTCCTAAGGGCCTTCGTAAGTTTCAGACAAGGAAGAAAATGTCTAGTCAGACTTCAGTAACAATTTTTAAGAGTTAGCAGTTTAATCTTGGAAAGGCTATTTATTTTTGCAACTTCTACATTATGTGTCATAGTTTAATCCCTTTCCCAAATATGAGAATCCATACATGGAGATATATACATATATGTATATATACACCTGGATAATTTATACATCCCTGGCAACTTGAGTAGGAAACAGAAACCATACCATGTAACAGAATCCTTCGTGCCCCTAATCTCCCTTATCCCCAAACCCAAAATAAAGCTAAAACTCTCTTTTTCTCTACAACCTTCAAATTTAGGCTTTTCAGAAAACTTAATGAAGTGAGGATCAACTCACACCTCAGGGTTCAAAGAACAAAGTAGAAAAAAAAAAGAAAAAAAAAAATGGATATAGTCTGCACTGTTTCTTACAAGTCATTGCTGTCAGAGACATGAGATGCTGTGATATTTATGTAAGTAGCAAGCAAGAGAGGAACAATGTAGGAACAGCAGAGAAGTTGTATTAGAAATCATGGTGCTGCACAGTTAGAGAGCTCTTACTTTATTCTACTTAGCTAATAACTTAGAACAGGTGAAATATGTTACCATAATCCATCCAGGAATTTTTCTAACATAGTCTTGAACTATCACATCCACTTTTACTTTCTCTTGTATTTTCCCATCACAGACATACAGATTCTTAGTGGGGGAGGAGAAAAAAAAAAAAAAAGTTAAATTCAAAACACAGAAGATACTGACACTGACAAACCCAAACACCATTACTTAGATTTGTTTCAAACTACTATTATTCAGATGAGGTTACCCAACCTGCATAAACTTATTTTTAATGAAGACATTTTATGCTAAAAATATCACAAGAGGGAACCATATGTGAAGACATATGAAAAAAAAGAGATAAATAGCTAGTTTCTTGATGCAGCAAAAAGCACACACTGCCTCAGAAGACCTACTGATAAATACAAACCCCAAAAACCCCAAACAACAAAGAAAAAAAAAAGAGTCCTAGTGTTAGGTTACAAATCACTGGTAATTACAGCTGCAAATCTTTATGTATATATTATTAATATTCCCTGAGTTCATATACAAATTAAGGCCTACTCTGTAATTCACCTCTATGTAAAATCTAAAAGCATTTGGTGATAAACGGCAAATGTTTTCCATTAGTGAAACTCTTGCTTTCTGAAGTGGTTTGTATTAGTTGTTGTCAGAGGCATGACAATGCCTAGCACTATGCTGAACAAGCAAGGACAGTAAATTCAGTTTTCGTAATTGGTATTTGAGCAAGCAGAACACAGGATTAGTATGGCTGCACACACACAATGTGTACTGTACTTTTCTGCATTCAGTGTAACTACTCTGGGTAGCCCATAGTCTGGTCTGAGAAACAACAGCAGGATATTCCAGTCTGCTTTTGTTATGGTAGCCATTATCTCAGATTTATTTATTTATTTTTTTAAAACAAAACACCATGTTAACTGTTTATGTTAGGCTCTCAGGTGAATGACCATATTTTTATAAGTTTTTTCATTTTGTGATTCATCTGGTTATTCTTTTTCCATACCTATCGTAGCCTTTCTCAGAGTTGCCTGTTCTATGCAATACATTGTATTGCTTTCTCTGGTATACTAATAATACCAAGACAAAATATTACTTCATATTGGCCTTCATGACATTATTTATTGAACCTCTCTCTTGTTATACTTGCTGAAAATACGCATTAAAATGCAGGCTACATGGAGTCTTCTGCTGACTGCATCAACACCACAGGCATATGTAAGCTGTTCAAATAATTCAATCACGTCTATTGAACATAAAATTATTCCGTTGAGTTAGACATCAGAAATTTTTACCTGTAAGTGAACGTCTTGAAATTTTCTTCTTACTGAAACTGTATCGGTATCACTTTCTTCACCTACAATTTGAAAATAAATACTAAATAAAACCTAGTTGAACTCAAAACCAAAGCAGAAATGTTTTTAAACACACCCTGTATGACTCATTTGCTAACAGGTTTCATTTTAGAAAACTCTTTTCTACACTAAAACTGTTTATCTGTATTACCTTTCCATTTCAAGTCAAATTTAAAAGCATGGCTTATAGAGTCCTAAGTGGCATGAGTGGAACAAAGAGTGGAGATAACTTGTTTGCAACCAGTTCTTCAAGATTTACGCTAACAATTTCAGATGGGAAATATTTTCTAAGTACTGAACGGCAAGATTCACTATTAATTAAGGTATCGTTCCCACTTATTTCCTACTACATTCCTAAATTTCCCAACAAAGACAGTGAGGACCCTCTACTATGCTTCCTTTTCCTAGTTGCTTCTTGTCAAGACTGCCTTAGAACTGCCAAGGCAAGAAATAAGACAGACTTAATAATATTAAAAAGCAAGTCCAAATCTTCCAACTTAATTTTTAGGTATTCTATGTGGTATGTTTGTGAATGAAACACAATAAAGCATTTCTTTGCTAGGTGTATCAGACCTTCCAATTCATCACTAGCTAAAGCCTTAGTCTTTCATGATCAGAAAACATGTAGCTGCATTCTAAGTTCTCATTTCTGAAATTCCCTGGCTGTTATATCGTTGTCCCATGATCGTGTTCATCACAGGGAGGGAAAGGGGAAAGGAGAATACCCCTGAAAATGGAAAAAAAGAGTGAAAGATCTGGTTATGATACCTACGACATCACTGCCTCTTGACACTATCCCTAAATTATCAAAAAGCGAATGAAAATATATTCCAACTTATCCCATCTTCCATTTTTGTCCCCTGTCACTGCAGTCGTCACCTAAAGCTTTGTGGACACCTGCTGCCATAGAGCTAAAATAAAGACACATATGAAAGAAACTGTATCTTTGTGGGAAACAACACAATTTCACATCATCTGGTGAAAATGTTTAGCAAACAGAGGGTCGTCTTTGACAGTTTACCTGACCCCAGCAGAATTGTTTTATTAGAACTGAAACCCATACTTGTCAGATTATCAAAGTTTATTCCCACATGACTAAAAGAAAAAAAAGTTATCACTTTATCCACAGGAAACCAGTTACCAAGCATCAATAGTGGAGGAAGCAGTGAAAATGTTAATGTTATCATCTGGAAAAGTTTCAGCCTCCAATTGCTGCTCTAACAGCTGATACTCGCTTTCTGCCATTCAGTATTCTTTATCCAGTAGAACTGGCCACAAATCTGGCACACAAATCTGGAAATTCGGGAACACCTTTGTTGCTCAAGTGCAGGAGAGAGAGAAAAAATGAAAACTTCCTCCTTTCTCTCTGAAAAATTTGACCAATAATACAGGAAGTTATTTCACTGGAAATGCACTCAATACAATGTTATCTAAAAGAGATATCACTACCTAAAAGAGATATCTTACAGAAGAGTTGAACATATTAGTAGGGAGGTAACTGTAATTATTAAGTTTTGACTTTGATACAATCTTCTGAACTTGAACACACTTAGATAAATATACAACGCAGATTGAACTTTCCCCTTTCTCTCCAAATTAATTATTCTGTGATACTACCCTAACAGATACAGGGAATTGTTCAGATATCACTATAATTTGCTGTGCTACTTCCTGTGAAACCAAAGGAGGTAGACCTAATAATTTTCCCAATTAAGGGAAGACCAATACTTTCATGTACAGGTGAGAGCTGTTTGGTTTATTTGTACCTGCTGTTGATAGGCTTCGCATACTTTCAGAACAAAAGTACTGTATAAAACCTAGAAGAAACACTGCCTTCGCTAAGAAGTGTCTCTGAATGAATACTAAAGATGGAAAAAACCTGCTAAAACTAAAATTTTAGCTAAAGCAGCTAGAAATACTCTTTTTTCTTAAGTGTTGGCATGTCCTGTTGCTAACCTTTTGTATATTAAAAAACCCAAACACACAAAAAAACAAACCAAACCAAACTCCACAAACCCCCAAACCAGAACACCTAGGTGAATTCCATTTTTAAGTGAGGAATCCAATCCCGCATCTCTAAGAAGCTACTACATTTGGAGATAGCTGGGACTCACCAAGGCTGCTATAAATCCTCTCCAGTCTCTTCGTAGAGCATTTACAAGAGGAGGTGGAGGAGGAGTGGATAATCATATTATCGCACACTGCTATGAAGCTATCAGAGTCTGAACTGCATCACTCATTTATCCCATGAGTGCAAAAGACACAAAGTACACTTAAAGAAGCTAAGCTACAGACACCTCTGAAATTCATTTCCTGTATTTCACTACACGGGTTGAGAAAACACAAGGTTACATTTTCTAACTTTGCAGAAATTATTTTATCATTCAAATACAAATTTAAATTACACTCTCAAATGACAGGAGGACAAATTTCAGATGATTGCTATTTTCTGTTTTCCCTCAAGAAGGAAGCAATCATCTGCCTTGGTGACAGCTATGCGTGTGAAGTACCTAATATATACCAGAGTATTTAAACACCAGCTAACCGTATCTTGCTGCAGCTGCTTTGTTCATCATTACATGCTGGTAACTGCCTAGCCATAGTTTAATTTATGCAAAATAGCAAGTATTCATATGCACAAGAATAAAAAGATCATGAGTAATACAAGTTTCAAATAGCAAAAAAAAATATCTAAAAAGTAAATGAAAACACCCACCTGTATCAGATGTATTCACACCAGAGGTCTCAGGAGATTCCTTAAAAGAACATTAAAGGAATTTTAAGACCTGGTAGCATAAGCTATATTAACCAGTCTGTTGTATTCAGCGCTGGTGAGGCCCCACCTTGAATACTGTGCTCAGTTTTGGGCCCCTCACTACAAGAAAAACATTGAGGTGCTAGAGAGAGTGCAGAGGAGGGTGACGAAGCTGGCGAGGGGTCTGGAGCACAAGTCTGATGAGGAGCGGCTGAGGGAACTGGGGCTGTTTAGCCTGGAGAAAAGGAGGCTGAGGGGAGACCTTATCGCTCTCTACAACCCTGAAAGGAGGCTGTTGCATGGAGTGTGTTGGTCTCTTCTCCCAGGTAACAAGTGATAGGACAAGAGGAAATGGCCTCAAGTTGTCCCAGGGGAGGTTTAGGTTGGATATTAGGAAAAAATTCTTCACAGAAAAGGTTGTCAGGCTGCCCAGGGAAGTGGTGGAGTCACCATTCCCGGAAGCATTCAAAAGATGTGTAGATGAACTTCTTAAGGACATGGTTTAGTGACAGAGTTAGGTTAATGGTTGGACACAATGATCTCGAGGGTCTTTTCCAACCAAAATGATTCTATGATTCTGTGCACCTAGCAAGTAAAGACACATGTTTCCTAAAATAATGCAACTACATGCGGGGAACTACAAAACAATTGTTTAATAAGGTATCTAAAAATTTGAAGAGCTGCAGTGGAACTGCAGCAAAATACTTTAAGGCCTCATTTTTATTTTATTATTATTTTTTTTTGTCAGAAGTTCTTACTTAAGGAGAACAAAGTGATTCAATTTAGCAATGAGCAGGCCTTTAAAAATCTGTAGGTATAGTACAGGATCACCTGTTCATGATTATTTTCTCAACTTTTGAGTACATAAATACTTTTCCTAAAGAGGGTTTGTAACAGTAGACGGAATGTGGTGCCCATACCTGATGTCCCGTTGAATGTCCATCCTCAAAATCACTGTTATCTTGCTTTGACATTTCTTAGCATGCACAGGAGGAACAAAATAATTCTATTTCAATTTGATAAGACACAGACAAATACTATACCCGAACTCATTAATTGATCATTTGTATATACTCTTACTTGGAAAAATATTTAACATTGACATTTTGCAAATGGAGAACTTACATAGGACTGATACAAAGAGCAGATAAGTGACAGAACAATGTTCTAGTCAAATACAGCATGACTGAATGCATGTGACTTATATAATAAAAATAGTACATGTGCTAAGCAGCTATGTTTACCCTACTCAAGACTGTCACTAAACAAAGGGTTCACTGCTGGATGCTTACTTTACGACTTGTAGCACAGATTGTAACCACTCATTTTTTGTAGTTTTCAGACCCTTCGGCATATACTTTCTAAAAGCTGGAGGCAAAGGCCTGGACCACCTGAATCTTTTTATATCAGACCCTTCCCAGCTCAACGTTTTAATTATACGCTGATTCAAAGTATACCTGAAGCCTGTGTGGAAAACCTTTTTGGTAGGATTATAGAGAGACAGAGACACTAGATTGTGTTTTGTCCTCAGATGTTCAGCTAAGGGTTTCTTAGATGAATGTCATGAAATAAGCAACACCAAAAAAAAGAAAAAAAAAGACTGCAAAGCCTTAAGAAAATAAAGCCCAAAATATCTGTGCTGTACTACACATCAGCTTTTCCCCCCAAACATTTATTCCAGTAAAAACTTGTATTTTATTGGAACATACAGGACCTTTTCAGAACAATGAGAAAATCTTCATATGGCATACATCACCCTAAGTAGTATCAGAATTACACTTAGCTGTGCAGTCTTGATTTGACTTTCATCGTGATACTTGGTCTCTAATGAACCTTTTCCTGCAGGCAGCCTGATTCATTCAGTATACAGAATAATCTGCTAAATTTTTGATAGTTCATCATGCAACTTAATGAGATTCTTTTAACACTCATTTTTTAATATGCCTGCTTATCTAATTATTTCAAAAAGTTAGCAACTTCCAAATCTCTCCACCTGAACATCCATGTAACTTAGAGCTGGAATTTTCAGATTCAATGAACATCTGCTGAAACTGACATATACAACAACAAGCTATTATTTTAAACAACTTGTGATGACACCAATATCAATTATAATGTATTTACTCAAGCTTTTAATTATGAACATTATTGTTTTTGTGTGGTTCCCCCCACTAAAAACAGTGAGTATCCTAGAGAGTTTGGCATAAAAGCAGGATGTCTTCTATTAAGTCAAGACTCTTTGGATAAGATAATCTATGGCACTTATTTTCTTAAACACTTTACCTGCATTCCTTTCACTTCCTCTGTTACACTGCAATTAGAAACAGGAAAAGAAGAAACATCAGAAGAATATTAGAATAGCAATTAATGGATGCCTTTGTTTACTTTGGTACATCTCACAACTAGGCACTTCCTAAATAATAATTCCGTTTCCATCAGGTTTCCCACGGCCTGATCAGAAAAGCCACAAATACTATACATGTTAAAAGTTACCTGATCACTTACTTCTTGTCATACTATTGCTGTTAAAATCGCTACAACGATGTAAGCTTTAGCTACCTTGGCCCAGGCTAAGACAGATAATTCCTCTTACAGTCCTTAATGTATTTAGTCTGTAAAGTTGTGCAGCAAGGATTAGTAGATGATGCACAAGGTATTACCCAGGAGCGGAAAAGGAAAGGGAAATACAGCCCCTTTACTCTCTCCATTAGCTACTCTCTTGTTTCCCAAGACTGAATTTTACCCCTTGTCCCCTCACTCTGTGGGGTTCAAAACAGCTTCTGTGTTAACTACCAAGGCACACCACATAACTTAGCATTTTAGGCAGATATTAGGAACGTAGCAACAAGGTGACGTTTGGCAGTTATGGCAGAAACACTGAGATTTAGAATAAATTCACTGTTGAGTTCTTACGAGGGAGTTCAGGAAATAGTAAAAGAAGTAACTGCTTGTTTAATGTAAGTACTCAGAATAAAAAAATACAGATCACACAACAGTAATGGCTTTAGTCTGGCAAAGACAGCAAGTGCTGAGACTGCAAAGATACTTTAATTACTGTAGCATTATTTTGCAGGGAAAAAAACCAAAAAAATCTAATGATGAAACCAGTAAAACCTCTGGAATTGAAGAGCTGATTACCTGAACCAAGATAAATTGATTCAATACTTGTTAACTTCAATGACACTGTTCTGATGAGATCCAAAAGTACACATTCCCATCAGCCAGGATGTAAAAAAAAAAAAAACATATTTATTTTTTCCAGGTTTACTAGTGGTGCTTACCACTGGTAAATGGTCATCTATTTTAGTCTGTCTCATCTGACAGTCTTAACCAATTTATCCTAAACCCCTGTTTTAAGGCAGATGTTGAATTAATTGATTAATACCTCTTGCAAATATGATATGGCACAGCAAGATTTGAATTTATTCCTATAGATATTATATATGAAGGAAAAAGAAACATTACTACAAACTGCATAGTAGGACTACATTAATAGCTACCTCAACTACTTCCTCCTGCCATTTTCTAAGGTCCTCGGTTGACACATCCTCCCATGATTTTGGTCCTAGAAATACCAAGAGACATCAGTATAAACACAGCTTTTCTTATAGCACTATATATACCCAGTATCATTCTAACAAACATAAACATTTAGGAAGAACATATTACATAGTAACAACACATTATCAAATCTGAACACCCTTCAAAAAAATTGTAGAAGCAAAAACTCGCAGGTAAACAAGCCAAGAGAAAATTGTAATTCTAAGTTAATTGAGAAGTCAGGCAAAACTAAACAACAACAAAATCACATGCTAAGTCTAACAACACTAAGCTAAAATCCAAGGAGCATTACAGCCGCACATGCCATGAAGAGGGGAAAAAAAAGCAAAATATTTTACGCTTATAATTTTATTGAATGCATGCTGACTACATGGTTTCTGACATTAGTTAAAGCCATAGTTAAGGCTTGACAGGACTGAGATCCATATTAATTCCATAGTGAATAGAGGTTAGTAAACCAAAAGTATAAGCCAGCCTTTACAAATCAATGGTTGTGAATTACAGTGCTGTATGCCACCCTCTCCTTCTCTTGATGGACAACGTATACAAAATGCTATAAAATGCAAGTTTCCCAGTCTATAAAAGCCTTTAAAAGGTAAATCATATTTGGTGCAATGATTAGATAAGGCTTGGTACTGTGGTAGTACATCACGTGTAGGTGTGGTAAGTTCTACTTTACAAGAATTGATAAAGTGACTTACGAAACATAATTATCACTTCAGTGATAATAAAAACTTGTAGAACATTTCATTTCCCTGTAAAGCCACCAAGACGCTAAGTCATAAGTCCTACTAAAACCCCAAGCAAAGTATTTTAGAACAACAGGGTTTTTTTTTTCCCCAATAAACTCTCCATAAGCCTTGTCAACTCTATAACGGATCAACGTTTATAATGAAACACTGGAAAAATATGACATAGAACAATGTGGTACAGATTTATGCTAACCACTGAAACATTCAATGAAAAGTTAAAGAGACTATCCACCCAGTTCCCCCTGGCATTTGACATAAGAGAAACTTATCAGAGCAGCTTTCAGAATACTAAGCAGAAAGGAAATTACACAGTCCATTCATGTGTATCAACTTCCTGCCAATACCTCCATTCACAGAATCACAGAATATTACGGATTGGAAAGAACCTCAAAAGATCATCTAGTCCAATCCCCCTGCCGGAGCAGGTACACCTAGATGAGGTTACACAGGAAGGTGTCATTCCTTTGATTCCTCTCAGTCTTCTTCACTTTGATTCTTCTTCTTACAAGTATCTAAATATTAACCATTGTTATCCTGAACTTCCCTAATAACTCTTTTCTGTTGTCTAAAACAGAGCACGCAGTAGACCAAAATGGTGCATATAAAGAAAATCTCCAGGTATTACATGCATGCCTCAAAGTTTACATATGAAAGGCCACACCAAAGTGTACAAAATTCAGCATCTTCTGCCATCAAATGTTATATAACTTCCACCAGTTGCATGCTTGACTAAGTATAAATACACAGCACGTAAATATTGAAGCTTTACGAAGTTCTTACCGTCAGGCGTACTGTAAGTGAGAGTTTCCATGGAGATAAGTAAATCATCTTCAAAAGGATGATTATACTAAATAAAAAGGACCATTAAAGATTAGAATAAATGCTTGCAGTGATGTTTTTAACATGCATTTTAAGTATTGTTTTTGCACAATTTTGTTTTGACCAAAACATGAAATTATCCACATGCTGCTTTATTGGCTGAAGTTAGCAATCTCAAAACTTTAATTCCTAGAAAAAACACACATATTTTAAGCATATGTATGAGTTGTTCAATCTCAAGGCATAAGCCAGTTGCTGACAAAATGAGGCTTCAGCGAGTTTTCAAAAATGGTTAAGTTACTTAATTACAGAGCTTCTAAACTCCCTCTGTCGTAACTGGAAGCAGCCACTTACCAGAGACCTACAGGTGATGACATATGAAAATGTCATCCAGTCTAATGCGAGATGAGGAAAACATTCTAGAAACAGAGTCTTGTGGCTTTTTTTTAAGTTGTTGGAAACCATTGCTGAGGTACTAACAGGCTAACTCCTGTTCTTACCTCTGCTGTCAGAGTGGTTCCAAAGAATGTTTATTGATATGGTAATAGGTGCTTTGTATATAAATATGGCCTTATATATAAATATATATATATATAGCCTTATGCCAGCACCTAGACATTAACACAAACCATTTATCTGAACTGCAAAGCTGACATCCCTGAATAAATACGTGCATCTCTGGATGGAGGTGTATGGTTCTCACATCTTTAGCAGAAAATAGCTCTGAAGTAAGGAGGATTTGTGGAGGGAGTTTCACTTCTGTCTGTAATTTTTTTGAAAATACCTCATCTAATGCTAGCTAAAATGGATTAAGGGCACTACAAAGACAACTCGGACTTCTAAGTTCAAAAAAAAAAACTGGCAATCCCTGATGTAAGTGTTACTCACGCCAAAGCTCAGCACAAACTGCGAAGCTGCGTGAGGCCCCGGGTGACTGCTGCTTTCAGCAGCCAGGAAAAACGGGAGCTTGTGACACCAGAAGTAACTAATTGACAAAGAGAGTTCAGTGCCAGTTACTGCAAATCAGCACACGGAAAGAAAAATGAACGTGTCGGCACTAACAGAGCAGGACTTAAGAGGTGGCCAGGGAGGATCGGAGTGGAGAGCCCGGCCACCGCACCAGGCGAGGCGGGCAGGGAGGGCCGCGCTGCCTGGCAGCCTGCCAGAGGCAGACAGAGGGACGCACAAGGGCAGCCAGGCCCCGCCGCACACCATTTCGGCAAGAGGGACCGTAAAAGCGCACGGCGCTCCTCAGACAGGCAGGGGCGAGGCCGGGCGGCAGCAGCCTGAAGGCCGAGTACGCGGCCAGGAGCGCTTCTTATTCTGATTGGCTGCTAGAGATGCCGAGCGCCCACCCCCTCCTCACCGCCAGCTCACCTCAAGGTCCTCCCATTGGCTACGGGGCTCGCAGCGAATCGGGGGTTGGACGCGGCACGAAGTCTCTGTTCTACTAAGCATCACTGTCCCACCGTGAGCTCTCATTGGCCACGGGGTCAGCCGCAAGCGCAGCCCGCCGAACTCTGTGCTTGGGTTGGGGGGCGGTGGCGGCCCCGGCCTTGTGGCTGTTTCCCGACCGCGGGCTCCTCCTGTCGGGTGGGTCCTGGAGCCGTGGCCCGCCTGCGGGCTGTAGCCGCTGCTTAGCGGTCGTGGGCCGTGTGGGGTTGGGTGCTCTGAGGAGAGCTCTGCCAGCGGGAACGCTGCTGGGGTGAACGTGGCGGCCCAGGGGCCCCGCGGGGTGGCTGCTGTGAAAGCAGGTGCTGAGACCAGGAAATTCTGCTTTGCCTGCAAGGTGGTGCCCTGCCGTCGGCAAAAGGCCAATATTTAAAAAAAAGAGCATGAGCCACTTCATGTAAAACTGTTTGTTTGTTTGTTTGTTTTGACTTTGTTTTGGTTTTTGTTTGTTTGTTCTAAGCAAGGCTTAGCCAGGGCTCCCTGGGTCTGCAGGCTGTGCTGCCCCCCAGCTGGGGAGCGGTATGGACCGGGCAATCACAGAATCACAGAATGTCCTGTGATCCACAAGGATCATAGAGTGCAATTCCTGTCCCTGCATATGACGACCCCACAGTTCACACCATGTGTCTCAGGGCCTTGCCCAGTCTCTTCTTGAACGCTGTCAGGCTTGGAGCCATGACACCTCCCTGGGGATCCTGTACCAGTGCTCCACCACCCTTTGGGGGAAGAACATTTTCCTAATGTCCAACTTAAACCTCCCCGGGCACATCTTCCTGCCATTCCCTCAGGTTCTGTCACTGGTCACCAGAGAGAAGAGATCAGCGCATGCCCCTCCTCTTCCCCTTGTGAGGAAGCTGTAGCCCCATGAGGTCTCCTCTCAGTCTCCTCCAGGCTGAACAAACCAAGTGACTTTAGCCACTCCTCATACAGCTTCCCCTCCAAACCCTTCACAACTTTGCAGCCCTCTTCTGGACAGTCTCTAGTGGCTTAATATCAAACTGTGGCTCCCAGTGGGGAGCTCTGGGCAAAGCAATACAGAATGTAACCTTCCTGTTGTGTTCCGCAGAAATGGCCAGAGGAACAAGGGCTGGAAAACTGGACTCTAAGTGGCCACCACGACTCATGCCCTTTCTGGTTGTTCTCCATTGGGTCCTGGAGGGTTGCAGGCCTGAGGCCACTGAGGAGAAGGGCTGGAACTGGCACCACCGAAAGCATTACCAGTCTGCTGGCACTGGTATTTTTGATATCATCCCATTCCTGTCCCAATATTCCTAAACCAACCGTTTTCTATAAATAAAGATTTAATTTTTAAAAATTGCTATCAGTACATCAAGTTGCCTGGAACCTCCCATTCCAAAAACCTTTTCTATTTCACCAATATAAAGGCTTAGATGCATCTTTTCAGAATGGCATCTTCATAATGGCATCTTGTCTAAAGCTGACATTTACTTATCTACTTACTTTTTATGTGTTCAGTTGTAATAAATGTTATTTTTTAAAATTACACAACTAAAGAAAAATACTTTTTTTCATCCATTTTTAAGCATTCTTACTATTATGTGGTTGTGAAATTTCCACAGTGTCGAGGTTTTGATTGCGGGGTGACAATAAAACTCCCCCCACTTCCCCCTTCAGCCCCTCCCTCTCCCCCTTCCCACTGAGGCCTCAGTTCCCAGGGACAACTAGCAAGGTCCTCTCCTAATGTCAGCCATAAGGAAAAAGGGACGAGATCCTTGTGATCTCCCACTTTTATGTGAAGTATTCACGTGAATGGGATGTTATACTCTGTTGGTCAGTTTCTGGTCTCCTGTTTCTCGTTGCCCCTCTTGTGAGATGTACATCCATCCATCCTCATCCATGACCTCACATTCCATTGCTGTGTCTACCAAAACATGTATCTGGCTTTTTGGGAAAGCAGCTAATATGAAAGCTTTAGCTGACAGGCAAATTCACTAAAAGAGAAACTTGTTTTTTAACAAAATCAAGAGACACAGTTGACAAGTTTTGCATTAAGGCCTCACCCTGTTTTTAGCAGGTCTTACCCTTTTTCTGGTTCTGCATTAAGGACTTACTATTTTTCAAGGTACGATTTTTCTGCCACCACTGCATGGGCCCCTGTGGTCAGTGGTTAAATCACATTTGCGAGAGTAGCAAAGTGTTGATTTCAGCTAGCAGAATGAGAAAAGACGAGTGTCTTAATACAAATCTTGATGAACTAGATCACACTCCTGCATTTGTCACTCTTCTCCCACTGGGATGAATGCAAGACAAATAATCTAAAAACCAGAACATCACTGAGGATCACCTAACTGCATGTTCTTTATTTTCTTGATATCGACCTGGGAGGAGATTTGCAGAAGCTCTCAGCACTTTCTCTTGCTATTCACTTTAATGGAAGATAGACTTTGAATATATAAAAGCATATATAAACTTTCTATGGCAAAAAAAAAAATATTCTAAATGACCTGAATAAATCAGATTCTGTGTAGCTCAGATTGACTGTGCGCATGTAGTAGTTTGAATCAAGTCCCTGTAATCTTTCCCATGGGCAAAAGAGGGATACTACTACTACTACTTTTACTCCCCTGAATACTGGAAAAATAAATTCTGTGATACTTTCAACATGGTCAAATATTGGGATAGGTCAGAATAGTAGTAGGAAGTTTATTAGTAAACAAGTAATTCTGTACCTGTTCAGGGCAAAGTTTACATGATCTGTAATAAATAAAACTTGAGGTGCCATACTTAAAGAAGTGTAAAAAGAAGTATTGGATAATGAACTATGCAGTTCTTTCAACAAAGTGCTATTCCCATGGGAAAAAATGTATCATAAAGTCACTTGTGGGGGAAAAAAAAAAAAAAAAAAAGCATGATAAAGTCTCTGTCGTTTTGACTCTAGAGTTTAGGGTCATCATGGCGTTTGTTTATAGTGGTTGTGATCGCCTTTCAGTGCTTTGGTAATTAAATATCAAAATACAGTGCACACACAGGATGAGATTAATTACTTTCTTTTGACATTCCCTAGCTTAGGAGTCACTCAGTTTACAACCATCTTCTAATTTCTTAATATGTAATTTTAAACTAGATATAGAAGTAGCCTCAGACATTTTGTATTTGAGGTAATCACTAACCTGGGAAAATAAGGGTGTGTTCCTGTTATTTCAGTTTCATTGGGAGACGATCAGTCTTTCAGCCAGTCTACCCAGTTGTTACTTTTGGCTGTTTGGAATTCCTGCAACACTTCACTAGACTGACAGGAGCCCTCAATTGCAAATAATTTCTTACACCACCCCTGCGAGAAAATGAGAGTGGCATTCAGCAGTTGCACATGTAAACTATCCTATAGCAGTAGTAACTGGTATATTTGATAGGGTATAACCAAAAATTTCAAACTCCATGACCTTAGGAATCACAAAGTCAATGAACGTTAGCTAATGCTTTTGCCCAGAGTATGCATTTATGCAGACTGCAAAGCAAGATAGTGCATCAAACTGTAAACAAGCAAAAGAAATGAAACAAGGAAAAACTATAATGTTAAAATGTTGATGTTAAGGAAACAGCAGCTGTCATTTGTCTTGTGTGACCTGAGAATGGCCTGTCTTTTCTGAGTGCTGCTCTGTACTTCTTTTTGCATCTGCTGCTTGCCATCCCTTGCTTACTTGAGTTGTAAATTAACAGGGACTACCCATTTGTCTTGTCTTTATGTAGCACCTAGTGTAACAAAGTCACACAGAATCACAGAATGTTAGGGGTTGGAAGGGACCTTCTCTTATGTTCTACTCCTGTTAGCAATCAGGACACATAACCACGGGAGTAGTTATATGCGGTGCTTTATTTCAGTGCTGGGAAACCAGGGGTTTGCACCCAAAGCTGGCTTCGCTGGTCAGTTTAAGTTACACAGTATTTATGCAGTCCATTCACATACATATTCATATATTCATTAAGATATGTAACGGTTACTCAACATTGATTGCAACATCGATTGCAATATCTTGGAACTATTTTGATCATGTGCAGTGTCCTCTGGTCGTCTTTCAGGGGGTCTTCCGGATGAAGTAAGTAGTCTTCATCACTTTTGTCCCTTTCACCTTTGCGTACTACACAGGCGTACTACTTCTATAGCTAGATAACTGCTGACTTGCTCAACCTCCGGAGATACTGCATGTACTTCTCCTCACTCTATGCGTCTTTAGGCTAAGATAAAAGCTAGGTTGTTAAGATAAGAGTATACTCAAACACGATATGCTTGAACATCCTTTCAGGGACAGTTTACAAAACTGATTCATCCTTTCAGGAACATTTTGTAAAACTGGTTCTGTTACTAACATTTCCCCCCTTTGAAAATGCTTTTCTATTCTTAGACAATGCATTTTCACCTCAATCAATTTCTTCGATTATTGATTCATTTGCTATTATTGATTGGTAATTCCCTTCAGGTGTGATAGTTCCAGTCGTGCCTCTTCATAAGCTGGAGGGTTATCAAATATAGGATTAGCATAATTCCTACTCAGGATACTGAAAATGCGATTATTCCTAGCATTTGTTTGACTAATTATGCGCTTAATACCCACATACAACAAACAAAGAAGAACAATCACAATTGCAAGTACAACTACGCTTTCTATTAGTGAATGTACCCATCCTCCCAAATTTAAATCGAATTTATTCAACAGAGCTCCTATCCAGCTCTGTTCTGCATCTTGTCTTTCTTTTTGCAGCTCCACTTGTGTTTGGGTCAGCTCGGAAATGTCTTTCTCAACCTCTGAAGTTACGTCTGGAATATGGATGCAGCAGTGATCGATTCTGTCTTTCAAATATCCACAGACGCCATTTTCTTTCAATAACATTATGTCGAGTGCCATTCTATTCTGCAAGGTCATTTTAGTCGTAGCTTGTAATTGTATATTAAGATCCCGAAAACCTTTTTAGTTATTCTGGCCAATCGATCCATTTGCCCGATCAATTTATCAATCATTTCTCTATTCCTATAGGCTGAAATTGGTGCAAAGAAAGATTCTAGTGCCCAGCCAAATTTAACACTGCTTGATGGTTCATGCCACACATCATCCTCGTTTATTTCTCGTTTATGTCTGACCTGTAAAAGTTCTTGCCTATTTTTCAAAGGTGACCTTTTCCAAATGGGACATAGTGTTGACAACCCCAAAGTAATTTCTCTAATTGGTCTTCCCATTGGCAAATGTGTAGTCCAGGTCCCATCACTTCAGGCCCAAACTAAATGTCCCATACTGCCTATAACTCCTTTACAGTCAATTTTGTCTTTATCAATGCCAATTTTAAAGGCTGCCTGTGAGTCTAATTGTTTCCGACAAATGCAGCCTGTAATCACTGCTACTTTGACAATGGACAAAGGTATCTCTTTAATGTCTGTTTGACAAGTTATCACCCGTGAGCAATTCCACCATGGTACTGGCATTCCTTCTGTTACATCGGACCACCGTATGCACCATGGAATTGCTTCACTGTATTGGTATTGTTGTACAATACTTAATGTCCACATATTGTTCCATAATTCAGTTCTGTTTTTGTTATCCTGATCTTTGCATTCCCAGTAGGCCTGTTCAACCTTTTGATTCACTATTTTAGTGGTCCACTTGTCATAGAAGCACCATCCTACATCGTGGAATCGTCCTATTGTAATATACCTTGCTTTAGGTAATTTTAAACAATCTGCCCTGTGTCCTGGTGTTTTCCATTTTTGTCGTTCTCTTATCCTTTGTTCAGTTGGGACTTCTTCTATTCTAGTGTGGGATTCACATGCTATCTTACCAGTTCTGTTTATTTCTGGTAAGGTAGTAGCAATTATTCCCCACTGTACTGGGTCCTCAGCTGATTTTGGTATGGGAAGGCAGGCAGTGATGCTACTGATATTTTGTGTTTGCGCAAAGTCTCGGATTAATCCTATCATTAGGTTCTCTGCCTGATTTTGTACACTTTGTACTACCTGTGGTATCTGGGTACTTTCATTACTATCTACTGCTCTTCGTGGCCTAATTTGCAATTCCATTCGAATAGTCTCATTTTTGCATTTATAACTTTTCCATGCATCGGGCGAGCTTTCCCACTGTCTTATCAGGGGCCTTGTGGAATAGAGTGGCACTTCCCTCTCCAATTTTCAAAAGCACAAAAACTCGGGGTATAACCAAAACCAAAGCTTGGTAATGCAAACCAGGCATTATTGCGATGTAATCTTGAGCGTGGTTGGACCTAGGATATGTGATGACCACACTCTTGGAACCTTCTTCACACGGGTGTAATGTATCCAGGAGTCTACTCCGGCAACTTTAACTGCGGTAAACGTGGTCAAGAGTACTTGGTAGGGTCCGTCCCAACGTTCTCTCAAAGGCTCTTCGTTCCAGTTTTTCACATATACAGTGTCCCCAGGTTCTATATTATGTACTGGATTTTCAAGTGCCAGTGGTCGATTCCACAGTAATGCAGATCGGAGTCGATTCGGTGTCCTGCCAAGAGACAACACATAATTGTACAAGTCCTGATTACCCTTTATGTGGACCTCTGGATTTGGGTTTGGTGCTTCATAGGGTTTGCCATACAGAATTTCGTACGGACTTACTGACATTCCGCTCTTAGGTTTTATCCTGATACGCAACAATGCTATTGGTAAGGCCTGCGGCCATTGAATCTTTGCCTCCTGACAGACCTTACTAAGTTGTCTTTTTAAAGTCTGGTTCATTTTCTCTACCTGTCCACTGGACTGGGGCCTCCAGGGAGTATGCAGATCCCACTGAATCCCTAAACATCTGCTAACCTCCTTTACCAGTTGTGCCACAAAATGGGGCCCCCTATCGGATGATATTCCTATTGGTACCCCAAATCTAGGGATTATTTCTTTTAATAACCATTTCACAGTTTCTTTTGCTTGGTTGGTGCGACAAGGGAAGGCTTCTGGCCATCGAGAAAAGGTATCCACCACAACGAGTAGATATCTATATCCACGAGTTCTGGGGAGTTCCGCGTAATCTGTTTGCCAATAATCCCCGGGTTGCATGCCTGTCTTAATTTTCCCCATTTCTATTTTTCTTTTTACTAGAGGATTATTTTTCAAGCAAATTTCACACTTAGCTGTAATAGACTTTGCCATTGTTAACATCTGGACCGAGATAATTTGTTTTCTTAGATAAGTTACCAATGCTACTGCACCCCAGTGACACGTTTGGTGTTCCGTCTGAAGTATTCCTCTCATAATAGTGGTTGGCACCACAACTTGTCCATTGGTGGTTACATACCACCCAGAATTATTCTTGCTGGCTCTTACTAGACTTGCCAGTTTTTCATCTTCTATGGAATACTTAGGTGGCTCTGAAGGTAATAAATCAATTGCTCTTACCTTCTGGGAGACAAGACCCACCATTGTTCTCACTTGCCATGCCACCGACTAAGCTGTTTGATCAGCAAGCCGATTTCCCCCAATAATTTTTGATGTTCCACTTTGATGAGCTTTACAGTGCATTATAGCAACTTGCGATGGTTTCTGAATGGCATTAGTCAAGTTCAGTATTTCCTTCTGGTATTTAATGTTTGTTCCTTGTGAAGAGAGCAGTCCCCGCTCTTTCCAAAGGGCTCCATGCACATGAACAACTCCGAAAGCATATTTTGAGTCAGTCCATATGTTAACTTTCTTGTTCTCACTGAGTTCCAATGCCCTGGTTAAGGCGATTAATTTTGCTTTTTGTGCTGAGGTGTTTGGTGGTAAGGGTTTGGCCTCAATTACTGTCTTGACAGTAGTGATCGCATATCCTGCATACCGTACTCCACTTTCCACAAAGCTACTGCCATCAGTAAAGAGTTCCCAGTCAGTTTCTGCCAGCGGGGTGTCTCTCAAATCAGGACGACTTGCATGGGTGTATTCGATGACTTCCACACAATCACGTTCCAGATCTCCTTCTTCAGTACCTGCATCCGAAAACTCAGCAGGATTCATTAGGTTAGTAGTTTTTAGAACAACATCATCTTGTTCTGTCAGAATTACCTGGTATTTCATCATTCTGCTTGGGGAAAGCCAATGGCCCCCCTTTTGTTCCAATACTGTTGTCACCATATGGGATACAAACACTTCTATCCTTTTTCCCACAGTTAATTTTCGGACCTCCTGGATCAGCATTACTGTAGCAGCTACCGCCCGTAAGCATGCCGGCCACCCAGCACTTACCGGACCTAGCTGTTTGGAAAAATAGCCAACAGGTCTTTTCCAGGATCCTAGTCGTTGGGTTAATACTCCCAAGGCAAGTCTTGGTCGCTCGTGTACAAACAACTGGAAGTCTTTGCTCAAGTCCGGCAGGCCCAAAGCAGGTGCCTGCATCAAAGACTGTTTTAGCTTTTGGAAGGCCTCACGTTGTGGCTTTCCCCACTTGAACGTTTTATTCCCTTGTGCTTCATACAAAGGTTTGGCGATCAACCCATAGTCCATAATCCAGAGTCTGCACCATCCTGTCATTCCTAAAGAAAGATCTCAACTCATGTAAGCTTTGTGGTTCTGGAATAGCACAAATAGCATGTATCCTGTTCAGGCTTAGCCTTCGCTGTCCTTGAGAGAGCTCGCATCCTAAATAGATCACAGTCTCGGATGCAATCTGAGCTTTATTTTTCAATACTTTGTACCCGTTCATTCCCAATTGGTTCAATATTTCAATTGTTACCTGGATGCAGAGTTCTCGTGTCTCAGTCGCAATCAGAATATCATCTACATATTGTAGCAACAAATACCGTTGTCGAGGGATCATGATATGACCTTTTGTAGTCCATTCCTCGAGTTCCTTGGCTAGTTGATTTCCAAAGATGGTTGGGCTATTCTTGAACCCTTGTGGAAAGGTGTGTCCAGGTTAATTGAGTTTTCCTCCCATTGTGTGGATTTTCCCATTCAAAGGCAAATAGGTTTTTGCTTTCATGGTCAAGGGGTATGCAGAAGAAGGCATCTTTTAAATCAAGTACAGTAAACCATTTATATTTCTCTTTCACAGATGTTAACAAGGTATATGGATTTGCAACTACTGGATAAATGTCCTTAGTGATCTGGTTTACAGCCCGCAAATCTTGGACTAGTCGATAACTACCATCAGGTTTCTTTACTGGAAAAATTGGAGTATTATATTCTGATTCACATTCCTCTAGAATACCATATTTCAAGAATTTTTCAATTAGAGATACTATTCCTAACCTAGCTTCTAGTTTCAGTGGGTACTGCCTCAACTGTACTGGCTTGGCATCTTCCTTCAGTTCCACTTTTACGGGCTGGGCTGTTTTTGATTTCCCAGGTATGTCAGTCTCCCATACCATAGGAATCACAGCCTCCTCCACTGCTTGCGGTATTTTCACTACCAGGTTTTCTTTTAATAACAGAATTTGTCCTACCTTAGATTCTGGAATTTTCATTACCAGGTTTCCATCCTGAAATGTTATTACGGCATCCAATTTGGTCAATAAATCCCGTCCTAAAAGGGAAACTGGACAGTCTGGAACATATAAGAACTCGTGGGTTAATTCTTTTCCTCCAAAACACAAATCTAAGGGTTGTAGGAATGGCCGTACTTCTTCCTTCCCTTTGGCACCAACAATCGTTGTCGTTTTATGACCTACTGTTCCCTGTAAGGAATTTAGCACAGAATAGGTAGCCCCTGTGTCCACTAAAAATCTCACATCCTGGTCCCCCACTTGTACCGTCACCAAGGGCTCCTTATTCTGGGTATCCATTTTCGTGCTTTCATATAGTCAGCTGTCATTACTATACTCCCCCAGCACCATAGTTTGTACTGCATTTCCTACTGCATTTGGTACCCGACTCATGGAACCGGGACGGTTCGGGCATTCGTTTTTCCAGTGTCCTTGCTGCTTACAGTAAGCACATTGATTTGAACCAAGCTTTACAACAGGTCCCAAAGGAATTCCCTGAACATTCCGAAACCCACGCCCTCGACCGTTTCTAATTCCTCTACCACAGACTCCTGTTCCTACTCCCCCGCCTTGTCCTTGGACCAGGGCCAACAGGTCTTGCTGATAACGCCTTGACTGTTCCTTTTCTCTATTATTATAAATTTCCAGGCTGTTTCTAACATAACATCCAGATCTCGTAATTGTGCCCCCTCCAGTTTCTGTAATTTCTTTCAAATATCATCTTGAGACTGTCCTAAGAAGATGAAAGCTAACTGAGCCCTTGCTTGTTCTGTTTCAGTATCTAAATCTGTATATCTCTTTGCAGTTTCCTTTAATCTTTCTAAAAAGGCTGAAGGGGATTTGTTCTTTTCCTGCTTAACACTATACAGTTTTGACCAATTCATTTGTTTCGGTATAGCAGTCTGAACGCCGATTAATAACCAGTCCTGATACCTCCGGAGGCGACATAAACTGCCTCCAGTATTATAATCCCATCGGGGATCCTCCTTTGGAAAATTTTCATCAACATTACCGCCCACTGTCCCATTCCGAATATCCTCCCTTACTTTATCTCTTGCTACCCGTACAACCATATCTTTTTCTGTAGAGTCCATTAATGCGTCAAGAATCACTTGCAAATCGTCCCAATCAGGATTCTGAGTTTTAATTATCATTTTAATTACCCTTGCAACCTTGTCCGGGTTTTCTCGGTAAGGACCAGCTGATTGTTTCCAGATCTTTAAATCTCCTGGCGAGAACGGAACTTTTACATAAATTGGTTCTCCCCCCCATCCTACCGCCTGTCTTAGGGGTGCTATTACCTTTGATGGTCCACCCCCCTTTTGGGTTTCCTTTTGTCTGTTCCTAGTCCTGTGGGATATTGGTGGTGTTGTTACTCCTTTTACACCGCTTGCTGCCCCCTCATCACCACTGGAATCGGTATCACTTTCAGTAAAACGCACGGGTGCCGAGGGTTTAAGGGGTTTAGGTGCAGAGGGTTCTGTTTCTGAAGGTGCAACATCAAGACACGGCAGATCCAATTCTAAAGCGTTACTGCTACTGTTTTCTATAGCCATACACATCATTCATTTCTTTTCTGCCGTACATCCCATACATTTATCATTAGTACCACTCCTCCGGACTAACATTAACCTACAATCCTTCCTCCAGTCCTGTTTTTGTTCAAGATAGAAAAAGAGATCCACGTATTGTACCTCATCCCATCTACCTTCCTTCTGACAAAACCTCATCAATTCAACAATAGTTCCATGGTCTAAAGTGCCCTCCGGTGGCCACTGTACTTCATTAGGCAGGTCATATTCCGGCCACCGGCGAGTACAATATTCAGTTAATTTCTTTTTACTCATTGATTGTTCAAATCCACCCTCCTTCCAATGTTTCAACAGGCAATCTAATGGTGACATCTTTGTATCGCACATATCAACACAGAAGGATACAGATAACTAACACAGAAAGATAACACAGGTAACTTTACCAGAACAACAGTAAACACGGATCAAATCACTGGTTTCAACAGTAAATACAGATTAAATCACCAGAACTACAGACCAGGTGCTGAGCAGCACAAATAACCAGACCAGGTGCACACAAATTACCAAACCAGACCAGGTGCTGAGCCTGCGGCACAAATAACCAGACCAGACCAGATGCCGAGACCGCAGAGGTTTCCCTCTGTCTGACGGACAGCTGTCTAGGCAATACCCCGGGAGCTCCCTGCCCAACCGAGCGTGGCTTTCGCCGCGTCTGACCGGCAGGCTACCAGATGCCTGACCAGCAGGCTACCAGACCAAAACCAGACCAGGTGGGTACCCAATAATCCAGATAAAGCACCTTCTTACCAGTCAGAGGTCCGTCGTGAGCAGCAGAGGGTCGGTCGCGTCCGATGCACTCCCCAAGAATACCTCGGTGCTAGCTGGAGCAGGATCGAGACGCGATCCGCCTCAGCAGCCCACGAAGTCCCATCTGGGTCGCCAAAATGTTAGCAATCAGGACACATAACCACAGGCGTAGTTATATGCAGTGCTTTATTTCAGTGCTGGGAAACCAGGGGTTCGCACCCAAAGCTGGCTTCGCTGGTCAGTTTAAGTTACACAGTATTTATGCAGTCCATTCACATACATATTCATATATTCATTAAGATACGTAACGGTTACTCAACATTGATTGCAGCATCGATTGCAACATCTTGGAACTATTTTGATCATGTGCAGTGTCCTCTGGTCGTCTTTCAGGGGGTCTTCATGATGAAGTAAGTAGTCTTCATCACTTTTGTCCCTTTCACCTTTGCGTACTACACAGGCGTACTACTTCTATAGCTAGATAACTGCTGACTTGCTCAACCTCCGGAGATACTGCATGTACTTCTCCTCACTCTATGCGTATTTAGGCTAAGATAAAAGCTAGGTTGTTAAGATAAGAGTATACTCAAACACGATATGCTTGAACATCCTTTCAGGGACAGTTTACAAAACTGATTCATCCTTTCAGGAACATTTTGTAAAACTGGTTCTGTTACTAACACTCCCATAAAGATACTCAATAAATCATTAAAACTACTTCTGGAGTCACGAGTAAACTGAGTACTGGGAGGAGTGGTTTGCAGTCCTCATGTGAGTGGGGGTGGCTGGGTTGTAAAGCTGTAACTGCGCAGTCTGCGGCATGAGGAAATGTGGGTTTTGGACAGTACCAGCAGAGAGATGAAGATGTCCTGGTCCCACCATCAGTGCACAGCCAGACTTCTGAGGCTTTGCTTTTAAATCGGTTCTCACTCTTGCTCTGCCACTGGGAAAGGCCATACTGACATCAGCAGGAAATTTCTTAGGGTGTGAAGACAGCCAGCATCCTTTTAATTTTATGATTAAGTAAACGATGAACATTATGCCACTTTTTGGCTATAAAAGATGATATTGTTAATTAATATGATGCAGAAACACAGGCATTTCAAGAAGAAAACTCCTTTGGTGCCTGTGTAATGCTAGAAGCTTGTCCTCTGTTCTGTCCAAGCTCCACATTTTCTGCAATTCTGTTGAGTAGGTCTGCACAGAAGTGATTGACAGAAGATTTAACCTCAACTTCTCTTGGATTAATTTGGCTTACAGAAGAATAATTTGTGTGTCTGAGTTCTGTGTGCCATTGCTTACCCCATGGTATGCTGCCATATGTACTTGTTTTATTTATGGTCTTTATTCATATCTGCAGAGGGCTGTGCCCACTCTAGCTCATCAGATGGTCCAGCCCCAAGCTGTATTTTATCCCTTTAATCATTTAATCACTTTTTTAAAAAACATCTGCACTAAGGGATCATTTTTACTACTCTACTCTGTACTCTTTACAGTCAATATCTTTGAGTATGTAGGCATCTGGAATAGTAAATAATCTCTATATTTCCAAGCATAGGGTGCAGGCCTACTGGAAGGGAATCGGAGCAGGCTCTAAGGCTGCCCTTCCTGGGCTGCTCATTCTTTGAAGGTTGTTTACTGAACTCAGTTGTTCAAGAGCATGTTTAATTTTGTGAAGAAGTAATTTAATCAGTTCCAGTCTAATCAGTCCTCTGCCCGAATGGGACTTTGCTGTTTAGTTTCCTGGTGTACTGGGTGTGGCTGGGATGGAGCTAACTTTCTTCATAGCAGCCGTGTGGTGCTGTGTTTTGGGTTTGAGGTTAAAACAGTGTTGGCAAGATATTAATTATGTGACTATTGCTGAACAGTGCTTGCAAACATGAGGCTTTCTCTTTTTCCCCACTCTGCTCTCTCCCCCTCTACCCCCCCACACACCCCCACCTCCGCAGTGAGTATGAGTAGGCTGGGGCTGTTCAAGAAGTTGGGAGGGGACACAGCAGGACAGCTGATCCAAATTGACCAAAAGGATATTCCATGCCATATAATGTCATGCTCAGCAGTAAAAACTTAGGCAGAAGAAGAAGAAGAAGTTTTTTTTCTTCCTTCCATGTTGACCATTGCTCAGCAAGCTCTGCTTATAGGAGGTAGGGAGTCATTGTCTTTGCAGTGTTCTTGTAGAGTTTGTTGTTGTTGTTCCCCTTTTTCCTTCACTTTCTCAGCTGTCTTTATCTTGACTCACAAGTTTTCTTGCATTTGTTCTTCCTGTTCTGTCCCCTTTCCCACGGGGGTGTGTATACTATATCCTGTATACTATTTAACTGCCAGTGTTCAACTATTTCCTCTAAGCGTTAGCAGCTCTCTTAAAGAGTGAGCTGTGTTTTAAATCTGAAGTGTTTTGAAATCCTCCAGGATAGAAGCAGTTTGTAATTTAAATAAAAAGATGAGGAAACATGCAAACTCTTCCCATATTGTCCAGAACCATTAAAGTTGTGTGCCAAAGGTATGCTGCCAGTGTAAAAAATCCCCACATATTTCTATTTGGTACCAAAAGAATTTTGTTTGGGGACATAATTACAAAATGGGAACCGGTTCCACTGCTAAAATTCCACCTTGCTCCCCCTTAGGATGCATCCTTACACATTAAAGTAATTGCTTATATTGTTATCTAGTAATTTTGAGACCAGAAAAGAACTTAAATAGTTAAACTCTGCTTTGCATTTAAAAAGATAAAAAAACAAAACACAAAAAAAACCCCAAAAAAACAAAAACCAAACAAACAAAAAAACAACCACCAACCAACCAAACACCTAAATGCTATGATGAATGTGAACTTGGTATTGTATGAGGTTGTATTTAAAAGCTGCTAGAATATGAACTGATTTGGATTTAGGAAAATGGAATAATGGATTGATGCTTAATATACTGTTTTTTGACATCTGTGAATCGTAAAAGGTAAATGGAGCTGAGGAGTGTGGCAGCTCTTAAGCTGGTTGGAATTGTGTATGAAGTGTGTTATGGTTGGAGTGAAATGGGAGAACAAAAAAGCAAAATATCCCAGGCCTGTGCCTGAACATGGATTTTGGGCCTGTGTGAAGCTGCAAGATAAACTCAGCTCATTGCAATCGAGGAGTTTGCCAGAGCCTCCCACTTCGTACCAGCGATTACGCCAGCTGCGTGGCCTTGGCTACATCTGAACTGCGGCAAGAAGAGAAAGAAGAAAAAAAATATGGAAAAACCTGTTTGCCCACTGCTAAGTGGAGAAAGGGGGGCTTTACTTCCCCCGCTCTGTCTCTTTTCTTTTTTTTTTTCCTGGAGTATTGTCATCCATCCTTGTTGTGGCACTGTGTTGCTTCTCGACTTTGAATCAGGGGTTGTTGGTGTTGTTTCTTTTTGCTTCTGTCTTTTTTCTTAGGTTTTGACACATCTGGGGAGAGAGCTCATCATTTTACCTCCTTGCTGAGGTCGGTCTTTTCACACTGGTCAGCTTTTGGGGGTCAGAGTGCTCAGTGCTTCTCTGGGTCAGACTGGTACTGATTTGGGTGTGGAGTGGAGCCAGGTTGGTTTGATGTGGAGTTCAAACTGATCCGTTTTCATGCTGGGCTGGAGATCCTGCCATCTCAGATGGGGGCAAGAGGGAGGTTTTATTCCCCCCTCCCCAGCGATGTTACTGCTAGGGAACTGTCATACTGCATGAAGGAGAATGAGGGTTGAATTTTAAAGGCATTGCCAGTGAATCCATAGTTCTAATGAAGCTGGGAAATTAAACCAAAATTTTTTTTTTAATAGACTTATTCTGTGGTAACTAGTTGTAAGAGACTTCTCAGTAAATTCACCGTACTAGTTTTTGAGGCCATGGGAGAGAATGAAAGAAAGGCTGTTTTTTGGGACCAATAGAATGCCAAATTTGGAACAAAGTTTTGATACATGAATTCTTGTAGTTGCCAGAAAGTCCTATACCTCTCTTGGGTCAAGATTTGTTAAGTAAATTGTAAGCTCAAATAATGCTTTCTGAGAATTCTGTTTAGTTGCATGGCCTACAAGAAGCTGCCTGGATGGTGCAGATCTACTTGCTGCAAGTGAGAAATCCCCAAGGAAATTTCAAATGCTGTATTTCCACTAGTATTAACAGCCAATGTTTCGATAAAGCAAATACTACACTGATAGAACTGAAACAGAACTACGATCCGGTAAGGGAAAACAATATCCAGTATATATGACAGCCAAAATTGTGTTAGAAACTTTGAGGAAGAAATTTTTGGCAACCAAAATAGCTAACTGCATTTGATTGGATGTGCAGATTTGTCTGTTTATAGCTACAACATAGAAACAAGCTGTGGCTATTGTGGGACAGTATGATGAGATTGCTAACAGACTGATATACCGATTGTTACGCTGATCAAGAAATGCAGGGAATTAATTTAAGTCTTAATAGGCTGTGATCCTTTTGTCATACATGTACCATTTGTGAAATTTAATTTTGATTTTTTTATTTGCAATCTACATCCTTGTAAATTACACTAGCTGATTTTTTTTAACAGTACAGCTTTAGCATGGCTAACTGTAAATTGCTGCAGAACCTGCAAGTCTTTAACATCAGGTCACAGACCATACTTGTAGTTGGTCTGATCCTACATACTTGCACAGTTTTTGTTGATGGTTCTGGGAAGTCTCATAAAGCTGTAGTGGTCTGGCATGAAGATAACAATTGGCATCATTCTGTAAAAATTATTGAAGGTTCAACCCAATTAGCAGAACTTGGCGCAGCTTTACATTACTTAGAGCTTTTTAAGGAGGAACCTCTCAATTTGATTTGTGATTCTGAGTACGTAGTCAAGGTCCAACACACACATCTGATTCTGAACTTTTTTGGATTTTTTTAAAACAAAAAGGGGGGACAAGTAGGGAAAACACCAAAAACCCAATTGGGAAAAGCATTGTATGTGATGAATCACTTATATCTAAGTGGTGCAGCCTAAATTTGCCCTGTGATGAAACACTTTTGCAAGTATGACCTAAAACCATGCTAAATCAGAAAGAACCTACATTAGTTATGGTCAAATCACTAGTTAATGGTAAATGGAAAAGGCCACATCAATTGATAACCTGGGAAAAAGGTTATGTTTGTGTCATTACAGGCCAAGGATCGAAGTGGATTCCTGCGAAATGGGTTAAGCCATGGCTGAATAAAGACAACACAGACTTGACGGATGCAGACGGACAGGAGGGAGCTTAGTTGTGAGGACTGTTTCAGATGTAAACCATGGATCCTAATTCAGTGTTATAGATGCTCACAGACCTGGTGGTTCAGAAGCCTATTAGCAAGCAGGTAGTGTACCTTCTGTGGAGAATGGCAATTTGAACAAACAGCAGGAGAGCCAAAAGGGTGATATTACACTTAGATAGTCAATGCAAAAATGAGGTAAAATTATGAGACATTCCTACCATAGTATCTACTGCACTCCTCCTCCCTAGTCTAGCAGCTGGTAAAGCTTTAGGAGACATATCAAAGTTAAGCTATTGGTCTTTTAAACAGGCTAATCTATCTTCTGAGATACTAACTCAATTAATAGTAGATGTTGATGGTATTAAACATGTTACACTTCAAAATCGTGTTGCTAGAGATTTTTGTTGTTTACATAAGGACATGGTTGTGATGAATTTAAGAGCAAGATGTTGTATTAACTTGTTTAATCATTCTGGATCTATTCATAGTACTATAGACAAACTAAACCAGCACGTTAATAAGATTGTCATAGTAGAATTAGGGTTTGACAAATGGTGGGTAGTTGTTTGATCTTATTATGTAAGGCTTAGCTACATTATATGTAACTGTAATCATTGTTGTTAATCATATGTTGTATGCTGCAGTGTATTTCAAAGATGATTCCGCGCATTGTAAACAAGGCCTGGCTGGTTCAGAAACAAAAAGGGGAAATAGTGGGAGATTTGTGGAATTTTCTTGAGGTTGTTGTGTGGATGGGTTTCTATTAGATGGAGATTTATTTCTGAACTAGCCAAAGGAATCTCAAGGGCAGCTCGAAGGCTGAAGAACAGCACCTGCTGTGGGAGTGAGGCCTCAGGGCCTCAAAAAGATGTAAATCAACAGACCTATTAGCAGTGAGACTCGGGCGCATGGACAGCTCGTGAACATGGACAATATTCAATCAGCTAATGCATGCTTGGAGCGTGGACGCGTGATCAGGAAAGAACTGCATATATAAGGAGGCTTGTTTCTGTAATAAATGGCTTCGCTTGAATTCATATTGAATTGTGTGGAGTCCATGAGTTTTTGCCCTCGCAAGCCTCGACGTGGTTGACGTGGCAGCCCAAAGGGTCGGGGCCAAACGGGGGAGTGGCCAAGGTAAATAAGCGGGAGATGGGATTGGCTGCGAGCAAGCTGCGCTTTCCTTGCTATTCGAGGAGGGTTCGTGGGTCGGAGCGCGGGGAGGAGCAGCCAATGGACGGCGCGGTGGGGTGGAAAGCAGCCAATCAGAGCGCACCGGCTCCTTCCAGTGTCAACAGCTGCATCCTGCGTGTCCGTGGGGTCTCGGAGGTACCGGGGATGGGCGGGGAGGCTGCGGAGCCTCCGACGGCCCCTGGGGAAGGAGCAGGCTCAGGCAGGGGTGAGCTATGGTGCTGATGGCTGCTGCTGCTTCTCTCCCTCTCCCAGAGGCCAGGCTGAGGATGTGGCCGTTCGCTCCCACCCCGGGGATGCTGTCGGCTGCACCTGCCTCAGGTGCAGAGAAACAGAGAAAAGGGAAACCATCTAGATGGAGGCAACAAAGGAAAGCCGAGGCATTATTGACGTTTGCTAGACAGAGACGGATTCGCTGCGCTGACATTTCTCAGTTACACGAGAAGAAAGCTGAGCGGTAGATCGACCGGAGACATGTTCCCGAAGAGGACACTTTGCGAATGAACAGCAGTATGCGCGGCTTTCAGGAGCGTGCCTGAAAGGTGCCCAAACCAGCACAGCCTGTCTTCAAAAGCTAGTGCCTATGTGACTGCATTGATGCACGTTCCTGTGTCTGCGAGTGTATAGACGACTGTTACGTGTTCACACAAAGGCAAATGGTCCGGTTCTTCTTCTGTGCGTGCACACGCGACTACGTTCTCGCTTCCCAACAGAGGTAGGTCTGTGCATGCAAAACTCCGTGGTAAAACGCGTCTGCATATGTTTTGGTAAACAGGCGAGTGTGCGCGTTCAGGCAGCGGCATCTACGCCGACGTCTCCACAGCTCCAGTTCTGAAAGCCCCGCACCCCAGGACTTGAATGTATAAAGAACCAATTGCACCGGTGTGCGCAATCACATATTCAGAGGGATGTCTTTAATCTCACAGAAGCACGAACGTTTTTACGTTCAAGCGTATATCAGAAACAATGTGTGAACAGAGGAGCTGCTGGTATTTTCGCTGTTCGGCATGCTTCCTTGTAGCTCTCTTGAAGATCGCAGGCTTATGGGCTTGCTTTGCACGACTAGCTATAGGGAGAGAAAGAGAGAGCATCGGAAAACTTGCCTTTTGCCTTCTTCAGCACTGGAACCTAGTTGCTACGCCTTCTGTTTGTCCACGTGCACACAGACTATTCCTCGCCGAAAACCACGCAGAAACCTATCCACAAGCACCCAGGTATGTGCAGCCACCACCACGGGCACGCACACGCAGCTAGAGAAAAGCACCCACCTTTTCACACACTGATGCGTAAGCAAATGCGTGGCCGCCAACGTGCACACATCCGCAAGCACGCCCACTCCCATCTATGGCCAGAAAGACGTAGGGGAAACGTGCTGACATGCCTGAGGGTAAACACATCCGTTGATGTAACGCGCACTGCACAAACGTATACGCGGCTGCACGAGAATACACATATGGAGGGTACCTGCAGATATGTGCTTGTTCTTGGACGACCCTCTGCGTGAAATCATTTGTGCCTACCAATGTTTGTCTGTCCACATGCGTGTGCCTTGATGCTGGCTCCATTCATGCTTAAGCTGGCGTGAGTGAGTGCACAGCTGCGCTGTTTTTTGGCAAGGTTCTGCGTGTTGCACACTGTTGCCCAGTCCGGCATATCTCATGCGGACCGATGCAAGGGAGCTCTGCTAGTAAGGGAACAAAGACAGTCGCATGTAGTACTGAACGCTGCTCCGTGGTGCCGCTCTCCTATGGTAAATGCTTCACAGTCGCCCGAGGAAAGACGCTTGGCAATCGATCTCCAAGAGAAACGAAACAGAGCATGCCATAATGCGAAAGAAGAGCACGGCATCTCTTCACAAGCTTATTCCCGATCTTTAGCTGAGGGCAAACACTTGTGTGCTTGTGGGAGAGCATGTGTCTTTCCTGTAAGCGTTTGGGAGTTTTGCGCAGGTCCATGTGGTGGGTTCGATAATCAACGTCTAGGATACCTGCAGACCGGTCCCTGTTTGTGTGGAGACAGTGTGCCTGAAAGTCTGTGTTCGTTAGCGCCTGCTGTATTTATGCGTCGCTCCACACGCGTGTGAGTCCATGTCTTTCTCTCCACGAGCATTTGGGTTGATTTCGTCACACAAGTGCGTCTGCGCTAGTATTGAGCTCAGCGGAGTGTGTCTGTTGAGACTTGGTGTGCGTTGGCTGTGCCTGTGTGTAACACAGCACAGTCATGACTGCTCAAGCGAACAGTGAAAAGGGAAACCATCTAGGTGGAGGCAACAAAGGAAAGGCGAGGCATTATTGACGTTTGCTAGACAGAGACGGATTCACTGCGCTGACATTTCTCAGTTACATGAAAGAAAGCTGAGCGGTAGATCGACCGGAGACATGTTCCCGAAGAGGGCACTTTGCGAATGAACAGCAGTGCGCGCGGCTTTCAGGAGCGTGCCGGAAAGGTGCCCAAACCAGCACAGCCTGTCTTCAAAAGCTAGTGCCTATGTGACTGCACTGATGCACGTTCCCGTGTCTGCGAGTGTATAGACGGCTGTTACATGTTCACACAAAGGCAAATGGTCCGGTTCTTCTTCTGTGAGTGCACACGCGACTACGTTCTCGCTTCCCGACAGAGGTAGGTCTGTGCATGCAAAACTCCGTGGTAAAACGCGTCTGCATATGTTTTGGTAAACAGGCAAGTGTGCGCGTTCAGGCAGCGGCATCTACGCCGACGTCTCCACAGCTCCAGTTCTGAAAGCCCCGCACCCCAGGACTTGAATCTATAAACAACCAATTGCACCGGTGTGCGCAATCACATATTCAGAGGGACGTCTTTAATCTCACAGAAGCACGAACGTATTTGCCTTCAAGCATATATTGTAATAAATTTTGACTCGAACTTAACTTGATGGATTTCAACGCAATAAGCAAAGACAGCGCAGGGCGGCCGAGGAGTCCCCGATGCTCCAGTGGCGCGCGCGGGAAAAACTTCTTCCGGAATTTTTATAAGGCCGGGTTCTTTGCTCAGGGTGCCATGTCACTCGTTCTTTCTGCACATGTATCCTCTGTTGCCAGGCAGTTAATCTCCTATCTTCTCACCTACCCCTGCCCCCCCACCTTTAGAGGATCGAACATTTAAGGCAATTGCATAACAAAGGGCAGGGGCTTCCCGTGTTGCACAATAACTCCTGAGCGTTTCCTTTTAAGAAGCTTTAGTGAACAAACATCTCTAACTCTTAGAATTGTTTATTACAACTCCCGCCTTTTCTTTTTCTACTTATTTTGTTCATTAAAGCGTTGTAATTCTTGACTACTTAATACAAATAACTCAGTATCATCTTGATTGGGTAACTGCTCATACTTTCCTTTAACTAATAATAAATGTGCTGCTTCTAGCCTGCTTCTCACAATATCTATTACTTTATTAAAAATACATGGTCCAAACATCAACACTAGCATTAAGAGAATCAATGGCCCTGCTATAGTAGAGAGGAGGGTTGTAAGCCAAGGTGATTGTCTAAACCAGGTTTCGTACCAACTCTGCCGAGATTCATATTCCCTTTTTCGTTTTTCTATATTTTCTCGTAGCTTATTCATGGTGTTTCTTACTAGACCTGTGTGGTCTGCATATACACAGCTTTCCTCCTTTAAAGCTGTGCAAAGGCCTCCTTCTTTGAAGAACAATAGATCTAATCCTCGCCGGTTTTACAAGACCACTTCTGACAAGGATCTGACTGATTTTTCTAGTGCAGTAATAGATTGCTCTATTCTTAGCAGATCCTCATCGACAGCTACACTCAATGCTGCGAATTCTTGGTTTTGGTTGACTATTGAGGCAATTCCTCTTCCTGGACTTGCTACACTGAGGGCCATTATCATACCTAAGGTCAGAGCAGTGATCTGTTCCCTTTTCGTTAATCGGTGTGTAAAGACAGTTTCTAGCTGATATTCATATTCTTTCGGGTGATAAGTAATTTTAGGGATTACGACCACTTGTATACAAAATTCCTTCATGGTTTTTAGATAATTCATAGAAACACAAGGTGTAAGTCCGGTTTTTTAACATATCCACTTAGAATTATTGGCGGGTATTACCCAATCACCAGGCCTGTTAGCTTTAAGGGTGCCATTTATACATAGATACCGTTTTCCAGGGGGTATTTGACCTATACATATTCCTTGCCCCTGGACTTGTTGTAACGATATTCCTTGAGTATTATTTTCCCACCTACAAGACCCAGGATTTGTTCCATTAGCGAGCTTTGGCATATTTCTTAGTCCAATAGCTTCGAAATATGGTGGTTTGGTGTTTAAGCATAACCAGCATTCTGCTGTTAAATTTGGGTGTGTTTTGTTAATCACCTGATAGCTCGCATTTATTAGAGTCCAAAGTGGGTTTACTTCTTCCGGTTGTGTAAATGCATCTATATCAGAGCTATCTGTCATTGTTATATTAAGTATCTTAGAAGTTTTATTTATCTCTAATTTCCCCGTTATTATCCCATTAGGGCCTATTGATTGGGATTTCCCTTCTGGGGCAGGTTCTTTTTGTATCTTTATAAGTGTCCCTTGATCAGTCCTAGTCTTTCAGATCCTTACACCCCAAGTTTTGCCAATTGACCACCCCTGGTCTTGCAGTTGCAAGACTGTAATTTCTAATGTTTTGCAATTCCCTGGGTCAGAACTACCATAAAGCGATGGGAGAGATTGTCGACAATCTCTAGGCCACCAGTTGACTTGGAGGTATTTATCCGAATTGGCAATGCTCCACGCTGTGGCTATTGTCTCACAACCCCAATAAGCACAATAATATTGATTAGGATAGTTGCAATATCCCTTTGCTGGATTGGAGCTAGGGCACCAATAAGTTGATACTGCACTTCCCCTTTTATGTGGAGGTTTGCAGTGATCAAAACTCCAGTCTTCCCCAGAACCTAAATGTCCTAATAAATCACAAAAGGTTACGTTAAATGAGGATGCACCTACGGTTACATTTTCTTCAATCACACGACTTTCCTCTGCTTGAATTAAAGTCCACTTATACGGTCTATGTGCTGTTTCTCCATAGCTCAGCAATAATAGCAACAATAACATGGTGTACCAGATTGGGCGGCATTGACTCTGGCTCATGCCTCTTTGCTTTTTAGTTAGTGCTTGGGTGTGCCGCTTAACATTGGGGTAGCTCGGCCAATATTTTGGCATAGTTCCACTCAGGCTCTTGTTTCCACTGTTTCTTATTCCTCCGCCTCGCCTGTCGACTCGGTTGCTTCGAGCCACGGGGTAAACCATCTTCTCGGCAGCAAGAATATTTTTCAGGAAACCCTGAATGCTTTTGCTCTCCATGCCTTTGTTTATACGCTTCCCAATTACAGTCTTTGACTATAGGAGAGTGGCACAGTATTTTCTTTACGGTAGTTCTACGGCACACCCTTGTTATTTGTATTTTAGAGGGGTTGGTTCATAAGGGTGAGGAGCAAAACCGCTCAGGCTATATTTCGTAGGTGTATATACACCACCAGTCAGGACTGTCGGGTTGGATCTCTTTTTCATGTGACTTTTTATTTCAATGCCAAATCTGTAATTTCTAATTCTATATTATAACACTGATTGCATATTCCTCTAGGGGAATACCGTCTATACAAAGCAACCACCAATTGTTTCGGCACACTATGCACCTAAAGCATATAAAAAGGTGTCCTGATTTTCTTAAAAACAAGATTCTCTTTCAGTGAATTTTGCCTGTCAGCTAAAGCCTTCATATTAACTGCATTTTCCTGGAGAACCAGACACATGTTTTGGTAAACCTAGCAGTGGAATGCAAACTTATTGATAAGCATGGATGGATATCTCACGAGAGGGGCAACGAGAAACCGGTGACCAAGAAACTGACCAACTGTGTATAACATTCCATTCACGTGAATACTTCATATAAAAGTGGGAGAACACGAGGATCTCGTCCCTTTTGCCTTTGCTTTTTCCCTTCTGCTTATGGCCGACATTAGGAGAGGACCTTGCTAGTTGTCCCTGTGAACTGAGGCCTAGTGAAAGACTGAATCCAGCTCCGGTTGGCTACAGAGTCTAATCCAGGACTTTGGTTGACGGCTCTGCAGTTGCTGAGACTTTCAAGATTGGTTTTGTATATTTTGTATTATTTTCTCTATTCTTATTAGTAGCATTAGTAAAACATTGTTAATTTTTCCAACTCTCTTCTCTCTGTCCTTCTTTCCCTCCCAATCGCCTGTCCTGAGTGGGAAGGGGGGAGAGGGAGGGGCAAAAAAGGGGGAAGTGGAGGGGGGAAGAGGGGGTTAACAATACATCTGCCAGGGTTTTATTGTCACCCTGCAATCTTAACCCTCGACAGATAATTGGCACCCAACGTGGGGCAAAGAGAAAGGGGTAAATTTGAAGATTTTTGGTTTTCTACTGCTCTGACGTACCTTTCAAGTTTCTTGGCACGGTGCCAACTCATAGAGTTGTGATACTCACACGTCTGTTTGCTTTGGATATTATTTAGTTGTATTAAGGCAAAGTGAATTACACTGATTTAAAGATGTTATGGCATAAGCTGTATCAGTTATTTTCTACATTGTGCTCACTGATTCCATATCTGTGTTGGGCCTTCTTTTTAAATCGAAGTATTCATTATATAACAACAAGGAACTGGACAATGGTCATGATGATACTGTTTGGTTTGGCACTGGTTTTTTTCATTATACTGCAGCTGCTAATGAATTTCTACTTGCCTCTGCTTTACCTTGAAAAGCCTCCAGGAGAGATTAAAGAGCAGTAAGGCTCTGTGTTTGCTAATTGGTCGAGCGAATCTTTAGAAAGGCTGACTAACAATACTTTTGTTTTTTTGCTAGGACAGTTCGCAAATGTTTTAGAGAGTTTTGAATATCCTTGGAGTTTTGATAGAGCTGTGATGGTGTTATCTGGTTTGCTGAATGTGTGTCAGTTGGTGCTTCTGTTAAGAGAAATGGCGTTCAACAGGAGGTTTGCGTCTCTTTTTTGTCCTGAGATTTGCGGTGCATCTTTGGAAGCTTTAGCAGAAAGCACTCCTGGCCGCTCGAGAAAGAGCAAAACACAGAAAGCTGACACTGCAGCCACTGCCCCCCCAATCGCAGCTTCACAGGCTGAAGCTACAGCTCCTCCACAGAGTTCCTCTGCCAAGGTCGCTGCAGATAACATTACTTCTCCAGCCAAAAGCTGTGCTGTTAAGAAAACCAGCTAGTGCAATTTACAAAGACATAGATTACAAATAAAATAAAAAAATCAGAATTAAAATTCACAAATGTTACATATATGACAAAAGGATCATGGCCTATTAAGACTTAAATTCATTCCCTGCATTTTCTTGATCAGAGTGACAATTGATACATAACAGTCGGTATATCAGTCTTCTAGCAATGTCATCATACTGTCCCACAATAGCCACAGGTTCTTTAATAGACAAATCTGCAAGTCCAGTCAAATGCAGTCAGCCTGTAAGGTTGTCATAAATTTATTCCTCAAAATTTCTAACTCCATTTTGGCTGCCATATTTATTGGATATTGTTTTCCCTTACCGGATCGAAGTCCTGTTTCAGATCTATCAGTGCAGTATTGGCTTTATCGAAACATTGGCTGTTAATACTAGTGGAAATACAGCATTCGAAATTTCCTTGGAGATTTCTCACTTGCAGCAAGCAGATCTGCGCCATCCAAGCAGCTTCTTGTAGGCCATGCAACTAAACAGAATTCTCAGAAAGCATTATTTGAGCTTACAATTTACTTAACAAACCTTGACCCAAGAGAGGTATAGGACTTTCTGGCAACTACAAGAATTCATGTATCAAAACTTTGTTCCAAATTTGGCATGTTATTGGTCCCAAAAAACAACCTTTCTTTCATTCTCTCCCATGGCCTCAAAAACTAGTACAGTGAATTTACTGAGAAATCTCTTACAACTAGTTACCACAGAATAAGTCTATTAAAAAAAAAAATTTGGTTTAATTTCCCAGCTTCATTAGAACTATGGATCCACTGGCAATGCCTTTAAAATTCAACCCTCAGACTCCTTCATGCAGTATGACAGTTCCCTAGCAGTAACATCGCTGGGGAGGGGGGAATAAAACCAACCTCTTGCCCCCATCTGATGGCAGGATCTCCAGCCCAGCATGAAAACGGATCAGTTTGAACTCCACATCAAACCAACCTGGCTCCACTCCACACCCAAATCAGTACCAGTCTGACCCAGAGAAGCACTGAGCACTCTGACCCCCAAAAGCTGACCAGTGTGAAAAGACCGACCTCAGCAAGGAGGTAAAATGATGAGCTCTCTCCCCAGATGTGTCAAAACCTAGGAAAAAAGACAGAAGCAAAAAGAAACAACACCAACAACCCCTGATTCAAAGTTGAGAAGCAACACGGTGCCACAACAAGGATGGATTACAATGCTCTAGGAAAAAAAAAAAAGAAAAGAGACAGAGTGGGGGGAGTAAAGCCCCCCTTTCTCCACTTAGCAGCAGGCAAACAGGCTTTTCCATATTTTTTTTTTCTTCTTTCTCTTCTTGCTGCAGTTCAGATGTAGCCAAGGCCACGCAGCTGGCGTAATCGCTGGTAAGAAGTGGGAGGCTCTGGCAAACTCCTCGATTGCAATGAGCTGAGTTTATCTTGCAGCTTCACACAGGCCCGAAATCCATGTTCAGGCACAGGCCTGGGATATTTTGCTTTTTTGTTCTCCCATTTCACTCCAACCATAACACACTTCATACACAATTCCAACCAGCTCAAGAGTTGCCACACACCTCAGCCCCATTTACCTTTTACGATTCACAGATGTCAAAAAACAGTATATTAAGCATCAGTCCATTATTCCATTTTCCTAAATCAAAGTTCATATTCTAGCAGCTTTTAAATACAACCTCATACAATACCAAGTTCACATCATAGCATTTAGGTGTTTGTTTGCTTGGTGGTTGCTTGTTTGTTTGTTTTTCTTTTTTGGGTTTTTTTTGGTAGTGTTTTTTTTTTTTGTTTTAATGGGTTTTTTTGGTGGTTTTTTTTTTTTTATGCAAAGGTGAGTTTAACAATTTAAGTTCTTTTCTGGTCTCAAAATTACTAGATAACAATATAAGCAATTACTTTAATGAGTAAGGATGCATCCTAAGGGGGAGCAAGGTGGAATTTTAGCAGTGGAACTGGTTCCCATTTTGTAATTATCTCCCCATACAAAATTGTTTTGGTACCAAATAGAAATATGTGGGGATTTTTTTACACTGGCAGCATACCTCTGGCACATAACTTTAAAGGTTTCTGGACAATAAGGGAAGAGTTTGCATGTTTCCTCATCTTTTTATTTAAATTACAAATATTTGACAAACTGCTTCTATCCTGGAGGATTTCAAAACACTTCAGATTTAAAATACAGCTCACTCTTTAAGAGAGCTTCTAACGCTTAGAGGAAATAGTTGAACATTGGTAGTTAAATAGTATACAGGATATAGTATACACACCCCCGTGGGAAAGGGGACAGAAAAGGAAGAACAAATGCAAGAAAACTTGTGAGTCAAGATAAAGACAGCTGAGGAGGTGAAGAAAAGAGGGGAACAACAACAACAACAAACTCTACAAGAACGCTGCAAAGGCAATGACTCCCTACCTCCTATAAGCAGAGCTTGCTGAGCAATGGTCAACATGGAAGGAAAAAAAAAAACTCATCTTCTTCTTCTGATATTTAATTATCAAAGCACTGAAAGGGGATCACAAACCACTATAACAAACACCATGATGACCCTAAACTCTAGAGTCAAAACAACAGAGACTTTATCATGCTTTTTTTTTTTTTTCCCACAAGTGACTTTATGATACACTTTGTTGAAAGAACTGAATAGTTCATTATCCAATACTTCTTTTGATACTTCTTTAAGTGTGGCACCTCAAGTTTTATTTATTACAGATCATGTAAACTTTGCCCTGAACAGGTACAGAATTACTTGTTTACTTATAAACTTACTACTACTATTCTGACCTATCCCAATATTTGATCATGTTGAAAGTATCACAGAATTCATTTTTCCAGTATTCAGGGGAGTAAAAGTAGTATTAGTATTCCTCTTTTGCCCATGGGAAAGATTACAGGGACTTCATTTAAACTACTACATGTGCACCAATTTTGTCAAGTCAATCTGAGCTACACAGAATCTGATTTATCAGGGTATTTACTTTTTTTTTTTTTTTTTGTTGTAGAAATTTTATATATGCTTTTATATATTCAAAGTCTATCTTCCATTAAAGTGAATAGCAAGAGAAAGTGCTGAGAGCTTCTGCAAATCTCCTCCGAAGTCGATATCAAGAAAATAAGGTGCTCCTCAGTGATGTTCTGGTTTTTAGATTATTTGTCTTGCATTCATCCCAGTGGGAGAAGAGTGACAAATGCAGGAGTGTGATCTAGTTCATCAAGATTTGTATTAAGACACTCGTCTTTTCTCATTCTGCTAGCTGAAATCAACACTTTGCTACTCTCGCAAATGTGATTTAACCACTGACCACAGGGGCCCATGCAGTGGTGGCAGAAAAATCGTACCTTGAAAAACAGTAAGTCCTTAATGCAGAACCAGAAAAAGGGTAAGACCTGCTAAAAACAGGGTGAGGCCTTAATACAAAACTTGTCAACTGTGTCTCCTGATTTTGTTAAAAAACAAGTTTCTCTTTTAGTGAATTTGCCTGTCAGCTAAAGCTTTCATATTAGCTGCTTTCCCAAAAAGCCAGATACATGTTTTGGTAGACACAGCAATGGAATGTGAGGTCATGGATGAGGATGGATGGATGTACATCTCACAAGAGGGGCAACGAGAAACAGGAGACCAGAAACTGACCAACAGAGTATAACATCCCATTCACGTGAATACTTCACATAAAAGTGGGAGATCACAAGGATCTCGTCCCTTTTTCCTTATGGCTGACATTAGGAGAGGACCTTGCTAGTTGTCCCTGGGAACTGAGGCCTCAGTGGGAAGGGGGAGAGGGAGGGGCTGAAGGGGGAAAAGTGGGGGGAGTTTTATTGTCACCCCGCAATCAAAACCTCGACACTGTGGAAATTTCACAACCACATAATAGTAAGAATGCTTAAAAATGGATGAAAAAAAGTATTTTTCTTTAGTTGTGTAATTTTAAAAAATAACATTTATTACAACTGAACACATAAAAAGTAAGTAGATAAGTAAATGTCAGCTTTAGACAAGATGCCATTATGAAGATGCCATTCTGAAAAGATGCATCTAAGCCTTTATATTGGTGAAATAGAAAAGGTTTTTGGAATGGGAGGTTCCAGGCAACTTGATGTACTGATAGCAATTTTTAAAAATTAAATCTTTATTTATAGAAAACGGTTGGTTTAGGAATATTGGGACAGGAATGGGATGATATCAAAAATACCAGTGCCAGCAGACTGGTAATGCTTTCGGTGGTGCCAGTTCCAGCTCTTCTCCTCAGTGGCCTCAGGCCTGCAACCCTCCAGGACCCAATGGAGAACAACCAGAAAGGGCATGAGTCGTGGTGGCCACTTAGAGTCCAGTTTTCCAGCCCTTGTTCCTCTGGCCATTTCTGCGGAACACAACAGGAAGGTTACATTCTGTATTGCTTTGCCCAGAGCTCCCCACTGGGAGCCACAGTTTGATATTAAGCCACTAGAGACTGTCCAGAAGAGGGCTGCAAAGTTGTGAAGGGTTTGGAGGGGAAGCTGTATGAGGAGTGGCTAAAGTCACTTGGTTTGTTCAGCCTGGAGGAGACTGAGAGGAGACCTCATGGGGCTACAGCTTCCTGTGGGAAACTGCAGCGGGTCTGTGGAATCCTTGACAGAAAATATGAGAGTAGAGATCAGCCTTGAGATATTAAGATTTACCCTTGAGAAGGATGGGAGTAAAGGAGTATCCGGAGAGAGGAGAGATGTACCCGTGAGAGAGAAGGGGATAGAAGAATAACATGGATGATAGAAAAATTAACCAATGAGATGTTAGTGCTGTAACTTGTAACCAATAGTGAAAAGACACATGAACTGGTAGAATTGTATAAAAATTCACTTGTAGCAATAAATGGCATCTATTACTTTCATCTTGAAAGAACTTGGTCCATGTCGTTTGTCCGTCTCAGTCGCGACATATGGTGACCCCGGCGTGATCCTGCCTGAAGAGGATCTCGCATGACAAGGTGACAGCGTGAAGCTGTGAACAGCCGAAGAAGAGCTGTGGAGACGGAGCCCGGTACAGCTGATAAGAGCAGCCGAGGAGAGCTGCCGAAGATCCGGATCGATTGAAAAGACACCTCGCTAAGGAGTAGGTGAGCTACCGGGAACAGGGAGGGTGAAACTTATCTAAAGAAGAGGGTACTGTATTAACCACATGGAAGCTGCTTCTGAAGAAGCAGGGTGTTAGCCTTCCGGAACTGACTTTAAGAAAAATGTTACTATGGGGCAAAGCACAAGGTTTAGAGGTTAATCCTGTGACAGCATTTAGTGTGTCACAATGGATGGACTTGGGGGATAAACTGTTTGACAGTGCTACCCAAGGGTCCAAGGAAGCAACTGAACTGTTAACGACGTGGCGCTTGTTATTAGATACTCTGAAAGAGTTAAAACAGCAACAGGATAAGGCAGAGGAGGGGGATGGTCTTCTTGGCTCTCCTGGGCCAGATTCGGAGAAAAAAGCAAGATTAAGTAACGCTCCGACCCCCCCTGTTACTAAGGATTCGTCAAAACTGCCCAAGTCCATATTATCTGACACGGATAAGGATCCACGGCACTTTCTTGGAAAGTTAAAAGGAGTAAAGGAGGAGCGTACGTATGTGTGGCCCCGAGATCAGATAAAAGCTATGAAAGACTCACATGAAAAAACAGCATTGGGTTATGTGCGATCTCGGGAAGGGGCCCTCGAAACACCGGTCGGAGCGGTGCGTTCGGCCGACTGCTCCGCTGTCATTAATCACGGCTCGAACCTCTCCTCTACCATCATCAACCGCGGTTCCGCCGTCTGCGTCACCGCCATTGATTACAGTTCAACCCTCTGCCCTGCTGCTATCAGTCGGAGAAGAAAAATAATGGACATTTTTTTTTTCCTATCCCCCCTTGCCTGGAGATTTAGGTGGGGAGGACCCCCCCGTGGTGAGCCAGACCAAGCCAAATAATGTAATTCCTACAGATTTGGGTCCCCCCAACCTGCCCCCGCCTCCCTCCCACACTGCTGAAAAGCGAATTCCTGAGGTTGGGGGTAGAGTTTCAGAGCGTAAACTGGACTTACCAAAAAGCTGGGATTTACCCCCAGTTTCGATTACAGTTTAACCACGGGACCCTGTGCATTTCTGGAAGAGACACTAATTGACACACCACAACTACAGGCACGATAACTTTCTGAAATCCTGAGGCAGTCAACAGACCTCGCATATCAAGCTATGATAAAGGTGCCTGAAACCGACAAAACAGCCAAATCATTTGCAACTATTAATCAGGGTCCCAGTGAGAATTACATGCAATTTATTGACCATCTTCAAGAGGCCATCAATAAGCAGGTTGAAAACTTAGAAGCTAACGAAGCATTGCTGTTGAAATTAGCAGTAGAGAATGCTAATGTTTGCTATCAACATGTTATCTGCAAGTTTTACAGTACAAATTATGTGTTTCTGTGTATTGCCTCTCTGAAAATCAAGCAGCTTCTTAGGAATGTGAGTTACTTGCTTTACTAGTTGTGTTTCAGTGCGCCGTAAAAACTCTCTCCCCATTTTTCCCAGTCGTCCTGCAAGCAGCCTGTGTGAGACACTTAAAAAAAAAAAAAAAAAACACCAAACAAAACAAAACAAAAAGGCCTTGCCCAGTCCAGCTCGCTGCGGCGGCAGGTGCTGATGGGGGTCCAGCGCGCACTGACTTATTTTGCCCGGGAGACCCAGAGGTACCTCCACCTGGCTGAGCAGTAAGCAGCCCCATGGTGCAATGCAAAAATTGAGATATTGTCTTTAATTGGTGTAACTATGATCCATCTGCTTATTTGAACTTGGTAGATGGTTTTCACATCTGAGCTCAGTATTTTAGTTTGCATATTCATGTTTGGTACCAAAAGAATCTTGTTTGGGGAGATAATTACAAAATAGGAACCGGTTCCACTGCTAAAATTCCACCTTGCCTCCCCTTAGGATGCATCCTTACACATTAGAATGATTGCTTATATTGTTAGAAAAGCATGTAAATTGTTAAAATGCTACGATAGCTGTGAATTTGGAAGAGGTTGTATTTAAAAATTGCTAGAATATTAACTGATTTGGATCTAGGAAAACAGACTAATGGATTTATGTTGATTATACTGGTTTATACTGTTTTTTGACATCTCTAAATTGTAAAAGGTAAATGGAGCTAAGGAATGTAACTATTTCTGAGCTACTCGAAATTGCATATAAAGTGTAGTTGGAATGAAATGGGAAAACAAAACAGCAAAACATCCCAGGCCTGTGTGCAGCTCATTGTAACTGAGAAGTTTCCCAGAGCCTCCTACTTCGTACCAGCCATTATGCCAGCTGCGTGACCTTGGTTATATCTACACTGCACAGAAAGAAAAAACAACTGGAAAAACCTGGCTGCCTGCTTTTAAAGCAGTGAAAGGAGGGTTCTCTCTCCCCACCACTGCAGCGATGTAATACTGAATGGAGCAGTCCGAGGGTGAAATTTAAAGGCATCACCAGTGGATCCATAGTTCTAATGAAACTGGAAAATTAAACCAAAAATTTGTTAATAGACTTATTCTGTGGTAATTAGTTGTAAGTGACTTCTTAGTAAATTCACCATGCTGGTTTTTGAGGTCATGGGAGAGAATGAAAGAAAGACCGTTCTTTGAGACCAATGGAATGCCAAATTTGGAACAAAGTTTAAATACATGAACTCTTATAGTTGTTAGAAACTCCTATACCTCTCCTAGGTTAAGATTTCTTAAGTAAATTGTAAGCTCAAATAACGTTTTCTGATAATTCTGTTTAGTTGCATAGCCTACAAGAAGCTGCTTGGATGGTGCAGATCTGCTTGTGCAAGTGAGAAATCTCCAAGGAAATTTCGAATGCTGTATTTCCACTAGTATTAACGGCCAATGTTTCCATAAAGCAAATACTACACTGATTGATCTGAAACAGGACTTCGATCTGGTAAGGGAAAACAATATCCAATAAATATGACAGCCAAAATGGAGTTGGAAACTTTGAGGAATAAATTTATGACAACCTTACAGGTTGAGTGTATTCGATTGGACTTGCAGATTTGTCTATTTATAGCTACAACATAGAAACAACCTGTGGCTATTGTGGAACAGTATGATGAGATTGCTAGCAGACTGATATACTGCTTGTTACTCTGATCAAGAAAAGCAGGGAATGAATTTAAGTTTCAATAGGCCATGATCCTTTTGTCATGTATGTACCATTTGTGAAATTTAATTCTGATTTTTTTATTTTATTTGTAATCTATGTCTTTGTAAATTGCACTAGCTGGTTTTCTTAACAGCACAGCTTTTAGTATGCATAAATGTAAATTGCTGCAGAACCTGCAAGTCTTTCACATCAGGTCATAGGCTATACTTGTATTTGGTCTGATTCTACATACTTGCACAATTTTTGTCGATGGTTCTGGGAAGTCTCATAAAGCTGTAGTGGTTTGGTGTGAAGATAACAATTGGCATCATTCTGTAAAAATTATTGAAGGTTCAACCCAATTAGCAGAACTTGGCACAGCTTTACATTACTTAGAGCTTTTTAAGGAGGAACCTCTAAATTTGATTTGTGATTCTGAGTACGTAGTCAAGGTCCAATGCACGTATCTGCTTCTGAACTGTGTTTTTTGTTTTGGTTCTGTTCTTTTCTAAAACAAAAAGGGGGGAGAAGTAGGGAAAACACCACAAAACCAATTGTCAAAAGCATTGTATGTGATGAAATACTTTGCAAGTGTGAAAAAAACCTACATTAGTTATGTGAAAGAACCTACATTAGTTATGGCCAAATCACTAGTTAATGGTCAACGGAAAAGGCCACATCAATTGATAACCTGGGGAGAGGATCTGCTTGTGTCTTTACAGATCAAGGGCCACAATGGTTGCCAGCACGAAACGTGAAACCTGTGTTATCTTCTTGACAATGATTGTTGCAGCTGCTGTGTTTTGGATGCCCGCACAGACAAAGATTAACATGTGGAGTACTTTAGCCAGCATTACTGACCAGGACCCCATATGCCTAGCTATGGCATCTCCGGAAAACCCGTTCCACACGTGCTTGGTTGGCATCCCCCTTGATGACTACAGCAGCATCACACAACTGTTTCAAAATAGAGGTTGGTGCAGAGGCATTGCATCAAACTGTAATAATACTACCATGGCACCTTGGATTAATTGCCTCCCAGAAGCAGATCTTGAACCACAGGAACTGGAATTGCTGGAATCTATGGTCATGGACACTTGTATCCAGTCGGTTTGTGAAAAGTGCCAGGACAATATGCTAAAGCATGAATGGATAAAACTGCAAAATGTTAATGCTACCCTTGGTGACTATAGAAATGAAACTCGTTGGTGCAGTGCCTCGCAGAAGAATCCAAGGGATGTCATTGATAATGTGGGAACAGTGACCCCAAAAACCTTTTGTATGGTGTATTTTTGATCTGTGGAGATAGAGCCTGACCAGGAATTCCTTCTAATACTGTTGAAGGACTGTGTATTTTGGAACTATTAACTCTCTTAACGCCCAATGTATCTATGATAATAGATCACAGAAGAGCAAGACAAGAAAAACACTTTTTTGTGTGTATATGAGTCAAAATGTGATGATAATGTAGATTTTTGGGGATCAAGGTTAAGGGTTTTAGGATCTCTTGTATCTGGTGTTGGCACAGCTAAAAGCTTTAAATATTTTAGAAAATTAGGATGCTGGCTAGTTAAGCAAACTAACAGAACTTAAAAGGCTTTAAGTGGACTTTTTTTAGATGTAGATTCTGTAAGACATGCCACATGGCAGAGTAGGGCCGCGATAGATTTTTTGTTATTAGCTCAAGGACATGGGTGTGAAGATTTTGATGGGATTTGTTAAATAAATTGTTTCGTAGCTGGGGGCTTTCAGGATGGTTGTTATCAGTAATGAAAACAGGACTGATCATTTTGATGATTGTTGTGGTTGTGTTACTAATGTTGTCATGCATGATTTCTCTGCTGCAAAGGGCCCTGCAGCGGACAATGAGGGCAGCATTTTTAGCAAAAATAAAAAAAGGGGGAATTGTGGGAAACTGCAGCAGGTCTGTGGAATCCTTGACAGAAAATATGAGAGTAGAGATCAGCCTTGAGATATTAAGATTTACCCTTGAGAAGGATGGGAGTAAAGGAGTATCCGGAGAGAGGAGAGATGTACCCGTGAGAGAGAAGGGGATAGAAGAATAACATGGATGATAGAAAAATTAACCAATGAGATGTTAGTGCTGTAACTTGTAACCAATAGTGAAAAGACACATGAACTGGTAGAATTGTATAAAAATGCACTTGTAGCAATAAATGGCATCTATTACTTTCATCTTGAAAGAACTTGGTCCATGTCGTTTGTCCGTCTCAACCGCGACACTTCCTCACAAGGGGAGGAGGAGGGGCAGGCGCTGATCTCTTCTCTCTGGTGACCAGTGACAGAACCTGAGGGAATGGCAGGAAGATGTGCCCAGGGAGGTTTAAGTTGGACATTAGGAAAATGTTCTTCCCCCAAAGGGTGGTGGAGCACTGGTACAGGATCCCCAGGGAGGTGTCATGGCTCCAAGCCTGACAGCGTTCAAGAAGAGACTGGGCAAGGCCCTGAGACACATGGTGTGAACTGTGGGGTCGTCATATGCAGGGACAGGAATTGCACTCTATGATCCTTGTGGATCACAGGACATTCTGTGATTCTGTGATTGCCCGGTCCATACCGCTCCCCAGCTGGGGGGCAGCACAGCCTGCAGACCCAGGGAGCCCTGGCTAAGCCTTGCTTAGAACAAACAAACAAAAACCAAAACAAAGTCAAAACAAACAAACAAACAAACAGTTTTACATGAAGTGGCTCATGCTCTTTTTTTAAATATTGGCCTTTTGCCGATGGCAGGGCACCACCTTGCAGGCAAAGCAGAATTTCCTGGTCTCGGCACCTGCTTTCACAGCAGCCACCCCGCGGGGCCCCTGGGCCGCCACGTTCACCCCAGCAGCGTTCCCGCTGGCAGAGCTCTCCTCAGAGCACCCAACCCCACACGGCCCACGACCGCTAAGCAGCGGCTACAGCCCGCAGGCGGGCCACGGCTCCAGGACCCACCCGACAGGAGGAGCCCGCGGTCGGGAAACAGCCACAAGGCCGGGGCCGCCACCGCCCCCCAACCCAAGCACAGAGTTCGGCGGGCTGCGCTTGCGGCTGACCCCGCGGCCAATGAGAGCTCACGGTGGGACAGTGATGCTTAGTAGAACAGAGACTTCGTGCCGCGTCCAACCCCCGATTCGCTGCGAGCCCCGTAGCCAATGGGAGGACCTTGAGGCGAGCTGGCGGTGAGGAGGGGGTGGGCGCTCGGCATCTCTAGCAGCCAATCAGAATAAGAAGCGCTCCTGGCCGCGTACTCGGCCTTCAGGCTGCTGCCGCCCGGCCTCGCCCCTGCCTGTCTGAGGAGCGCCGTGCGCTTTTACGGTCCCTCTTGCCGAAATGGTGTGCGGCGGGGCCTGGCTGCCCTTGTGCGTCCCTCTGTCTGCCTCTGGCAGGCTGCCAGGCAGCGCGGCCCTCCCTGCCCGCCTCGCCTGGTGCGGTGGCCGGGCTCTCCACTCCGATCCTCCCTGGCCACCTCTTAAGTCCTGCTCTGTTAGTGCCGACACGTTCATTTTTCTTTCCGTGTGCTGATTTGCAGTAACTGGCACTGAACTCTCTTTGTCAATTAGTTACTTCTGGTGTCACAAGCTCCCGTTTTTCCTGGCTGCTGAAAGCAGCAGTCACCCGGGGCCTCACGCAGCTTCGCAGTTTGTGCTGAGCTTTGGCGTGAGTAACACTTACATCAGGGATTGCCAGTTTTTTTTTTTGAACTTAGAAGTCCGAGTTGTCTTTGTAGTGCCCTTAATCCATTTTAGCTAGCATTAGATGAGGTATTTTCAAAAAAATTACAGACAGAAGTGAAACTCCCTCCACAAATCCTCCTTACTTCAGAGCTATTTTCTGCTAAAGATGTGAGAACCATACACCTCCATCCAGAGATGCACGTATTTATTCAGGGATGTCAGCTTTGCAGTTCAGATAAATGGTTTGTGTTAATGTCTAGGTGCTGGCATAAGGCTATATATATATATATTTATATATAAGGCCATATTTATATACAAAGCACCTATTACCATATCAATAAACATTCTTTGGAACCACTCTGACAGCAGAGGTAAGAACAGGAGTTAGCCTGTTAGTACCTCAGCAATGGTTTCCAACAACTTAAAAAAAAGCCACAAGACTCTGTTTCTAGAATGTTTTCCTCATCTCGCATTAGACTGGATGACATTTTCATATGTCATCACCTGTAGGTCTCTGGTAAGTGGCTGCTTCCAGTTACGACAGAGGGAGTTTAGAAGCTCTGTAATTAAGTAACTTAACCATTTTTGAAAACTCGCTGAAGCCTCATTTTGTCAGCAACTGGCTTATGCCTTGAGATTGAACAACTCATACATATGCTTAAAATATGTGTGTTTTTTCTAGGAATTAAAGTTTTGAGATTGCTAACTTCAGCCAATAAAGCAGCATGTGGATAATTTCATGTTTTGGTCAAAACAAAATTGTGTAAAAACAGTACTTAAAATGCATGTTAAAAACATCACTGTAAGCATTTATTCTAATCTTTAATGGTCCTTTTTATTTAGTATAATCATCCTTTTGAAGATGATTTACTTTTCTCCATGGAAGCTCTCACTTACAGCACGCCTGACGGTAAGAACTTCGTAAAGCTTCAATATTTACGTGCTGTGTATTTATACTTAGTCAAGCATGCAACTGGTGGAAGTTATATAACATTTGATGGCAGAAGATGCTGAATTTTGTACACTTTGGTGTGGCCTTTCATATGTAAACTTTGAGGCATGCATGTAATACCTGGAGATTTTCTTTATATGCACCATTTTGGTCTATTGCGTGCTCTGTTTTAGACAACAGAAAAGAGTTATTAGTGAAGTTCAGGATAACAATGGTTAATATTTAGATGACTTGTAAGAAGAAGGATCAAAGTGACGAAGACTGAGAGGAAACAAAGGAATGACACCTTCCTGTGTAACCTCATCTAGGTGTTCCTGCTCCGGCAGGTGGACTGGACTAGATGATCATTCAGTCAGCTGATCGGAGCCAGCCGAGCGAGAGCCAGAGCCGGCGGGGTTCAGCCGACCACGAGGTTCAGCCGAGATTAGGAAGCTCAGAGGGAAACGTACAGGGACAGCGTGATTCCCGGCAGGTCCTGATCCCTGCAGCCCCAGCAGCCACTGCGAGAGAGCGGCTGACGTGGCAGGGGGCGATCCCACGGTGACGGCGGGAGGTTTAAAAGCGGCTGAAACTCGATACTGTCATTCAGTCAGCTGATCGGAGCCAGCCCAGCGAGAGCCGGAGCCGGCAGGGTTCAGCCGACCACGAGGTTCAGCCGAGATTAGGAAGCTCAGAGGGAAACGTACAGGGACAGCGTGATTCCCGGCGAGTCCCGATCCCTGCAGCCCCGGCAGCCATTGCGAGAGAGCGGCTGACGTGGCGGGGGACGTTCCCACGGTGACGGCGACCACACCCCCTCCTCTTGCCTTGCAAAATCCTTTGGGAGGGCAGCGACTAGTCGCTGTCCACCAGGTGTAGGGAGGAGCAACCAGCTTGTGTAGCGGGTGAGTCCCACCCACACTGTGCTGCAGCAGCAGGTGTGATAGCTTGTGTAGCAGGGTGCAGAGAGCACTTGTCGCTTGTCAGCCCCTCTAACTTATTGCCAGCATCCCAGACTGCTGACGACCATGGTCGCCTCCAGGAGGAGAGCTTGTCTCAAACAGACTGTGGCTACGCAGACTGAGGAGCTTCTGTCCCAAACGGTGGCTATTCAGGTCTCTGGCTGCAGGGAGTGCCAGAGCCTGCTGCTGCCGGGGGAGGGAGGCCAGCAGTCCACCTGTGTGGGGTGTGAGCAGGTGCAAGATCTGCTTGACATGGTTGTGAAACTTAAGGAGGAGGTTGAGACGCTGAGGACCATCAGGGAGTGCGAAAGGGAGATCGACTGGTGGAGTAACACCCTGACGTGCCAGTCGGAAAGGTCCCAGGGAGGTACCCCCCAAAAGGAGATGGACCTCCTGCCCTCTCGGACAGAGGCGGAAGTCCTGAGACGGCCCCTCCCTTGTTGCTGTCGGGCAGAGGTAGGGGACCTAAAAGACGACGAGGGTTGGAAGTGTATTCCGGTTCGGCGTCACAGGCAGACCCCTCCCTGCCTGCTTTGTCTCCCCAGGTGCCCCTCCGTAATAGGTTTGAGGCCCTGGATCTTGAATAAGAGGTAGGTGAGGAGGTGGTGCCAAACCTGCCTACAAGATCACATAGGAAGAAGCGGTTGACTTCACAACTTACGACTGCCTCTGATAAGAAAGAAAGAAGGGTGATTTTAATAGGAAATTCCCTTCTGAAAGGAACAGAGGGCCCAATATGCAGAGTTGACCCTCATCTTAGGGAAGTTTGTAGTCTACCTGGAGCTTGGATCAAGGATATTGCTAGAGAGCTCCCCAAACTGGTGCACCCGACAGACTACTACCCGCTGCTGGTCTTCCAGACAGATGGGGAGGAAGCTGCTTCCCGTAGTCTGAGGGGAATGAAGAACGATTTCAAGGTCTTGGGAAGGATGGTGAAAGACTCAGGGGCTCAAGTGATCTTCTCTTCACTCCTTCCATCTTCAAGTGACGATGTAGGATGGAATAAGAAAATTCAGTCTCATAATGGTTGGCTCGAAGACTGGTGCTACAGGCAGGGCTTTGGATTTTTTGATAATGGTTGGTTTTATAAGACACCAGTCCGGACAGTGTCACACGGGAAAGGTTTATCTCGCAGGGGCAAAAGGATGCTGGGGCAGGAATTAGCTGGGCTCATTTGGAGAGCTTTAAACTAGGCTCGAAGGGAGATGGGGTTGTAGCTGGGCTTGTCCCAGTGGGGCAGCATTCTAAAACTGATGAGGACCGGGTGGCCTCCTATGCCCCTAGGGAGAAATTGGTGTGCTCTGCTCGCTCCCTGAAATGCCTGTACACCAATGTGCGCAGCATGGGGAATAAGCAGGAGGAGTTAGAATCCTGTGTTCGGTCGGGGGATTATGATCTGGTGGCAATTACGGAAACATGGTGGGACAGTTCACATGACTGGAATGTGGTCATGGATGGCTATGCCCTTTTCAGGAAAGACAGGCCAGCCAGGCGTGGTGGTGGAGTTGCTCTCTATGTGAGAGAGCAACTACAATGTACTAAATTCTGCCCAGGAGTGGATGACGAGCGAGTTGAGAGTGTATGGGTCAGGATCAAGGGGCAGGCTGGCAGGGGTGACACTGTTGTGGGCGTCTGTTACAGGCCACCAGATCAGGCTGAGGAAGTTGATGAGGCCTTCTATGGGCAGTTGAGAGTGGCCTCACAGTCACAGGCCCTGGTTGTTGTGGGGGATTTTAACTTCCCTGATGTTTGCAGGAAGGACCATTCAGCCAGCCAGCCACAGTCCAGAAGGTTCCTCCAGTGCATTGATGATAACTTCCTCATGCAGATGGTGGAGGAGCCGACTAGGAGAGGTGCACTGCTGGATCTCATCCTCACTAACAAGGAGGGTCTGGTCGAAGCAGTAAAGGTTGAGGGCTGCCTGGGTTGCAGTGAACACGAGATGGTGGAGTTCAGCATCTTGGGTGGCAGGAACAGAATAGCAAGTAGAATTGCAACCCTGGACTTTAGCAGGGCTAACTTTGGCCTTTTCAAGCAATTGCTGGGGGAAATCCCATGGGCAAGACTGCTTGAAGGAAAAGGGGCCCAAGATAGCTGGATTGCATTCAGAGATTGCTTCTTCCACGCTCAGGATCAGAGCATCCCCACACGTAGGAAGTCAAGGAAGGGAGCCAGGAGGCCTGTGTGGTTGAATAGGGATCTGTTGGGTATGCTCAAGCAGAAGCGGAGAGTTTACATGTCATGGAAGCAGGGGCTGGCCACTTGGGAAGAATATAAGGCTGCTGTTAGAGGATGTAGGAAGGCAGCTAGGATAGCCAAGGCCTCCTTAGAATTACAGCTGGCGACAGGGGTCAAGGACAGCAAAAAGAACTTTTTCAAATACATAGCAGATACAACTAATACCAGAGGCAATGTAGGCCCACTGATGAACGGGGTGGGTGCCCTAGTGGCAGAAGATACAGAGAAGGCAGAATTACTGAATGCCTTCTTTGTCTCTGTCTACTCTGCCAGAGGCTGTCCTGGGGAGCCCTGTACCCCTGAGACCCCGGATGAAGCCAGGTCAATGGAGGAGTTTGCTTCAGTCAATGAGGACTGGGTTAGGGAGCAATTAAATAGTCTGGACATCCATAAATCCATGGGTCCAGATGGGATGCATCCGTGGGTGCTGAGGGAGCTGGCTGAAGTCATTGCTGGACCGCTCTCCATCATCTTTGCCAAGTCTTGGGAAACGGGAGAGGTGCCCGAGGATTGGAGGAAAGCAAATGTCACTCCAGTCTTCAAAAAGGGCAAGAAGGAGGACCCGGGTAATTATAGACCGGTCAGCCTCACCTCTGTCCCTGGGAAAGTAATGGAACAGCTTATCCTTGGTGCCATCTCAAGGCATATCAAGGATAAGAGGGTTATTAGGGGCAGTCAGCATGGCTTTACCAAGGGTAAGTCATGCTTGACCAACCTCATAGCCTTTTATGAGAATGTAACAAGGTGGATGGATGATGGCAGAGCGGTGGATGTGGTCTACCTTGACTTCAGTAAAGCCTTTGACACAGTCTCCCACAGCATCCTCACAGCTAAGTTGAGGAGGTGTGGTCTAGACAATAGAGTAGTGAGGTGGGTTGCAAACTGGCTTAAGGAGAGAAGCCAGAGAGTGGTAGTCAATGGTGCGGAGTCTAGTTGGAGGCCAGTATCTAGTGGAGTGCCTCAGGGGTCAGTACTGGGGCCAATATTATTCAATATATTCATTAACGATTTGGACGAGGGAATAGAGTGTACTATCAGCAAGTTTGCTGATGACACTAAGCTGGGAGGGGTGGCTGACACGCCAGAAGGCTGTGCTGCCATCTAGCGGGACCTGGACAGGCTGGAGAGTTGGGCGGGGAATAACCTAATGAAATTTAACAAGGGCAAGTGTAGAGTCCTGCATCTGGGCAGGAACAACCCCAGGTTCCAGTATAGGTTGGGAAATTACATATTAGAGATCAGTGTAGAGAAAGGGACCTGGGGGTCCTGGTGGACAGCAGGATGACCATGAGCCAGCACTGTGCCCTTGTGGCCAGGAAGGCCAATGGCATCCTGGGGTGTATTAGAAGGGGGGTGGTTAGTAGATCGAGAGAGGTCCTCCTTCCCCTCTACTCCACCCTGGCGAGACCCCATCTGGAATATTGTGTCCAGTTCTGGGCCCCTCAGTTCCAGAAGGACAGGGAACTGCTGGAGAGGGTCCAGCGTAGGGCAACGAAGATGATTAAGGGAGTGGAGCACCTCCCTTATGAAGAAAGGCTGAGGGAGCTGGGTCTCTTTAGTTTGGAGAAGAGGAGACTAAGGGGGGACCTTATTAATGTTTATAAATATATAAAGGGTGAATGCCATGAGGATGGAGCCAGGCTCTTCTCGGTGGCAAACAATGATAGGACAAGGGGTAATGGGATCAAGCTGGAACACAAGAGGTTCTGCTTAAATTTGAGAAAAAACTTCTTCTCAGTGAGGGTGACAGAGCAGTGGAACAGGCTGCCCAGGGAGGTTGTGGAGTCTCCTTCTCTGGAGACATTCAAAACGCGCCTGGACATGTTCCTGTGCGACCTCACCTAGGCGTTCCTGCTCCAGCAGGGGGATTGGACTAGATGATCTTTTGAGGTCCCTTCCAATCCCAAACATACTGTGATACTGTGATACTGTGATCTTTTGAGGTTCTTTCCAATCCCTAACATTCTGTGATTCTGTGAATGGAGGTATTAGCAGGAAGTTGTTACACATGAATGGACTGTGTAATTTCCTTTCTGCTTAGTATTCTGAAAGCTGCTCTGATAAGTTTCTCTTATGTCAAATGTCAGGGGGAACTGGGTGGATAGTCTCTTTAACTTTTCATTGAATGTTTCAGTGGTTAGCATAAATCTGTACCACATTGTGCTATGTCATGTTTTTCCAGTGTTTCATTATAAATGTTGATCCATTATAGAGTTGACAATGCTTATGCAGAGTTTATTGGGGAAAAAAAAAAAAACTGTTGTTCTAAAATACTTTGGGGTTTTAGTAGGACTTATGACTTAGCGTCTTAGTGGCTTTACAGGGAAATGAAATGTTCTACCAGTTTTATTATCACTGAAGTGATGATTACCTTTTGTAAGTTACTTTATCAATTCTTGTAAAGTAGAACTTACCACACATACACGTGATGTACTACCACAGTACCAAGCCTTATCTAATCATTGCACCAAATATGATTTACCTTTTAAAGGCTTTTACAGACTGGGAAACTTGCATTTCATAGCATTTTGTATACATTGTCCATCAAGAGAAGGAGAGGGTGGCATACAGCACTGTAATTCACAACCATTGATTTGTAAAGGCTGGCTTATACTTTTGGTTTACTAACCTCTATTCAGTATGGAATTAACATGGATCTCAGTCCTGTCAAGCCTTAACTATGGCTTTAACTAACGTCAGATACCATGTAGTCAGTATCCATTCAATAATATTTTAAGAGTAAAATAATTTGCCTTTTTTCCCCTCTTCATGGCATGTGCGGCTGTAATGCTCCTTGGATTTTAGCTTAGTGTTGCTAGGCTTAGCATGTGATTTAGTTGTTGCTTTATTTTTCTTTTGTTTTGCCTCACTTCTCAATTAACTTAGAATTACAATTTTCTCTTGGCTTGTTTACTTATAAGTTTTTGCTTCTACAATTGTATTGGAGGCTGTTCAGATTTGATAATGTGTTGTTACTATGTAATATGTTCTTCCTAAATGTTTATGTTTGTTAGACTGATTCTGGGTATATATAGTGCTATAAGAAAAGCTGTGTTTATACTGATCTCTCTTGTTATTTCTAGGACCAAAATCATGGGAGGATGTGTCAACCGAGGACCTTAGAAAATGGCAGGAGGAAGTAGTTGAGGTAGCTATTAATGTAGTCCTACTATGCAGTTTGTAGTAATGTTTCTTTTTCCTTCATATATAATATCTATAGGAATAAATTCAAATCTTGCTGTGCCATATCATATTTGCAAGAGGTATTAATCAATTAATTCAACATCTGCCTTAAAATAGGGTTTTAGGATAAATTGGTTAAGACTGTCAGATGAGACAGACTAAAATAGATGACCATTTACCAGTGCTAAGCACCTGTCTTTGCCAGGCTAAAGCCATTACTGTTGTGTGATCTGTATTTTTTTATTTTGAGTACTTACATTAAACAAGCAGTTACTTCTTTTTCTATTTCCTGAACTCCCTCGTAAGAACTCAACAGTGAATTTATTCTAAATCTCAGTGTTTCTGCCGTAACTGCCAAAAGTCACCTTGTTGCTACATTCCTAATATCTGCCTAAAAAGCTAAGTTATGTGGTGTGCCTTGGTAGTTAACACAGAAGCTGTTTGGAACCCCACAGAGTGAGGGGACAAGGGGTAAAATTCAGTCTTGGGAAACAAGAGAGTATCTAATGGAGAGAGCAAAGGGGCTGTATTTCCTTTTCCACTCCTGGGTAATACCTTGTGCATTCTCTACTAATCCTTGCTGCACAACTTTACAGACTAAATACATTAAGGACTGTAAGAGGAATTATCTGTCTTAGCCTGGGCCAAGGTAGCTAAAGCTTACATTCTTGTAGCGATTTTAACAGCAATAGTATGACAAGAAGTAAGCGATCAGGTAACTTTTAACATGTATAGCATTTGTGGCTTTTCTGATCAGGCCGTGGGAAACCTGATGGAAACAGAATTATTATTTAGGAAGTGCCTAGTTGTGAGATGTACCAAAGAAAACAAAGGCATCCATTAGTTACTATTCTAATATTCTTCTGATGTTTCTTCTTTTCCTGTTTCTAATTGCAGTGTAACAGAGGAAGTGAAAGGAATGCAGGTAAAGTGTTTAAGAAAATAAGTGCCATAGATTATCTTATCCAAAGAGTCTTGACTTAATAGAAGACATCCTGCTTTTATGCCAAACTCTCTAGGATACTCACTGTTTTTAGTGGGGGGAACCACACAAAAACAATAATGTTCATAATTAAAAGCTTGAATAAATACATTATAATTGATATTGGTGTCATCACAAGTTGTTTAAAATAATCTCACCTGATCAATTAAACAGATAGCATGTTGTTGTATATGTCAGTTTCAGTAGATGTTCATTGAATCTGAAAATTCCAGCATATTATTCTGTATACTGAATGAATCAGGCTGCCTGCAGGAAAAGGTTCATTAGAGACCAAGTATCACGATGAAAGTTAAATCAAGACTGAACACCTAAGTGTAATTTTGATACTACTTAGGGAGATGTATGCCATATGAAGATTTTCTCATTGTTCTGAAAAGGTCCTGTATGTTCCAGAAAAATACAAGTTTTTACTGGAATAAATGATTGAGGAGAAAAGCTGATGTGTAGTACAGCACAGATATGCTGGGCTTTATTTTCTTAAGGCTTTGCAGTCTTTTTTTCTTTTTTTTTTTTGGTGTTGCTTATTTCATGACATTCATCTAAGAAACCCTTAGCTGAACATCGGAGGACAAAACACAATCTAGTGTCTCTGTCTCTCTATGAAGAATTGATCTAATTAATTTTAAATGTACTGCATCACAGATAAGGTAGAAAAGCAAAAAAACCCGATGTCTGTCTCATTTTTTCCAGCTTTGAGTATAACTTGAGCAAAGTCTTTATTATTTAGTTATGTTTTAAGTTATGCTAGGGAAGATATATTTAGCTGAATATTGAAGGCGTTAACAGCTTTTGTTATGAGGAAAAACCTACTTTTACAGATTAGTATTTATACCTGTGTATTTATATATGCTATAAAAGATGGAATCTCATAGATTGTGTTTAATTTAAGAAAATCATATATTGTATTGACTTTTTTTATTTGAAATGCAAAAGTAAATGGAGTGAGCACTTGAACTGCCTGATTATGATTGGTGTAACCCTTTAAAAAAAATAAAGGCTCTGGCTATGGATTATTAATGCTACTGTGCACATTTTGCCTGTCTTCTATATTCTTAAGTGGGACTGATATGTCTTTTCAGTTAGGATACAAAAAGTTCTATGCTATTAAGTGTGAACATTTAAAATATCTTTATGAGATCCAAATATTAGTTAACCCTTTGTTTAGTGACAGTCTTGAGTCGGGTAAACATAGCTGCTTAAGCACATGTACTATTTTTATTATTTAAGTCACATGCATTCAATCATGAGAAGTCCTGCTACAGCTTTAATACCAGCAGAGTCATATGTTTGGGGATACAGATCTTCTCTTTTGGGAAAGATTAAGTTTCTGTAATTTATGCAGCATTAGCAATAGATTTAAGCAATATTTTTTTTTTATACACACCTTATCATATGCACTCTATACAGACTTGAGAGGTTGTGGCTTGCTATAGATACGTTCTTATATCTAACAAGGCAGTGGTTAGAAATGTAACTTTTTTTCTGCAATATCAAAACAGTTTTCAGTCGGATTAATTTTAATAGCAACAGTATTTGTCTTAGAGGTTCATTATGAAATAAACTTGTGTGGAAGTCACATTTATTTGAAGATGGCTGCTTCTCTGTGGATGTCTTGTCGGTTTTATTTAAATCCATTTGAGTTGCGGTAGCAAATGTAAAAAATAGAGATCTCTGCTGAAATAGGCAGCTCTTATAGTCTTCATATTTCTTCTGCTGCTTCTGAGATAAATGGAGGGGGAACAACCCAAAAAGATTGTGAGTGGGTCTATCTGTGCAGGAAGACAGGCACAGCACTTTTGGAATGTCCCCTTGCCAAAAATCATTAAAAAGATGCAATAGAGGTTTGGGGCTCCATCCTCAGGCTTCAGGAGTAGTTCATCTTTTTCTTATCCTTTTCAACACACGTCAAGAAAAATGCAGAAAAAGTCTGCAGTTGTCTTCCTTTTCTACAAGTGATACCAACTGATAAAAGGGTAAATTTTATTTTCTGTAGTGCTTCATGGGTTAAGAAGAAAACAATATGGTAGATGTGCATCTCTGATCAGAATTAGTCTGCTGTATTTGACCAGAACGTTGTTCTGTCACTTATCTGCTCTTTGTATCAGTCCTATGTAAGTTCTCCATTTGCAAAATGTCAATGTTAAATATTTTTCCAAGTAAGAGTATATACAAATGATGAATTAATGAGTTTGGGTATAATATTGGTCTGTGACTTATCAAATTGAAACAGAATTATTTTGTTACTGTTACAAAGCCTCTTTAGGAAAAAGTATTTATGTACTCAAATGTTGAGAAAATAATCATGAACAGGTGATCCTGTACCATACCTATAAAGTTAGATTTTTAAAGGCCTACTCATTGCTAAATTGAATCACTTTGTTCTCCTTAAGTAAGAACTTCTGGAAAAAAAAAAAATAAAAAAAAATGAGGGCTTAAAGTATTTTGCTGCAGTTCTACTGCAGCTCTTCAAATTTTTAGATACCTTATTAAACAATTGTTTTGTAGTTCCCCGCATGTGGTTGCACTATTTTAGGAAAAATGTGTCTTTACTTGCTAGGTGCGCAGAATCATAGAATAATTTTGGTTGGAAAAGACCCTCAAGATCATTGTGTCCAACCATTAACCTAACTCTGTCACTAAACCATGTCCTTAAGAACTTCATCTACACATATTTTGAATGCTTCCGGGAATGGTGACTCCACCACTTCCCTGGGCAGCCTGACAACCCTTCCTGTGAAGAATTTTTTCCTAATATCCAATCTAAACTGTTGCGGTTGAGACGGACAAACGACATGGACCAAGTTTTTTCAAGATGAAAGTAATAGATGCCATTTATTGCTACAAGTGCATTTTTATACAATTCTACCAGTTCATGTGTCATTTCACTATTGGTTACAAGTTACAGCACTAACATCTCATTGGTTAGTTTTTCTATCATCCATGTTATTCTTCTATCCCCTTCTCTCTCACGGGTACATCTCTCCTCTCTCCGGATACTCCTTTACTCCCATCCTTCTCAAGGGTAAATCTTAATATCTCAAGGCTGATCTCTACTCTCATATTTTCTGTCAAGGTTTCCACAGACCCACTGCAGTTTCCCACAATTCCCCCTTTTTTTAATTTTTGCTAAAAATGCTGCCCTCATTGTCCGCTGCAGGGCCCTTTGCAGCAGAGGAATCATGCATGACAACATTAGTAACACAACCACAACAATCATCAAAATGATCAGTCCTGTTTTCACTGCTGATAACAACCATCCTAAAAACCCTCAACCACTACGCAATTTATTTAACAAATCCCATCAAAATCTTCACACCCATGTCCCTGAGCTAATAACAAAAAATCTATCGCGGCCCTACTCTGCCATGTGGCATGTCTTACAGAATCTACATCTAAAAAAAGTCCACTTAAAGCCTTAGAAGTTCTGTTAGTTTGCTTAACTAGCCAGCATCCTAATTTTCTAAAATATTTAAAGCTTTTAGCTGTGCCAACACCCGATACAAGAGATCCTAAAACCCTTAACCTTGATCCCCAAAAATCTACATTATTATCACATTTTGACTCATATACACACAAAAAAGTGTTTTTCTTGTCTTGCTCTTCTGTGATCTATTATCATAGATACATTGGGCGTTAAGAGAGTTAATAGTCCCAAAATACACAGTCCTTCAACAGTATTAGAAGGAATTCCTGGTCAGGCTCTATCTCCACAGATCAAGAATACACCATACAAAAGGTTTTTGGGGTCACTGTTCCCACATTATCAATGACATCCCTTGGATTCTTCTCCGAGGCACTGCACCAACGAGTTTCATTTCTATAGTCACCAAGGGTAGCATTAATATTTTGCAGTTTATCCATTCATGTTCTCGTATATTGCTCTGACACTTTTCACAAACCAGGTTGATACAAGTGTCCATGGGCATAGATGCCAGCAATTCCAGTTCCTGTGGTTCAATGTCTATTTCCAGGAGGCAATTAATCCAAGGTGCCATGTTAGTATTATTACAGTTTGTTGCAATGCCTTTGCATTGACCACTATTTTGAAACAGTTGTGTGATGCTGCTGTAGTCATCAAGGGGGATGCCAACCAAGCACGTGTGGAACGGGTTTTCCGGAGATGCCATAGCTAGGCATATGGAGTCCTGGTCAGTCATGCTGGCTAAAGTACTCCACATGTTAGTCTTTGTCTGTGCGGGCATCCAAAACACAGCAGCTGCAACAATCATTGTCAAGAAGATAACACAGGTTTCACGTTTCGTGCTGGCAACCATTGCTGCCCTTGATCTGTAAAGACACAAGCAGAGCCTCTCCCCCAGGTTATCAATTGATGTGGCCTTTTCCGTTGACCATTAACTAGTGATTTGGCCATAACTAATGTAGGTTCTTTCACATAACTAATGTAGGTTTTTTTCACACTTGCAAAGTATTTCATCACATACAATGCTTTTGACAATTGGTTTTGTGGTGTTTTCCCTACTTCTCCCCCCTTTTTGTTTTAGAAAAGAACAGAACCAAAACAAAAAACACAGTTCAGAAGCAGATACGTGCATTGGACCTTGACTACGTACTCAGAATCACAAATCAAATTTAGAGGTTCCTCCTTAAAAAGCTCTAAGTAATGTAAAGCTGTGCCAAGTTCTGCTAATTGGGTTGAACCTTCAATAATTTTTACAGAATGATGCCAATTGTTATCTTCACACAAAACCACTACAGCTTTATGAGACTTCCCAGAACCATCGACAAAAACTTTGCAAGTATGTAGGATCAGACCAAATACAAGTATGGCCTATGACCTGATTTAAAAGACTTGCAGGTTCTGCAGCAATTTACATTTTACATTTATGCATGCCAAAAGCTGTGCTGTTAAGAAAACCAGCTAGTGCAATTGACAAAGACATAGATTACAACTAAAATAAAAAAATCAGAATTAAATTTCACAAATGGTACATATATGACAAAAGGATCATGGCCTATTGAAACTTACATTCATTCCCTGCTTTTCTTGATCAGAGTAACAAGCAGCATATCAGTCTGCTAGCAATCTCATCATACTGTTCCACAATAGCCACAGGTTGTTTCTATGTTGTAGCTATAAATAGACAAATCTGCAAGTCCAATCGAATGCAGTCAGCCTGTAAGGTTGTCATAAATTTATTCCTCAAAGTTTCCAACTCCATTTTGGCTGTCATATTTATTGGATATTGTTTTCCCTTACCAGATCGAAGTCCTGTTTCAGATCAATCAGTGTAGTATTTGCTTTATCGAAACTCTGGCTGTTAATACTACTGGAAACACAGCATTTGAAATTTCCTTGGAGATTTCTCACTTGCAGCAAGCAGATCTGCGCCATCCAAGCAGCTTCTTGTAGGCTATGCAACTAAACAGAATTCTCAGAAAACGTTATTTGAGCTTACAATTTACTTAACAAATCTTAACCTAGGAGAGGTATAGGAGTTTCTAACAACTATAAGAATTCATGTATTTAAACTTTGTTCCAAATTTGGCATTCCATTGGTCTCAAAAAATGGCCTTTCTTTCGTTCTCTCCCATGACCTCAAAACCCAGCATGGTGAATTTACTAAGAAGTCACTTACAACTAATTACCACAGAATAAGTCTATTAACAAATTTTTGGTTTAATTTTCCAGTTTCATTAGAACTATGGATCCACTGGTGATGCCTTTAAATTTCACTCTCAGACTCCTTCATGCAGTATCACAGCTCTCTAGCAGTAATATTGCTTGGGGGAGGGGCGTGGGGGGGAATAATACCTCCCTCTCGCCCCCATCTGAGATGGCAAGACGTACAGCCCAGCATGAAAACACATCAGTTTGAACTCCACATCAAACCAATCTGGCTCCACTCCATACTCAAATCAGTACCAGTCTGACCCAGAGATGCACTGAACACTGTGACCCCCCAAAGCTGACCAGTGTGAAAAGACTGACTTCAGCAAGGAGGTAGAATTATGAGCTCTTTTCCCCAGATGTGCCAAAACCTAGGAAACGAGACAGAAGCAAAAATAAACAACAACAACAACCGCTGATTCAAAGCTGAAAAACAATACAGTGCAACAACAAAAATGGATGACAATACTTCAGGGAAAGAAAAAAAAAAAAAAGGACAGAGCGGGGGGAATAAAGCCCCCCTTTCTCTGCTTTAAAAGCGGGCAGCCAGGTTTTTCCAGTTGTTTTTTCTTTCTCTTCCTGCTGCAGTTTTAGATATAACCAAGGTCACGCAGCTGGCATAATGGCTGGTACGAAGTAGGAGGCTCTGGGAAACTTCTCAGTTACAATGAGCTGCACACAGGCCTGGGATGTTTTGCTGTTTTGTTTTCCCATTTCATTCCAACTACACTTTATATGCAATTTCGAGTAGCTCAGAAATAGTTACATTCCTTAGCTCCATTTACCTTTTACAATTTAGAGATGTCAAAAAACAGTATAAACCAGTATAATCAACATAAATCCATTAGTCTATTTTCCTAGATCCAAATCAGTTAATATTCTAGCAATTTTTAAATACAACCTCTTCCAAATTCACAGCTATCGTAGCATTTTAACAATTTACATGCTTTTCTAACAATATAAGCAATCATTCTAATGTGTAAGGATGCATCCTAAGCGGAGGCAAGGTGGAATTTTAGCAGTGGAACCGGTTCCCATTTTGTAATTATCTCCCCAAACAAGATTCTTTTGGTACCAAACATGAATATGCAAACTAAAATACTGAGCTCAGATGTGAAAACCATCTACCAAGTTCAAATAAGCAGATGGATCATAGTTACACCAATTAAAGACAATATCTCAATTTTTGCATTGCACCATGGGGCTGCTTACTGCTCAGCCAGGTGGAGGTACCTCTGGGTCTCCTGGGCAAAATAAGTCAGTGCGCGCTGGACCCCCATCAGCACCTGCCGCCGCAGCGAGCTGGACTGGGCAAGGCCTTTTTGTTTTGTTTTGTTTGGTGGTTTTTTTTGTTTTTTTTTTAAGTGTCTCATATGGTGCGCTACAGCTGTTATTCCAAAACCAGGATTCTTTACATGATGTGCATACGGAAAAACCAAATCCAGCACACCGAGATGAGACACAGCCTGTCACAGAGTTGCGCAAGTCTGAATGCTGGGATAAAGGTAGCATGCTAGAGAAAAGAAAAAAAAATAACAGCTACTACACACAAAATTTTACCATGGCATTCACGCAGTAAAGAACTAAATTACTTATGATCTTCTGTATTATCACAAAATGCACCCACAAAGAAAACAGGTTAATGAGGAAAGCATCTTGCAGACTTCAGCAAGTTTACTGTGACCTGTGTGTTATCAGTTAACTCTCTCTCAGCTTGTTGACGTTCAAACTGTTCCAGCTATAAAACTGTCTGTAATGATCTAATGATCTCTTGTAGAGATTTATTTTGTCCTGCTCTTCTCACCTTAAAAACAACATTAATTGCAACAAAGCAGTATGCTTCAAGATTCTATCCTCCGGCCACTTTTCCCATTCATCTAACTTAAACAGCAGCCAACACTGATGTCAATATTTATAAGATCTTCCTTCCTCATAATTCAGAGTGCTTTTCCTAAGTTTTAAAACACCTCCCAATACTGATTTTTCAGGAACACAACTGAAAACAATTATTCCTGACCCCATCTTGCAAGTAAAAACCTTGAGAAGGGGGAGGGAGGGGTAGAAAACACAGGCTGCTTGCAGCACGACTGGGAAAAATGGGGAGAGAGTTTTACGGCGCACTGAAACACAACTAGTAAAGCAAGTAACTCACATTCCTAAGAAGCTGCTTGATTTTCAGAGAGGCAATACACAGAAACACATAATATGTACTGTAAAACTTGCAGATAACATGTTGATAGCAAACATTAGCATTCTCTACTGCTAATTTCAACAGCAATGCTTCGTTAGCTTCTAAGTTTTCAACCTGCTTATTGATGGCCTCTTGAAGATGGTCAATAAATTGCATGTAATTCTCACTGGGACCCTGATTAATAGTTGCAAATGATTTGGCTGTTTTGTCGGTTTCAGGCACCTTTATCATAGCTTGATATGCGAGGTCTGTTGACTGCCTCAGGATTTCAGAAAGTTATCGTGCCTGTAGTTGTGGTGTGTCAATTAGTGTCTCTTCCAGAAATGCACAGGGTCCCGTGGTTAAACTGTAATCGAAACTGGGGGTAAATCCCAGCTTTTTGGTAAGTCCAGTTTACGCTCTGAAACTCTACCCCCACCCTCAGGAATTCGCTTTTCAGCAGTGTGGGAGGGAGGCGGGGGCAGGTTGGGGGGACCCAAATCTGTAGGAATTACATTATTTGGCTTGGTCTGGCTTACCACGGGGGGGTCCTCCCCACCTAAATCTCCAGGCAAGGGGGGATAGGAAAAAAAAATGTCCATTATTTTTCTTCTCCGACTGATAGCAGCAGGGCAGAGGGTTGAACTGTAATCAATGGCGGTGACGCAGACGGCGGAACCGCGGTTGATGATGGTAGAGGAGAGGTTCGAGCCGTGATTAATGACAGCGGAGCAGTCGGCCGAATGCACCGCTCCGACCGGTGTTTCGAGGGCCCCTTCCCGAGATCGCACATAACCCAATGCTGTTTTTTCATGTGAGTCTTTCATAGCTTTTATCTGATCTCGGGGCCACACATACGTACGCTCCTCCTTTACTCCTTTTAACTTTCCAAGAAAGTGCCGTGGATCCTTATCCGTGTCAGATAATATGGACTTGGGCGGTTTTGACGAATCCTTAGTAACAGGGGGGGTCGGAGCGTTACTTAATCTTGCTTTTTTCTCCGAATCTGGCCCAGGAGAGCCAAGAAGACCATCCCCCTCCTCTGCCTTATCCTGTTGCTGTTTTAACTCTTTCAGAGTATCTAATAACAAGCGCCACGTCGTTAACAGTTCAGTTGCTTCCTTGGACCCTTGGGTAGCACTGTCAAACAGTTTATCCCCCAAGTCCATCCATTGTGACACACTAAATGCGGTCACAGGATTAACCTCTAAACCTTGTGCTTTGCCCCATAGTAACATTTTTCTTAAAGTCAGTTCCGGAAGGCTAACACCCTGCTTCTTCATAAGCAACTTCCATGTGGATAATACAGTACCCTCTTCTTTAGATAAGTTTCACCCTCCCTGTTCCCGGTAGCTCACCTACTCCTTAGCGAGGTGTCTTTTCAATCGATCCGGATCTTCGGCAGCTCTCGTTGACTGCTCTTATCAGCTGTACTGGGCTCCGTCTCCACAGCTCTTCTTCGGCTGTTCACAGCTTCACGCTGTCACCTTGTCATGCGAGATCCTCTTCAGGCAGGATCACGCCGGGGTCACCATATGTCGCGACTGAGACGGACAAACGACATGGACCAAATTCTTTCAAGATGAAAGTAATAGATGCCATTTATTGCTACAACTGAATTTTTATACAATTCTACCAGTTCATGTGTCTTTTCACTATTGGTTACAAGTTACAGCACTAACATCTCATTGGTTAATTTTTCTATCATCCATGTTATTCTTCTATCCCCTTCTCTCTCACGGGTACATCTCTCCTCTCTCCGGATACTCCTTTACTCCCATCCTTCTCAAGGGTAAATCTTAATATCTCAAGGCTGATCTCTACTCTCATATTTTCTGTCAAGGATTCCACAGACCCGCTGCAGTTTCCCACAGGAAGCTGTAGCCCCATGAGGTCTCCTCTCAGTCTCCTCCAGGCTGAACAAACCAAGTGACTTTAGCCACTCCTCATACAGCTTCCCCTCCAAACCCTTCACAACTTTGCAGCCCTCTTCTGGACAGTCTCTAGTGGCTTAATATCAAACTGTGGCTCCCAGTGGGGAGCTCTGGGCAAAGCAATACAGAATGTAACCTTCCTGTTGTGTTCCGCAGAAATGGCCAGAGGAACAAGGGCTGGAAAACTGGACTCTAAGTGGCCACCACGACTCATGCCCTTTCTGGTTGTTCTCCATTGGGTCCTGGAGGGTTGCAGGCCTGAGGCCACTGAGGAGAAGGGCTGGAACTGGCACCACCGAAAGCATTACCAGTCTGCTGGCACTGGTATTTTTGATATCATCCCATTCCTCTCCCAATATTCCTAAACCAACCGTTTTCTATAAATAAAGATTTAATTTTTAAAAATTGCTATCAGTACATCAAGTTGCCTGGAACCTCCCATTCCAAAAACCTTTTCTATTTCACCAATATAAAGGCTTAGATGCATCTTTTCAGAACGGCATCTTCATAATGGCATCTTGTCTAAAGCTGACTTTTACTTATCTACTTACTTTTTATGTGTTCAGTTGTAATAAATGTTATTTTTTAAAATTACACAACTAAAGAAAAATACTTTTTTTCATCCATTTTTAAGCATTCTTACTATTATGTGGTTGTGAAATTTCCACAGTGTCGAGGTTTTGATTGCGGGATGACAATAAAACTGGCAGATGTATTGTTTACCCCCTCTCCCCCCACTTCCCCCTTCAGCCCCTCCCTCTCCCCCTTCCCACTGAGGACAGGCGATCGGGAGGGAAGGAAGGACAGAGAGAAGAGAGCTGGAGAAATTAAAAATGTTTTACTAATGCTACTGATAAAATAGAGGAAAAGAATACCAAATATACAAAACTAATCTTGCAAGTCCAGGCAACTGCTCTGGCAGATGTTGGGCTGGCACCCGATGTCCTGGACCTGACTCTGCCGCCAACTGGAACTGGGTTCAGTCTGTCACTAGGCCTCAGTTCCCAGGGACGACTAGCAAGGTCCTCTCCTAATGTCAGCCATAAGGAAAAAGGGACGAGATCCTTGTGATCTCCCACTTTTATATGAAGTATTCACGTGAATGGGATGTTATACTCTGTTGGTCAGTTTCTGGTCACCTGTTTCTCGTTGCCCCTCTTGTGAGATGTACATCCATCCATCCTCATCCATGACCTCACATTCCATTGCTGTGTCTATCTGGCTTTTCGGGAAAGCAGCTAATATGAAAGCTTTAGCTGACAGGCAAATTCACTAAAAGAGAAACTTGGTTTTTAACAAAATCAGGAGACACAGTTGACAAGTTTTGCATTAAGGCCTCACCCTGTTTTTAGCAGGTCTTACCCTTTTTCTGGTTCTGCATTAAGGACTTACTATTTTTCAAGGTACGATTTTTCTGCCACCACTGCATGGGCCCCTGTGGTCAGTGGTTAAATCACATTTACAAGAGTAGCAAAGTGTTGATTTCAGCTAGCAGGATGAGAAAAGACGAGTGTTCAAATATGCAGATGGATCACAGTTACACTAATTTAAGACAATATCTCCATTTTTGCATTGCAACTTTGGGCCGCTTACTGCCCAGCCAGGTGGAGGCACCTCTGGGTCTCCCTGACAAAACAGGTCAGTGCGCGCTGGAGCCCCATTGACACCCGCTCCTCCGCCGCCACAGCAAGCTGGACTGGGCAAGGCTGGTGCACTACAGCTGTTATTCCAAAACCAGGATTCTTACACATGGTGTGCATACGGAAAAGCCAAATCCAGCACACCAAGATGAGACACAGCCTGTCACAGAGTTGCGCAAGTCTGAATGGTGGAACAAAGGTAGCATGCTGGAGAGAAAAATAACAGCTACTACACGCAAAATTTTACCATCACATTCACGCAGTAAAGAACTAAATTACTTATCACGAAATGCACATTTTGAGTCACCAGATTGTCATGATTTAACAGACTGTGAACTTATTGTACCATATAGCAAAGACCTACCAAAATTGCAACATGCTTAAACAGATACCCACAAAGAAAACAGGTTAATAAGGAAAGCATCTTGCAGACTTTAACAAGTTTTCTGACCTGTGTGTTATCAGTTAACTCTCTCTCATCTTGTTGAAGTTCAAATCGCACCGCCTGTAAACCTGTAGAGATTTATTTTGTCCTGCTCTTCTGGCCTTAAAAACAACATTAATCGCAACAGAGTGTTACACTGCGAGATTGTATTCTTCGGACACTTTTCCCAATCACTTAACTTATACAGCAGCCAACACTGATTTCAATATTTAACAATATCTTCCTTCCTCATAATTCCTAAGTTTTAAAACACCTCCCAATACCGATTTTTTAGGAACACAACTGAAAACAATAATTCCTGACCCCATCTTGCAAGTAAAAACCTTGAGAAGAGGGAGGGAGGGGGGAAGGGGAGGAAGGCACAGGGCTGCTTGCAGCGTGAGTGGGAAAAGCGGGGAGAAGGTTTGACGGCGCACTTAAAAACAACTAGTAAAGCAATTAACTCACATTCCTAACAAGCTGCTTGATTTTCAGAGAGGCAATACACAGAAACACATAATATGTACTGTAAAACTTGTAAATAACATGTTGATAGCAAACATTAGCATTCTCTCCTGCTAATTTCAACAGCAATGCTTTGTTAGCTTCTAAGTTTTCAACCTGCTTATTGATGGCCTCTTGAAAGTGGTCAATAAATTTCATGTAATTCTCATTGGGACTCTGATTAATAGTTGCAAATGATTTGGCTGTTTTGTTGGTTTCAGGCACCTCTCAGCTTGATATGCAAGCTCTGTTGACTGCCTCAGGATTTCAGAAACTTATCGTGCCTGTAGTTGTGGTGTGTCAATTAGTGTCTCTTCCAGGAGTTGTGGGATAACTGCCCCTTTCAACGAATCCCCATCGTTCTGTCCTAAATGATCTATAGCTGTTACATTGCATAGGTCTAATTTTGCTTGAGTCTTTCATGGTTCTTATCTGATCTCGGGGCAACTCGTACACATACTTAACTTTTCAAGAAAAATGCTTCAAACCCTCATTCTCTTCCGAGTCATCAGATAACACGGACTTGAACGGTGCTGGAGAATCATTAGTAACAGGGGGGTTCGGAACAGTGCACATTCTCGGCAATACTTTGTAGCATCATAATTATTCGTATAAGCTGAGTCCCCAAGCGCATCCCCTTTGCCGTCACGATCAGCATGACCGCATTGCTGACTGCTGGATTCACTCGCTAATAGCTGATCTGATCTTTCACACAGTTCTTTTGCCCAGTTCTTATCCAGCGACTCCTTCTGCTCTCTCGTAGGAGTTAGAGGGGTAGAAGGCGGTAAAGGCGGACATGAATCAGTAAAAGGACTGATATTACACTTATTTACGACTTTAGCATTCTCGGCTTTCACCAGTTCTTTTGACAAATTGTCTGATTCCAGTCCTTTAGACTTCTTGATCTCTCTAGAGTCGGGTAATGGTATAGGAGTCCATCCACTCGGTAATTTTCCTCCCTCCGCCCCAGACTGCTGTATCATCAGTGGTGCCGACGGCACAACAGGGGATGGAGTGGGGAGGGGGTCAAAAGACACAATCCGGGTAAACTTTACGGTTATTTTTAGGTTTGCTATCAGGCTGCAACGCTGAAAAAATTCCGGCAACTGCAGCCCACTCAGCCTTAAAGTCTTTTAAGGTGGAAATTATATGCTTCCATGTAGTCGCTAATGATTTAGTTTCTTTATCATCTCCATTGCTGACCTTATTCCGTATTTTCTGCCCTTTATCGTCCCAAAGTTAACGTTTAAAAGCCTTCTCGTTTTCTCCCGGGTAGCCGTTAATTCTACACCAAACTAATAGTCTACATATGTTACTTTTTTCCTATGTAAGTCCTCTCATAGAGAGAATATGCGGGAGGAACTTAACTGCAGCTTGTGCTTCAGAGAACACGTTCTGTCCCATAACTTTACTCTTCCCTCCTCCTGTTCCCAGCCAATCAACTTTTCCCTTTGCTGTGTCGACGACTTTATTCCTGGGGCGTCCTTACGCCTCTGTCCAGTCTTCAGTCCAGCTGAAGCCGCTCCCGGCTGGGCCGCTCCAGGCTTTTCCCCGATTGTAGTGGGACGCCAGAGTATCACGTCGGGGTCACCATTTGTTGGAACGATAAAGGACTCAGCATTCTGATTCAATGTGAATCACGCAAAGCCATTTATTACAGAAACAAGCCTCCTTATATATGCAACTATATTCTAATCACGCGTCCACGCTCCAAGCATGGATTCACTAAATGAGTATCATGGGCTGTCCATGCACTGGAGTCTCGCTGATGATACGTCCGATGATGGGACCCCGCTGATTGAGGAACACACCTCTTTCTCACAGGAGATTCTGTTCTCAGCTTCTCAAAGCGGCCTTGAGATTCGTTTGAGCCAGACTAATTCAGCAACAAATCTTTATCCATCAAAACCCTTCCACAGGGTAGTAGAAGCTATTATTGGAAAGATTCACTGTGGGACTGAGGGTACTTTATATAATTGGTCCAAGTTCTTTGGGATGAAAGACATTTGATCTCTTTTTATTCTTACTGGTTTTGTTTGTTTGTTTTTTAAATTATAATCCAGTTACATTTTTCATAGGCTTGGTCTGTGCAGAAAACTAAAGATGGGTGATTCTTGTCTATAAATATGATCTCATTTGCAATGCAAAATGTATGCCTCGTGTGTCTTACCCCTGTTTTTCTCTGTGTTTTTCAAGCCAAATTATCAAACATTTTTCATATTGGAATTTTCATAGGTTAGTCTGTTTCTGTGAAGTTAATAAAGCAAATGTCTAGATTTAAAAAGAAAAAAAAAATAAATTTTCCACCACCTGGAAGTATCCTGAGAGAGAATTCAGTTCAGCCTGATCTGCATGCCTGTGACTGAGCTTTATTATGCCATATGGATGGAAATGAGCTGTCTATAATTCTCCTTCTCCCTCACTAATGTCCCAGATGGAATAAAGGGTCAAGTCCGTGCTTAAATTTCTTGATGAACTACGACACTAATGCATGGTAATTTTCGTGAGGAGCAGTGTGAAAATTTTTGTTATATATTGTCATGGGATACACACAAAAATTCTGAGACAGACCACATTACCCTAATTCAGAAATCCAGAATTAAACTTAGAGATACCTGTAGCTGGTTAACTGGCCTTTGAGGCTGGGACTTCATCTGCTCGTAACAACATTCCTCTACAGTTTGTCAAAGTAGAAAAATGTTTTAGTTATTAAGGCACACTACTGAGTCTTAAAAGATCAAATTAACAGATCCTCCCTGTTACAGAACCAACTTTGCCCAGTTTACTTTGGTAGAAGTTTGTTTTGGTTTGAATTCACACACAGATCTCTTTCTCTATTAACAGAAGGGCGAATAGCTAAGAAATTCAGACATGCATACTGTGAAAATGAAAAGCATTTTCTGTTCATATGGATGAAAAGTTTCTCATTATTCACCAAGTGGGCGTCATTTTAGACTGCTAGGAGTACATCTTGCAATTCGAGCGTAACCACATAATAAGGTATTTTTCAGCACGGGCAAACTTATACTGGGCCACAAAAGAGCCTGTGAGTTGCAGCAGCTGGTGATTAAATTGTATTCCTGACTCTACTTCCAGTTTTCTGAAAAATCTGGTGTAAGTCATTTTTTCATCACGTATCTCATTTTAGCCATCAGTAAAACAGATTATTTCCTCACAGTTTTCAGACTTGTTCCAGCATATTTGTCAACATTGCTGATGATCTGTGGACAGCCACAACAGAGAACTGGTCTGTGTCTGTTTCTACCAGCTTGTGTGGGAGCATTGACTTTGGGCAGGGAGTAATATGTGTCTTAGATTGCTGTAACTGCATGGATGAAGCTGTTATTTCAACTGGTGCAGCTTTACATGAAGAACAGCTCTTGGTTTTGAGATATTTGGCTGAACAGGATCATTTGGACTGCAAAAAATCCAATTCAGTATGAGACCTGGTCTTAAAAAGAGTAGTGCAGTATGATGGTTTGCAGTTCTATCCCAAGCTGGTATTAATTCTGTGTTGAGAAACACAGAAAGCGTTGGTCAGTCAGTTTTTAACTACACATTTATCACAGCCTCTGAACAGACACGTGTTCTCAAAGTGAAGCTTACCTAAAATATCTTGATTGAGATTGCCATAAACTGGGTCATCTTCTGTGTAGTAGCCATCATAGCTAGAAGGGCAACGGAAAAATACTTTTAATTCACAGAATATGCTTGATTTAGGACTTCACTATTAGACTTTAAACATTTTACACGCATGTGGCAGTAGCAAGCAGATTGTATGTGATCTGAAAAACAAGACCAACAATATCGGGGTGGGGGGGGAAACAAGTGTGGGGACACAGCACAGAAATGGCTATATGCATGTTCTGAAGAGAGATTTGTTATCTAGCCAAGAATAGAACTCTTCTTTCCTGGAACTTAAAGTATAAAGCTAATCTCAAGACCACTAAGCTACCATTTGATGTAGTTCTAGAGGTATTATTGATCACTGAAACGAACCCACTTCATGTCCTCTGAGCCCGCTTTGCAATACAAACTAAAGCACTAAATGGGTCTCTTGGGGCAATGTTCTTAAAAACAGAGACTTCCCAACTTCAGGTAAATTTGTAATTGAGGATTGGTTTGGGGAAACAGGTGAATGCTTATGTATTTCTGTTTCAAGGGCCTTTTATATTTTGGTTGACATGAGACCCTTTCCATCTCTGTTTTTTAAAGTTTGGCCTATTTTTTTTTTACTATGGGATAAGAGAAACAGACTTGAAACAGATCATTAGGTATCCAGCAGCTGTATACAGACTCCATTTCATTGCTTTTGAACATCATGTATAAAATAAGGGTATGAAATGTAAATACATGTTTTTATATATTGTAACTTATGGTCTTCTGATATTTATTTTAAATTATTATAGACTTATTGAGTTTGAGTGATAGTAAATATTGTTTTATCTCTATATCTTGCACTTCAGTATACAAAATTATCATATTAACATGCAATTATTTCATTTTTGATGAAGTGACTGGAGTACATCACTTCCATATGATTTTTTTTCCTGTTTTCTTCGGATTTTTCTTTTCCACAACGAGCGTGCTCTCTGGTGTTTCCAGGCGGGCTTCATGAGATAATGGATTTTTCCCTATGCTGTCCCTCCAAAGCCGTCTCTCATTATTTATTGCTTATTTCAACCTTTCCAGAAAGAAATATTTTATCAATCTTACCTTGGACTGTTGTCTTCATAGTCTTTATACATTTTAGCTGGAAAATTTGTTAAAAAAAAAAGAAAGAGCAAATGAAACACGCTATTTCTAGAACACTTCAGATAATTGTCCAACAGACATGCTTTTGATTTCACCGTAGACAGTTAAATGGAATGCTCTTGGCTCTGAGGAACTTCATTTGTCTCCCTGCTTTTCTCAAATACTTGTGACTAATACAAGAAATGTTGGTGTGCTTCCCTGTCCTGTGGCTGCAAAGTCCACATTAGTTTACAAGTACCCCAAAATGTATTGTAACACCTGTGATTAATTTCTTATTTCCACCTCCTTCTGCTTCTACCGCATCTTTTTCTCCGCCTAGGGAGGTGCATCATGTGTTTATATTACAAGGCGAAGGGTTTATTTATTTTGCTAGTTCTGCTGCTTATATCTCTGAAAGAGGGATATATATCCTGTGACCACGCAGAAAAAGAAACTGAGGCAGAGGCATTGGCTCCAAAGAGATTTGTTGCTAGAGCTTGATTAATAACTTAGGAACGCTTGACTTTCTATCTTCTGCTCCAGAATTTAGCACAGTAAGCTCCAATTACACGAGCAATGCAACTTCAGCCAACCTTACCAAAACCTTGCTCAGCATTAGTTTTGTAAATGACTGTGATTTTTCATCGTAGAAATCTCTGCCTAGCAGCACTAAAAGACAAACCAAAAAGGCACTCCCTCATCCCACAGCTCTCCAGCAGCTCTTTTAATATCCTGTCATATTCTAATTCTCTTGTACTTGGTGAGTTCAGTTTATAAGTATAGGCCTGTTTATGTAGGTTATGTACGTATGTGTGTTTAACGTGATTGAACCCGCTAGTGTTTGCCTGAGCACCCATGTGCATATAGCACAGGTGCAGTTTTCCCTGTGGAAACGTACTTTTTCTCTGAATGGGCATGGTGACGATGTGCAACTTCAATCTACAGAATTGCATGCATAAGAGAGGTTGCAATGGCATCATCAAATCTGTTGAAAGTCATAGTTAATTTTAACCGAAACAAGCGTATCACTGTAGTCACCCTCTAACGTGAATTAGACAAATCAGTTCCTTATTGTGAGTGACACATTGATTTAAGAGCTACATTAGCATCCCGCGATGAAAAGCAATTTGGACTTTTTCAAAACAAACTAATTAAGCATAAAATGTGCATGAAATCTGAAATTCAAATAATCATTCAGGAATTTTGGGAAGATAAAATTTTCTCAAACGTATTTTGTATCAGTGCAGCTACGTAAAATTATTTTTAAACTAAAGTACGAATAACAACCAGTTACATGAAAAGTACACCTTAATAAAGGAAGTTATAGATGTTAAAAATGTACATGAAAAATTTAAATTTAGCCAAAACTTAATTCCTCATCTTGTACGTGTTCTGTTGGTTTTTCTTCAGAGAATGGACTCAGGTATCTGTGTTTGGCAGTGGACTGGGCAGCTAGCAACCATTGTATAATCATACCTGGCTCCCCTAAACGTGTTTAAAAGTTACATGCTCTCTACTAGAATCATTCTTGCCGAAAGATAATTAATCCATTTGTTTGAAATAAAGTCTGGCCCCCAAAACTAAGGACTTCCACTAATATTGCATTAAAAGGTCTAGCTGGAACAGAGCAGTCAAGGGGAGAGACTAGATGGTACTCTCAGAATGAGATTAGAGCAGGTTCTTAACACACTTATTTGGTTTTGCTGTAGCTGGATTCCTTCAGGGGGCTGATGTTTTGTTTGGTCCGTAAAGGAAAGCTGAGGTAAAAGAATACAGGAATACACGTTCCCGTGTTGCCAGCCACAGGTGGCGGAGGCAATAGATGTGCTCCTGCTGAGAAGACAGAGATTTTTTTCCCTGGTTGACTGGCTCCAGCTCATCTTGGGGACAGCCCCTTTATGGGCTTTGTTCCCTAATTATGCTGGGCTTGCAAGAGCTCTCTTAGTTTTTTCTTTTATTTCAAGCCAGAGTTGTGTTTATGATGTTGAAACAAGAGAAGATAATCCTTGGTAGTAAAAAATCACAAATCACATGGAATTCTATGATGCAGGTTTCCTTCACGTCAGAACTCTCTTTTAAAAGGGACAAAACAGAGATGTAACTTTCTGACAGGCTTGTAGCTGTTTTTATCACATTCTACTTCCAGTGGCCATTTATCCTTCCTTTTATACTAAACAACCAATTTCCAGTCCTTTCTTTTCTCCTAGAGTTCTCCCAAAGGTGTTTGAGGGTTCTCCATCACAGCAATACTACTTTTCATGTTGAGAGGCACTTTTTTACAAGGTACAGACATTCTTGAGGAGAAATGACACCTCCGTGAGGCAGCTACATATTATTCTGATTTTTCAGAGAAGGAGTTAAAAGAAAGGGACATCATACCTTGAGAAGATGTTGTCAGGCCACGTCAAGAACCATCAGTGCTTGGAACGTGGTTAGTCTACAATTAGTCACTCGGCATTCGCATCCTATGCAACCTGTCCAAAACAACAAGAAGTCTGTGTCAAAGGCAAGAGCTTTAAAGTCTCAAGGTCGTGCCTAACTAATAAGAGTCATCCTTGTCCTCCTTCCTTCTTCTCCTACAAACTCTCTTTATGTATTTATTTATTTACTTATTTACTTATTTACTTATTTACTTATTTACTTATTTACTTATTTACTTATTTACTTATTTATTTATTTTCAGGGAGCAAAGCCAGTATTGTTGCATAAGAGAAGTGAAGCACGTGTAACTGAGATAGAAACTACAACCCTGTGATTCGTTTCAAAGAGAGTTCTGATCTAAGTATGTACCTTTTTCTTGATCCTGAATGCTGTCATTTATTTTTCTGATTCAGGAATCCTTTTTTTCCCTGGTGTTTCCAGGCAGAAGGAGAACTCTTAGTTTTACTTTTTTATTTTAATATTTTCAGCCCTTAATTGACGTGCAGGAGGAAAACAAATTTTTGATGACAAGTATTATTTTTGTGTTTCTGATTCTGATTTAAATTGGAATATTATCTGGAAAAAAGTAGAGGTTTGAAAAAATTTGTTTCCCTTTTCAGTCTCAGGTTTAACATCTACAGTATTTGAGCAGTCCCACTTCTCTAGGACTTTAAAAATATTCTAGCAAAACAAAAGGCATGAAACTTGGATTTCTAATACAACGTACCAATGTATTAAACTTCACTATCTATAGTTCTTTCTTAAACATGATTTAGGAAATTGCATAGGTGTGGGGAGATTAAGAAAACAATATTTATATGTATTCCTAGCTGAACACAACTGAGTTTATTTTTAAATTTATTTTCCACAACTCTGACTTAAACACCTGGTTGTATTTCAGGGGAATGTATACAAACATACGTGTGGCTTCAGGTTGTTTTGGTTTTTGTCTTTGCCATAGGAGCTATTTGTTTGTCAGACAACACTAGTTGTATCTGAGAAACAACAGCAGTTTTCATTTACCCTATAAAACCATAGTAAAGGCATGATCAGAGACATACAGGTGCCACTCTGAGTTCTCTGTTTTCCCAATGTCCGTTTCAAGTTAATCTTACGTTCCAAGTACAAAATACGCGAGATTTTGATTATATATCTTAGCTTTACAGATATACAACTCGCAGCTCTTTCCCACGTGTTCTTGTACTACCCTTACAGCTGTTGCGAGTTTGATGTTTACATTTATAACTGAATACATTAAATACTTACTACTTTGGCAACAGCAGCAATAGAAGAAAAGCTGAATACCTGTGCGAAGAAAAAAATTCGCCTCCTCAGATAACTACACTGCTGTCCCTTTATGTATAATAGCAAATGCAACCCATTTCGGTAAACTGGTTGTGCTGGTTGTTGATGGAGAGTGAGAAATAAACAGAAAGAGAAGTCTATTAGACTAATTATAGTCTGTTCTGAAATAGTCTCTTGTATTCTATACTCTAATTTTAATTATCATTCAAGTAATTTACTGTCAAATGTAGCAAAAGCAGATTATTATTTTTTACGTATTACATATTTCTTCCAAAGCTCCTGTAGCACTGTGTTCAGGGGCATTCTCACTCTATTGCAATCAAATTGCATATTTTTTAAAAAAATTGTTATATCTTTGAAAAAAAAAGTCCTAAGCAAAATTTAGGCTCCTGGAAATAGTACATTATGATTCTAATGGGATAAGCTCAAATTTCATCAGGGTTTTCTGTCATAGTCTATCTCCGATGGGGAAAAGTAAGAGCCATGGTAGTTTGTTCATAAGAAACTATATTGAAGCTATTCTTAGACTAATGCGCTCCTCTGTGAAAGAGTTCATCATATAGCCAAAGGTTTCATGAGAAGGACGATTCTCGTTTTATTGTTCCAAGCTGGGAAGTGTAAGTGGCAGAAGTACTATATTTAATCATTATAAAGGTGAGAGTGTTTTGACTATCTAATACCTGAATCTCTCTAGTATTAATTATATATTCCTGTTCTGCTGTTCTTTCACTTCTGTTTGGAAACAGGGTCAAACTTGGAGTTGCACCCAAGTAAACACCTACCATCAGTAATTTGCTCCATCTGGATGATGTTTTTACTTTTCTGAGCTTAGGGATGGAGTTACTCGTCTCCTCTTAGTATATTTTACAGTGCTGTAAACTATATTCAACAACAAAATACAGGCAAGTAAAAGACTTTCTAAAGACATAGTTACTTGTGCCTTTTCTCTTTTTTAAATCTATTATTTATGACTTTCTCTACCAACAGAGAAAAAACACGGGAACAAATAAACTTTTGGTCACTTGTCAGGTTTTCTCTTTGCAGGGCTCGTTATACTGTAATTGGAGGGGGGTGGAGAGGAGGAAGCAAACAAAAAAGAATAACCAAACAAACAGAAGCCCCCCAGACATTCTAAAATTTCCTGGATTAATTTCTGCAGTTCAATACTACTGCAACTCAAAGGAGAAGGTATAATCTTGTACTTACCTTTGGGGGCAGGGGACAGATTTAACAATTTGGGGCTAGAAATAGGTGTTTGTCCTCCTAACAGCATAAGAATAGGTAGCAGAAGTACTATGTTTGGTTCCTTCTTGTTCTAATGTATTTTGTTTAAAGAATGTCTCACAAAGGCTAACAGGAAGATACCATACTTCGACCAGTTTCTCCTACTGAAAAGGAACGTGAGGTGCGCAATATAGATACATGTCTAGCTGGACATGCCATCTATGGTATCGACTCATCATTCATACAAGCAGATTAATTACGTTGGTCGCTACCGGATTTAAAATGATCATCTGGAGCACAAAATTATTTGCTTCCTGTTCTTTCTGCAAATTTGTCAAGATGAGATAAAATTAGTGTTTCCCCCCTCTCCAACTGAATGGTGAGATAAATAATATTACATACTAATGACCCTTAGATAAAGAAACCCATTAAAAGACTGATGAATGTTAAATTAGCATTAAACATGCTTCCACCTGTGTGAGTTTTTAAGGCAAGATTAATTCTCCGGAAAGGATTCCTTAAACTGCAATTAATTAGTGCACTACTAATTGCTTTGTAAGTTATCAGCTTCATCCTTCAGAAGGGAAGCGGCCCATTGTAAAATAAGCCTTCAGCACAGTAAATATATTAAGCACAAAACTAACACCAATCCTTAGTCTTCATTAATAAACCTTAATTAAGGAAGGTTTAAGCTGTCGATGATGACTCATCATCATCATGATTATTATTAATAATTTGAATTCAGAACCCTGACCAACTTTCTTGGAATGCTAGTGCTCTACCAGTGTGTTTTTACTGCTGATTTGTTTACAAGTTTATAATACCGAAAAGATAACACTTGCCGGTTTTTGTTGTTTCTAGGAATACTCCCCACCCTTTATCCAACAGACAATCAAGTTATGTTGGCAAACCTTAGATGCTCTTTTGTGTTGGACCTGGCAGCATGAATCTATCTCTACAGCTGCCACCAGTCTTTAAGGTCTCCAGCCTTTTTTTTTCCACCAGCTTTCTTAAAAACAGGAAGCGTGGTTCAGGCTTATGCAACCTCACTAGCAAACTGACAGTCTCCTTCAGTGTTTGCCTCATTCAAATGTGTAATTTCCTTCAAAGGAATTTGAAATTCATTTGCATATGTAATTATGTATATTTATTACTGTATTTATTATCCACCTGCCTTGCCACAGAATAGCATGTACAGGAATATTAGTTCCATTTTATGTGATACAAACCTGCTTTTGTGATATTCACATGAGACCCACGCTCTAAGTCTTCCTGTTTGTGATGTTGTGTTGAATTCAACAAAAGTATTTAGATACCTCTTAAACTAAATTACAGATCTATATTACCTAGGTGTGCTATTTGACTCTTTATCTCTTGGGATTCCTAAACCAAGCCTGAAAGTTCATCTCCAAGAGACTATGGTTTAGCTGAAATAGGATTCAGAGGCACGATGCAAAAATGATACCATTGCCAGCTCTGGAAGGTCAGGTTAGGATATCATGATATGTTTCCTCTATTCTTTAAAGTCTATAAATCTGGACCCACAATCCAGAACATTTGTGGAAAGACAGGGTACATCAGCATGTGGCTTACGATATGTATTTATCTTTAAAATTTAATGAAACATGCCCGTGTTTGGGTAGAGAAGCCATTGGAGTAGCTTCTTCCAGAGGAAGATTGCACTCTGAGCACTGTCAAAGAAGTTTTCTGTTAACTTCTGAGGGCTTGGCTTTTATGGTTTTTGTTTATTTGTTTGTTTTTGCAGAGCAGAAGATTTTATTTCCAATCGTGCATAATGTAGAAGGCGGAACGTTTTCTCAACAGAAAAAGTGAATCACATGACTACATTTATCTTTTTTGAATACCTACATTGAAATAGCCCTCAGTGTAGTCTAAGGAGCAATGTAAAACATTGTTCTTCAAGAAAAGTTCTTATGTGAGAATATAACCTCTGCAGTATATGCTTATTTGAGATGTTATTACTTTGGAAAATTATTTTTACATTAACTGCCTTAGATCAATGCTTAAGAAAAAATTTACTGGATTAGCATCCTATTTGAACATGAAGGAGCAGGTTAGTCTTGATTAATATAATATAACCTTCCATCTGAGTCCAAAGGTGATATAGACTCTTAACTATTTAGAGCTTTATCAGAATGAAGAGAGTTGATGAGGAGAAATTAATAGAAAAACGCTGAAAATTGTGGGAATTCTTCCACTTTATACAGTTCTTGAGGTTGTAATTAACATGATGAAAAATCGCATGAAAATGACACTATTTTTAAGTGGACATGGCTTTGGCATCTGCCAGCAACTGAATTTAGAGACCACACTCATCAATACGAGTAGAATCAAAATTTCTCATCGATAAACCAAAAGGCATGGGTCCATCACATTTCACTGAAAACCAGGATATATAATAGAACTAGAACTCCTTTTGGTAAGTGATGCATTCTATCATCTGTAGTCTGAGCTGTGGCTTAAAGCAGGGAAGACATAGAGTTTTATGAAGTGGAGACTGCAATTCATGTGTTTGAAAGTAAAGGTTTTGTCACAAGCCCAGGGAAGGAGAAGGACTCAAGCAGTTATAAGGACTGGATTGAGTCATTCCATTTGTACGATCAAGTGAACAGAAGAGTCCCGGGGCCATCTGATAGGAGTCTGCATCTCAAGAGGAGGCCTCTTGTTAAGCAAAGAAGGATCTTGTACTGAAAGAGAAGCTGGGGAGAGTGGGAGATACGCATTGTAATACTGGAGACAGTTGCTTAGTTTCTCAGCTAAGAGCATGAGGAGTAAATCCGAGATCTGCAGAGGATTCAGAATGAAATGCTTATCAGCCTGAACAAGAAGCTTACAAGGAATAAACTCCTTTGGAGATAATTAGGGGCATAATGGAAAGGTGAACACTGAGAATGCAGCAAAGGATTTCTGGGTTTGTGGTCCTGGTGGTGTGTAAGTGTTTGGGAGTTTTGCGCAGGTCCATGTGGTGGGTTCACTAACTGAGAAATGTCAGTGTAGCCAATCTGTCTCTGTCTAGCAAACGTCAATCCTGCCTCGGCTTTCCTTTGTTGCCTCTACCTTGATGGTTTCCCTTTTCTCTGTTCACTTGAGCAGTCATGACTGTGCTGTGTTACACACAGGCACAGCCAACGCACGCCAAGTGTCAACAGACACACTCCGCTGAGCTCAGTACTAGCGCAGATGCACTTGTGCGACAAAATCAACCCACATGCTCGTGGAGTGAAAGACATGGACTCACACGTGTGTGGAGCGATGCATAGATACAGCAGGCGCTAACGAACACAGACTTTCAGGCACACTGTCTCCACACAAACAGGGACGGGTCTGCAGGTGTCCTAGACGCTTGTGAAGAGATGCCGTGCTGTTCTTTCGCGTTATGGCATGCTCAGTTTCGTTTCTCTTGGAGATCGATTGCTAAGCGTCTTTCCTCGGGCGACTGTGAAGCATTTACCATAGGAGAGAGGGACCACGGAGCAGCATTTAGTACTGCCTGCGACTGTCTTTGTTCCTTTACTAGCAGAGCTCCCTTGCATCGGTCTGCATGAGAAATGCAGGACTGGGAAACATTGTGCAACACGCGGAACCTCGCCAACAAACAGCGCAGCTGTGCACTCACTCACTCCAGCTTAAGCATGAATGGAGCCAGCACCAAGGCGCACGCATGTGGACAGACAAACGTTTGTAGGCACAAATGATTTCACGCAGAGGGTCATCCAAGAACAAGCACATATCTGCAGGTACCCTCCATATGTGTATTCTCGTGCAGCCACGTATACGTTTGTGCAGTGCGCTATACATCAATGAACGTGTTTACCCTCAGGCATGTCAGTACATTTCCTGTAGGTCTTTCTGTCAATAGGTGAGAGTGGGCGCGCTTGTGAATGTGTGCATATTTGTGGCCACGTATTTGCTTACGCATCAGTGTGTGAAAAGGTGGGCTTTTCTCTAGCTGCGTGTGCGTGCACGTAATGGTGGCTGCGCATACCTGAGTGCTTGTGGATAGTTTTCTGCGTGGTTTTCGGTGAGGATTAGCCTGTGTGCTCTCTGATGGCATGAGGTTTTTGAACCCATACATTGTCAGTAACCCCAGCATTTTTGACAGTCACAACTGCCAGAGTCAGGTACTAAAGGACTTTGTAAAACAATAATATTGTGCAGTCTTTGATATTTGGAAAGGGGCTTAAAAATAGATTAGAGCTGGAAGCTTTTTAAACAAGTGGCAGCTTACTTCTTGTGCTATTTGGTCAGTAGAGTTGTTTTACAACTTTGGGGTTTGGGGGATTTTAATTTGCTAAAATATAAGTCGTATCAGGTCTCCTGGATCATGTGAGGAAGTTCACTATATTTAATAACCTTGAAAGTGGTTATACAATGCTCAATAATAGATTATGTTTTAATGGACTGTGTCACTGGTTAAAATAATCTCAGACAGTGAGCCTGTTAATTAAGGTGGTGTCCTTCTGAAATGATAACACTTTGTAGGTGAACGAATTGAGGCGAACAAATTAAACTTTACCGGGTTCCACTGAAATCATTAGACTTGTTGATTTAAATATTAAATCCAGCCCTTATTTCCAGGTTCCCAGTCATTTCTTCTGAGGCAAGCTGTGACATAATACATGAGTTTTTCCATCGATGTAATCTGTTAATGCTTTATTCTCAGGGCTCTGGATTTCAATACACCACCAAAACTAGCTTAGTTTAAGATTCAAAAATGCTAATCTTCTGATTTTCTTTTTAAAATCTAATTTTGGTTTAAAGCATGTCTGTAACATGACATGAACTTTTTTTCCTACTAAGTAAAATGTTTGTTTTATTTTTATGAACCTTGTCATCAAGATAACAACTAATATGTAAAGGAAAATACTGAAGAAGGTGCCTTGAAATATTGTCAACTGGTATACAAGAAGAAAATAGCAGAAGAAATGTACTTCTTTGCATGTTTCTTGCCTTGTTGCATTTTCCTTGCTGGTTAAATGTAAATAATTTGTTCATTTGAGGTGGACATCTGTTTATTTTGCCTTCCTCAAATTTTAACTAATACTTTATGTATTATGTTTTTTTTTTCTGGTATCAGCAGTTCCTTCTACATTTTTCTAATGGCATAAGCATTTTTGCAGAAATATAGCTTATACTTAAGTACAGTGTGTAAAATGTATTTGAAATTAAGTTTTGCCAGCACCTTTTGCATTAGAATATTTTTGTAAGGAAACTTGCTCATTGAAGTATGCCAGTGAAGTATTACCCATGTCTTAACAGGCTAACATTTTAACAAAATACAGTAGTGTCCATGCTACTCAGCATTGTTCTTATCCTTTTCATACTACTGTTTTCTACCACCAGAATCTGGGATTGCAGGTACCAACTCTGGTTGGCCTAGTGCAGTGAAGAATTACAGCAGTCCCAGAAATGCACAGTACTGTCGCAAAAGGTAAGTTCTTCCTCAAAAAGAAAATCCAAAAGAAATTCTTGGTGCTTTACATCTATATTAAAGGTGTGGAGGCTGTTGCTTACATGTGTCCTTCTAGAATGAAAATCAGATCGGATGCTTGGGAAAGCCCAAGCTAATCAGACCTGCAGACTCAAACACTGGGAAGCAAGTGTCTGGACAAAACTAGCCAGACTTCAGCATGGCTGGCCAGTGAACGTAAGGTAGTAAGATGGCTTGACTGAATAGCTACTCCAGTCCTTCTTTCTGTTCCTTGTAGACGCATTTATTATTTTAGATATAACTCAGATGGACTGTCAGCTGACAAGCTTCCTTGGGCCTGTAGTGTGTCGTTCTTGTATATGGTTCCAAGGAGTGAAGCTCTTGTTTAATGGCTATAGAGCCCTCAGAAGTTTTATGCTTAAGCCACGTGGCAAAATGCTGCATTTGTAATGAATGGTGGTGGAAAGAAACCTGTATTGTCTTCCTGTCTCAAACTTGATAGCTTTTCTGGAGAAGGTGATTATGAAAGACGTATTTCAGAAAAAGCAATGTTCATAACTAAAACTTTTCTTGAGCTCTGTGTGACTGCTGTTGCACAGCTATAGTGCTATACTGAATTGTCAGATGTAAACCAAAATGGTTCAAAATGTGCCGTTTCTTAAGTAATATGCAAGGAAATAATTACATTCTCACTTGTATCTTTCCTTTTTAGCTATTGGTGAATACATTCCGAGCTTACATCGGGAAGTTTAAGAGATACTTATATAATTTAGGTTAAGAGAGTAGCATTACGGAGACATTAAAATGACATAGGATGAAAAGTTTTCTCTCTAGCTGAGAGCACATAGGAATGTGGACAAGGAGTCCTGCTGCTGTTTACAGTCAAGATGTTCAGATATCTTGCTTTGATGATTTGTTTCAATTTCATTCTGTTCATCAGAGTTTTGGCAGGCATAGTATTTTTGTGTAATTTACTTTGTCATCTTAACCATTCTTTTCTATAGGGTATCTAGAAAACTAAGCTACACTGTGGGTAAAGATGACAAATCCCAGCAATCGCTTGGGTGACTTCCTGGTTGAAACCCACCAAGGAGCATTCATGGACTGCTACAGAAAAAACTTTGCTTTATAAAGTTTGGGTTTGTTTTGTTTTTTCTTTCTTCTTCCAAGAATCAGGGATGTATTTTATGTATGTGTCATACAGTTAGTCCTGTTTTATGCTTACCTGTAATGTAAATCTTCAGGACTGGTTCATCCCTTCTGACAGGGCGCTTAGTCCTTTGGCTTCATCAGGTATTGCAGGGAATCAGGGTTCCGTTCTACGGCAAAGTTTAAATTTTGTAGTTAGTAGTGTTTGTTCTAACAGTGTGATCAGTATTTTCTTGTTATCTGCTAATAAGCTTTGATTCTTAACATATTAGTCGTAAGATGAGAATCAAGCTCTTTTTGCTGGATTCCTGCCTGTTTGTGCTTTATAAGGGTATTGACACTACATGAAAAATTCTAAATTGGGATGGATGATTGAAGTGCAGTATTAGGCGCTATGACTTGTTATATGCCTGCTATGTTAAATTTTCTACATAGCTCACAGAGTGGATTGTTCAATAAAACTTTATATGTTTCAGTGAATTTGACAGTTATATTCTGTGTTCTGACAAAATATATGTTCTAAATAAAAACCCGTTCTCAACAAATATCTGCTTTCAACATTTTATTTCAGGTATGTGAATGCTCATGAGGAGTTTGTATCCCTACAGCAAATACATCAGAGTGATGTGGCTGGGTCCCACAGGTTTTCATTGCTGCATTGTTTGCCAGATAAACAGTGCCTCTGTGTTTTCAATAAATTAAATATTTCTAATGAATTTTAATAGAAACATGTTTTGTAACTAAAATATTTGACCAACCTACAAAAGATTTAGCTGTACCAATCAGTTCTTGCACTGGTGAAGCTAAATGCAGACCTTTTGACGAACCTTGACATTCTCTCTGAAAAACAAACAGAAGACACAATCTAATATCCTCAATTTTTTGCAAATTAGAAGTAACAACCAAACCTTATGTGTGACTTCTCCTACTCTCTCCTTACTATAATAGGTCCTGTATAGTTATGGTCCTAAGGGCCTTCGTAAGTTTCAGACAAGGAAGAAAATGTCTAGTCAGACTTCAGTAACAATTTTTAAGAGTTAGCAGTTTAATCTTGGAAAGGCTATTTATTTTTGCAACTTCTATGTTATGTGTCATAGTTTAATCCCTTTCCCAAATATGAGAATCCATACATGGAGATATATACATATATGTATATATATACCTGGATAATTTATACATCCCTGGCAACTTGAGTAGGAAACAGAAGCCATACCATGTAACAGAATCCTTCGTGCCCCTAATCTCCCTTATCGCCAAACCCAAAATAAAGCTAAAACTCTCTTTTTCTCTACAACCTTCAAATTTAGGCTTTTCAGAAAACTTACTGAAGTGAGGATCAACTCACACCTCAGGGTTCAAAGAACAAAGTAGAAAAAAAAGAAAAAAAAAATGGATATAGTCTGCACTGTTTCTTACAAGTCATTGCTGTCAGAGACCTGAGATGCTGTGATATTTATGTAAGTAGCAAGCAAGAGAGGAACAATGTAGGAACAGCAGAGAAGTTGTATTAGAATTCATGGTGCTGCACAGTTAGAGAGCTCTTACTTTATTCTACTTAGCTAATAACTTAGAACAGGTGAAATATGTTACCATAATCCATCCAGGAATTTTTCTAACATTGTCTTGAACTATCACATCCACATTTACTTTCTCTTGTATTTTCCCATCACAGACATACAGATTCTTAGTGGGGGAGGAGAAAAAAAAAAAAATGTTAAATTCAAAACACAGAAGATACTGACACTGACAAATCCAAACAACATTACTTAGATTTGTTTCAAACTACTGTTATTCAGATGAGGTTACCCAAGCTGCATAAACTTATTTTTAATGAAGACATTTTATGCTAAAAATATCCCAAGAGGGAACCATATGTGAAGACATATGAAAAAAAAAGAGATAAATAGCTAGTTTCTTGATGCAGCAAAAAGCACACACTGCCTCAGAAGACCTACTGATAAATACAAACCCCAAAAACCCCAAACAACAAAGAAAAAAAAAAAGAAAAGAGTCCTAGTGTTAGGTTACAAATCACTGGTAATTACAGCTGCAAATCTTTATATATATATTATTAATATTCCCTGAGTTCATATACAAATTAAGGCCTACTCTGTAATTCACCTCTATGTAAAATCTAAAAGCATTTGGTGATAAACGGCAAGTGTTTTCCATTAGTGAAACTCTTGCTTTCTGAAGTGGTTTGTATTAGTTGTTGTCAGAGACATGACAATGCCTAGCACTATGCTGAACAAGCAAGGACAGTAAATTCAATTTTCGTAATTGGTATTTGAGCAAGCAGAACACAGGATTAGTATGGCTGCACACACACAATGTGTACTGTACTTTTCTGCATTCAGTGTAACTACTCTGGGTAGCCCATAGTCTGGTCTGAGAAACAACAGCAGGATATTCCAGTCTGCTTTTGTTATGGTAGCCATTATCTCAGATTTATTTATTGTTTTAAAAAACAAAACACCATGTTACCTGTTTATGTTAGGCTCTCAGGTGAATGATCATATTTTTATAAGTTTTTTCTTTTGTGATTCATCTGGTTATTCTTTTTCCATACCTATCGTAGCCTTTCTCAGAGTTGCCTGTTTCATGCTTGGAATGGCTTGTATGGCTTTCTCTGGTATACTAATAATACCAAGACAAAATATTACTTCATATTGGCCTTCATGACATTATTTATTGAACCTCTCTCTTGTTATACTTGCTGAAAATACGCATTAATATGCAGGCTACATGGAGTCTTCTGCTGACTGCATCAACACCACAGGCATATGTAAGCTATTCAAATAATTCAATCACGTCTATTGAACATAAAATTATTCCGTTGCGTTAGACATCAGAAATTTTTTACCTGTAAGTGAATGTCTTGAAATTTTCTTCTTACTGAAACTGTATCGGTATCACTTTCTTCACCTACAATTTGAAAATAAATACTAAATAAAACCTAGTTGAACTCAAAACCAAAGCAGAAATGTTTTTAAACACACCCTGTATGACTCATTTGCAAACAGGTTTCATTTTAGAAAACTCTTTTCTACACTAAAACTGTTTATCTGTATTACCTTTCCATTTCAAGTCAAATCTAAAAGCATGGCTTATAGAGTCCTAAATGGCATGAGTGGAACAAAGAGTGGAGATAACTTGTTTGCAACCAGTTCTTCAAGATTTACGCTAACAATTTCAGATGGGAAATGTTTTCTAAGTACTGAACGGCAAGATTCACTATTCATTAAGGTATCGTTCCCACTTATTTCCTACTACATTCCTAAATTTCCCAACAAAGACAGTGAGGACCTTCTACTATGCTTCCTTTTCCTAGTTGCTTCTTGTCAAGACTGCCTTAGAACTGCCAAGGCAAGAAATAAGACAGACTCAATAATATTAAAAAGCAAGTCCAAATCTTCCAACTTAATTTTTAGGTATTCTATGTGGTATGTTTGTGAATGAAACACAATAAAGCATTTCTTTGCTAGGTGTATCAGACCTTCCAATTCATCACTAGCTAAAGCCTTAGTCTTTCATGATCAGAAAACATGTAGCTGCATTCTAAGTTCTCATTTCTGAAATTCCCTGGCTGTTATATCGTTGTCCCATGATCGTGTTCATCGCAGGGAGGGAAAGAGGAAAGGAGAATACCCCTGAAAATGGAAAAAAAGAGTGAAAGATCTGGTTATGATACCTACGACATTGCTGCCTCTTGACACTATCCTTAAATTATTAAAAAGCGAATGAAAATACATTCCAACTTATCCCATCTTCCGTTTTTGTCCCCTGTCACTGCAGTCATCACTTAAAGCTTTGTGGACACCTGCTGCCATAGAGCTAAAATAAAGACACATATGAAAGAAACTGTATCTTTGTGGGAAACAACACAATTTCACATCATCTGGTGAAAATGTTGAGCAAACGGAGGGTCGTCTTTGACAGTTTACCTGACCCCAGCAGAATTGTTTTATTAGAACTGAAACCCATACTTGTCAGATTATCAAAGTTTCTTCCCACATGACTAAAAGAAAAAAAAGTTATCACTTTATCCACAGGAAACCAGTTACCAAGCATCAATAGTGGAGGAAGCAGTGAAAATGTTAATGTTATCATCTGGAAAAGTTTCAGCCTCCAATTGCTGCTCTAACAGCTGATACTCGCTTTCTGCCATTCAGTATTCTTTATCCAGTAGAACTGGGCACAAATCTGGCACACTGCTCCCTAAACGGTCAGAAATTACTAGACTGCTATAGAAATGAGAGGTTCTTGTATAAAGGTAACTCAAGTGTCCAAGAATGGTTGACTCCATCATGTCAATTACAATTTCTTAGAAATAGGTTGTATCATACAACAAGTTGATCTGCATACAAACTGAATATCCTTCTAGGTGTGAAACATCACAAAAGTGTAATTTTAAATAGGTTTTCAATGTATTGTCAATCATACTTCAAATCATTAGAACATTATTAGCAGAGGATCACGGCACTGCACAAAACAGAAAAAAAAAGTCAAGTATCTTCTCCAGGGAGCCCTGAAGTGTTTTAAAGGGCCAAAAGGGAAATTCGAGAACAGCTTTGTTGCTCAAGTGCAGGAGAGAGAGGAAAAATGAAAACTTCCACCTTTCTCTCTGAAAAATTTGACCAATAATACAGGAAGTTATTTCACTGGAAATGCACTCAATACAATGTTATCTAAAGGATATATCATTACCTAAAAGAGATATCTTACAGAAGAGTTGAACATATTAGTACGGAGGTAACTGTAAACTGTAGTTTTGACTTGGATACAATCTTCTGAACTTAAATACACTTAGATAAATATACAATGCAGATTGAACTTTCCCCTTTCTCTCCAAATTAATTATTCTGTGATACTACCCTAATAGATACAGGGAATTGTTCACATATCACTGTACTTTGCCATGCTACTTCCTGTGAAACCAAAGGAGGTAGACCTAACAATTTTCCCATTTAAGGGAAGACCAATACTTTCATGTACAGGTGAGAGCTGTTTGGTTTATTTGTACCTGCTGTTGATAGGCTTCGCATACTTTCAGAACAAAAGAACTGTATAAAACCTGGAAGAAACACTGCCTTCGCTAAGAAGTGTCTCTGAATGAATACTAAAGATGGAAAAAACCTGCTAAAACTAAAATTTTAGCTAAAGCAGCTAGAAATACTCTTTTTTCTTAAGAGTTGGCATGTCCTGTTGCTAACCTTTTGTATATTAAAAAAACCCAAACACACACACACACAAAAAAACAAACCAAACCAAACTCCACAAACCCCCAAACCAGAACACCTAAGTGAATTCCATTTTTAAGTGAGGAATCCAATCCAACATCTCTAAGAAGCTACTACATTTGGAGATAGCTGGGACTCACGAAGGCTGCTATAAATCCTCTCCAGTCTCTTCGTAGAACATTTACAAGAGGAGGAGGAGGAGAAGGAGTGGATAATCATATTATCGCACACTGCTATGAAGCAACCAGTGTCTGAACTGCATCACTCATTTATCCCATGAATGCAAAAGACACAAAGGACACTTAAAGAAGCTAAGCTACAGACACCTCTGAAATTCGTTTCCTGTATTTCACTACACAGGTTGAGAAAACACAAGGTTACATTTTCTAACTTTGCAGAAATTACTTTATCAATCAAACACATATTTGAAATTACACTCTCAAACGACAGGAGGACAAATTTCAGATGATTGCTATTTTCTGTTTTCCCTCAAGAAGGAAGCAATCATCTGCCTTGGTGACAGCTATGCGTGTGAAGCACCTAATATATACCAGAGTATTTAAACACTCATTTTTTTAATATGCCTGCTTATCTAATTATTTCAAAAAGTTAGCAACTTCCAAATCTCTCCACTTGAACATCCATGTAAGTTAGGGCTAGAATTTTTAGATTCAATGAATATCTGACAAAACTGACATATACAACAACAAGCTATCTGTTTAATTGATCAGGTGAGATTATTTTAAACAACTTGTGATGACAGCAATATCAATTATAATGTATTTACTCAAGCTTTTAATTATGAACATTATTGGTTTTGTGTGGTTCCCCCCACAAAAAACAGTGAGTATCCTAGAGAGTTTGGCATAAAACCAGGATGTCTTCTATTAAGTCAAGACTCTTTGGATAAGATAATCTATGGCACTTATTTTCTTAAACACTTTACCTGCATTCCTTTCACTTCCTCTGTTACACTGCAATTAGAAACAGGAAAAGAAGAAACATCAGAAGAATATTAGAATAGTAATTAATGGATGCCTTTGTTTTCTTTGGTACATCTCACAACTAGGCACTTCCTAAATAATAATTCCGTTTCCATCAGGTTTCCCACGGCCTGATCAGAAAAGCCACAAATGCTATACATGTTAAAGGTTACCTGATAACTTACTTCTTGTCATACTATTGCTGTTAAAATTGCTACAAGAATGTAAGCTTTAGCTACCTTGGCCCAGGCTAAGACAGATAATTCCTCTTACAGTCCTTAATGTATTTAGTCTGTAAAGTTGTGCAGCAAGGATTAGTAGATGATGCACAATGTATTACCCAGGAGTGGAAAAGGAAAGGGAAATACAGCCCCTTTGCTCTCTCCATTAGACACTCTCTTGTTTCCCAAGACTGAATTTTACCCCTTGTCCCCTCACTCTGTGGGGTTCCAAACAGCTTCTGTGTTAATTTCCAAGGCACACCACATAACTTAGCTTTTTAGGCAGATATTAGGAATGTAGCAACAAGGTGACTTTTTGCAGTTATGGCAGAAACTCTGAGATTTAGAATAAATTCACTGTTGAGTTCTTACGAGGGAGTTCAGGAAACAGTAAAGAAATAACTGCTTGTTTAATGTAAGTACTCAGAATAAAAAAATACAGATCACACAACAGTAATGGCTTTAGTCTGGCAAAGACAGCAAGTGCTGAGACTGCAAAGATACTTTAATTACTTTAGCATTATTTTGCAGAAAAAAAAAAAAAAAAAAAAGAAAAAAAAAATCTAATGATGAAACCAGTAAAACCTCTGGAATTGAAGAGCTGATTACCTGTACCACGATAAATTGATTCAATGCTTGTTAACTTCAATGACAATATTCTGATGAGATCCAAAAGTACACATCCCCATCAGCCAGGATGTAAAAAAAAAAATATTTATTTTTTCCCAGGTTTACTAGTGGTGCTTACCGCTGGTAAATGGTCATCTATTTTAGTCTGTCTCATCTGACAGTCTTAACCAATTCATCCTAAACCCCTATTTTAAGGCAGATGTTGAATTAATTGATTAATACCTCTTGCAAATATGATATGGCACAGCGAGATTTGAATTTATTCCTATAGATATTTTATATGGAAGAAAAAGAAACATTACTACAAACTGCATAGTAGGACTACATTAATAGCTACCTCAAGTACTTCCTCCTGCCATTTTCTAAGGTCCTCGGTTGACACATCCTCCCATGATTTTGGTCCTAGAAATAACAAGAGAGATCAGTATAAACACAGCTTTTCTTATACCACTATATTTACCCAGTATCATTCTAACAAACATAAACATTTAGGAAGAATATATAACATAGTAACAACACATTATCAAATCTGAACAGCCTCCAATACAACTGTAGAAGCAAAAACTCATAGGTAAACAAGCCAAGAGACAATTGTAATTCTAAGTTAATTGAGAAATCAGGCAAAACAAAACAAAAACAAAAGAACAACAAAAGAATCACATGCTAAGTCTAACAGCACTAAGCTAAAATCCAAGGAGCATTACAGCCGCACATGCCATGAAGAGAGCGAAAAAGGCAAATTATTTTACTCTTAAAATTTTATTGAATGCATGCTGACTACATGGTATCTGAGGTTAGTTAAAGCCACAGTTAAGGCTTGACAGGACTGAGATCCATATTAATTCCATACTGAATAGAGGTTAGTAAACCAAAAGTATAAGCCAGCCTTTACAAATCAACGGTTGTGAATTACAGTGCTGTATGCCACCCTCTCCTTCTCTTGATGGACAACGTATACAAAATGCTATAAAATGCAAGTTTCCCAGTCTATAAAAGCCTTTAAAAGGTAAATCATATTTGGTGCAATGATTAGATAAGGCTTGGTACTGTGGTAGCACATCACGTGTAGGTGTGCTAAGTTCTACTTTACAAGAATTGATAAATTAACTTACGAAACATAATAATCACTTCAGTGATGGCAGAACATTTAATTTCCCTGTAAAGCCACCAATACAGTGCACACACAGGATGAGATTAATTACTTTCTTTTGACATTCCCTAGCTTAGGAGTCACTCAGTTTACAACCATCTTCTAATTTCTTAATATGTAATTTTATACAAGAAATAGAAGTAGCCTCAGACATTTTGTATTTGAGGTAATCACTAACCTGGGAAAATAAGGGTGTGTTCCTGTTATTTCAATTTCATTGGGAGAAGATCAATCTTTCAGCCAGTCTACCCAGTAGTTCCTTTTGGCTGTTTGGAATTCCTGCAACACTTCACTAGACTGACAGGAGCCCTCAATTGTAAATAATTTCTTACACCACCCCTGTGAGAAAATGAGAGTGGCATTCAGCAGTTGCACATGAAAACTATCCTATAGCAGTAGTAACTGGTATATTTGATAGGGTATAACCAAAAATTTCAGACTCCATGACCTTAGGCATCCAAAGTCAATGAACGCTAGCTAATGCTTTTTCCCAGAGTATGCATTTATGCAGACTGCAAAGCAAGATAGTGCATCAAACTGTAAACAAGCAAAAGACATGAAACAAGGAAAAACTATAATGTTAAAAAGTTGATGTTAAGGAAACAGCAGCTGTCATTTGTCTTGTGTGACCTGAGAATGGCCTGTCTTTTCTGAGTGCTGCTCTGTACTTCTTTTTGGAAACTACCAGTTACCCCATTGATTGGCAAAGCTCACCCAGCTGCACAGAGTGAGTTTGAAACCTGTGGTTCTTCTCAAGGTGAATATGGTGACAAAATTATTAGCCATTCTCAGCACACATCTACCTTAAATAAAACCTACCCCCCCTGTGATGATGATATAGGCAGCCCAGCTTCTCCAGACACTCACAGCTGGCATCTGCATCAATCTTGTTGACAAAGACACTTCTTGAGAGCAAGTGCTAGACTGTTTTTTTCTCTCCCAGGCGGGGCTTTGAAGCAAAAGCATTCCTGTGGGCTCTGGCAGCCCTCAGGATCAGCGGCTCAGCTCTGCCCCTTCACCGCTCATATTTGCTAAGGGTTATAATGTAACATGAGCTAACATTAGGCTTTCTTTTTCCTTTTCTGCTGCCTATTAAACTAGCAAGAAGCATTCCGATAATCAGGTCAACTTACAATATACCTTCATGACTTCAAAGCACCTCCCCAACAACAAGTTGCAGCTTCATGTTGGTTTAGAACAAGACTTTGGGGAGTCACACTTGAGAGTTCTTTTTTTCCATGTGCCACTTGTTTTCACTGAGATGCTTTATGAACAGCTGATGAATTCAGAAGAATGACACCAATAGAAAATGGTGACCATAATGCATTTATCTCAAACAGCTGTGTATCAAATGATGCTTAAGTAGTTAAAGGAAATTTATGTTAATCAACTTATAAAAATCTAGATAGAATCTTATGACTAGTCCCAAACACATGTGGAGTCACTGTAGGTAAATGTTTTTTGATATGATGTGCCAGAGTGTTTACATTAAGCAGTAAAGATATTTGCTTCTTAATTACACAGGTTTCTGCTCAATGATTTTAGATCAAAGTGTGGAAAATTACCATGTCAGCTACATTAAAATTTAGCTTAACAAAAAATGGCTAAGAATTTCCTTACACACATAATTTTTTTTAATACAACACAACACTCCTCCTGAATAGGTAATTCACTTCATATAATTACAGTTAGCCAAATTAGACAAGTTTAAATAGAAATATTCTCTTTAAAATGCCTTTATAAAAAAGAGTCTGTGTAGATAGATAGTTTGCATTTTTTCAATGCCCATGACTTTGTTAGTTTAAAAACCCAGTTTAAATTAGCAATATACGTTGTATCTTGACTACGTACTCAGAATCACAAATCAAATTTAGAGGTTCCTCCTTAAAAAGCTCTAAGTAATGTAAAGCTGTGCCAAGTTCTGCTAATTGGGTTGAAACTTCAATAATTTTTACAGAATGATGCCAATCGTTATCTTCACACCAAACCACTACAGCTTTATGAGACTTCCCAGAACCATCAACAAAAACTTTGCAAGTATGTAGGATCAGACCAAATACAAGTATGGCCTATGACCTGATGTTAAATACTTGCAGGTTCTGCAGCAATTTACATTCAGGCATGCCAAAAGCTGTGCTGTTAAAAAAAAACAGATAGTCCAATTCACAAAGACATAGATTACAAACAAAAAAAAAAAAATCATAATTAAATTTCACAAATGGTACATATATGACAAAAGGATCATGGCCTATTAAGACTTAAATTCATTCCCTGCATTTTCTTGATCAGAGTGACAATTGAACAGTCGGTATATCAGTCTGCCAGCAATCTCATCATACTCTCCCACAATAGCCACAGGTTGTTTCATAGACAAATCTGCAAGTCCAATCGAATGCAGTCAGCCTGTAAGGTTGTCATAAATTTATTCCTCAACATTTCTAACTCCATTTTGGTTGTCATATTTATTGGGTATTGTTTTCCCTTACCGGATCAAAGTCCTGTTTCAGATCTATCAGTGCAGTATTTGCTTTATCGAAACATTGGCTGTTAATACTAGTGGAAATACACTTGCAGCAAGCACATCTGCGCCATCCAAGCAGCTTCTTGTAGGCCATGCAACTAAACAGAATTCTCAGAAAACGTTATTTGAGCTTACAATTTACTTAACAAACCTTGACCCAAGAGAGGTATAGGACTTTCTGGCAACTACAAGAATTCATGTATCAAAACTTTGTTCCAAATTTGTCATTCTATTGGTCTCAAAAAACAGCCTTTCTTTCGTTCTCTCCCATGACCTCAAAAACTAGCATGGTGAATTTACTGAGAAGTCTCTTACAAATAATTACCACAGAATAAGCCTATTAACAAATCTTTGGTTTGATTTTCCAATTTCATTAGAACTATGGGTCTGCTAGGGATGCCTTTAAACTTCACCCTCAGACTGCTCCATTCAGTATTACATCGCTGCAGTGGGGGGGAGATGATTCACGCCAAGTGGGGACCCCGCTGATTGAGGAACACACCTCTTTCTCACAGCAGATTCTGTTCTCAGCTTCTTCAAGTAGCCTTGAGATTCCTTTGAGCCAGACTAATTCAGCAACAAATCTTTATCCATCAAAACCTCTCCACAGGGTAGTGGCAGCTATTATTGGAAAGATTCACTGTGGGACTGAGGGTACTGTATATAATTGGGCCAAGTTCTTTGGGATGTAAGACATTATTCGATCTCTTTTTCTTCTTACTGTTTTTGTTTGTTTGTTTTTTAAATTATAATCCAGTTACTAGCAACATTTTTCATAGGCTTGGTTTGTACAGAAGACTAAAGATGGGTGATTCTTGTCTGTAAATATGATCTCATTTCCAGTGCAAAATGTATGCTTTGTGTGTCTTTCCCCTGTTTTTCTCTGTGTTTTTCAAGCCAAATTATCAAACATGTTTCATATTGGAATTTTCATAGGTTAGTCTGTTTCTGTGAAGTTAATAAAGCAAAAGTCTAGATTTAAAAGAGAAAAAAAAAAAATTTTCCACCACCTGGAAGTATCCTGAGAGAGAAGCTGGAAATCAACTGAGGAAATCAATGCTAGGAATGCTTCAATTACAGACAAATTTCAGCTGAAGGTTGCATGCTTTTAGGCAACCAGGTATCTCAACAAAATATAAATCGATACAAAACCAGGCATTTATTTAAGGCATATAGATTTTGTGTTGGGCAAGAGAGAGCCAGTCAAACTCATGATTATCACGTGATGCCGCTTGTGTTTTCACTTAAATGATGTCCAAAATAAATACAAGTAATTCTTTACATAAGCCATGGCGTTAGATTTAGGCTCAATTCAGCCTGATCTGCATGCCTGTTACCGAGTTTTATTATGCCATATGGATGGAAATGAGCTGTCTATAATTCTCCTGCTCCCTCATTAATGTCCCAGATGGAACAAAGGGTCGAGTCCGTGCTTAAATTTCTTGATGAACTACGACACTAATGCATGGTAATTTTCGTGAGGAGCAGCGTGAAAATTTTTGTTATATATTGTCATGGGATACACACAAAAATTCTGAGACAGACCACATTACCGTAATTCAGAAATCCAGAATTAAACTTAGAGATACCTGTAGCTGGTTAACTGGCCTTTGAGGCTGGGACTTCATCTGCTCGTAACAACATTCCTCTACAGTTTATCAAAGCAGAAAAATGTTTTAGTTATTAAGGCACACTACTGAGTCTTAAAAGATCAAATTAACAGCTCCTCCCTGTTACAGAACCAACTTTGCCCAGTTTACTTTGGTAGAAGTTTGTTTTGGTTTGAATTCACACACAGATCTCTTTCTCTATTAACAGAAGGGCAAATAGGTAAGAAATTCAGACATGCATACTGTGAAAATGAAAAGCATTTTCTGTTCATATGGATGGAAAGTTTCTCATTATTCACTAAGTGGGCGTCATTTTAGACTGCTAGGGGTACATCTTGCAATTAGAGCGTAACCACATATTAATGTATTTTTCAGCACGGGCAAACTTATACTGGGCCACAAAAGAGGCTGTGAGTTGCAGCAGCTGGTGATTAAATTGTATTCCTGACTCTACTTCCAGTTTTCTGAAAAATCTGGTGTAAGTCATTTTTTCATCACGTATCTCATTTTAGCCATCAGTAAAACAGATTATTTCCTCACAGTTTTCAGACTTGTTCCAGCATATTTGTCAACATTGCTGATGATCTGTGGACAGCCACAACAGAGAACTGGTCTGTGTCTGTTTCTACCAGCTTGTGTGGGAGCATTGACTTTGGGCAGGGAGTAATATGTGTCTTAGATTGCTGTAACTGCATGGATGAAGCTGTTATTTCAACTGGTGCAGCTTTACATGAAGAACAGCTCTTGGTTTTGAGATATTTGGCTGAACAGGATCATTTGGACTGCAAAAAATCCAATTCAATATGAGACCTGGTCTTAAAAAGAGTAGTGCAGTATGATGGTTTGCAGTTCTATCCCAAGCTGGTATTAATTCTGTGTTGAGAAACACAGAAAGCGTTGGTCAGTCAGTTTTTAACTACACATTTATCACAGCCTCTGAACAGACACGTGTTCTCAAAGTGAAGCTTACCTAAAATATCTTGATTGAGATTGCGATAAACTGGGTCATCTTCTGTGTAGTAGCCATCATAGCTAGAAGGGCAAAGGGCAAAATACTTTTAATTCACAGAATATGCTTGATTTAGGACTTCACTATTAGACTTTAAACATTTTACACGCATGTGGCAGTAGCAAGCGGATTGTATGTGATCTGAAAGACAAGACCAAAAATATCGGGGGGGGGAAACTAGTGTGGGGACACAGCACAGAAATGGCTATGTGCATGTTCTGAAGAGAGATTTGTTATCTAGCCAAGAATAGAACTCTTCTTTCCTGGAACTTACTTAAGTATAAAGCTAATCTCAAGACCACTAAGCTACCGTTTGATGTAGTTCTAGAGGTATTATTGATCACTGAAATGAACCCACTTCATGTCCTCTGAGCCCGCTTTGCAATACAAACTAAAGCACTAAATGGGTCTCTTGGGGCAGTGTTCTTAAAAACTCCAGTCTTGATTCAACTAAAATGTTTACGTTGCTAGTTCTGCTGCTTATATCTCTGAAAGAGGGATATATATCCTGTGACCACGCAGAAAAAGAAACTGAGGCAGAGAGGCATTGGCTCCAAAGAGATTTGTTGCTAGAGCTTGATTAATAACTCAGGAATGCTTGACTTTCTATCTTCTGCTCCAGAACTCCTGAATTTAGCACAGTAAGCTCAGATTACATGAGCAATGCAACATCAGCCAACCTTACCAAAACCTTGCTCAGCATTAGTTTTGTAAATGACTGTGATTTTTCATCGTAGAAATCTCTGCCTAGCAGCACTAAAAGACAAACCAAAAAGGCACTCCCTCATCCCACAGCTCTCCAGCAGCTTTTTTAATATCCTGTCATATTCTAATTCTCTTGTACTTGGTGAGTTTAGTTTATAAGCATAGGCCTGTTTATGTAGGTTATGTACGTATGTGTGTTTAACATGACTGAACCCGCTAGTGTTTGCCTGAGCACCCATGTGCATATAGCACAGGTGCAGTTTTCCCTGTGGAAACGCACTTTTTCTCTGAATGGGCGTGGTGAGGATGTGCAACTGAAATCTACAGAATTGCATGCATAAGAGAGGTTGCAATGGCATCATCAAATCTGTTGAAAGTCATAGTTAATTTTAACTGAAACAAGAGTATGACTGTAGTCACCCTCTAACGTGAATTAAACAAGCCAGTTCCTTATTGTGAGTGACACATTGATTTAAGAGCTACATTAGCATCCCACAATGAAAAGCAGTTTGGACTTTCTCAAAACAAACTAATTAAGCATAAAATGTGTATGAAATCTGAAATTCAAACAAGCACTCAGGAATTTTGGGAAGATAAAATTTTCTCAAATGTATTTTGTATCAGTGCAGCTACTTAAAATTCTTTTTAAACTAAAGTACGAATAACAACCATTTACATGAAAAGTACACCTCAATAAAGAAGTTGCAGCTGTTAAAAATGTACATTAAAAATACAAATTTAGCCAAAACTTAATTCCTCAACTTGTACGTGTTCTGTTGGTTTTTCTTCAGAGAATGGACTCCGGTAGCTGTGTTTGGCAGTGGACTGGGCAGCTTTGATGGCTTTCTCTGCAAACACTTTAACCACTCAAACTCCATTCCTTACAGAGACATTACTTACCTTACTTCTTTTTCATTTAGTATGAAATGTTCAGTATCAACAAAACAACAAGAGCCAAACTCAGAAAGGCCAAAACTCCCCAGACAGAAAAATGGCAGTCCATTTCTGCAACTGAGAGAAAATAATTCCATAGTTTGTGTTGTCAACAATTTTACTGTATTCTTTGTGGTGGGCTGATTTTTGCTTTCTGTAATTGAAGCTACTATTTTGTTGTTTACTCTGTGACAGCCATTGCTATACAAGCTAAATAATTAATATCAAACCCAGATGCTCAATAATAAGAGAGCAATGTCAAGAAGCTGTTAACAGAACTACTATTTCATAGAAATTCGGCCAAAGGTTGGACTATTGGTTTACCTGTAAGATGCAGTAAAAGTCAGAAATCGATAAAGAAAAAAGTCAATAGCTTTGAAATTATTTTTGTAATTGTCGTTAACTTATGCATTCAACTTATGCATTTAACTTATGCATTAAAAGGTCTAGCTGGAACAGAGCAGTCAAGGGGAGAGACTAGATGGTACTCTCAGAATGAGATTAGAGCAGGTTCTTAACACACTTATTTGGTTTTGCTGTAGCTGGATTCCTTCAGGGGGCTGATGTTTTGTTTGGTCCGTAAAGGAAAGCTGAGGTAAAAGAATACAGGAATACACGTTTCCCGTGTTGCCAGCCACAGGTGGCGGAGGCAATGGATGTGCTCCTGCTGAGAAGAAAGAGATTTTTTTCCCTGGTTGACTGGCTCCAGCTCATCTTGGGGACAGCTCCTTTACGGGCTTTGTTCCATAATTATGCTGAGGTTGCAAAAGCTCTCTTAGTTTTGTTTTATTTCAAGCCAGAGATGTGTTTATGATGTTGAAACAAGAGAAGATAACCCTTGGTAGTAAAAAATCACAAATCACATGGAATTCTATGATGCAGATTTCCTTCATGTCAGAACTCTCTTTTAAAAGGGACAAAACAGAGATGTAACTTTCTGACAGGCTTGTAGCTGTTTTTATCACATTCTACTTCCAGTGGCCATTTATCCTTCCTTCCTTTTATACTAAACAACCAATTTCCAGTCCTTTCTTTTCTCCTAGAGTTCTCCCAAAGGTTTTTGAGGGTTCTCCATCACAGCAATACTACTTTTCATGTTGAGAGGCACTTTTTTACAAGGTACAGACATTCTTGAGGAGGGATGACACCTCAATGAAGCAGCTACATATCATTCTGATTTTTCAGAGAAGGAGTTAAAAGAAAGGGACATCATACCTTGAGAAGATGTTGTCAGGCCACGTCAAGAACCATCAGTGCTTGGAACGTGGTTAGTCTACAATTAGTCACTCGGCATTTGCATCCTATGCAACCTGTCCAAAACTACAAGAAGTCTGTGTCAAAGGCAAGAGCTTTTAAGTCTCAAGTTAGTGCCTAAATAATAAGGGTCATCCTTGTCCTCCTTCCTTCTTCTCCTACAAAATCTCTTTATTTATTTTATTTTATTTTTTTTTCAGGGAACAAAACCAGTATTGTTGCATAAGAGAAGTGAAGCACGTGTAACTGAGATAGAAACTACAACCCTGTGATTCGTTTCAAAGAGAGTCAATACCTAAAATAAAGTTCTGATCTAAGTATGTACCTTTTTCTTGATCCTGAATGCTGTCATTTATTTTTCTGATTCAGGAATCCTTTTTTTTCCCTGGTGTTTCCAGGCAGAAGGAGAACTCTTAGTTTTACTTTTTTATTTTAATATTTTCAGCCCTTAATTGACGTGCAGGAGGAAAACAAATTTTTGATGACAAGTATTATTTTTGTGTTTCCGATTCTGATTTAAATTGGAATTATTATCTGGAAAAATGTAAAGGTTTGAAAAAAAAGTTGTTTCCCTTTTCAGTCTCAGGTTTAACATCTACAGTATTTGAGCAGTCCCACTTCTCTAGGACTTTAAAAATATTCTAGCAAAACAAAAGGCATGAAACTGGGATTTCTAATACAACGTACCAATGTGTTAAACCTCACTATCTATAGTTCTTTCTTAAACATGATTTAGGAAATTGCATAGGTGTGGGGAGATTAAGAAAACAATATTTATATGTATTCCTAGCTGAACACAACTGAGTTTATTTTTAAATTTATTTTCCACAACTCTGACTTAAACACCTGGTTGTATTTCAGGGGAATATATACAAACATACGTGTGACTTCAGGTTGTTTTGGTTTTTGTCTTTGCCATAGGAGCTATTTGTTTGTCAGACAACACTAGTTGTATCTGAGAAACAACAGCAGTTTTCATTTACCCTATAAAACCATAGTAAAGGCATGATCAGAGACATACAGGTGCCACTCTGAGTTCTCTATGTTTTCCCAATGTCCGTTTCAAGTTAATCTTACGTTCCAAGTACAAAATACACGAGATTTTTATTATATATCTTAGCTTTACAGATATACAACTCGCAGCTCTTTCCCACATGTTCTTGTACTACCCTTACAGCTGTTGCCAGTTTGCTGTTTACATTTATAACTGAATACATTAAATATTTACTACTTTGGCAACAGCAGCAATAGAAGAAAAGCTGAATACCTGTGCGAAGAAAAAAATTCGCCTCCTCAGATAACTACACTGCTGTCCCTTTATGTATAATAGCAGATGCAACCCATGACAGTTAACTGGTTGTGCTGGTTGTTGATGAAGAGTGAGAAATAAACAGAAAGAGAAGTCTATTAGACTAATTATAGTCTGTTCTGAAATAGTCTCTTGTATTCTATACTCTAATTTTAATTATCATTCAAGTAATTTACTGTCAAATGTAGCAAAAGCAGATTATTATTTTTTACGTATTACATATTTCTTCCAAAGAACCTGTAGCACTGTGTTCAGGGGCATTCTAATTCTATTGCAATCAAATTGCATATTTTTAAAAAAATTTGTTATATCTTTGAAAAAAAAAGTCCTAAGCAAAAATTAGGCCCCTGGAAATAGTACATTATGATTCTAATGGGATAAGCTCAAATTTCGTCAGGGTTTTCTGTCATAGTCTATCTCCGATGGGGAAAAGCCAGAGCCATGGTAGTTTGTTCATAAGAAACTATATTGAAGCTATTCTTAGACTAATGCGCTCCTCTGTGAAAGAGTTCATCATATAGCCAAAGGTTTCATGAGAAGGACGATTCTCGTTTTATTGTTCCAAGCTGGGAAGTTATAAGTGGCAGAAGTACTATATTTAATCATTATAAAGGTGAGAGTGTTTTGACTATCTAATACATGAATCTCTCTAGTATTAATTATATATTCCTGTTCTGCTGTTCTTTCACTTCTATTTGGAAACAGGGTCAAACTTGGAGTTGCACCCAAGTAAACACCTACCTTAGGTAATTTGCTCCATCTGGATGATGTTTTTACTTTTCTGAGTTTAGGGATGGAGTTACTCGTCTCCTCTTAGTATATTTTACAGTGCTGTAAACTATATTCAACAACAAAATACAGGCAAGTAAAAGTCTTTCTAAAGACATAGTTACTTGTGCCTTTTTTCCTTTTTAAATCTATTATTGACGACTTTCTCTACCAACAGAGAAAAAACACGGGAACAAATAAACTTTTGGTCACTTGTCAGGTTTTCTCTTTGCAGGGCTCGTTATACTGTAATTGGAGGGGGATGGAGAGGAGGAAGCAAACAAAAAAGAATAACCAAACAAATGGAAGCCCCCCAGACATTCTAAACTTTCCTGGATTAATTTCTGCAATTCAGTACTACTGCAACTCAAAGGAGAAGGTATAATCTTGTACTTACCTTTGGGGGCAGGGGACAGATTTAACAATTTGGGGCTAGAAATAGGTGTTTGTCCTCCTAACAGCATAAGAATAGGTAGCAGAAGTACTATGTTTGGTTCCTTCTTGTTCTAATGTATTTTGTTTAGAGAATCTCTCACAAAGGCTAACAGGAAGATACCATACTTCGACCAGTTTCTCCTACTGAAAAGGAACGTGAGGTGCGGAATATAGATACATGTCTAGCTGGACATGCCATCTATGGTATCGACTCATCATTCATACAAGCAGATTAATTACTTTGGTCGCTACCGGATTTAAAATGATCATCTGGAGCACAAAATTATTTGCTTCCTGTTCTTTCTGCAAATTTGTCAAGATGAGATAAAATTAGTGTTTTCCCCCCTCTCCAACTGAATGGTGAGATAAATAATATTACATACTAATGGCCCTTAGATAAAGAAACCCATTAAAAGACTGATGAATGTTAAATTAGCATTAAACATGCTTCCACCTGTGTGAGTTTTTAAGGCAAGATTAATTCTCCGGAAAGGATTCCTTAAACTGCAATTAATTAGTGCACAACTAATTGCTTTGTAAGTTATCAGCTTCATCCTTCAGAAGGGAAGCAGCGCATTGTAAAATAAGCCTTCAGCACAGTAAATATATTAAGCACAAAACTAACACCAATCCTTAGTCTTCATTAATAAACCTTAATTAAGGAAGGTTTAAGCTGTCGATGATGACTCATCATCATCATGATTATTATTAATAATTTGAATTCAGAACCCTGACCAACTTGCTTGGAATGCTAGTGCTCTACCAGTGTGTTTTTACTGCTGATTTGTTTACAAGTTTATAATACTGAAAAGATAACACTTACCTGTTTTTGTTGTTTCTAGGAATACTCCCCACCCTTTATCCAACAGACAATCAAGTTATGTTGGCAAACCTTGGATGCTCTTTTGTGTTGGACCTGGCAGCATGAATCTATCTCTACAGCTGCCACCAGTCTTTAAGGTCTCCAGCCTTTTTTTTTCCACCAGCTTTCTTAAAAACAGGAAGCATGGTTCAGGCTTATGCAACCTCACTAGCAAACTGGCAGTCTCCTTCAGTGTTTGCCTCATTCAAATGTGTAATTTCCTTCAAAGGAATTTGAAATTCATTTGCATATGTAATTATGTATGTCTTTATTAGTGTATTTATTATCCACCTGCCTTGCCACAGAAGAGCATGTACAGGAATATTAGTTCCATTTTATGTGATACAAACCTGCTTTTGTGATATTCACATGAGACCCACGCTCTAAGTCTTCCTGTTTGTGATGTTGTGTTGAATTCAACAAAAGTATTTAGATACCTCTTAAACTAAATTACAGATCTATATTACCTAGGTGTGCTAATTGACTCTTTATCTCTTGAGATTTCTAAACCAAGCCTGAAAGTTCATCTCCGAGAGAGACTATGGTTTAGCTGAAATAGGATTCAGAGGCACGATGCAAAAATGATACCATTGCCAGCTCTGGAAGGTCAGGTTAGGATATCATGATATGTTTCCTCTATTCTTTAAAGTCTATAAATCTGGACCCAGAATCCAGAACATTTGTGGAAAGACAGGGTACATCAGCATGTGGCTTACGATGTGTATTTGTCTTTAAAATTTAATGAAACATGCCCGTGTTTGGGTAGAGAAGCCATTGGAGTAGCTTCTTCCAGAGGAAGATTGCACTCTGAGCACCGTCAAAGAAGTTTTCTGTTAACTTCTGAGGGCTTGTTTTTTTTAATGTTTTTGTTTATTTGTTTGTTTTTGCAGAGCAGAAGATTTTATTTCCAATCGTGCATAATGTAGAAGGCGGAACGGTTTCTTAACAGAAAAAGTGAATCACATGACTACATTTATCTTTTTTGAATACCTACATTGAAATAGCCCTCAGTGTAGTCTAAGGAGCAATGTAAAACATTGTTCTTCAAGAAAAGTTCTTATGTGAGAAAATATCCTTTGCAGTATATGCTTATTTGAGATGTTATTACTTTGGAAAATTATTTTTACATTAACTGCCTTAGATCAATGCTTAAGAAATAATTTACTGGATTAGCATCCTATTTGAACATGAAGGAGCAGGTTAGTCTTGATTAATATAATATAACCTTCCATCTGAGTCCAAAGGTGATATAGACTCTTAACTATTTAGAGCTTTATCATAATGAAGAGAGTTGATGAGGAGAAATTAATGGAAAAACACTGAAAATTGTGGGAATTCTTCCACTTCATACAGTTCTTGAGGTTGTAATTAACATGATGAAAAATCGCATGAAAATGACACTATTTTAAAGTGGACATAGCTTTGGCATCTGCCAGCAACTGAATTTAGAGACCACACTCATCAATACGAGTAGAATCAAAATTTCTCATCGATAAACCAAAAGGCATGGGTCCATCACATTTCACTGAAAACCAGGATATATAATAGAACTAGAACTCCTTTTGGTAAGTGATGCATTCTATCATCTGTAGTCTGAACTGTGGCTTAAAGCAGGGAAGACATAGAGTTTTATCAAGTGGAGACTGCAATTCATGTGTTTGAAAGTAAAGGTTTTGTCACAAGCCCAGGGAAGGAGAAGGACTCAAGCAGTTATAACGACTGGATTGAGTCATTCCATTTGTACGATCAAGTGAACAGAAGAGTCCTGGGGCCATCTGATAGGAGTCTGCATCTCAAGAGGAGGCCTCTTGTTCAGCAAAGAAGGATCTTGTACTGAAAGAGAAGCTGGGGAGAGTGGGAGATACGCATTGTAATACTGGAGACAGTTGCTTAGTTTCTCAGCTAAGAGCACGAGGAGTAAATCCGAGATCTGCAGAGGATTCAGAATGAAATGCTTATTAGCCTGAACAAGAAGCTTACAAGGAATAAACTCCTTTGGAGATAATTAGGGGCATAATGGAAAGGTGAACACTGAGAATGCAGCAAAGGATTTCTGGGTTTGTGGTCCTGGTGGTGTGTTAATAAATCTGCTCTCCAAGAGCAAATCACTGTTGTACAGTGTCAGCTTTGACTGGATACAGAAGCAAAGTCTATTGGATTGGACACGAGCTTGGTATGCTATTTTGAGCAGCCTGCAACAGAATGGAAGCTCTCTTCAATAGCAAGAAATTATTTGCTGCAGGCTGTAAAATCCATTGTGAATAGAAAGGACTTCTTACTTCTCTTTCTTGTCCTTTATATCAGTGTTACATTAAAAAACTTAGTGAGCCAGTAGCGTGCTTAAAGTGCTGTTATTCGGGATGATAGAGACAAGGACAAATCAAGTCCAATTTTAGAAAGATGGGACATAAGGTAATATTATTCCATCCACATCTATTGTGCACAAAGACATTTCCTCTTCTTTTCAAAGTCCCCAAGCTATAAACTGCTGGGTGCATATTCTGGGAAAGTATCTCTGACTGCTTGGCTACTTATGTGATCTTTGGTAAACATATGCTGCTGATGTCTCCAAGGTAAGAACCTATGTCAAGTGGACATGTGACTTGCCTGGGAATAGCTGTTGGTATTTAAGTGCTTGGAGAAGGTAAATGGAGTATTATTAAATATTGACGTGCACAGCTGTATATGAAGGAGTAAGTCTGCTCAAATGGAGTCAAGCAAACAGTAATGTTTGGCTAAAGGCTAACATGATTGAGTAAAGCTGACTGAGACAACACTTGACAAAGTAAAAAAAAAAAAAAAAAAAGAGCTTATGAGGTAGTATTTTGTTTGTTGTTTTAGAGAACAACAAAGAGAAGCATCCTAAAGTAGGCATGAAAGACAACTCTACAGTGGAGTTTGGCAGGGCCTGACAGAGGCTATCAAAGCACAACAGAGCCTGAAAGAGCTCAACAAAGCATTACAGAGCCCAACAAGGCCCAGGAAAGCTTGAAAGACCCCAACAGGGACAAACGGAGCCTGATGGAGCCCGACCATACCCAACAGGGCTCCACAATATCCGATAGAGCCCTACAAATCCTGACATGGCCTAGCAAAGCCTGATAGACCCTGCCGAAGTCTGACAGAGCCCGACAAATCCTGCATAAGGGAAGAAAGCCTGACAAAGCCCGGCAAAGCTTGACAGAGCCTGACAGGTGTTGACAGAGCCTGACTAAGCCTCACAGTGCCTGACAAAGCTCGACAGGGCCCACAGAGCCATGCAAATCCTGACAGACCGCAACAGAGAACAACAGATTTCCACAAAGCTATATCGAGCAAGTCAAATCCTGACAGAGCGTGACAGGGCCCGACTGAGTAGGACAGAGCCCAGTAAAGCTGGACACAGTTTCACATTGCCAAACAAAGCCTTACAGAGTCCCACAGAGACCAACAAAGCCTGACAGAGCCAGAGGATCCTGACAGAGCCCAGCAAACCCGACAGGGATAGACAAAGGCTGACAAGGCCTGACAGAGCCTGGGTGCTTGTGGAAAGGTTTCTGCCTGTTTTTCGGTGAGGAATGGTGTGTGTGCACGTGGACAAACAGAAGGCATAGCAACTAGGTTCCAACACTGCAGAAGGCAGAAGGCAAGATTTCCCACGCTCTCTCTTTCTCTCCCTATAACTATTAAACGTTGTAAGGAACTGATCTTTTACTTATGTGACTGTGTACTAGCTGCGGTTCCAGTAACATGGAGAGTTCGATCACCTGAGACATGAATCTCTGTTGCGCTTTGTCAGGCACTTTTTGGCTTAGTCGGGCCCTGTCAATACCTGTCTGGCTCTATCAGGCTTAGTCAGGCACTTTTGATCCCTGTCATACTCTGTCAGGATTTGTTGGGCTTTGTCGGGTTTTCTTGCCATTATTCAGGCTTTGTTGGGCTCTGTCGGGCTTTCTTAGGGTCTATCGGGCTCTGTCAGGCCATGTCAGGATTTGTAGTGCTCTGTCAGATTTTGTCGGGCACTGTAGGGTATTGTCGGGCTCTGTCAGGCTCCTTTGGGGTTGTTGGAGTCTTTCAAGGTTTGTTTGGCCTTGTCGGGCTCTGTAATGCTTTGTTGAGCTCTTTCAGGCTCTGTCATGCTTTGATAGCCTCTGTCAGGCCCTGCCAGACTCCACTGTTCGCTGTCAGGCACTGTCAGGATTTGTCAGGCCCTATTGAGTACTGTCGGACTCTGTCAGGGTTTGTCACACTCCATAAGTGCTCCAAAAACTGGACACTCTTGTGGTGCTTGCATTCACAGAATTATTGCATATTCATTACACTTTGGGGGAATTTTTAACATCCAATGCATCTATAGTAAGAAACAATAGCATAAACCTAGGGTTAAACTGACCTTCCTTATTTCACGGTCTTTGCTGCCATCTAGCGTATTTTAGAGAGCCTGCAGTCTGTTTCGGTGGGGCTTCTGAGGAGCTTCAAGTCTCAGCTGATCGACCTCTGCACGTTAGCAGCTCTCCTGGAACCGCAACTGGTACACAGTTGCATAAGTAAAAGATTGGTTTCTTACTTACAACGTTCAATAGTTTTGCACAGTTACATGTGGTGGGCTCGACTATCAACGTCTAGGATACCTGCAGATTGGACCCTGTTTGTGTTGAGACAGTGTGCCTGAAAGTCTGTGTCCGTTAGCGCCTGCTGTATCTATCCGTCTCTCCACAAGCATGTGACATGTCTTTCCCTCCACAAGCATGTGAGTTGATTTCGTCGCACATGTGCATCTGCGCTAGTGTTGAGCTCAGCGGAGTATGAAGGCTTACCTGTGAGAACGATGGGAGTAAAGGAGTATCCGGAGATGTTAAGGATGTACCCATGAGAGAGAAGAGAGTAGAAGAGTAACAATGATGATAGCAAAATCAGCCAGTGAGATGTTACTGCTGTAACTTGTAACCAATAATGAAGAGACACATTAATTGGTAAAACTGTATAAAAATGCACTTGTGGCAATAAAGGGCATCTACTACTTTCATCCTGGAAGAACTTGGTGTATGTAATTTGTCCGTCTCAACCACAACATATGGTGACCCCGACGTGATTCTGCATGAAGAGGATCTCGCATGAAGAAGAGACAGCAGTGAAGCTGTGACAGCCGGAGACGAGCTGTGAAGACGGAGCCCGGTACAGCTGATAGAGCAGCAGGGGGGAGCTGCCGAAGATCCGGATCCTTGAAAAGACACCACGCCAAGAGTTGGTGAGCTATCGGGAACAGGGGGGGTGGAACTTATCTAAAGAAGATGGTATTATATTATCTACATGGAAGTTGCTTCTGAAGAAGCAGGGTATTAGGCTTCTGGAATTGACTTTTACGAAGGACTAAGTTACTATGGGGCAAAGCACTAGTGAAAGATCCAAAGCAGCAACTGAACTGTTAATAACATGGCACTTGTTGCTAGAGACTTTGAGAGGATTAAAAGAGCAACGGGAACATGCAGAGACAGTGGAGGGGGGTGGCTTCTCTGGACTAGATTTGGAAAAAAAAAAAAAAAAAAAGCACTGTTCCAAACCCCGAACCCACCTGTTACTAATGATTCTCCAGCACCGTTGAAGTCCACGTTATCTGATGACTTGGATGAAGATGAGGGTTTGCAGCATATTCTTGAAAAGTCAAAAGGAGTATGTATACAAGTTGCCCCGAGATCAGATAAAAACCATGAAAGACTCAAAGCAAAATTAGACCTATGCAATGTATCAGCTATAGATCATTTAGGACGGAACTATGGGGATTTGTTGAAAGGGGTGGGTATCCCACAGCTCTTGGAAGAGACACTAATTGGCACACCACAACTACAGGCACTGATAAGTTTCTGAAATCCTGAGGCAGTCAACAGACCTCGCATATCAAGCTATAGTAGAGGTGTCTGAAACCAACAAAGCAGCCAAATCGTTTATAACTACTATCAGGGTCCCAATGAGAATTACATGCAATTTATTGACCATCTTCAAGAGGCCATCAATAAGGAGGTTGAAAACTTAGAAGTTAAGGAAGCACGGGTGTTGAAATTAGCAGTAGAGAATGCTAATGTTTGCTATCAACATGTTATTTGCGAGTTTTACAGTACATATTACATGCTTCTGTCTATTGCCTCTCTGAAAATCAAGCAGCTTGTTAGGAATGTGAGTTAATTGTTTCACGGGTTGCTATTAGACTTGTTTCTTTGTGGTATAAGTACATCGTAAAAAACCTTCTCCCCACTTTTCCCACTCACACTGCAAGCAGCCCTGTGCTTTTCCCCCCTCCCTCCCTCTTCTCATGGCTTTTACTTACGAGATGGGGTCAGAAACAACTGTTTTCAGTTGTGTTCCTAAGAGATCGGTATTGGGAGGTGTTTTAAAACATAGGAAAGCACTTGGAAATATGAGGAAGGAAGACCTTGTGAGATGTTGTAATTAAGGGTGGCTGCTGTATAAGTTAAATGATTGGGAAAAGTGTTCGGAGAATAGAATCTTGAAGTATAACACTTTGTTGCAATTCATGTTGTTTGTAAGGTGAGAAGAGCAGGACAAAATAAATCTCTACAAGAGATCATTAAATCATTTCAGACAGTTTTACAGGCGGAATGGTATGAATTTCAACAAGCTGAGAGAGAATTAACTGATAACACACAGGTCAGAAAACTTGTTAAAGTCTGCAAGATGCTTTCCTTATTAACCTGTTTTCTTTGTAGGTATCTGTTTGTTACAGTTTTGGTAGGTCTTTGTTATATGGTACGATAAGTTCACAGACTGTTAAATCATGAGAATCTGTTGACTCAAAATGTGCATTTTGTGATAATACAGAAGATCATGAGTAATTTAGTTTTTTACTGCATGAATGTGATGGTAAAATTTTTGTGTGTAGTAGGTGTTACTTTTCTTTCTAGAATGCTAGCTTTATTCCGGTATCCAGACTTGCACAACTCTGTGATAGGCTGTGTCTCATCTCGATGTGCTGGATTTGGCTCTTTTGTATGCACATCAAGTAAAGAATCCCGGTTTTGGAATAACAGTTGCAGCACACCAGATGAGACACTAATAAAAGCCTTGCCCAGTCCAGCTTGTTGCTGCGGGGGGGCGGGTGCCGATTGGGCTCCAGCGCGCATTGACGTGTTTTGTCAGGGAGACCCAGCGGCACCTCTACCTGGCTGAGCAGTGATCGGCCCAAAGGTGCAATGCAAAAATCGAGATATTGTCTTGAATAAGTGTAACTGTGATCCATCTGCATATTTGAACTTGGTATTTGGTTTTCATATCTGAGCTCAGCATTTTAATTTGCATATTTCTATTTGGTACTAAAAGAATTTTGTTTGGGGAGATAATTACAAAATGGAAACTGGTTCCACTGCTAAAATTCCACCTTGCTCCCCCTAGGATGCATCCTTACACATTACAGTAATTGCTTATATAGTTATCTAGTAATTTTGAGACCAGAAAAGAACTTAAATTGTTAAACTCTGCTTTGCATTAAAACAAACAAACAAACAAACAAAAACAACCACCAACCAACCAAACACCTAAATGCTATGTTGGATGTGAACTTGGTATTGTATGAGGTTGTATTTAAAAGCTGCTAGAATATGAACTGCTGTGGATTTAGGAAAATGGATTGATGCTTAATATACTGTTTTTTGACATCTGTGAATTGTAAAAGGTAAATGGAACTGAGGAGTGTGGCTCATTTGGAAAGCTTTAAACTAGGCTCGAAGGGGGATGGGGTTGTAGCTGGGCTTGTCCCAGTGGGGCAGCATTCTAAAACTGATGAGGACCAGGTGGCCTCCTATGCCCCTAGGGAGAAATTGGTGTGCTCTGCTCGCTCCCTGAAATGCCTGTACACCAATGTGCGCAGCATGGGGAATAAGCAGGAGGAGTTAGAATCCTGTGTTCGGTTGGGAGATTATGATCTGGTGGCAATTACAGAAACATGGTGGGACAGTTCACATGACTGGAATGTGGTCATGGATGGCTATGCCCTTTTCAGGAAAGACAGGCCAGCCAGGCGTGGTGGTGGAGTTGCTCTCTATGTGAGAGAGCAACTACAATGTACTAAATTCTGCCCAGGAGTGGATGACGAGCGAGTTGAGAGTGTATGGGTCAGGATCAAGGAGCAGGCTGGCAGGGGTGACACTGTTGTGGGCGTCTATTACAGGCCACCAGATTAGGCTGAGGAAGTTGATGAGGCCTTCTATGGGCAGCTGAGAGTGGCCTCACAGTCACAGGCCCTGGTTGTTGTGGGGGATTTTAACTTCCCTGATGTTTGCAGGAAGGACCATTCAGCCAGCCAGCCACAGTCCAGGAGGTTCCTCCAGTGCATTGATGATAACTTCCTCAGATGGTGGAGGAGTCGACTAGAAGAGGTGCACTGCTGGATCTCATCCTCACTAACAAGGAGGGTCTGGTCGAAGCAGTAAAGGTTGAGGGCTGCCTGGGTTGCAGTGACCATGAGATGGTGGAGTTCAGCATCTTGTGTGGCAGGAACAGAATAGCAAGTAGAATTGCAACCCTGGACTTTAGCAGGGCTAACTTTGGCCTTTTCAAGCAATTGCTGGGGGAAATCCCATGGGCAAGACTGCTTGAAGGAAAAGGGGCCCAAGATAGCTGGATTGCATTCAGAGATTGCTTCTTCCACGCTCAGGATCAGAGCATCCCCACAGATAGGAAGTCAAGGAAGGGAGCCAGGAGGCCTGCGTGGTTGAATAGGGATCTGTTGGGTATGCTCAAGCAGAAGAGGAGAGTTTACATGTCATGGAAGCAGGGGCTGGCCACTTGGGAGGAATATAAGGCTGCTGTTAGAGGATGTAGGAAGGCAGCTAGGATAGCCAAAGCCTCCTTAGAATTACAGTTGGCGAGAGGGGTCAAGGACAGCAAAAAGAACTTTTTCAAATACATAGCAGATACAACTAATACCAGAGGCAATGTAGGCCCACTGATGAATGGGGTGGGTGCCCTGGTGGCAGAAGATACAGAGAAGGCAGTATTACTGAATGCCTTCTTTGTCTCTGTCTACTCTGCTGGAGGCTGTCCTGGGGAGCCTTGTACCCCTGAGACCCCGGATGAAGCCAGGTCAATGGAGGAGTTTGCTTTACTCGATGAGGACTGGGTTAGGAAGCAATTAAATAGTCTGGACATCCATAAATCCATGGGTCCAGATGGGATGCATCCGCGGGTGCTGAGGGAGCTGGCTGAAGTCATTGCTGGACTGCTCTCCATCATCTTTGCCAAGTCTTGGGAAACGGGAGAGGTGCCCGAGGACTGGAGGAAAGCAAATGTCACTCCAGTCTTCAAAAAGGGCAAGAAGGAGGACCCGGGTAATTATATACCGGTCAGCCTCACCTCTGTCCCTGGGAAAGAAATGGAACAGCTTATCCTTGGTGCCATCTCAAGGCATATCAAGGATAAGAGGGTTATTAGGGGCAGTCAGCATGGCTTTACCAAGGGTAAGTCATGCTTGACCAACCTCATAGCCTTTTATGAGAATGTAACAAGGTGGATGGATGATGGCAGAGCGGTGGATGTGGTCTACCTTGACTTCAGTAAAGCCTTTGACACAGTCTCCCACAGCATCCTCACAGCTAAGTTGAGGAGGTGTGGTCTAGACAATAGAGTAGTGAGGTGGGTTGCAAACTGGCTTAAGGAGAGAAGCCAGAGAGTGGTAGTCAATGGTGCGGAGTCTAGTTGGAGGCCAGTATCTAGTGGAGTGCCTCAGGGGTCAGTACTGGGGCCAATATTATTCAATATATTCATTAACGATTTGGACGAGGGAATAGAGTGTACTATCAGCAAGTTTGCTGATGACACTAAGCTGGGAGGAGTGGCTGACATGCCAGAAGGCTGTGCTGCCATCCAGCAGGACCTGGACAGGCTGGAGAGTTGGGCGGGGAATAACCTGATGAAATTTAACAAGGGAAAGTGTAGAGTCCTCATGTGAACAGGAACAACCCCAGGTTCCAGTATAGGTTGGGAAATTACAAATTAGAGAGCAGTGTAGGGGAAAGGTTCCTGGGGGTCCTGGTGGACAACAGGATGACCATGAGCCAGCACTGTGCCCTTGTGGCCAGGAAGGCCAATGGCATCCTAGGGTGTATTACAAGGGGGGTGGTTAGTAGATCGAGAAAGGTCCTCCTTCCCCTCTACTCCACCCTGGTGAGACCCCATCTGGAATATTGTGTCCAGTTCTGGGCCCCTCAGTTCAAGAAGGACAGGGAACTGCTGGAGAGGGTCCAGCATAGGGCAACGAAGATGATTAAGGGAGTGGAGCACCTCCCTTATGAAGAAAGGCTGAGGGAGCTGGGTCTCTTTAGTTTGGAGAAGAGGAGACTGAGGGGGGACCTTATTAATGTTTATAAATATATAAAGGGTGAGTGCCACGAGGATGGAGCCAGGCTGTTCTCGGTGGCAAACAATGATAGGACAAGGGGTAATGGGATCAAGCTGTAACACAAGAGGTTCCACTTGCAGCTCCACTTAAATTTGAGAAGAAACTTCTTCTCAGTGAGGGTGACAGAGCACTGGAACAGGCTGCCCAGGGAGGTTGTGGAGTCTCCTTCTCTGGAGACATTCAAAACCCACCTGGACATGTTCCTGTGCGACCTCACCTCCAGCAGGGGGATTGGACTAGATGATCTTTTGAGGTCCCTTCCAATCCCAAACATATTGTGATAGTGTGATAACTCTTGAGCTGGTTGGAATTGTGTATGAAGTGTGTTATGGTTGGAGTGAAATGGGAGAACAAAAAAGCAACATATCCCAGGCCTGTGCCTGAACATGGATTTCGGGCCTGTGTGAAGCTGCAAGATAAACTCAGCTCATTGCAATCGAGGAGTTTGCCAGAGCCTCCCACTTCGTACCAGTGATTACGCCAGCTGCGTGGCCTTGGCTACATCTGAACTGCAGCAAGAAGACAAAGAAGAAAAGAAAATGGAAAAACCTGTTTGCCCGCTGCTAAGTGGAGAAAGGGGGGCTTTACTCACCCCGCTCTATCTTTTTTTTTTTTTCCTGGAGTATTGTAATCCATCCTTGTTGTGGCATCGCGTTGCTTCTCTGCTTTGAATCAGGGGTTGTTGGTGTTCCTTTTGCTTCTGTCTTTTTTTCCTAGGTTTTGACACATCTGGGGAGAGAGCTCATCATTTTACCTCCTTGCTGAGGTCGGTCTTTTCACACTGGTCAGCTTTTGGGGGTCAGAGTGCTCAGTGCTTCTCTGGGTCATACTGGTACTGATTTGGGTGTGGAGTGGAGCCAGGTTGGTTTGATGTGGAGTTCAAACTGATCTGTTTTCATGCTGGGCTGGAGATCCTGCCATCTCAGATGGGGGCAAGAGGGAGGTTTTATTCCCCCCTCCCCAGCGATGTTACTGCTAGGCAACTGTCACACTGAATGAAGGAGTCTGAGGGTTGAATTTTAAAGGCATTGCCAGTGGATCCATAGTTCTAATGAAGCTGGGAAATTAAACCAAATTTTTTTTTTTTTTTTAATAGACTTATTCTGTGGTAACTAGTTGTAAGAGACTTCTCAGTAAATTCACTGTACTAGTTTTTGAGGCCATGGGAGAGAATGAAAGAAAGGCTGTTTTTTGGGACCAATAGAATGCCAAATTTGGAACAAAGTTTTGATACATGAATTCTTGTAGTTGCCAGAAAGTCCTATACCTCTCTTGGGTCAAGGTTTGTTAAGTAAATTGTAAGCTCAAATAATGCTTTCTGAGAATTCTGTTTAGTTGCATGGCCTACAAGAAGCTGCTTGGATGGTGCAGATCTGCTTGCTGCAAGTGAGAAATCCCTAAGGAAATTTCGAATGCTGTATTTCCACTAGTATTAACAGCCAATGTTTCGATAAAGCAAATACTACACTGATAGAACTGAAACAGAACTTCAATCCGGTAAGGGAAAACAATATCCAATAAATATGACAGCCAAAATGGTGTTAGAAACTTTGAGGAATAAATTTATGGCCAGCTTAAAAGCTAACTGTATTTGATTGGACTTGCAGATTTGTCTGTTTATAGCTACAACATAGAAACAACCTATTAACCTATTTATAGCTACAACATAGAAACAACCTAAATTTAAGTCTTAATAGGCTATGATCCTTTTGTCATACATGTACCATTTGTGAAATTTAATTTTGATTTTTTATTTGCAATCTACATCCTTGTCAATTACACTAGCTGATTTTTTCAAAGATGATTCCGCGCATTGTAAACAAGGCCTGGCTGGTTCAGAAACAAAAAGGGTGAATTGTGGGAGATTTGAGGAATTTTCTTGAGGTTGTTGTGTGGATGGGTTTCTATTAGATGGAGATTTATTTCTGAACTAGCCAAAGGAATCTCAAGGCCAGCTCGAAGGCTGAAAAACAGCACCTGCTGTGGGAGTGAGGCCTCAGGGCCTCAAAAAGATGTAAATCAACAGACCTATTAGCAGTGAGACTCGGGCGCATGGACGGCTCGTGAACATGGACAATATTCAATCAGCTAATGCATGCTTGGAGCATGGACACGTGATCAGAATATAGTTGCATATATAAGGAGGCTTGTTTCTGTAATAAATGGCTTTGCTTGAATTCCTATCGAATTGTGTGGAATCCATGCGTTTTCGCCCTCGCAAGCCTCGAGCAGGTGCTGGACACAAGCCCAGAGGGGTGAAGGCACACACCGACCGGCAGCTGAGAAGGTGGGGCGCTGCTCAGTGTAAAGGAGCACGGCCTTTTCTGGTGAATTAGTGAAGCGTTTCCTTCTTGCTTTGCAGGCCGCCTTTGGAATCAGATGAGCACTTGCGCTGAGCTGGGCTAGAGGCCAGAAAGAGCGTGGGGCTGGGGACTTGTCCCAAGCACTACAGTCATTTTGTTTCTTGCTGTCTTAGGTGCCATGAGTGACAAGGGCTTCAGCGTCCACCTCTGGAATGAGCAGGTGAATGGAATGCCATGGGAGTTTTGCGGAAGTGGCAGTTGTGGAAATAGTTATCACCGACGGATGCGATAATTATTGCTGGCACTGACTGGCTCTTCTTGCTGTTTTTTTGTTGCTGTTGCAGATGTTTTAAAGGAGTCTGGTGACTGCAGGAAGATGCCCACTAGACGATGCGGTGTTTCTTTTTGTTGCGGATGGATTCAGACCCATGCCTCTCTGAAAGCTAAGTGAAGGGACCAGGGCAGGGGAGGCGCTGGGAATTGCAGGGAGAGGTTTTAAAGTTGGTGTAGGGAATGGGATGGTCCAGGTACAGTCCCGTTTCGCCACATAATTAGCCGTGCAGCTACGGTATTTTACCTGTATTTTCGCCACATTTTAAGTTGTTCACGTACCTTATTTTACCTGAACATTCACCACATTTTTAGCAGTGCACATGCCTTTCTTCACCTGTATATTCGCCACATCTTTATTGATGCAGCTGCCGTATTTTACCTGTATATTTGCCACTTTTTTAGCAGTGCGTGTCCTGTGTTTCACCCGTATATTCGCCACGTTTCTAGCGGTGTAACTTTACTTTACCTGGATGTTCGCCACATTTTTAGTGCTACAGCTACCGTATTTTACCTGTATATTTGCTACATTTTCAGCAGTGCAGCTACCATATTAAACCCGTATATTCGCCAGTTTTTTATTGGTGCAGCTGTCTTATTTTACCGGAATATTCACCACATTTTTAGCGGTGTGTATGGGGATATAGCGGAAGATCTGGCAAGGAGGTTAGTTAAATGTAAATACGCTCAAGTGACTTGCACCTGTCTGTAGAAAAAGCACATAGGTCACACTAATTGTTTTACTGACCTTGTGTGCTTGATGAGTAGAACCACTGTGTTAGATAACGTAGGCCTGTGAGAAACTCTAGGCACCTTATCACTATGTCTGAGATTCCTGCTTTGTTTTGAGAAAGAGCGGGAGGCTGCGCCTGCCTGAAGCCTTGAAATACAGGCGAGCTCAGTGGCCCAGTGATCTTCCAGCAGGGCTGAATTCACCAGCGCCTGCGTCCCCGCTTGTGTCACCTCTGCCTGGGAGCTTAGGTGTGGCTTCGGAGATCCCCCAGTAGAGAGGTAACTAAAATAAAACTTGCTCTTTGCAATGCATTCATGGCCTCTGGCTCTTCTTGCAACGTGCCTGCGTATGTGTACACACAGTGTGTGTACCGTATTTTACCTGTAAATTCACCACATCTTTTGCAGTGTAACTACTGCATTTTAACTGTATATTCGCCACAATTTTAGCGGTTTACGTACCCTATTTTACCTGTGTATTCGCCACATTTCCAGCGGTGCAGCTACTGTATATTAACTGTATATTCGTCACAGCTTTAGCGGTGCAGCTACCATATTTTGCTTGTATATTCACCATATTTTTAGTGGTGTAACTACCGTATTTTTCCCATATATTCACCAAATTTTTAGCGGTGCATCTACTGTATATTTCCTGTACATATCCACATTTTTAGTGCTGATGCTACCATATTTTTCCAGTATATTCATCACACTTTTAGCGGTGCAACTACCGTATTTTACCCGTATATTCGTCACAATTTCAGTGGTTCATGTACTGTATTTTACCTGTATCTTCATGAAATTTTTAGCAGTGTAGGTACCATATGTGGCAGAATGAACCCCCCCTCTCTCCCCCTCCCTCCTTCAGTATGGAAGGAGTGGGCACATCTCCCTCTTTGTTAGCCTTTTTGAGGCTAACAGCTTCTTTTGTTTGGCCCCAGAGCACCCTGACCAGGGCCATTAGGAGAAGGGAGTGCCAAGGCACACTGAGACGGGCCCAGCATGGGGGATGTTTGGAGGCTTCAGGGGCACCCACAGACAGTGTGGGGGTGCAGAGAAGCTTCTAGAGTGCCTACAGTCAGATCTGATCAGATAAAAACAGGATTCTCGTCAAGACTCCGCCCATTGTCGTGGGTCTCTCGGAGCACGAGCAAGATGCTGCCGCCGAGAGCCCCTCTCCCCGGGATGGGGACTCCGCTTGCCTCGCCGCCACGGATGTGAGTAAAACTTCTCGCAGGATTGCGAGTATATTTATACTTTTCGTGCACATATGCACGTATATCTTTCCGCGCTCCATATGAGCGCGTGTAAAATTTACCCTCGCAGAATCGCGGGTGTATTTTCCTCCCGTGCACATATGCACGTGTAACTTTCCGTGCACATTTGCACGCGTACTTTAAATTATTTCCTCGCACAATCGCGAGTGTATTTTCCTTCTGTGCACACTTGCACGCATAACTTTCCGTGCCCAGTACGAGCAGGTGTATAAATTATTTCCTCGCACAATCGCGAGTGGCCACCGAGAGCCCCTCGCACAATCGCGAGTGTATTTTCCTCCCATGCTTTCACATAAGCACGTGTAGGATTCCGTGCACACTTGCACGTGTAAGTAAATTAACTCTCGCAGGATTGCGGGTGTATTATAAATTTACCCTCGCAGAATCGCGAGTGTACGCTTCCCGTGCGTGTATCTCTTTAAAAAATAATCCTGCACCATGTTTAGGCAAGAGTGTATTTCTCTGGGACTCAGGGACGGCTCCGGCATTGTTTTGAGTGAAGCCACGTGCATGCACACTGTGGACCGCCTGTTGTATTAGTTGCTGCCTCTTAAATAATTTTCCTCAACTGATATCCGAACCTGTATTTAAGTCACTTTTGGAGTGCTAAAACCCTGTTTCTCACCGGTTTAATAAAAGTTATTTTTGGACCTTGTTGTCCCTTAAATTGACCTACGGGGTGCCTCCGTGACACCGTACATTGCCTGTATACCTGCCACATATTTTGCGGTGCAGGTAACGTTTTTTACCTGTATGTTTTCACATTTTTAGCAGTGCGTTTACCGTATATCTCCTGTATATTCGCCAAAATTTTAGCCATGCAGCTAGCATGTTTTACCTGTTTGTTCTTCACATTTTAAGCCGTGCAGCTGCCATTTTTTACCTGTATATTCGCCAGTTTTTTATTGGTACAGCTACCGTATTTTACCTGTATATTTGCCGCATGTTAGTAGTGCGTTTCCTGTGTTTTGCTAGTATATTCTCCCCATTTTTATTGGTGGAAGTAGCGTATTTTAGCTGTATATTCATCACAGTTTTAGTGGTGCAGCTACCATAGTTTACCTGTATATTCCCCACTTCTTTATTGGTGCAGCTACAGTATTTTACCCTAATGTTCACGACATTTTTAGTAGTGCGTGTACAGTATTTTACCTGTATAGTCACCATGTTTTATAGCGGTGCAACTGCCATATATTACCTGTATATTTGTCACAGTTTTAGAGGTGCAGGTACCATATTTTTCCTATAAATTCACCATATATTTAGCGGTGCAGCTCCTGTATATTACCTGTATGTTTTCACATTTTCAGTGGTGAACGTAGCATATTTTTCCTGTACATTCACCACCTTTTCAGCGGTGCAGCTGCCGTATTTTACCTGTATGTTTGCCACATTTCTGGCGGTGTAGCTTCCGTGTTTTTCCTGGATGTTCGGCACATTTTTAGCGCTACAGCAACCATTATTTGCCTGTATATTCGTCACAATTTTAGTGGTTAATGTACCATATTTTTCCTGTATATTCTCCACATTTTTAGTAGTACAGCTACCGTATATTACCTGTTGTCGAGGGTTTAGATTGCGGGGTGACAATAAAACCCTGGCAGATGTATTGTTAACCTCCTCTCCCCCCCCACTTCCCCCTTTTTTGCCTCTCCCTCTCCCCCCTTCCCACTCAGGACAGGCAATCGGGAGGGAAAGAAGGACATAGAGAAGAGAGTTGGAAAACATTAAAAATGTTTTACTAATGCTACTAATAAGAATAGAGAAAATAATACAAAATATACAAAACCAATCTTGAAAGTCTCAGCAACCGCACAGCCTGCACCCAAAGTCCTGGCTTGGACTCTGCAGCCAATCGGAGCTGGATTCAGTCTCTCACTAGGCCTCAGTTTGCAGGGACGACGAGCAAGGTCCTCTCCTAATGTCAGCCATGAGGAAAAAGGGAAAAGGGACAAGATCCTCGTGATCTCCCCCTTTTATCTGAAGTATGCATGTGAATGGAATGTTATACACAGTTGGTCAGTTTCTTGGTCACCGGTTTCTCGCTGCCCCTCTTGTGAGATGTCCATCCATGCTTATCAATAAGTTTGCATTCCATTGCTATGTTTACCAAAATGTGTATCTGGTTCTTCAGGAAAATGCAGCCAATATGAATCTGCAAGTCCAATCGAACGCAGTTAGCTTGTAAGGTTGTCATAAATTCTATTCATCAAAGTTTCTGACTCCATTTTGGCTCGAAGTCCTGTTTCAGTTCTATCAGTGTAGTGTTTGCTTTACCGATACTTTGGTTGCCCATACTAGTGGAAACACAGCATCCAAAATTTCCTTGGAGATTTCTCACTTGCAGCAAGCAGATCTGCACCATCCAAGCAGCTTCTTGTGGGACATGCAACTAAACACAATTCTCAGAAAACATTATTTGAGATTACAATTTACTTAACAAATCTTTACCCAAAAGAGGTATAGGGCTTTCTGGCAAATAGAAGAATTCAGCTGTTAAAACTTTGTTCCAAATTTAGCATTCCATTGGTTTCAAAAAATGGTCTGTCTTTCTTTCCCACAATCTCAAAATCTATCACGGTGAATTTACTAAGAAGTCTTTTACAATTAGTTACCACAAGATAAGTCTATTAAAAGATTTTTGGTTTAATTTCTCAGTTTCATTAGAACTATGGATCTGCTAGGGATGCCTTTAAATTTCACCCTCAGACTGCCCTATTCAGTATTACAACGTTGCTGCAGTGGCGGGGGTGGGGATAGAAAACCCCCCTTTCACCACTTTAAAAGCGGGCAGCCAGGTTTTTCTTCTTCTTTTTGATTTTTTTTTTTTCTTGCTGCAGTTTAGATAGAGGCAAGGCCACGCAGATGGCGTTAATTGCTGGTTCTAAGTGGGAGCTGCCAGGGAGCTAAGTTTATCTTGCAGCTTGATACAGGCCTGAAATGTTCAAACAGTACAGCACAGGCCTGGGATATTTTGCTTTTTTATTTTCCCAATTCATTCCAGCCATAATACACTCTATATGCAATTCTAATTAGCTGAGCAATAGTTACATTCCTCAGCCCCATTTACCATTTGCAATGTCTTACAGAGTTTAACAACTTCAATTCTTTTCTGGTCTCAAAATTATTAAATAACAATAAGAGCAATTACTCTAATGTATAAGGATGCATCCTAAGGGGGAGCAAGGTGGTATTTTAGTAGCGGAACTGGTTCCCATTTTGTAATTATCTCCCCAAACAAGATTCTTTTGGTACCAAATATAAATATGCAAATTAAAATGCTGAGCTCAGATATGAAAACCAAATACCAAGTTCAAATATGCAGATAGATCACAGTTACACTTATTCAAGACAATATCTCGATTTTTGCATTGCAGCTTTGGGCCGCTCACTGCTCAGCCAGGTAGAGGTGCCACTGGGTCTCCCTGACAAAACAGGTCAGTGCGCGCTGGAGCCCAATTGGCACCCGCCCCCCCGCCGCCGCAGCAACAAGCTGGACTGGGCAAGGCTTTTATTAGTGTCTCATCTGGTGTGCTGCAACTGTTATTCCAAAACCGGGATTCTTTACTTGATGTGCATACAAAAGAGCCAAATCCAGCACATCGAGATGAGACACAGCCTATCACAGAGTTGCGCAAGTCTGGATATTGGAATAAAGCTAGCATGCTAGAAAGAAAAGTAGCAGCTGTCACACACAAAATCTTATCATCACATTCACGCAGTAAAGAACTGAGTTACGGTCTTCTGTATAATCACAAAACGCACATTTTCAGTCCATGGATTCTCATTATTTAACAGTTTATGTACTTACTGTACCATATAACAGACAAAGACCTATTAAACTGTAATATGCTTAAACAGATACCTACAAAGAAAACAGGTTAATAAGGACAAGTATCTCGCTGAGTTCAGCAAGTTTTCTATGACTTGTGTGTTATCAGTTAATTCTCTCCCAGCTTGTTGAAGTTCAAACCATTCCGCCTGTAAAATTGTCTGAAATGATTCAATGATCTCTTGTAGAGTTTTGTTTTTGTCCTGCTCTTCTCGCTTTAGAAACAGCAAAGTGTTATACCTCAAGATTCTATTCTCCGGACACTTTTCCCAATCATTGAACTTACACAGCAGCCACCATTAATTACAATATTTCACAAGATCTTCCTTCCTCATATTTCCAAGGGCTTTCCTATGTTCTAAAACACCTCCCAGTACTAATTTCTTAGGAACATGACTGAAAACAGTCGTTCCCAACCCCATCTCGTAAGTAAAAACCGTAAGAAGAGGGAGGGAGGGGGGGAAGCACGGAGCGGCTTGCAGCATGAGTGGGAAAAGTGGGGAGAAGGCTTACAGTGCACTTATACAAACATTATCACAAAGAAACAATTGTAACAACAACCAATAAAACAATTAACTCAGATTCCTGACAAGCTGCTTGATTTTCAGAAAGGCAATACACAGAAGTAGGTATTCCGTCATGTTCTGGTGGTTGTTATGGTTTGTAAGTAACTGGAAAGGTGAAAGAAAAATCGCCATTCCCCACAGCATTTTGCATCACCCCTTTGTGTTCTGCCGTCTTAGTCATGAAGGGGTTACTGTGTGCTGTATAAGCATCATTAAAATCAGGCAAAGGAGGTGCTGAGGGCAGAGTTTTAGACTCCTGACCCAGCTCCACACAAATTCCGGCCTTATCTTTACACAGCTGTGATGGCATTAATGATGGATATAAAACTGACTCTTTTTTGAGATCTACAGAGACAGACTCAAAAGGATAAGTGCTGTCAAGACTCAAAATCATTAGCAACCTGCTCATTTGTGTTTTTCTGTCCATCCTCTCAGATTAGGAAAGGAGCTACTGCTCAGGCAGTACATGTAGCAGGCAGAGAACTTGTTTACCTCTATAGCCTGACTGGGACACAGAGCAGAAGCCTCCAGCTTCGAATAAAGGTATATGGCTCAATGTGAAAAGCAATGTTTTATGCTCAGGCCTGCACTGATTTTTGCCTTACAGCAGCCACGTGAGAGAAGGTTCACCTATCAAAGGTAACTTAACTGCCAAAGAAAGTTGTTCTAAAAATGTTTGTGTGTCAATACTTAATTTTTATTTCCACCTCCTCTGCAGAAGAACTGTGAGATAATTTAAGACAGGTCACTACATAGTTGTCACTGTGCTTACAACCAACACTGTAATGAAATACTCGCTTTTGAATTGCTAACCATCAAATACCACTGGCTCTGGCTTGAATGTCTAGTTGCTTTCAGTAAGGCCTGAACTTCTCAACTCATTTAAAGCTGCACTGCTTATAAGAAACCTAGACTGACCTACATCCCGTACAGAATACCAGAAAGACTGGGAGGGTGGGTGGGAGTGAGCCGCAGAACACCAAAAAAGACCACAGGGAAAAAGAAGCAGGGGAAGAAACCTGGAGAGGAGGTAGAGGCGATCAGGCTCCATGAAACAGACGTCATGGCATGACAGCCTCTGGCCCTAAGGAACAAGCTCTAGAAGAAAGTCCAAATTTCAAAGTATGGAAAAGAGGAAAAGGAGAAGAGACAAAGGTGATGAAGAGGCATGTTCATGTTGTGACTGTTCTATGACTCAGATGATACTTGACAACTCAATTGCTTCTGCAAGTGCTCAACAAAACCTTAAACAGAAAGGATATGATATTTCGTCTCAGACTCTGTCCAAGATTTGGCTCTCCTTGCTGCCTTAATGGAACTAAAAACTTTTCCAACAACGCACCGTTGAAGGAATAGCCCAAAAGAGGTCATACACACTACCCTGTATAGGCCTAGCTCCTGCACAAAGGTACAAACCAAAACTGCCTTTCAAGACTGACAAGGAATTGACATTCAGAAGGAATCGGATTAGTAATATTACACATTAGGAATTTGAGATAGTGATGATCTGCCCCAGCAGTTTTTTATACCTCAGGACAGTGCTGGGGCACTACTGCTATTGCACTTTATTTCTCATGGACCAAGGGAATTAACCACTCAAGATGTCTTCTGTTTCTTCAGAGAGGATGTTCAACAGCCCAGCAAAACAAAGGTACCTTTTGTTGTTCCTCTCTATATTATTTTCATTAGCTGTCCAAATTAGTAAGGTACCAACAAGTGTGTTGGAATGCAGAATTTTGCATGCTGTGGAAAACTGTTTGTTTGGGAAACACAGTAATTTCTTCTCTCCCAGGTAACTAAATACCCTCTGAATGCCAATGATACTCGAGCGCTGTTTTTCACAACTGAGTCTGAGCAACTGATCTAAAGAGAAAATGGTTGATATTCCATTCTCCTATCCCATGAGCCATCTAGTCTTCTGGCATTTTGAATATACATAGCAATTACAGATTTTTTAAACTCCATTTTTCTTGGAAAACTCAAAGTACACTCAGAATAATAAATGAATGTGGACTTATGGACCATTTGTGGTCCCATATAAGTCAATGATCCCATTGGTTGCAAACTGAAACAGAATTTCTTCATGCTAATATCTGAAGAATATAAGAAATGTTTGATTTATTCAGAATCTTATTAACCTTTTATGCAGCACAGTATTTCTGTGGGCTACTGCAGAAGGTTGTAGTGAAGGAATGAAATAAGTATTTTGGAAACACTTTAAAAAAATTAGTAAGGTGTTAGCACCATGATAATTTTCCTTTTAAAAATGAATGAAATATTCATGGAAAGGGTTGACACAGTTTTGAGTGTATCAAACGAAACTAAACTCCCATCAGGCTTCAGGCACAGCTTTTCATTCTTAGCATCCATTCACATGTTCTTTCTATCCCTGTCCCCAAAGCAAAATTATGTGGGGATTTTTTACACTGGCAGCATACCTCTGGCACATAACTTTAATGGTTCTGGACAATATGGGAAGAGTTTGCATGTTTCCTCATCTTTTTATTTAAATTACAAATATTTGACCAACTGCTTCTATCCTGGAGGATTTCAAAACACTTCAGATTTAAAACACAGCTCACTCTTTAAGAGAGCTGCTAACACTTAGAGGAAAAAGTTGAACATTTGCAGTTAAATAGTTTTTTATTGTTCCTTGTTCCTTTTTTATACTAAAGGGGCTTACATCAAAAGAGGATCTTTATTCCCTTACATTCATTTATTTTTTAATTAGGTCAGTCCCCCTTCTGTTCACCAGCTCAGCCTCTAATGGCAGCGTCAGCTAGCAAGCAAATTTGGTGAAGACCGTTTGTCCATGTGCACACAGACTAATCCTCACCGAAAACCACTCAGAAACCTATCCACAAGCACTCAGGTATGTGCAGCCACCACCACGTGCACGCACACGCAGCTAGAGAAAAGCACCCACCTTTTCACACACTGATGCGTAAGCAAATGCATGGCCACAAACATGCACACATCCGCAAGCGCGCCTACTCCCACCTTTTGACAGAAAGACGTACGGGAAATGTACTGACATGCCTGAGGGTAAACACGTCTGTTGATGTATAGCGCACTGCACAAACGTATACATGGCTGCACGAGAATACACATACGGAGGGTACCTGCAGATATGTGCTTGTTCTTGGACAACCCTCTGCGTGAAATCATTTGTGCCTACCAACGTTTGTCTGTCCACATGTGTGTGCCTTGGTGCTGGCTCCATTCATGCTTAAGCTGGAGTGAGTGAGTGCACAGCTGCGCTGTTTGTTGGCGAGGTTCCGCGTGTTAAACAATGTTTCCCAGTCCTGCATTTCTCATGCGCACCGATGCAATGGAGCTCTGCTAGTAAAGGAACAAAGACAGTCGCAGGCAGTACTGAATGCTGCTCCGTGGTACCTCTCTCCTACGGTAAATGCTTCACAGTCGCCTGAGGAAAGACGCTTAGCAATCGATCTCCAAGAGAAACGAAACAGAGCATGCCATAACGCGAAAGAACAGCATGGCATCTCTTCACAAGCTTATTCCTGATCCTAAGCTGAGGGCAAACACTTGTGTGCTTGTGGGAGATCATGTGTCTTTCCTGTAAGCGTTTGGGAGTTTTGCGCAGGTCCATGTGGTGGGTTCGATAATCAACATCTAGGACACCTGCAGACCGGTTCCTGTTTGTGTGGAGACGTTGTGCCTGAAAGTCTGTCTTCGTTAGTGCCTGCTGTATCTATGCATCGCTCCACACGCGTGTGAGTCCATGTCTTTCTCTCCACGAGCATGTGGGTTGATTTCGTCGCACAAGTGCATCTGCCATAATATTGAGCTCAGCGGAGTGTGTCTGTTGACTCTTGGTGTGCGTTGGCTGTAACACAGTGTGTAACACAGCAGAGTCATGACTGCTCATGTGAACAGAGAAAAGGGAAACCATCTAGGTAGAGGCAACAAAGGAAAGCCGAGGCAGGACTGACGTTTGCTAGACAGAGATGAATTCGCTGCGCTGACATTTCTCAGTTATCGAACCCACCACATGGACCTGCACAAAACACCGAAACACCTTGTAAGCTTCTTGCTCAGGCTGATAAGCATTTCATTCTGAATCCTCTGCAGATCTCGGATTTACTCCTCATGCTCTTAGCTGAGAAACTAAGCAACTGTCTCCAGTATTACAATGCGCATCTCCCACTCTCCCCAGCTTCTCTTTCAGTACAAGATCCTTCTTTGCTTAACAAGAGGCCTCCTCTTGAGGTGCAGACTCCTATCAGATGGCCCCAGGACTCTTCTGTTCACTTGATCGTACAAATGGAATGACTCAATCCAGTCCTTATAACTGCTTGAGTCCTTCTCCTTCCCTGGGCTTGTGACAAAACCTTTACTTTCAAACACATGAATTGCAGTCTCCGCTTCATAAAACTCTATGTCTTCCCTGCTTTAAGCCACAGTTCAGACTACAGATGATAGAATGCATCACTTACCAAAAGGAGTTCTAGTTCTATTATATATCCTGGTTTTCAGTGAAATGTGATGGACCCATGCCTTTTGGTTTATCGATGAGAAATTTTGATTCTACTCGTATTGATGAGTGTGGTCTCTAAATTCAGTTGCTGGCAGATGCCAAAGCTATGTCCACTTTAAAATAGTGTCATTTTCATGCGATTTTTCATCATGTTAATTACAACCTCAAGAACGGTATAAAGCGGAAGAATTCCCACAATTTTCAGCGTTTTTCTATTAATTTCTCCTCATCAACTCTCTTCATTATGATAAAGCTCTAAATAGATAACAATATAAGCAATTACTCTAATGTGTAAGGATGCATCCTAAGGGGGAGCAAGGTGGAATTTTAGCAGTGGAACCAGTTTCCATTTTGTAATTATCTCCCCAAACAAAATTCTTTTAGTACCAAATAGAAATATGCAAATTAAAATGCTGAGCTCAGATATGAAAACCAAATACCAAGTTCAAATATGCAGATAGATCACAGTTACACTTATTCAAGACAATATCTCGATTTTTGCATTGCAGCTTTGGGCCGATCACTGCTCAGCCAGGTAGAGGTGCCGCTGGGTCTCCCTGACAAAACAGGTCAGTGTGCGCTGGAGCCTCATCGGCACCCGCCGCCCCGCAGCAACAAGCTGGACTGGGCAAGGCTTTTATTAGTGTCTCATCTGGTGTGCTACAACTGTTATTCCAAAACCGGGATTCTTTACTTGATGTGCATACAAAAGAGCCAAATCCAGCACATCGAGATGAGACATAGCCTATCACAGAGTTGCGTAAGTCTGGATACCTGAATAAAGCTAGCATTCTAGAAAGAAAAGTAACAGCTACTAGACACAAAAAATTACCATCACATTCACGCAGTAAAGAACTAAATTACTCATGATCTTCCGTATTATCACAAAATGCACATTTTGAGTCAACGCATTCTCATGATTTAACAGTCTGTGAACTTATCGTACCATATAACAAAGACCTACCAAAACTGTAACATACTTAAACAGATACCTACAAAGAAAACAGGTTAATGAGGAAAGCATCCTGCAGACTTTAACAAGTTTTCTGACCTGTGTGTTATCAGTTAATTCTCTCTCAGCTTGTTGAAGTTCAAACCGTTCCACCTGTAAAACTGTCTGAAATGATTTAATGATCTCTTGTAGAGATTTATTTTGTCCTGCTCTTCTCGCCTTAAAAACAACACGAATTGCAACAAAGTGTTATACTTCATGATTCTATTCTCTGAACACTTTTCCCAATCATTTAACTTATACAGCAGCCACCCTTAATTACAACATCTCACAAGGTCTTCCTTCCTCATATTTCCAAGTGCTTTCCTATGTTTTAAAACACCTCCCAATACCGATCTCTTAGGAACACAACTGAAAACAGTTGTTTCTGACCCCATCTCGTAAGTAAAAGCCATGAGAAGAGGGAGGAAGGGGGGAAAAGCACAGGGCTGCTTGCAGTGTGAGTGGGAAAAGTGGGGAGAAGGTTTTTTACGGTGTACTTATACCACAAAGAAACAAGTCTAATAGCAACCCGTGAAACAATTAACTCACATTCCTAACAAGCTGCTTGATTTTCAGAGAGGCAATAGACAGAAGCATGTAATATGTACTGTAAAACTCGCAAATAACATGTTGATAGCAAACATTAGCATTCTCTACTGCTAATCTCAACACCCATGCTTCCTTAACTTCTAAGTTTTCAACCTGCTTATTGATGGCCTCTTGAAGATGGTCAATAAATTGCATGTAATTCTCATTGGGACCCTGATAGTAGTTATAAACGATTTGGCTGCTTTGTTGGTTTCAGACACCTCTACTATAGCTTGATATGCGAGGTCTGTTGACTGCCTCAGGATTTCAGAAACTTATCAGTGCCTGTAGTTGTGGTGTGCCAATTAGTGTCTCTTCCAAGAGTTGTGGGATACCCGCCCCTTTCAACGAATCCCCATAGTTCCGTCCTAAATGATCTATAGCTGTTACATTCCATAGGTCAAATTTTCCTTTGAGTCTCTCATGGTTTTTATCTGATCTCGGGGCAACTTGCACACATACTCCTTTTAACTTTTCAAGAATATGCTGCAAACCCTCATCTTCATCCAAGTCATCAGATAACGTGGACTTGAACGGTGCTGGAGAATCATTAGTAACAGGTGGGTTCGGGGTTTGGAACAGTGCTTTTTTTTTTTACAAATCTAGTCCAGAGAAGCCACCCCCCTCCATTGTCCTTGCATGTTTCCGTTGCTCTTTTAATCCTCTCAAAGTCTCTAGCAACAAGTGCCATGTTATTAACAGTTCAGTTGCTGCTTTGGATCTTTCACTAGTGCTTTGCCCCATAGTAACTTAGTCCTTCGTAAAGTCAATTCCAGAAGGCTAATACCCTGCTTCTTCAGAAGCAACTTCCATGTAGATAATATAACACCATCTTCTTTAGATAAGTTCCACCCCCCTGTTCCTGGCAGCTCACCAACCCTTGGCGTGGTGTCTTTTCAAGGATCCGGATCTTCGGCAGCTCCCCCCTGCTTCTCTATCAGCTGTACCGGGCTCCATCTCCACAGCTCGTCTCCGGCTGTCACAGCTTCACTGCTGTCTCTTCTTCATGCGAGATCCTCTTCATGCAGGATCATGTCGGGGTCACCATATGTCGTGGTTGAGACGGACAAACGACATACACCAAGTTCTTCCAGGATGAAAGTAGTAGATGCCATTTATTGCCACAAATGCATTTTTATAAAGTTTTACCAATTAAAATGTCTCTTCATTATTGGTTACAAGTTACAGCGGTAACATCTCATTGGCTAATTTTGTTATCATCAATGTTACTCTTCTACTCCCTTCTCTCTCACGGGTACATCCTTAACATCTCCGGATACTCCTTTACTCCCATCTTTCTCACGGGTAGGCCTTCATATCTTCAAGGCTAATTTCTGTTCCCATGCCCTCCGTCAGGGAATCCGCGGACCCACCATAGTCCCCCCCACACACGTCAATCCTTCCTCGGTTTTGCTTTATTGCCTCTACCTAGATGATTTCCCTTTTCTCTGTTCACTTGAGCAGTCATGGCTGTGCTGTGTTACACACAGGCACAGCCAACGCACACCAAGTGTCAACAGACACACTCCGCTGAGCTCAACACTAGCGCAGATGCACATGTGCGACGAAATCAATGCTCATGGAGAGAATGACATGGACTCACACGCGTGTGGAGCGACTCATAGATACAGCAGGCGCTAACGAACACAGACTTTCAGGCACTCTGTCTCCACGCAAACAGGGACCGGTCTGCAGGTATCCTAGACGTTGATTATTGAACCCACCACATGGACCTGCGCAAAACTCACAAGATTTACTTGCTAAGTAAATAAGAGGTGCAGATTTATCAAGTCCAATGCATTGAAGCCTTGTGCCAGCTGCCTGTTAAATTTGCATTTTCTTTAATTACACTTGAAAAATGTAGTATTTAGTTTTAACGCTCATTTTTGGAGCAAGAGTTAAGCTAGTCCTCAGAAGTCTTCTTTCAGTGGCATAGAAAACACTTTCTTCTTTGAAAACAGAGAGGAAGGATTCAGGACAGCTTTTTTGATTTCTTAGGGTAGAGGAAAGGAAAGGAAAAAACTCTGAAACTGCTTTCAGGTCAATAAGGCTGAAAATTCTTTTCCCTTGAGGTTTCTGGTCATGTAGAGCAAATTCCAGGCTTGGAAGAGCCTGCTGGCAACTGCTAAGGGTGTTGTTACCTTTTTAAGACACCAACAGTAAAACATTCCATCCTTCCATGCTTCATCCACAAACAGAAAAGCCCTTTAAATATAAAAATTCTGATAACTGTATTGCTTCTGGAAACTGGCTCACTTCCTCTCTTGGGATCTCAGCACTATTATAATCTTTCCTTGGTCAGCCACTGACTTAGCTCCATGCTCCATGGCAACATTCTGCTATCTCATCACAAAAGTTAGATACAGATATCTAACATGTTTGGCTGCTGCCACATATCCCCTTCCTCAAAAATTTAGTGTAAACCTTCCAATTTCATATATACCACTGATGGATAAACACACATGTAGAAGGAACTTCATAGTAAGTGTGAGTTACCATCTACTAGAACATGAGTACTGAACACAGGCACTTCCAGGTTTTCTAACTATTCCACTCTGTAGATGGCACAATGTATATTCAAGACAAAAACATACAAACAAAAAAAGCAACACCCCCCCCTACATCCATAACATACTTCTCCGCTGCCCCCCTTTCTCTACACTAATATCAAGCTTAGGAAGACTTAGCTAAGCTCAAAGAAAGAAATTTGAGACCTACCCTCTTCTTTCTAAGTATGCCTTTCCTCCCTAAGGTAGAGCTGTCTTTCATGCCTACTTTAGGATGCTTCTCCTTGTCTTTCTCTAAAACAACAAACAAAATACTACCTCATAAGCTCTTTTTTTTTTTTTTTTTTTACTTTGTCAAGTGTTGTCTCAGTCAGCTTCACTCAATCATGTAAGCCTTTAGCCAAACACTACTGTTGGCTTGACTCCATTTGAGCAGACTTACTCCTTCATATACAGCTGTGCACGTCAATATTTAATAATACTCCATTTACCTTCTCCAAGCACTTAAATACCAACAGCTATTCCCAGGCAAGTCACATGTCCACTTGACATAGGTTCTTACCTTGGAGACATAGCAGCATATGTTTACCAAAGATCACATAAGTAGCCAAGCAGTCAGAGATACTTTCCCAGAATATGCACCCAGCAGTTTATAGCTTGGGGACTTTGAAAAGAAGAGGAAATGTCTTTGTGCACAATAGATGTGGATGGAATAATATTACCTTATGTCCCATCTTTCTAAAATTGGACTTGATTTGTCCTTGTCTCTATCAGCCCGAATAACAGCACTTCAAGCACGCTACTGGCTCACTAAGTTTTTTAATGTAACACTGATATAAAGGACAAGAAAGAAAAGTAAGAAGTCCTTTATATTCACAATGGATTTTACAGCCTGCAGCAAATAATTTTTTGCTATTGAAGAGAGCTTCCATTCTGTTGCAGGCTGCTCAAAATAGCATACCAAGCTCGTGTCCAATCCAATAGACTTTGCTTCTTGTCCTGGTTTTGCTAAAAACAAGTTTCTCTTTTAGTGAATTTTTCCTGTCAGCTAAAGCCTTCATATTAACTGCATTTTCCTGGAGAACCAGACACATGTTTTGGTAAACGTAGCAATGGAATGCAAACTTATTGATAAGCATGGATGGACATCTCACGAGAGGGGCGACGAGAAACAAGTGAGCAAGAAACTGACCAACTGTGTATAACATTCCATTCACGTGAATACTTCATATAAAGTGGGAGATCACGAGGATCTCATCCCTTTTTGCCTTTTCCCTTCTGCTTATGGCCGACATTAGGAGAGGACCTTGCTAGTCGTCCCTGCGAACTGAGGCCTAGTGAGAGACTGAATCCAGCTCTGATTGGCTGCAGAGTCTAATCCAGGACTTTGGTTGCCGGCTCTGCAGTTGCTGAGACTTTCAAGATTGGTTTTGTATATTTTGTATTATTTTCTCTATTCTTATTAGTAGCATTAGTAAAACATCTTTAATTTTTTCCAACTCTCTTCACTCTGTCCTTCTTTTCCTCCCAATCGCCTCTCCTTAGTGGAAAAGGGGGGAGAGGGAGGGGGAAGTGGCGGGGGGAGAGGGAGGGGGAAGTGGCGGGGGGAGAAGAGGGGGTTAACAATACATCTGCCAGGGTTTCATTGTCACCCCGCAATCTTAACCCTCGACAGATAATTGGCGCCCAACGTGGGGCACGAAAAAGGGGTAAATTTGAAGATTTTTGGCTTTTCTACTGCTCTGACGTACCTTTCAGTTTTCTTGGCATGGTGCCAACTCATAGAGTTGTGATACTCGTGCGTCCGTTTGCTTTGGATATTATTTAGTTGTATTAAGGCAAAGTGAATTACACTGATTTAAAGATGTTATGGCATAAGTTGTATCAGTTATTTTCTACATTGTGCTCACTGATTCCATATCTGTGTTGGGCCTTCTTTTTAAATGGATGTATTCATTATATAACAACAAGGAACTGGACAATGGTCATGATGATACTGTGTGGTTTGTCACTGGTTTATTTTATTATACTGCAGCCGCTAATGAATTTTTACTCGCTTCTGCTTTACCTTGAAAGGCTCCAGGAGAGATTAAAGAGCAGTATGGCTCTGTGTTTGCTAACTGGTCAAGCGAATCTTTAGAAAGGCTGACTAACAATACTTTCGTTTTTTCGCTGGGACAGTTCACAAATGTTTTAGAGAGCTTTGAATATCCTTGGAGTTTTGATAGAACTGTGATGGTGTTATCTGGTTTGCTGAATGTGTGTCAGTTTGTGCTTCTGTTAAGAGAAATGGCGTTCAACAGGAGGTTTGCGTCTCTTTGTTGTCCTGAGATTTGCGGTGCGTCTTTGGAAGCTTTAGCAAAAAGCACTCCGAGCCGCTCAAGAAAGAGCAAAACACAGAAAGCTGCCGCTGCAGCCACTGCCCCCCCCAACGGCGGCTTCAGAGGCTGAAGCTACAGCTCCTCCGCAGAGTTCCTCTGCCAAGGTCGCTGCAGATAACATTACTTCTCCAGCCTCAAAGGCTAATAAGGCAGCCCCCCCTTCTTCACACACTGGGCACTGTTGCTGCTTTAGCCACTGTGACAGTCATTCAGACTCTGGAAATGAATCAAATGATGGTGAACCCATATCAGCATCAGTTGCCGGTTGTAAGAAAGTCACTAGAAAGACTACCCGTGCAGCAGATGATGGCACAGGGCCAACATCAACCCAAGGGGCATCATCAGCACAGGGAGGAGATGAAGTGACCACCACTCGGTCCTTTTCTCCAGGTGAGCTGAGAGATATGAGAAAAGACTTTAGTCGTCGTGAAGGCGAGAATATTTTAACCTGGCTGCTCCGATGCTGGGACAATGGGGCAGAAACAATTGAATTGGAAGGTGGTGAAGCCAGGCAGCTGGGATCTCTGTCAAGAGATTCCACCATTGATAGGGCAATTTCAAGAGAGTCTAATGCCACTACCCTCTGGACCCGACTCCTGGCAGCTATGAAAGTAAGATTTCCCTACAAGGAAGATTGTATATCCAAGTTAGGGAAATGGAATACTATGGAGAGAGGTATCCAGTTCCTGAGAGAATTAGCTGTGCGAGAGATCATCTATTTTGGATCAGACAACCAAGAGGAGACAGACCCAGATAGAATCAATTGTACACGATCTCTGTGGCGCAGATTTATACAAAGTGCACCCCGTGCATATGCTAAGTCATTGGCAGGAATGGTCTGGACAGCTGGAGGTGTACAAAATATTACTGAAGTGATTGAGCAGCTCCGGAACTTTGAGGACAGCCTTGCTGGTTCTCTACGGGCTTGTGTCTCTGCTGTGGAGAAACTGTGTGAAAAATCTGATGACCGGTTTGAAAAGCTGTTGCAAGAAATCAAAGAACTCAGAGAAGACACATACCATTCACGACCTGCACAAACCTATGTTTCAGCTATTAGGAAAAGGCGTCTCCAATCTCGAGAGAGAGGACAGAGGCAGCCCACAAAAAGAGGTTCACTGTGGCTGACTGTTGTAGAGGCTGAAATGAGCCTAATTGGAAAAAAACTGGCAAAAGCATCCCATTGTGACTGGTCCAGATGCTCCGTGCATCCTTGGCATAGACTACCTCAGGAGAGGGTATTTTAAGGACCCAAAAGGGTATAGGTGGGCATTTGGTATAGCAGCTGTGGACACTGAGCAAACTGAACAGCTGTCTGATTTGCCTGGTCTGTCAGATGATCCTTCTGTTGTAGGACTGCTGATGGTTGACGATCAGCAGGTGCCAATTGCTACCACAACAGTGCATCGTCGGCAATATCGCACCAATCAAGACTCTTTGATTCCTATCCAGAAGTTGATCCGTCAATTGGAAAGCCAGGGTGTGATCAGTAAGACTCGCTCACCTTTTAACAGCCCAATCTGGCCAGTGCGTAAGTCTAGTGACGAGAGGAGACAAACTGTAGACTGTCGTGGACTGAATGAAGTTACACCACCACTGAGTGCTGCTGTGCCTGACATGCTAGAACTGCAATTTGAACCGGAGTCAAAGGCAGCTAAGTGGTATGCTACAATTGACATTGCTAATGCATTTTTCTCTATTCCTGTAGCAGCAGAGTGCAGGCCGCAGTTTGCTTTCACCTGGAGAGGCATCCAGTACTCGTGGAATCGCTTGCCCCAGGGGTGGAAACACAGTCCTACCATCTGCCATGGACTGATCCAGACCACGCTGGAACAAGGTAAAGCTCCAGAACACTTGCAATATATTGATGACATCATCGTATGGGGTGACACAGCGAAAGAAGTCTTTGAGAAAGGTGAGAGAATAATTCAGATTCTTTTGGATGCTGGTTTTGCCATAAAACGAAGCAAGGTCAAGGGACCTGCACGAGAGATCCAGTTTTTAGGAATAAAATGGCAAGATGGCCGTCGTCAGATCCCATGGATGTGATCAACAAAATTGCAGCAATGTCTCCACCTACTAATAAAAAGGAGACACAGACTTTCTTGGGCGTTGTAGGTTTTTGGAGAATGCATATTCCTGACTACAGCCAGATTGTGAGCCCTCTCTATCGAGTGACTCGTAAAAAGAACCAATTTGAGTGGGGCCCAGAACAACGACAAGCCTTTGAACAAATTAAGCGTGAGATAACTCATGCGGTGGCCCTTGGACCAGTTCGGACTGGACTAGATGTTAAAAATGTGCTCTACACCGCAGCCGGAGATAATGGACTTACCTGGAGCCTCTGGCAGAAAGCACCAGGAGAAACCCGAGGTCGACCCTTAGGTTTTTGGAGTCGAGGATCACAGAATCACAGAATCACAGAATCGACTGGGTTGGAGAAGACCTCAGAGATCATCGAGTCCAACCCTTGGTCCAACTCTAGCCCGTTTACTAGATCATGGCAATAAGTGCCATGTCCAATCTCAGTTTAAAAACCTCTAGGGACGGCGAGTCCACTACCTCCCTGGGCAGGCCATTCCAATGCCTGATCACTCTCTCTGTAAAGAATTTCTTTCTAATATCCAGCCTAAATTTCCCCTGGTAGAGTTTAAGCCCATGCCCCCTTGTCCTATTGCTAACTGCCTGGGAGAAGAGACCAATCCCTACCTGGCTATAACTTCCCTTCAGGTAGGTATAGAGAGTGATGAGGTCACCTCTAAGCCTCCTCTTCTCTAGACTAAACAACCCCAGCTCCCTCAGCCTCTCCTCATAGGTCTTATGTTCAAGTCCCTTCACCAGTCGTGTTGCTCTTCTCTGGACCCGCTCCAGCACTTCAATGTCTTTCCTGAACTGAGGGGCCCAGAACTGAACACAATACTCCAGGTGTGGCCTCACCAATGCAGAGTACAGGGGAAGGATCACTTCCCTTGTCCTGCTGACCACGCTGTTTTTGATACAGGACAGGATACCGTTGGCCTTCTTGGCCACCTGGGCACACTGTTGGCTCATGTTGAGCTTCCTGTCAATTAGTACCCCCAGGTCCCTTTCTGTCTGACTGCTCTCCAGCCACTCTGCGCCCAGCCTGTAGCGCTGCAGGGGGTTGTTGTGACCAAAGTGCAGCACCCGGCATTTGGCCTTATTGAACTTCATCCCATTGGAATCAGCCCATTTTTCCAGTCTATCCAGATCCCTCTGCAGAGCCCTCCTGCCTTCCAGCAGGTCGACACTCCCTCCCAGCTTGGTGTCATCAGCAAATTTGCTGATGATGGTCTCAATCCCCTCATCTAAATCATCAATAAAGATGTTAAACAGGACTGGACCCAACACTGACCCCTGGGGAACACCACTAGTGACTGGCCGCCAGCTGGATGCAGCCCCATTCACCAGCACTCTCTGGGCCCGGCCCTCCAGCCAGTTCTTAACCCAGCGTAGAGTACACTTGTCCAAGCCATGGGCTACCAGCTTTTGCAGGAGTATATTATGGGAGACAGTGTCAAAGGCCTTGCTGAAGTCCAGATAGACCACATCCACAGCTTTCCCCTCATCCACCAGGTGAGTCACCTGATCATAGAAGGAGATCAGGTTGGTCAGACAGGACCTGCCCCTCCTAAACCCATGCTGGCTGGGTCTGATCCCTTGTCCATCCTGAAGGTGCTGTATGATTCCATTCAGGATGATCTGCTCCATAACCCTGCCAGGCACCGAGGTCAGGCTGACAGGCCTGTAGTTGCCAGGGTCAGCTCTGCAGCCCTTTTTGTGGACTGGGGTAACATTGGCCAATTTCCAATCATATGGGACCTCCCCAGTGAGCCAGGACTGTTGGAAGATGATGGAGAGCGGCTTGGCAAGTTCTTCTGCTAGCTCCCTCATCACCCTAGGATGGATCCCATCTGGTCCCATAGACTTGTGAGGATCCAGATGGCTCAGTAAATCACCAACTATTTCCTCCTGGAATACAAGGGGCCTATTTGGCTTCCTATCTCTGCCAACCACCTCCAGAGATGAGTTGTCCTGAGGGCCACCTGTCTTACTGGTAAAAACTGAGGCAAAGTAGGTATTAAGTACCTCAGCTTTCTCCTCATCTTTGTTAACTATATTTCCTTCAGAGTCCAACAGAGAATGGAGGTTTTCCTTGCCCCTCCTTTTGTTATTAACATATTTGAAGAAGGACTTTTTATTATCCCTGACAGAATTGGCCAAGTTAACTTCAAATTGCACTTTTGTTTCCCTGATTTTTTTTCTGCATGATCTAGCTATTTCCATAAATTCTTCATAAGTAGCCAGCCCTTTTTTCCACAGTCGGTAAAGTCTCTTTTTATTTCTGATTTCATTCTAAATCTCCCTGTTTAGCCAAGCCAGTTGTCTTCCCCGCCGGCTAGCCTTTCGGCACACTGGTATAGCCTGTTCCTGTGCACTCAAAACCACCTGCTTGAAGCATGTCCAACCCTCCTGGGCCCCCTTGTTTTTAAGCATTGTTTCCCAGGGTATGCTCTGAACTAGACTTCTGAATAGGCAAAAATCTGCCCTCTGGAAGTCCAGCGTAGAGGTTTTGTTAATGGTTCTCCCTGCATCTCTGAGTATTGAAAATTCTATTATTTCATGGTTGCTATGCCCCAGGCAGCCTCCAACCACTACATCTCCCACCAGCCCTTCTCTGTTTGTAAACAGTAGGTCTAGCGGGGTCTTGCCCCTGGTGGGCTCATTTACCAGCTGATGAAGGAAATTGTCCTCTATACACTCTAGGAACTTCCTAGACTGCCTCTTCTGTGCAGTATTGAGCTCCCAGCAGATATCCGGCAGGTTAAAGTCACCCACAAGAACAAGGGCCGTCGATTTTGAGACATCTGCCAGCTGCTTGTAGAATAATTCATCTCCTTCATCGTCCTGGTTGGGTGGTCTGTAACAGACACCCACGAGGATGTCAGCCTTGTTGGACTTCCCCCTGATTCTGGTTCACAGGCACTCAACCTTGTCACTGCTGACCTCAAGTTTAACAGAGTTGAGTGACTCTCTAACATATAAAGCCCCCCCTCCACCTCTCCTACCCTGCCTATCTTTTCTGAAGAGCTTGTAGCCACACATAGCAGCACTCCAGTCATATGAGTCATCCCACCATGTTTCTGTGATGGCAACTATGTCATAGCTTTCCTGCTGCACGATGGCTTCCAGCTCCTCTTGTTTGTTGCCCATACTGCGTGCATTAGTGTACATGCACTTCAAGTGGGCTGCTGATTTCCCTCTTAATTCGGGCTTTCCATCCATAGGCTGATTTTTGGAGAGCCCAGTTTCCATCCCTTCCCCTTCAAACCTAGTTTAAAGCCCTCCTGATCAGCCCTGCCAACTTATGGGCTATAGTCCTCTTGCTCTCCCTAGAAGGATGAAGCCCATCTGATTTGAGGAGACTGGGTACCACGGAGCTTGGCCCATGGTCAAAAAACCCAAAATTTTGACGGTGACACCAATCCTTAAGCCACCTGTTGATGAGATGGGCTTTTCTGCTCCTCTCTTTATTTAGTTCCTCATCCATCCCAGCTGGCACAGGAACTGAGGCAAATATCACTTGTGCTCCCGTCCCATGAACTGACTGACCCAGTGCTTTAAAGTCCTTTTTAATTATCTTGATACTTCTTCTGTTGATGTCCTCGCTGCCAGCTTGGACTACTAACAGGGGATAGTAGTCTGAGGGCTGAATTAGCTCTGGAAGTCTTCTATTAATGTCCCTCACCCTGGCCCCAGGAAGGCAGCAGACCTCCCTGTGGGATGGGTCTGGGCGACATATAGGGCCCTCTGTTCCCCTCAGAAGAGAGTCGCCAACTACTACCACTCTTCTTTTTTTTTTTCCTCTTACAGCTGCAGTTATGATTCTTTTTGTTGATGAGGTCCATCCAGAGGGCTCTCCAGGTGGATCTTCTTGGCTATCCTCTGCCTGATTTTCAGGGTCCAGGGCCTCATATCTATTTGTTAGGGGCACTAAGGGTGGTGATGGGGTTCGAGAGAGGGTTCTTTTACCTCTCCGATCAGGGACCTGTTTCCATTCCCCCCCATCAATTAGATCTGCTGTATCCGCCTTATGGCAGGAGGGACAAGGCTTTGCCATCTCCTGTTGCACACCCTTAGGAGTCAAAAGAGCCTGACCCCACCAGTCTATTTCTTCTTCACTCTCCCTAATGCTCCTTAGTCTCTCCACCTCTTCCTTAAGCTCTGCCACTAGGCACAGTAAGTCATTCACCTGGTCACATCGTACACAGGTGCCTCCCATACCATTCTCCGATACTAATGCCAGGCACAGACACTCTGCGCAGCCAGAAGCCTGGGTGGCTGCATCCTTCTTGGCAGGTAGTGTCTGTGTAGACACACTCTTTGTATTAACGGCAGCAACAGCTTTCCTTTTTCTAGAAACCATTGCTACCCTTAGCTAAATTGGGGACAAGAAAACAAAATGTAACCCCGGACAAACTCACCTACAAGAGCTAGTTGTGTCCAGTCTACTTGCCCTGCACACCCCAGTCTGTGTCACCAGCAACAAGTGAGAGGTCTAACAGCGAGGAGTGACAGAACCTCTGAGCCCTACTGCACGAGCAGCCCCAGTCGCTGCTGCAGCACCGTGTGGTTAGTGCTCACCTGCCTCACAAGCACTTCACCTTCCAGTGCCTGGTGGGCAGCGACACGTCGCTGCCCTCCAAGAGGCTTTTTCAAAGCAAGGGGGAGGGGTGTGACTTCCGTCACCGTGGTAACGGTCGCGCCACATCAGCCGGTTCCGCAAGGGCTGCCGGGGACTCCTGGGTAGCGGAATCGAAAACGCGACCAGAAACCCCTCTCTTTACCCTCTCTTACCTCTGTAGCTTCGAGATTTCCCTCCCGGCTCCGGCCAAGCTGGCTTCAGTCAGCTGATCCGAGGAACTGAGGATACAAAGGATCTGAGGCCAACTATACTCCAACTGAAAAAGAGATACTAGCAGCATACGAAGGAGTTCGAGCTGCTTCAGAAGTGATCGGTACTGAAGCACAGCTCCTCCTGGCACCTCGACTGCCGGTGCTGAGTTGGATGTTCAAAGGGACGGTTCCCTCTCCACATCATGCAACCGAAGTTACGTGGAGTAAATGGATCGCACTGATCACGCAACGAGCTCGAATTGGAAATCCCAATTGCCCAGGGATCTTAGAAGTGATTACAGACTGGCCAGAAAGCAAAGACTTTGGGATGTCTCCAGATGAGGAGGAAGTAAAACGTGTTGAAGAAGCACCACCGTATAATACGCTTTCAGAGACTGATAAGCAGTATGCACTGTTCACAGATGGATTCTGTCGTCTTGTAGGAAAACATCGAAGGTGGAAAGCTGCTGTGTGGAGTCCCACACGACAAGTTACAGAAGCCACTGAAGGACAAGGTGAATCTAGTCAATTTGCAGAAGTGAAAGCCATCCAGCTGGCTTTGGACATTGCTGAACAAGAGAAGTGGCCAATACTTTATCTCTATACTGACTCATGGATGGTAGCAAATGCCTTGTGGGGGTGGCTGCAGCAATGGAAGAAAAGCAACTGGCAGCACAGAGGTAAACCCATTTGGGCTGCCACACTGTGGCAAGACATTGCTGCTCGGCTAGAGAGCCTGCCTGTGAAAGTTCGTCATGTAGATGCTCATGTGCCTGAAAGTCGAGCCACCGAGGAACATCTAAACAACCAACAAGCAGATCAAGCTGCTAAGATTAAAGTAGCTGAGGTGGACTTGGACTGGCAACATAAAGGTGAACTTTTCCTAGCTCGGTGGGCCCATGATGCTTCAGGGCATCAAGGAAGAAATGCAACATGTAAATGGGCTCGCGATCGAGGGGTGGATTTAACTATGGACACTATTTCACAGATTATTCATGAATGTGAGACTTGCGCCGAAATCAAACAAGCAAAACGGTTAAAGCCTGTATGGTATGGGGGACGATGGTTAAAGTATAAGTATGGAGAAGCTTGGCGGACTGATTATATTACACTTCCACAAACACGTCAAGGTAAGCGTTATGTACTTAAAATGGTGGAAGCAATCACTGGATGGTTGGAAACATATGCCGTACCTCATGCTACAGCCCAAAATACTATATTGGGCCTTGAAAAGCAAGTCCTTTGGCGACACGGTAAGCCAGATAGAACTGAATCAGACAACGGTACTCATTTCAAAAACAGTATTATAGACAATTGGGCAAAAGAACATGGTATTGAGTGGGTATATCATATTCCATATCATGCACCAGCCTCTGGGAAAACTGAAAGGTACAATGGTTTGCTAAAAACTACACTAAAGGCACTTGGTGGTGGAACCTTTAAAAACTGGGATTCACATTTAGCAAAAGCCACTTGGTTGGTCAACACCAGGGGATCAACCAATCGAGCCGGGCCTGCCCAATCAGAAATTCTACGGACTGTAGAAGGAGATAAAGTCCCTGTAGTACACATGAAAAACATGTTAGGAAAGGCAGTCTGGGTTACTCCTGCCTCAGGCAAAGACAAGCCCATTCATGGGATTGTTTTTGCCCAGGGACCTGGCAGTACCTGGTGGGTGATGCTTAAGGATGGAGAAGTTCGGTGTGTACCCCAAGGGGATTTGAGTTTAGGTGAAAATATTCAATACTGAACTGCATGATGTGAATTGCCGTACTAACAGCGTTTAATAAGTGTCTTTCAGATCAAGACAGTGATGATGAAACCAGAGCTAGCTTCTTCGAGTGGCGCCTGACAACTTCTTCGAAGTTGATGTCTTTAACCCACAAACAGTGGTCATGAGATGCACTTGTACCATTTTTCCTGCCCTGGGAGACTGTCGTGACAAAATGAACTTAATGAACTTTTCAAAGGATGGTCCACTGATTAATTACTCCTGTGTATATATGTACATATGTATATATATATAGTAGTAGTGATTAATTAGATTGTATTGATAGATTGTATTGATAAGGTTTAAGCATTCAGTGAATGGCATATTATAAGGGGTGGAATGTCCTGGTTTTGCTAAAAACAAGTTTCTCTTTTAGTGAATTTTTCCTGTCAGCTAAAGCCTTCATATTAACTGCATTTTCCTGGAGAACCAGACACATGTTTTGGTAAACGTAGCAATGGAATGCAAACTTATTGATAAGCATGGATGGACATCTCGCGAGAGGGGCGATGAGAAACAAGTGAGCAAGAAACTGACCAACTGTGTATAACATTCCATTCACGTGAATACTTCATATAAAGCGGGAGAGCACAAGGATCTCGTCCCTTTTTGCCTTTTCCCTTCTGCTTATGGCCAACATTAGGAGAGGACCTTGCTAGTCGTCCCTGCGAACTGAGGCCTAGTGAGAGACTGAATCCAGCTCCGATTGGCTGCAGAGTCTAATCCAGGACTTTGGTTGCTGGCTCTGCAGTTGCTGAGACTTTCAAGATTGGTTTTGTATATTTTGTATTATTTTCTCTATTCTTATTAGTAGCATTAGTAAAACATCTTTAATTTTTTCCAACTCTCTTCACTCTGTCCTTCTTTTCCTCCCAATCGCCTCTCCTTAGTGGAAAAGAGGGGAGAGGGAGGGGAAAGTGGCCGGGGTGGGGGGAAGAGGGGGTTAACAATACATCTGCCAGGGTTTTATTGACACCCCGCAATCTTAACCCTCGACACCTCTGTAGCCAGTCAGAGATGACACTGTAGAACAGTGATTTGCTCTTGGAGAGCAGATTTATTAACACACCACCAGGACCACAAACCCAGAAATCCTTTGCTGCATTCTCAGTGTTCACCTTTCCATTATGCCCCTAATTATCTCCAAAGGAGTTTATTCCTTGTAAGCTTCTTGCTCAGGCAGATAAGCATTTCATTCTGAATCCTCTGCAGATCTCGGATTTACTCCTCGTGCTCTTAGCTGAGAAACTAAGCAACTGTCTCCAGTATTACAATGCGCATCTCCCACTCTCCCCAGCTTCTCTTTCAGTACAAGATCCTTCTTTGCTTAACAAGAGGCCTCCTCTTGAGGTGCAGACTCCTATCAGATGGCCCCAGGACTCTTCTGTTCACTTGATCGTACAAATGGAATGACTCAATCCAGTCCTTATAACTGCTTGAGTCCTTCTCCTTCCCTGGGCTTGTGACAAAACCTTTACTTTCAAACACATGAATTGCAGTCTCCGCTTCATAAAACTCTATGTCTTCCCTGCTTTAAGCCACAGTTCAGACTACAGATGATAGAATGCATCACTTACCAAAAGGAGTTCTAGTTCTATTATATATCCTGGTTTTCAGTGAAATGTGATGGACCCATGCCTTTTGGTTTATCGATGAGAAATTTTGATTCTACTCGTATTGATGAGTGTGGTCTCTAAATTCAGTTGCTGGCAGATGCCAAAGCTATGTCCACTTTAAAATAGTGTCATTTTCATGCGATTTTTCATCATGTTAATTACAACCTCAAGAACGGTATAAAGCGGAAGAATTCCCACAATTTTCAGCGTTTTTCTATTAATTTCTCCTCATCAACTCTCTTCATTATGATAAAGCTCTAAATAGTTAAGAGTCTATATCACCTTTGGACTCAGATGGAAGGTTATATTATATTAATCAAGACTAACCTGCTCCTTCATGTTCAAATAGGATGCTAATCCAGTAAATTTTTTCTGAAGCATTGATCTAAGGCAGTTAATTGAAAAATAATTTTCCAAAGTAATAACATCTCAAATAAGCATATACTGCAAAGGATATTTTCTCACATAAGAACTTTTCTTGAAGAACAATGTTTTACATTGCTCCTTAGACTACACTGAGGGCTATTTCAATGTAGGTATTCAAAAAAGATAAATGTAGTCATGTGATTCACTTTTTCTGTTGAGAAACCGTTCCGCCTTCTACATTATGCACGATTGGAAATAAAACCGTCTGCTCTGCAAAACCAAACAAATAAACAAAAAAAAACATAAAAAAAACAAACCCTCAGAAGTTAACAGAAAACTTCTTTGACGGTGCTCAGAGTGCAATCTTCCTCTGGAAGAAGCTACTCCAATGGCTTCTCTACCCAAACACGGGCATGTTTCATTAAATTTTAAAGACAAATACACATCGTAAGCCACATGCTGATGTACCCTGTCTTTCCACAAATGTTCTGGATTGTGGGTCCAGATTTATAGACTTTAAAGAATAGAGGAAACATATCATGATATCCTAACCTGACCTTCCAGAGCTGGCAATGGTATCATTTTTGCATCGTGCCTCTGAATCCTATTTCAGCTAAACCATAGTCTCTCTCGGAGATGAACTTTCAGGCTTGGTTTAGAAATCTCAAGAGATAAAGAGTCAATTAGCACACCTAGGTAATATAGATCTGTAATTTAGTTTAAGAGGTATCTAAATACTTTTGTTGAATTCAACACAACATCACAAACAGGAAGACTTAGAGCGTGGGTCTCATGTGAATATCACAAAAGCAGGTTTGTATCACATAAAATGGAACTAATATTCCTGTACATGCTCTTCTGTGGCAAGGCAGGTGGATAATAAATACACTAATAAAGACATACATAATTACATATGCAAATGAATTTCAAATTCCTTTGAAGGAAATTACACATTTGAATGAGGCAAACACTGAAGGAGACTGCCAGTTTGCTAGTGAGGTTGCATAAGCCTGAACCACGCTTCCTGTTTTTAAGAAAGCTGGTGGAAAATAAAAGGCTGGAGACCTTAAAGACTGGTGGCAGCTGTAGAGATAGATTCATGCTGCCAGGTCCAACACAAAAGAGCATCCAAGGTTTGCCAACATAACTTGATTGTCTGTTGGATAAAGGGTGGGGAGTATTCCTAGAAACAACAAAAACAGGTAAGTGTTATCTTTTCAGTATTATAAACTTGTAAACAAATCAGCAGTAAAAACACACTTGTAGAGCACTAGCATTCCAAGCAAGTTAGTCAGGGTTCTGAATTCAAATTATTAATAATAATCATGATGATGATGAGTCATCATCGACAGCTTAAACCTTCCTTAATTAAGGTTTATTAATGAAGACTAAGGATTGGTGTTAGTTTTGTGCTTAATATATTTACTGTGCTGAAGGCTTATTTTACAATGCGCTGCTTCCCTTCTGAAGGATGAAGCTGATAACTTACAAAGCAATTAGTTGTGCACTAATTAATTGCAGTTTAAGGAATCCTTTCCGGAGAATTAATCTTGCCTTAAAAACTCACACAGGTGGAAGCATGTTTAATGCTAATTTAACATTCATCAGTCTTTTAATGGGTTTCTTTATCTAAGGGCCATTAGTATGTAATATTATTTATCTCACCATTCAGTTGGAGAGGGGGGAAAACACTAATTTTATCTCATCTTGACAAATTTGCAGAAAGGACAGGAAGCAAATAATTTTGTGCTCCAGATGATCATTTTAAATCCGGTAGCGACCAAAGTAATTAATCTGCTTGTATGAATGATGAGTCGATACCATAGATGGCATGTCCAGCTAGACATGTATCTATATTGCGCACCTCACGTTCCTTTTCAGTAGGAGAAACTGGTCGAAGTATGGTATCTTCCTGTTAGCCTTTGTGAGAGATTCTCTAAACAAAATACATTAGAACAAGAAGGAACCAAACATAGTACTTCTGCTACCTATTCTTATGCTGTTAGGAGGACAAACACCTATTTCTAGCCCCAAATTGTTAAATCTGTCCCCTGCCCCCAAAGGTAAGTACAAGATTATACCTTCTCCTTTGAGTTGCAGTAGTATTGAATTGCAGAAATTAATCCAGGAAAGTTTAGAATGTCTGGGGGGCTTCTGTTTGTTTGGTTATTCTTTTTTGTTTGCTTCCTCCTCTCCATCCCCCTCCAATTACAGTATAACGAGCCCTGCAAAGAGAAAACCTGACAAGTGACCAAAAGTTTATTTGTTCCCGTGTTTTTTCTCTGTTGGTAGAGAAAGTCGTCAATAATAGATTTAAAAAGGAAAAAAGGCACAAGTAACTATGTCTTTAGAAAGTCTTTTACTTGCCTGTATTTTGTTGTTGAATATAGTTTACAGCACTGTAAAATATACTAAGAGGAGACGAGTAACTCCATCCCTAAACTCAGAAAAGTAAAAACATCATCCAGATGGAGCAAATTACCTAAGGTAGGTGTTTACTTGGGTGCAACTCCAAGTTTGACCCTGTTTCCAAATAGAAGTGAAAGAACAGCAGAACAGGAATATATAATTAATACTAGAGAGATTCAGGTATTAGATAGTCAAAACACTCTCACCTTTATAATGATTAAATATAGTACTTCTGCCACTTACACTTCCCAGCTTGGAACAATAAAACGAGAATCGTCCTTCTCATGAAACCTTTGGCTATATGATGAACTCTTTCACAGAGGAGCGCATTAGTCTAAGAATAGCTTCAATATAGTTTCTTATGAACAAACTACCATGGCTCTGGCTTTTCCCCATCGGAGATAGACTATGACAGAAAACCCTGATGAAATTTGAGCTTATCCCATTAGAATCATAATGTACTATTTCCAGGGGCCTAATTTTTGCTTAGGACTTTTTTTTTCAAAGATATAACAAATTTTTTTAAAATATGCAATTTGATTGCAATAGAATGAGAATGCCCCTGAACACAGTGCTACAGGTTCTTTGGAAGAAATATGTAATACGTAAAAAATAATAATCTGCTTTTGCTACATTTGACAGTAAATTACTTGAATGATAATTAAAATTAGAGTATAGAATACAAGAGACTATTTCAGAACAGACTATAATTAGTCTAATAGACTTCTCTTTCTGTTTGTTTCTCAGTCTCCATCAACAACCAGCACAACCAGTTAACTGTCATGGGTTGCATCTGCTATTATACATAAAGGGACAGCAGTGTAGTTATCTGAGGAGGCGAATTTTATTCTTCGCACAGGTATTCAGCTTTTCTTCTATTGCTGCTGTTGCCAAAGTAGTAAATATTTAATGTATTCAGTTATAAATGTAAACAGCAAACTGGCAACAGCTGTGAGGGTAGTACAAGAACACGTGGGAAAGAGCTGCGAGTTGTATATCTGTAAAGCTAAGATATATAATCAAAATCTCTCGTATTTTGTACTTGGAATGTAAGATTAACTTGAAACGGACATTGGGAAAACATAGAGAACTCAGAGTGGCACCTGTATGTCTCTGATCATGCCTTTACTATGGTTTTATAGGGTAAATGAAAACTGCTGTTGTTTCTCAGATACAGCTAGTGTTGTCTGACAAACAAATAGCTCCTATGGCAAAGACAAAAACTAAAACAACCTGAAGTCACATGTATGTTTGTATACATTCCCCTGAAATACAACCAGGTGTTTAAGTCAGAGTTGTGGAAAATAAATTTAAAAATAAACTCAGTTGTGTTCAGCTAGGAATACATATAAATATTGTTTTCTTAATCTCCTCACACCTATGCAATTTCCTAAATCATGTTTAAGAAAGAACTAGATCGTGAGGTTTAACACATTGGTACGTTGTATTAGAAATCCCAGTTTCATGCCTTTTGTTTTGCTAGAATATTTTTAAAGTCCTAGAGAAGTGGGACTGCTCAAATACTGTAGATGTTAAACCTGAGACTGAAAAGGGAAACAACTTTTTTTTCAAACCTCTACTTTTTTCCAGATAATATTCCAATTTAAATCAGAATCAGAAACACAAAAATAATACTTGTCATCAAAAATTTGTTTTCCTCCTGCACTTCAATTAAGGGCTGAAAATATTAAAAGAAAAAATTAAAACTAAGAGTTCTCCTTCTGCCTGGAAACACCAGGGGAGAAAATGGATTCCTGAATCAGAAAAATAAATGACAGCATTCAGGATCCAGAAAAAGGTATATACTTAGATCAGAACTTTATTTTAGGTATTGACTCTCTTTCAAACGAATCACAGGGTTGTAGTTTCTATCTCAGTTACACGTGCTTCACTTCTCTCATGCAACAATACTGGTTTTGTTCCCTGAAAAAAAAAATAAAATAAAATAAATAAAGAGAGTTTGTAGGAGAAGAAGGAAGGAGGACAAGGATGACCCTTATTATTTAGGCACTAACTTGAGACTTAAAAGCTCTTGCCTTTGCAACAGACTTCTCGTAGTTTTGGACAGGTTGCATAGGATGCAAATGCCGAGTGACTAATTGTAGACTAACCACGTTCCAAGCACTGATGGTTCTTGACGTGGCCTGACAACATCTTCTCAAGGTATGATGTCTCTTTCTTTTAACTCCTTCTCTGAAAAAGCAGAATGATATGTAGCTGCTTCATGGAGGTGTCATCCCTCCTCAAGAATGTCTGTACCTTGTAAAAAAGTGCCTCTCAACATGAAAAGTAGTATTGCTGTGATGGAGAACCCTCAAACACCTTTGGGAGAACTCTAGGAGAAAAGAAAGGACTGGAAATTGGTTGTTTAGTATAAAAGGAAGGATAAATGGCCACTGGAAGTAGAATGTGATAAAAACAGCTACAAGCCTGTCAGAAAGTTACATCTCTGTTTTGTCCCTTTTAAAAGAGAGTTCTGACATGAAGGAAACCTGCATCATAGAAATCCATGTGATTTGTGATTTTTTACTACCAAGGATTATCTTCTCTTGTTTCAACATCATAAATACATCTCTGGCTTGAAATAAAACAAAAGTAAAAGAGCTTTTGCAACCCCAGCATAATTAGGGAACAAAGCCCGTAAAGGGGCTGTCCCCAAGATGAGCTGGAGCCAGTCAACCAGGGAAAAAAATCTCTGTCTTCTCAGCAGGAGCACATCCATTGCCTCCGCCACCTGTGGCTGGCAACACGGGAACGTGTATTCCTGTATTCTTTTACCTCAGCTTTCCTTTACGGACCAAACAAAACATCAGCCCTCTGAAGGAATCCAGCTACAGCAAAACCAAATAAGTGTGTTAAGAACCTGCTCTAATCTCATTCTGAGAGTACCATCTAGTCTCTCCCCTTGACTGCTCTGTTCCAGCTAAACCTTTTAATGCAATATTAGTGGAATTCCTTAGTTTTGGGGGCCGGGCTTTATTTCAAACTCTCTGAATCTAGAAAAATATAAAACATGCCTCTAGGGTAGGTGAAAAATCTAGCTTCAAGCTCCTTTCACTCATGTATTTGGCTCAGCATTTCCTCTGTAAAGGAAGGGTTTTCACAAGCCATTTGCAGCAACGCCAATCACTTTGGCCACTAGACTGTCACAAATAGGCTCTTGTCTTCAGCATGGTTTGTGATGGAAAATCTGTATGAGTTAGGTTAATCGAAGAATTAATTAAATGGCAAAATTCACTTGGTGCAGGGGGAGTTCCTTCCTGTATTTCTAACATGGCTCCAAGGAGAGGCGAGCTCAGTGCAAAAGGAAGCTTTCTTTGTTTAAGTTGACACACCTTTTCCCAAGTGATTCTTCAGGAGCTGTTCAGGTTTTTCTCTGTAGTAGTTCACTGATTCCCAGCCACTTCTCCTCCTTTGCCACCACAACATCTACTTTCTCAGGAAGGAGAGTGAGGATATGAGTACAAGTGGTTTTAATAGGAAATGCAAGAAAAGACATAACCAGCCTTTGAAATCTGTTGCAGAGATTCTTAAATCCTGATGGTCTTAGCTATTATTCAGAGACATTTCCAGTGAAGTTGTTTTGACTGAATTAATCTTCAGAACTACATTCACGAACTCCAGAATTGAGCCCAAAATTTACTGCAAATAATAAGTAAAAGACAATTACAAAAATAATTTCAAAGCTATTGACTTTTTTCTTTATCGATTTCTGACTTTTACTGCATCTTACAGGTAAACCAATAGTCCAACCTTTGGCCGAATTCCTATGAAATAGTAGTTCTGTTAACAGCTTATTGACATTGCTCTCTTATTATTTAGCATCTGGGTTTGATATTAATTATTTAGCTTGTATAGCAATGGCTGTCACAGAGTAAACAACAAAATAGTAGCTTCAATTACAGAAAGCAAAAATCAGCCCACCACAAAGAATACAGTAAAATTGTTGACAACACAAACTATGGAATTCTTTTCTCTCAGTTGCAGAAATGGACTGCCATTTTTCTGTCTGGGGAGTTTTGGCCTTTCTGAGTTTGGCTCTTGTTGTTTTGTTGATACTGAACATTTCATACTATATGAAAAAGAAGCAAGGTAAGTAATGTCTCTGTAAGGAATGGAGTTTGAGTGGTTAAAGTGTTTGCAGAGAAAGCCATCACTGCTTGGAGATTTCAAGCCAACAAATGGATTAATTATCTTTCGGCAAGAATGATTCTAGTAGAGAGCATGTAACTTTCAAACATGTTTAGGGGAGCCAGGTATGATTATACAATGGTTGCTAGCTGCCCAGTCCACTGCCAAACACAGCTGAGTCCATTCTCTGAAGAAAAACCAACAGAACACGTACAAGTTGAGGAATTAAGTTTTGGCTAAATTTGTATTTTTAATGTACATTTTTAACACCTGTAACTTCCTTTATTAAGGTGTACTTTTCATGTAACTGGTTATTATTCGTACTTTAGTTTAAAAATAATTTTAAGTAGCTGCACTGATACAAAATACATTTGAGAAAATTTTATCTTCCCAAAATTCCTGAATGCTTATTTGAATTTCAGATTTCATACACTTTTTACGCTTAATTAGTTTGTTTTGAAAAAATCCAAATTGCTTTTCATCGTGGGATGCTAATGTAGCTCTTAAATCAATGTGTCACTCACAATAAGGAACTGATTTGTTTAATTCACGTTAGAGGGTGTCTACAGTAATACTCTTGTTTCGGTTAAAATTAACTATGATGTTCAACAGATTTGATGATGCCATTGCAACCTCTCTTATGCATGCAATTCTGTAGATTTCAGTTGCACATCCTCACCACGCCCATTCAGAGAAAAAGTGCGTTTCCACAGGGAAAACTGCACCTGTGCTATATGCACATGGGTGCTCAGGCAAACACTAGCGGGTTCAATCACGTTAAACACACATACGTACATAACCTACATAAACACGCCTATGTTTATAAACTGAACTCACCAAGTACAAGAGAATTAGAATATGACAGGATATTAAAAGAGCTGCTGGAGAGCTGTGGGATGAGGGAGTGCCTTTTTGGTTTGTCTTTTAGTGCTGCTAGGCAGAGATTTCTACGATGAAAAATCACAGTCATTTACAAAACTAATGCTGAGCAAGGTTTTGGTAAGGTTGGCTGATGTTGCATTGCTCATGTAATCGGAGCTTACTGTGCTAAATTCGGGAGTTCTGGAGCAGAAGATAGAAAGTCAAGCGTTCCTGAGTTATTAATCAAGCTCTAGTAACAAATCTCTTTGGAGCCAATGCCTCTCTGCCTCAGTTTCTTTTTCTGCATGGTCACAGGATATATACCCCTCTTTCAGAGATATAAGCAGCAGAACTAGCAAAATAAAGAAACCCTTCGCCTTGTAATATAAACACATGATGCACCTCCCTAGGCGGAGAAAAAGATGAAGTAGAAGCAGAAGGAGGAGGAAATAAGAAATTAATCACAGGTGTTACAATACATTTTGGGGGACTTGTAAACTAATGTGGACTTTGCAGCCACAGGACAGGGTAGCACACCAACATTTCTTGTATTAGTCACAAGTATTTGAGAAAAGCAGGGGGACAAATGAAGGTCCTCAGAGCCAAGAGCATTCCATTTTACTGTCTACGGTGAAATCAAAAGCATGTCAGTTGGACAATTATCTGAAGTGTTCTAGAAATAGCGTGTTTCATTTGCTCTTTAGTTTTTTTTAGCAAATTTTCCAGCTAAAAAGTATAAGGACTATGAAGACAACAGTCCAGGGTAAGACTGATAAAATATTTCTTTCTGGAAAGGTTGAAATAAGCAATAAATAATGAGAGACGGCTTTGGAGGGACAGCATAGGGAAAAATCCAGTATATGTCATGAAGCCAGTCTGGAAACACCAGAGAGCACGCTCGTTATGGAAAAGAAAAATCCGAAGAAAACAGGAAAAAAATGATGTGGAAGTGATGTACTCCAGTCATTTCATCAAAAATGAAATAATTGCATGTTAATATGAGAATTTTGTATACTGAAGTGCAAGATATAGAGATAAAACAATATTTACTATCACTCAAACTCAATAAGTCTATAATAATTTAAGATAAATATCAGGAAACAATAAGTTACAATATATAAAAACATGTATTTACATTTCATACCCTTATTTTATACATGATGTTCAAAAGCAATGAAATGGAGTCTGTATACAGCTGCTGGATACCTAATGATCTGTTACAAGTCTGTTTCTCTTATCCCAAAGTAAAAAAAAATAGGCCAAACTCTAAAAAACAGAGATGGAAAGGGTCTCATGTCAACCAAAATATAAAAGGCCCTTGCAACAGAAATACAAAAGCCTTCACCTGTTTCCCCAAACCAATCCTCAATTACAAATTTACCTGAGGTTGGGAAGTCTCTGTCTACTCCTGCCTGTTCAGTTGAAAAATATCACGGTAAAAGTGGTGTTAGATTCCATTATTTCATTCCCTTGACAAGGCACAGTACATGGATGCAAAAGGAACAAGGTTGCTCAGTGCTTCCCACTAACAATTCCCATTTTACAAACATGGTTAAAAATATTTTCAAGCGACACGGGCTGATAAAACACAGAAAATCATTCAAAATTCAAAGCTGAACTTTGCCTTGGTCTTCTCTAGTTGGGTCAATGTAAACATTTTAGTTGAATCAAGACTGGAGTTTTTAAGAACATTGCCCCAAGAGACCCATTTAGTGCTTTAGTTTGTATTGCAAAGCGGGCTCAGAGGACATGAAGTGGGTTCATTTCAGTGATCAATAATACCTCTAGAACTACATCAAACGGTAGCTTAGTGGTCTTGAGATTAGCTTTATACTTAAGTAAGTTCCAGGAAAGAAGAGTTCTATTCTTGGCTAGATAACAAATCTCTCTCCAGAACATGCACATAGCCATTTCTGTGCTGTGTCCCCACACTTGTTTCCCCCCCCACCCCGATATTTTTGGTCTTGTTTTTCGGATCACATACAATCTGCTTGCTACTGCCACATGCGTGTAAAATGTTTAAAGTCTAATAGTGAAGTCCTAAATCAAGCATATTCTGTGAATTAAAAGTATTTTTCTGTTGCCCTTCTAGCTATGATGGCTACTACACAGAAGATGACCCAGTTTATGGCAATCTCAATCAAGATATTTTAGGTAAGCTTCACTTTGAGAACACGTGTCTGTTCAGAGGCTGTGATAAATGTGTAGTTAAAAACTGACTGACCAACGCTTTCTGTGTTTCTCAACACAGAATACCAGCTTGGGATAGAACTGCAAACCATCATACTGCACTACTCTTTTTAAGACCAGGTCTCATACTGAATTGGATTTTTTGCAGTCCAAATGATCCTGTTCAGCCAAATATCTCAAAACCAAGAGCTGTTCTTCATGTAAAGCTGCACCAGTTGAAATAACAGCTTCATCCATGCAGTTACAGCAATCTAAGACACATATTACTCCCTGCCCAAAGTCAATGCTCCCACACAAGCTGGTAGAAACAGACACAGGCCAGTTCCCTGTTGTGGCTGTCCACAGATCATCAGCAATGTTGACAAATATGCTGGAACAAGTCTGAAAACTGTGAGGAAATAATCTGTTTTACTGATGGCTAAAATGAGATACGTGGTGAAAAAATGACTTACACCAGATTTTTCAGAAAACTGGAAGTAGAGTCAGGAATACAATTTAATCACCAGCTGCTGCAACTCACAGCCTCTTTTGTGGCCCAGTATAAGTTTGCCCGTGCTGAAAAATACATTAATATGTGGTTACGCTCTAATTGCAAGATGTACCCCTAGCAGTCTAAAATGACGCCCACTTAGTGAATAATGAGAAACTTTCCATCCATATGAACAGAAAATGCTTTTCATTTTCACAGTATGCATGTCTGAATTTCTTAGCTATTCGCCCTTCTGTTAATAAAGAGATCTGTGTGTGAATTCAAACCAAAACAAACTTCTACCAAAGTAAACTGGGCAAAGTTGGTTCTGTAACAGGGAGGAGCTGTTAATTTGATCTTTTAAGACTCAGTAGTGTGCCTTAATAACTAAAACATTTTTCTACTTTGATAAACTATAGAGGAATGTTGTTACGAGCAGATGAAGTCCCAGCCTCAAAGGCCAGTTAACCAGCTACAGGTATCTCTAAGTTTAATTCTGGATTTCTGAATTAGGGTAATGTGGTCTCTCTCAGAATTTTTGTGTGTATCCCATGACAATATATAACAAAAATTTTCACGCTGCTCCTCACGAAAATTACCATGCATTAGTGTTGTAGTTCATCAAGGAATTTAAGCACGGACTCGACCCTTTGTTCCATCTGGGACATTAATGAGGGAGCAGGAGAATTATAGACAGCTCATTTCCATCCATATGGCATAATAAAGCTCGGTCACAGGCATGCAGATCAGGCTGAATTGAGCCTACATCTAATGCCATGGCTTATGGAAAGAATTACTTGTATTTATTTTGGACATCATTCAAGTGAAAACACAAGCGGCATCACGTGATAATCATGAGTTTGACTGGCTCTCTCTTGCCCAACACAAAATCTATATGCCTTAAATAAATGCCTGTTTTTGTATCGATTTATATTTTGTTGGGATACCTGGATGCCTAAAAGCATGCAACCTTCAGCTGAAATTTGTCTGTAATTGAAGAATTTCTAGCATCGATTTCCTGAGTTGATTTCCAGCTTCTCTCTCAGGATACTTCCAGGTGGTGGAAAATTTATTTTTGTTTTTCTCTTTTAAATTTAGACATTTGCTTTATTAACTTCACAGAAACAGACTAACCTATGAAAATTCCAATATGAAAAATGTTTGATAATTTGGCTTGAAAAACACAGAGAAAAACAGGGGAAAGACACACGAGGCATACATTTTGCACTGCAAATGAGATCATATTTACAGACGAGAATCACCCATCTTTAGTTTTCTGCACAGACCAAGCCTATGAAAACTGTTACTAGTAACTGGATGATAATTAAAAAAAAAAAAACCAAACAAAAACAGTAAGAAGAAAAACAGATCAAATAATGTCTTGCATCCCAAAGAACTTGGACCATTTATATAAAGTACCCTCAGTCCCACAGTGAATCTTTCCAATAATAGCTGCCACTACCCTGTGGAGGGGTTTTGATGGATAAAGATTTGTTGCTGAATTAGTCTGGCTCAAAGGAATCTCTAGGCCGCTTTGAGAAGCTGAGAACAGAATCTGCTGTGAGAAAGAGGAGCGTTCCTCAATCAGCGGGGTCCCAACATGGCGTGAATCATCTCCCCCCCCATTGCAGCGATGTAATACTGAATGGAGCAGTCTGATGGTGAAGTTTAAAGGCATTCCTAGCAGACCCGTAGTTCTAATGAAACTGGAAAACCAAACCAAAAATTTGTTAATAGACTTATTCTGTGGTAATTAGTTTTAAGAGACTTCTCAGTAAATTCACCATGCTAGTTTTTGAGGTCATAGGAGAGAACGAAAGAAAGGCCGTTTTTTGAGACCAATGGAATGCCAAATTTGGAACAAAGTTTTAATACATGAATTCTTATAGTTGCCAGAAAGTCCTATACCTCTCTTAGGTTAAGATTTGTTAAGTAAATTGTAAGCTCAAATAACGTTTTCTGAGAATTCTGTTTAGTTGCATGGCCTACAAGATGCTGCTTGGATGGCGCAGATCTGCTTGCTGCAAGTGAGAAATCTCCAAGGAAATTTCGAATGCTGTATTTCCACTAGTATTAACAGCCAATGTTTCGATAAAGCAAATACTACACTGATAGATCTGAAACAGGACTTCAATCCGGTAAGGGAAAACAATATCCAATAAATATGACAGCTAAAATGGAGTTAGAAATGTTGAGGAATAAATTTATGACAATCTTACAGGCTGACTGCATTCGATTGGACTTGCAGATTTGTCTATGAAACAACCTGTGGCTATTGTGGGACAGTATGATGACATTGCTAGCAGACAGATATACCGACTGTTATGTATCAATTGTCACTCTGATCAAGAAAATGCAGGGAATGAATTTAAGTCTTAATAGGCCATGATCCTTTTGTCATATATGTAACATTTGTGAAATTTAATTCTGATTTTTTTTTTTATTTGTAATTTATGTCTTTGTAAATTGCACTAGCTGTTTTTTTTTTAACAGCACAGCTTTTGGCATGCATAAATGTAAATTGCTGCAGAACCTGCAAGTCTTTAACATCAGGTCTGTCACGGAGGCAACCCACAGGTCAATTTAAGGGACAACAAGGTCCAAAAACAACTTTTAGTAGACCGGCAAGCAACAGGGTTTTAGCACTCCAAAAGTGACTTAAATACAGGTTCGGATATCAGTTGAGGAAATTATTGAGAGGGGCGGTCCACAGAGTGCATGCACGTGGCTTCACTCAAAGCAATGCCAAAGCCGTCCCTGAGTCCCGGAGGAATACACACTTGCCTGAACACGGTGCGGGATTATTTTTAAAGAGATACACGTACTCGTAGTGAGTACGGAAAGTGTGCACTCACGATTCCGCGGGAGTAAATTTATAATACGCTCGCAGTCCTGCGAGAATTATTTTACACGTGCAAATGTGCACGGAATCCTACACGTGCTTATGTGGAAGCACGGGAGGAAAATACACTTGCGATTGTGCGAGGGGCTCTCGGCGGCCACTCGCGATTGTGCGAGGAAATAAAGTACTTGTGCAAATGTGCACGGAAAGAAAATACACCCGCGATTCTGCGAGGATTAATTTTACACGCGCTCATATGGAGCGCGGAAAGTTATACGTGCATATGTGCACGAAAAGTATAAATATACTCGCAATCCTGCGAGAAGTTTACTTACACACGTGGCGGCAAGGCAAGCGGAGTCTCCATCCCAGGGAGGGGGCTGTCCTGGCGGCAGTGGCTAAGCTCGTACTCCGAGAGACCCCCACACAAAATGGGGCTGGGTCTCGACGAGAGGCCCATTTTTATCTGATCAGATCTGACTGTAGGCACTCTAGAAGCTTCTCTGCACCCCCCACACTGGCTGTGGGTGCCCCTGAAGCCTCCAAACATCCCCCACACTGGGCGCGGCTCAGTGTGCCTTGGCACTCCCTTCTTCTAATGTCCCAGGAGCCAGGGTGCTCTGGGCCAAACAAAAGAAGCTGTTAGCCTCAAGTAGCAGAGGAAGAGGGAGATGTGCCATACTGAAGGAGGGAGGGGGGTTGCAATCTGCCACAAGGTCATAGGCCATACTTGTATTTGGTCTGATCCTACATACTTGCAAAGTTTTTGTTGATGGTTCTGGGAAGTCTCATAAAGCTGTAGTGGTTTGGTGTGAAGATAATGACTGGCATCATTCTGTAAAAATTACTGAAGGTTCAACCCAATTAGCAGAATTTGGCACAGCTTTAAATTACTTAGAGCTTTTTAAGGCGGAACCTGTAAATTTGATTTGTGATTCTGAGTATGTAGTCAAGATCTAACGCATATTGCTAGTTTAAACTGGGTTTTTAAACTAACGAAGTCATGGGCTTTGAAAAAATGCAAACTATCTATCTACACAGACTCTTTTTTATAAAGGCATTTTAAAGAGAATATTTCAATTTAAACTTGTCTAATTTGTCTGTCTAACTGTAATTATATGAAGTGAATTACCTATTCAGGAGGAGTGTTGTGTTGTATTAAAAAAAATTATGTATGTAAGGAAATTCCTAGCCATTTTTTGTTAAGATAAATTTTAAAGTAGCTGACATGGTAATTTTCCACACTTTGATCTAAAATCAAAGCAGAAACTTTGATATAAAATCAAAGCAGAAACCTGTGTAATTAAGAAGCAAATATCTTTACTGCTTAATGTAAACACTCTGGCACATCATATCAAAAAACATTTACCTACAGTAACTCCACATGTGTTTGGGACTAGTCATAAGATTCTATCTCGTTTTTTGTAAGTTGATTAACATAAATTTCCTTTAACTGCTTAAGCATCATTTGATACACAGCTGTTTGAGATAAATGCATTATGGTCACCATTTTCTATTGGTGTCATTCTTCTGAATTCATCAGCTGTTCATCAAGCATGTCAGCGAAAACAAGTGGCACATGAAAAAAAACCTTTCAAGTGTGACTCCCCAAAGTCTTGTTCTAACCAACGTGAAGCTGCAACTTGTTGTTGGGGAGGTGCTTTGAAGTCATGAAGGTATATTGTAAGTTGACCTGATTATCGGAATGCTTCTTGCTAGTTTAATAGGCAGCAGAAAAGGAAAAAGAAAGCCTAATGTTAGCTCATGTTACATTATAACCCTTAGCAAATACGAGCGGTGAAGGGGCAGAGCTGAGCCGCTGATCCTGAGGGCTGCCAGAGCCCACAGGAATGCTTTTGCTTCAAAGCCCCGCCTGGGAGAGAAAAAAACAGTCTAGCACTTGCTCTCAAGAAGTGTCTTTGTCAACAAGACTGATGCAGATGCCAGCTGTGAGTGTCTGGAGAAGCTGGGCTGCCTATATCATCATCACAGGGGGGGTAGGTTTTATTTAAGGTAGATGTGTACTGAGAATGGCTAATGATTTTGTCACCATATTCACCTTGAGAAGAACCACAGGTCTCAAACTCACTCTGTGCAGCTGGGTGAGCTTTGCCAATCAATGGGGTGATTGGTAGTTTCCAAAAAGAAATACAGAGGAGCACTCAGAAAAGACAGGCCATTCTCAGGTCACACAAGACAAATGACAGCTGCTGTTTCCTTAACATCAACATTTTAACATTATAGTTTTTCCTTGTTTCATTTCTTTTGCTTGTTTACAGTTTGATGCACTATCTTGCTTTGCAGTCTGCATAAATGCATACTCTGGGAAAAAGCATTAGCTAACGTTCATTGACTTTGTGATTCCTAAGGTCATGGAGTTTGAAATTTTTGGTTATACCCTATCAAATATACCAGTTACTACTGCTATAGGATAGTTTTCATGTGCAACTGCTGAATGCCACTCTCATTTTCTCACAGGGGTGGTGTAAGAAATTATTTGCAATTGAGGGCTCCTGTCAGTCTAGTGAAGTGTTGCAGGAATTCCAAACAGCCAAAAGTAACAACTGGGTAGACTGGCTGAAAGACTGATCTTCTCCCAATGAAACTGAAATAACAGGAACACACCCTTATTTTCCCAGGTTAGTGATTACCTCAAATACAAAATGTCTGAGGCTACTTCTATTTCTAGTTTAAAATTACATATTAAGAAATTAGAAGATGGTTGTAAACTGAGTGACTCCTAAGCTAGGGAATGACAAAGGAAAGTAATTAATCTCATCCTGTGTGTGCACTGTATTGGTGGCTTTACAGGGAAATGAAATGTTCTACCAGTTTTTATTATCACTGAAGTGATGATTAATTTTCGTAAGTTACTTTATCAATTCTTGTAAAGTAGAACTTACCACACCTACACGTGATGTACTACCACAGTACCACGCCTTATCTAATCATTGCACCAAATATGATTTACCATTTAAAGGCTTTTACAGACTGGGAAAATTGCATTTCATAGCATTTTGTATACGTTGTCCATCAAGAGAAGGAGAGGGTGGCATACAGCAGCACTGTAATTCACAACCATTGATTTGTAAAGGCTGGCTTATACTTTTGGTTTACTAACCTCTATTCAGTATGGAATTAATAAGGATCTCAGTCCTGTCAAGCCTTAACTGTGGCTTTAACTAACGTCAGATACCATGTAGTCAGCATGCATTTATGTCGAGGGTTAAGATTGTGGGGTGACAATAAAACCCTGGCAGATGTATTATTAAACCCCTTTCCCCCCCCCACTTCCCCCTTTTTGCCCCTCCCACTCCCCCCTTCCCACTCAGGACAGGCAATCGGGAGAGAAAGAAGGACAGAGAGAAGAGAGTTGGAAAAATTAACAATGTTTTACTAATGCTACTAATAAGAATAGAGAAAATAATACAAAATATACAAAACCAATCCTGACAGTCTCAGCAACTGCAGAGCCAGCAACCAAAGTCCTGGATTAGGCTGTGCAGCCAACCGGAGCTGGATTCAGTCTGTCACTAGGCCTCAGTTCGCAGGGAAAACTAGCAAGGTCCTCTCCTAATGTCGGCCGTAACCAGAAGGGAAAAAGCAAAGGCAAAAGGGACGAGATTCTAGTGATCTCCCACTTTTATATGAAGTATGCATGTGAATGGAATGTTAAACACAGTTGGTCAGTTTCTTGGTCACCGGTTTCTCGTTGCCCCTCTCGCGAGATGTCCATCCATGCTTATCAATAAGTTTGCATTCCATTGCTAGGTTTACCAAAACATGTGTCTGGTTCTCCAGGAAAATGCAGTTAATATGAAGGCTTTAGCTGACGGGCAAAATTCACTGAAAGAGAAACTTGTTTTTAACAAAACCAGGACATTCCACCTCTTATAATATGCTATTCACTGAATACTTAAACCTTATAAATACAATCTATCAGTACAAACTAATTAATCACTACTACTATATATATATACATATGTACATATATACACAGGAGTAATTAATCAGTGGACCATCCTTTAAAAAGTTCATTAAGTTCATTTTGTCACGACAGTCTCCCAGGGCAGGAAAAATGGTACAAGTGCATCTCATGACCACTGTTTGTGGGTTAAAGACATCAACTTCGAAGAAGTTGTCAGGCGCCACTCGAAGAAGCTAGCTCTGGTTTCATCATCACTGTCTTGATCTGAAATACACTTATTAAACACTGTTAGTATGGCAAGTCACATCATGCAGTTCAGTATTGCATATTTTCACCTAAACTCAAATCCCCTTGAGGTACACACCGAACTTCTCCATCCTTAAGCATCACCCACCAGGTGCTACCAGGTCCCTGGGCAAAAACAATCCCGTGAACGGGCTTGCTTTTGCCTGAAGCAGGAGTAACCCAGACTGCCTTTCCTAACATATTTTTCATGTGTACTACAGGGACTTTATCTCCTTCTACAGTCCGTAGAATTTCTGATTGGGCAGGCCTGGCTCGATTGGTTGATCCCCTGGTGTTGACCAACCAAGTGGCTTTTGCTAAATGTGAATCCCAGTTTTTAAAGGTTCCACCACCAAGTGCCTTTAGTGTAGTTTTTAGCAAACCATTGTACCTTTCAGTTTTCCCAGAGGCTGGTGCATGATATGGAATATGATATACCCACTCAATACCATGTTCTTTGGCCCAATTGTCTATAATACTGTTTTTGAAATGAGTACCGTTGTCTGATTCAGTTCTATCTGGCTTACCGTGTTCCCAAAGGACTTGCTTTTCAAGGCCCAATATAGTATTTTGGGCTGTAGCATGAGGTACGGCATATGTTTCCAACCATCCAGTGGTAGCTTCCACCATTGTAAGTACATAACGCTTACCTTGACGTGTTTGTGGAAGTGTAATATAATCAGTCTGCCAAGCTTCTCCATACTTATACTTTAACCATTGCCCCCCATACCATACAGGCTTTAACCGTTTCGCTTGTTTGATTTCGGCGCAAGTCTCACATTCATGAATAATCTGTGAAATAGTGTCCATAGTTAAATCCACCCCTCGATCGTGAGCCCATTTACATGTTGCATCTCTACCTTGATGCCCTGAAGCATCATGGGCCCACCGAGCTAGGAAAAGTTCACCTTTATGTTGCCAGTCCAAGTCCACCTCAACTACTTTAATCCTTTAATCTTAGCAGCTTGATCTGCTTGTTGGTTGTTTAGATATTCCTCAGTGGCTCGACTTTCAGGCACATGAGCATATACATGGCGAACTTTTACAGGCAGGCTCTCTAGCCGAGCAGCAATGTCTTGCCACAGTGTGGCAGCCCAAATGGGTTTACCTCTGCACTGCCAGTTGGTTTTCTTCCATTGCTGTAGCCACCACAAGGCATTTGCTACCATCCATGAATCAGTATAAAGTATTGGCCACTTCTCTCGTTCAGCAATGTCCAAAGCCAGCTGGATGGCTTTCACTTCTGCAAATTGACTAGATTCACCTTGTCCTTCAGTGGCTTCTGTAACTTGTTGTGTGGGACTCCACACAGCAGCTTTCCACCTTCGATGTTTTCCTACAAGACGACAGGATCCATCTGTGAACAGTGCATACTGCTTATCAGCCTCTGAAAGCGTATTATACGGTGGTGCTTCTTCAGCACGTTTTACTTCCTCCTCATCTGGAGACATCCCAAAGTCTTTGCTTTCTGGCCAGTCTGTAATCACTTCTAAGATCCCTGGGCGATTGGGATTTCCAATTCGAGCTCGTTGCGTGATCAATGCGATCCATTTACTCCACGTAACTTCGGTTGCATGATGTGGAGAGGGAACCGTCCCTTTGAACATCCAGCTCAGCACCGGCAGACAAGGTGCCAGGAGGAGCTGTGCTTCAGTGCCGATCCCTTCTGAAGCAGCTCGAACTCCTTCGTATGCTGCTAGTATCGCTTTTTCAGTTGGAGTATAGTTGGCCTCAGATCCTTTGTATCCTTGACTCCAGAAACCTAAGGGTCGACATCGGGTTTTTCCTGGTGCTTTCTGCCAGAGGCTCCAGGTAAGTCCATTATCTCCGGCTGTGGTGTAGAGCACATTTTTAACATCTAGTCCAGTCCAAACTGGTCCAAGGGCCACCACATGAGTTATCTCACGCTTAATTTGTTCAAAGGCTTGTCGTTGTTCTGGGCCCCACTCAAATTGGTTCTTTTTACGAGTCACTCGATAGAGAGGGCTCACAATCTGGCTGTAGTCAGGAATATGCATTCTCCAAAAACCTACAAGGCCCAAGAAAGTCTGTGTCTCCTTTTTATTAGTAGGTGGAGACATTGCTACAATTTTGTTGATCGCATGCATTGGGATCTGACGATGGCCATCTTGCCATTTTATTCCTAAAAACTGGATCTCTCGTGCAGGTCCCTTGACCTTGCTTCGTTTTATGGCAAAACCAGCATCCAAAAGAATCTGAATTATTCTCTCACCTTTCTCAAAGACTTCTTTCGCTGTGTCGCCCCATACGATGATGTCATCAATATATTGCAAGTGTTCTGGAGCTTTACCTTGTTCCAGCGTGGTCTGGATCAGTCCATGGCAGATGGTAGGACTGTGTTTCCACCCCTGGGGCAAGCGATTCCACGTGTACTGAATGCCTCTCCAGGTGAAAGCAAACTGCAGCCTGCACTCTGCTGCTACAGGAATAGAAAAAAATGCATTAGCAATGTCAGTTGTGGCATACCACTTAGCTGCCTTTTACTCCGGTTCAAATTGCAATTCTAACATGTCAGGCACAGCAGCACTCAGTGGTGGTGTAACTTCATTCAGGCCATGATAGTCTACAGTTAGTCTCCACTCGTTACTAGACTTATGCACTGGCCAGATTGGGCTGTTAAAAGGTGAGCGAGTCTTACTGATCACACCCTGGCTTTCCAATTGACGGATCAACTTCTGGATAGGAATCAAAGAGTCTTGATTGGTGCGATATTGCCGACGATGCACTGTTGTGGTAGCAATTGGCACCTGCTGATCGTCAACCATCAGCAGTCCTACAACAGAAGGATCATCTGACAGACCAGGCAAATCAGACAGCTGTTCAGTTTGCTCAGTGTCCACAGCTGCTATACCAAATGCCCACCTATACCCTTTTGGGTCCTTAAAATACCCTCTCCTGAGGTAGTCTATGCCAAGGATGCATGGAGCATCTGGACCAGTCACAATGGGATGCTTTTGCCAGTTTTTTCCAATTAGGCTCATTTCAGCCTCTACAACAGTCAGTTCCTGGGATCCCCCAGTCACTCCAACAACATTAATGGATTGCGTTCCTTGATAAATAGAAGGAATTATTGTGCACTGAGCACCAGTGTCCACTAAAGCTTTGTACTCATGGGGGTGTGTTGTACCAGGCCATTGTATTTGTACAGTCCAATATACTCTGTTATCCCTTTCCTCCATCTGGTTGGAGGCAGGGCACCTCTAATTTCTGTTTTGCACAGTCTCTGGGTGTGAATTAGAGGTTCCTTCAAGAGCATCAGAATCTCTTCTGCCCCTTTTGTAAACTGGAGCAGCCACCTTCCTAGGAGTTTTTCCTTTTATCTCACGTACTCGTTCTTGAAGTTCTGAGGTAGGTCTTCCATGCCACTTATTCTTGATTTCTCCCTGCTCATGTAGGAAGAACCACAGTGAACCTCTTTTTGTGGGCTGCCTCTGTCCTCTCTCTCTCGATTGGAAATGCCTTCTCCTAATAGCTGAAACATAGGTTTGTACAGGTTGTGAATGGTATGTGTCTTCTCTGAGTTCTTTGATTTCTTGCAATAGCTTTTCAAACCGGTCATCAGATTTTTCACACAGTTTCTCCACAGCAGAGACACAAGCCCGTAGAGAACCAGCAAGGCTGTCCTCAAAGTTCCGGAGCTGCTCAATCACTTCAGTAATATTTTGTACACCTCCAGCTGTCCAGACCATTCCTGCCAATGACTTAGCATATGCAGGTGGTGCACTTTGTACAAATCTGCACCACAGAGGTCATGTACAGTTGATTCTATCTGGGTCTGTCCCCTCTTGGCTGTTTGGTCCAAAATAGATGATCTTTCGCACAGCTAATTCTCTCAGGAACTGGATACCTCTCTCCATAGTATTCCATTTCCCTAACTTGGATATACAGTCTTCCTTGTAGGGAAATCTTACTTTCATAGCTGCCAGGAGTCGGGTCCAGAGGGTAGTGGCTTTAGACTCTCTTGAAATTGCCCTATCAATGGTGGAATCTTTTGACAGAGATCCCAGCTGCCTGGCTTCACCACCTTCCAATTCAATTGTTTCTGCCCCATTGTCCCAGCATCGGAGCAGCCAGGTTAAAATATTCTCGCCTTCATGACGACTAAAGTCTTCTCGCAGATCTCTCAGCTCACCTGGAGAAAAGGACCGAGTGGTGGTCACTTCATCTCCTCCCTGTGCTGATGATGCCCCTTGGGTTGATGTTGGCCCTGTGCCATCACCTGTTGCACGGGTAGTCTTTCTAGTGACTTTCTTACAACCGGCAACTGATGATGATATGGGTTCACCATCATTTGATTCATTTCCAGAGTCTGAATGACTGTCGCAGTGATTGCTGTGGTTACAGCAGCAACAGTGACCAATGTGTGAAGAAGAGGGGGCTGCCTTCTTAGCCTTTGAGGCTGGAGAAGTAATGTTATCTGCAGCGACCTTGGCAGAGGAACGCTGCGGAGGAGCTGTAGCTTCAGCCTGTGAAGCCGCGATTGGGGGGGCAGTGGCTGCAGCGGCAGCTTTCTGTGTTTTGCTCTTTCTCGAGCGGCCAGGAGTGCTTTTTGCTAAAGCTTTCGAAGACACACCACAAATCTCAGGACAAAAAAGAGACGCAAACCTCCTGTTGAACCCCATTTCTCTTAACAGTAACAGAAACTGACACACATTCAGCAAACCAGATAACACCATCACAGTTCTATCAAAACTCCAAGGATATTCAAAGCTCTCTAAAACATCTGAGAACTGTCCTAGCGAAAAAACGAAAGTATTGTTAGTCAGCCTTTCTAAAGATTCGCTTGACCAATTAGCAAACACAGAGCCATACTGCTCTTTAATCTCTCCCAGAGGCTTTTCAAGGTAAAGCAGAAATTAGTAGAAATACATTAGCGGATGCAGTATAATGAAATAGACCAGTGACAAACTAAACAGTATTATCATGACCATTGTCCAGTTCCTTGTTGTTATATGATGAATACTTCGATTTAAAAAGAAGGCCCAACACAGATATGGAATCAGTGAGCACAATGTAGAAAATAACTGATACAACTTATGCCATAACATCTTTAAATCAGTGTAATTCACTTTGCCTTAATACAACTAAATAATATCCAAAGCAAACAGATCCGCGAGTATCACAACTCTATGAGTTGGCACCGTGCCAAGAAAACTGAAAGGTACGTCAGAGCAGTAGAAAAGACAAAAATCTTCAAATTTACCCCTTTCTCTTGCTCCACGTTGGGCGCCAATTATCTGTCGAGGGTTAAGATTGCGGGGTGACAATGAAACCCTGGCAGATGTATTGTTAACCTCCTCTCCCCCCGCCACTTCCCCCTTTTTGCCACTCCCACTCCCCCCTTCCCACTCAGGACAGGTGATCGGGAGGGAAAGAAGGACAGAGAGAAGAGAGTTGGAAAAATTAACAATGTTTTACTAATGCTACTAATAAGAATAGAGAAAATAATACAAAATATACAAAACCAATCTTGAAAGTCTCAGCAACTGCAGAGCCGGCAACCGAAGTCCTGAATTACACTCTGCAGCCAACTGGAGCTGGATTCAGTCTGTCACTAGGCCTCAGTTCGCAGGGACGACTAGCAAGGTCCTCTCCTAATGTCGGCCGTAAGCAGTAAGGAAAAAAGCAAAGGCAAAAGGGACAAGATGCTCGTGATCTCTCACTTTTATATGAAGTATTCACGTGAATGGATTGTTATACACAGTTGGTCAGTTTCTTGGTCACCGGTTTCTCGTTGCCCCTCTCGTGAGATGTCCATCCATGCTTATCAATAAGTTTGCATTCCATTGCTAGGTTTACCAAAACATGTGTCTGGTTCTCCAGGAAAATGCAGTTAATATGAAGGCTTTAGCTGACAGGCAAAATTCACTGAAAGAGAAACTTGTTTTTAAGAAAACCAGGACAATTCAATAAAATTTTAAGAAAATGGAAGGAGGAAGTACTTGAGGTAGCTATTAATGTAGTCCTATTATGCAGTTTGTAGTAATGTTTCTTTTTCCTTCATATATAATATCTATAGGAATAAATCCAAATCTCGCTGTGCCATATCATATTTGCAAGAGGTATTAATCAATTAATTCAACATCTGCCTTAAATTAGGGGTTTAGGATAAATTGGTTAAGACTGTCAGATGAGACAGACAAAAATAGATGACCATTTACCAGTGCTAAGCACCACTAGTAAACCTGGAAAAAATAAATATTTAATTTTTTTTTACATCCTGGCTTATGTGGATGTGTACTTTTGGATCTCATCAGAATATTGTCATTGAAGTTAACAAGCACTGAATCAATTTATCTTTGTTCAGGGGTAATCAGCTCTTTAATTCCAGAGGGCTTACTGGTTTCATCATTAGATTTTTTTTCTTTTTTCCTGCAAAATAATGCTACAGTAATTAAAGTATCTTTGCAGTCTCAGCACTTGCTGTCTCTGCCAGACTAAAGCCATTACTGTTGTGTGATCTGTATTTTTTTATTCTGAGTACTTACATTAAACAAGCAGTTACTTCTTTTACTATTTCCTGAACTCCCTCGTAAGAACTCAACAGTGAATTTATTCTAAATCTCAGTGTTTCTGCCGTAACTGCCAAAAGTCACCTTGTTGCTACATTCCTAATATCTGCCTAAAAAGCTAAGTTAGGTGGTGTGCCTTGGTAGTTAACACAGAAGCTGTTTGGAACCCCACAGAGTGAGGGGACAAGGGGTAAAATTCATTCTTGGGAAACAAGAGAGTATCTAATGGAGAGAGTAAAGGGGCTGTATTTCCCTTTCCTTTTCCACTCCTGGGTAATACCTTGTGCATCATCTACTAATCCTTGCTGCACAACTTTACAGACTAAATACATTAAGGACTGTAAGAGGAATTATCTGTCTTAGCCTGGGCCAAGGTAGCTAAAGCTTACATCGTTGTAGCGATTTTAACAGCAATAGTATGACAAGAAGTAAGTGATCAGGTAACTTTTAACATGTATAGTATTTGTGGCTTTTCTGATCAGGCTGTGGGAAACCTGATGGAAACGGAATTATTATTTAGGAAGTGCCTAGTTGTGAGATGTACCAAAGTAAACAAAGGCATCCATTAATTACTATTCTAATATTCTTCTGATGTTTCTTCTTTTCCTGTTTCTAATTGCAGTGTAACAGAGGAAGTGAAAGGAATGCAGGTAAAGTGTTTAAGAAAATAAGTGCCATAGATTATCTTATCCAAAGAGTCTTGACTTAATAGAAGACATCCTGGTTTTATGCCAAACTCTCTAGGATACTCACTGTTTTTTGTGGGGGGAACCACACAAAACCAATAATGTTCATAATTCAAAGCTTCAGTAAATACATTATAATTGATATTGCTGCCATCACAAGTTGTTTAAAATAATCTCACCTGATCAATTAAACAGATAGCTTGTTGTTGTATATGTCAGTTTCGGCAGATGTTCATTGAATCTGAAAATTCCAGCCCTAAGTTACATGTATGTTCAAGTGGAGAGATTTGGAAGTTGCTAACTTCTGAAATAATTAGATAAGCAGGCATATCAAAAAATGAGTGTTAAAAGAATCTCATTAAGTTGCATGATGAACTATCAAAAATTTAGCAGATTATTCTTTATACTGAATGAATCAGGCTGCCTGCAGGAAAAGGTTCATTAGAGACCAAGTATCACGATGAAAGTCAAATCAAGACTGCACAGCTAAGTGTAATTCTGATACTACTTAGGGTGTTGTATGCCATATGAAGATTTTCTCATTGTTCTGAAAAGGTCCTGTATGTTCCAATAAAATACAAGTTTTTACTGGAATAAATGATTGGGTGGGAAAGCTGATGTGTAGTACAGCACAGATATGTTTGGCTTGATTTTCTTAAGGCTTTGCAGTCTTTTTTTTTCTTTTTTTTGGTGTTGCTTATTTCATGACATTCATCTAAGAAACCCTTAGCTGAACATCTGAGGACAAAACACAATCTAGTGTCTCTGTCTCTCTATAATCCTACCAAAAAGGTTTTCCACACAGGCTTCAGGTATACTTTGAATCAGCGTATAATTAAAACGTTGAGCTGGGAAGGGTCTGATATAAAAAGATTCTGATGGTCCAGGCCTTTGCCTCCAGCTTTTAGAAAATATATGCCGAAGGGTCTGAAAACTACAAAAAATGACTGGTTACAATCTGTGGTAAAACTCGGAAATTAAGCATCCAGCAGTTAGGTTTTTTAAAAGATACAGTGTTGGAAGTCTTTCAGAAGTAAGTTTTTGTGAATCTTTGTGTGTTGACCTAAGGTCTGAACACCTTAGAAGTTCTTATTGAAGGAATTGACTTGGAGTTTATTTAATGCTATGAAGACTTGATCTAATTAATTTTAAATGTACTGCATCACAAATAAGGTAGAAAAGCAAAAAAACCTGATGTCTGTCTTATTTTTTCCAACTTTGAATATAATTTGAGCAAAGTCTTTATTATTTAGTTATGTTTTAAGTTATGGTAGGGAAGATATATTTAACTGAATATTGAAGGCGTTAACAGCTTTTGTTATGAGGAAAAACCTGCTTTTACAGATTAGTATTTATACCTGTATATTTATATATGCTATAAAAGATGGAATCTCATAGATTTTGTTCAGTTTAAGAAAATCATATATTGTATTGACTTTTTTTATTTGAAATGCAAAAGTAAATGGAGTGAGCATTTGAAATGGCTGATTATGCTTGACTATGGATTATTAAAGCTACGGTGCACATTTCACCTGTTCTTCTATATTCTTAAGTGGGCCTGATATGTATTTTCATTTAGGATACATGAAGTTCTGTTCTATTAAGTGTGAACATTTAAAATATCTTTATGAGATCCAAATACTTATTAGTGAACCCTTTGTTTAGTGACAGTCTTGAGTCGGGTAAACATAGCTGCTTAAGCACATGTACTATTTTTATTATTTAAGTCACATGCATTCAATCATGCTGTATTTGACTAGAACATTGTTCTGTCACTTATCTGCTCTTTGTATCAGTCCTATGTAAGTTCTCCATTTGCAAAATGTCAATGTTAAATATTTTTCCAAGTAAGAGTATATACAAATGATCAATTAATGAGTTCGGGTATAATATTGGTCTGTGACTTATCAAATTGAAATAGAATTATTTTGTTCCTCCTGTGCATGCTAAGAAATGTCAAAGCAACATAACAGTGATTTTGAGGATAGACATTCAACGGGACATCAGGTATGGGCACCACATTCCGTCTACTGTTACAAACCCTCTTTAGGAAAAGTATTTATGTACTCAAAAGTTGAGAAAATAATCATGAACAGGTGATCCTGTACTATACCTACAGATTTTTAAAGGCCTGCTCATTGCTAAATTGAATCACTTTGTTCTCCTTATGTAAGAACTTCTGAAAAAAAAAATAAAAATAAAAATGAGGCCTTAAAGTATTTTGCTGCAGTTCCACTGCAGCTCTTCAAATTTTTAGATACCTTATTAAACAATTGTTTTGTAGTTCCCCGCATGTAGTTGCATTATTTTAGGAAACATGTGTCTTTACTTGCTAGGTGCGCAGAATCATAGAATCATTTTGGTTGGAAAAGACCCTCGAGATCATTGTGTCCAACCATTAACCTAACTCTGTCACTAAACCATGTCCTTAAGAAGTTCATCTACACATCTTTTGAATGCTTCCGGGAATGGTGACTCCACCACTTCCCTGGGCAGCCTGACAACCCTTTCTGTGAAGAATTTTTTCCTAATATCCAACCTAAACCTCCCCTGGGACAACTTGAGGCCATTTCCTCTTGTCCTATCACTTGTTACCTGGGACAAGAGACCAACACACTCCATGCAACAGCCTCCTTTCAGGGTTGTAGAGAGCGATAAGGTCTCCCCTCAGCCTCCTTTTCTCCAGGCTAAACAGCCCCAGTTCCCTCAGCCGCTCCTCATCAGACTTGTGCTCCAGACCCCTCGCCAGCTTCGTCACCCTCCTCTGCACTCTCTCTAGCACCTCAATGTTTTTCTTGTAGTGAGGGGCCCAAAACTGAGCACAGTATTCAAGGTGGGGCCTCACCAGCGCTGAATACAACAGACTGGTTAATATAGCTTATGCTACCAGGTCTTAAAATTCCTTTAATGTTCTTTTAAGGAATCTCCTGAGACCTCTGGTGTGAATACATCTGATACAGGTGGGTGTTTTCATTTACTTTTTAGATATTTTTTTTTTCTTTTTGAAACTTGTATTACTCATGATCTTTTTATTCTTGTGCATATGAAAACTTGCTGTTTTGCATAAATTAAACTATGGCTAGGCAGTTACCAGCATGTAATGATGAACAAAGCAGCTGCAGCAAAATATGGTTAGCTGGTGTTTAAATACTCTGGTATATATTAGGTGCTTCACACGCATAGCTGTCACCAAGGCAGATGATTGCTTCCTTCTTGAGGGAAAACAGAAAATAGCAATCATCTGAAGTTTGTCCTCCTGTCATTTGAGAGTGTAATTTCAAATATGTATTTGAATGATAAAATAATTTCTGCAAAGTTAGAAAATGTAACCTTGTGTTTTCTCAACCCGTGTAGTGAAATACAGGAAATGAATTTCAGAGGTGTCTGTAGCTTAGCTTCTTTAAGTGTCCTTTGTGTCTTTTGCACTCATGGGATAAATGAGTGATGCAGTTCAGACTCTGGTAGCTTCATAGCAGTGTGCGATAATATGATTATCCACTCCTCCTCCTCCTCCTCTTGTAAATGTTCTACGAAGAGACTGGAGAGGATTTATAGCAGCCTTGGTGAGTCCCAGCTATCTCCAAATGTAGTAGCTTCTTAGAGATGCTGGATTGGATTCCTCACTTAAAAATGGAATTCACCTAGGTCTTCTGGTTTGGGGGTTTGTGGAGTTCGGTTTGGTTTGTTTTTTTGTGTGTTTGGGTTTTTTTAATATACAAATGGTTAGCAACAGGACATGCCAACTCTTAAGAAAAAAGAGTATTTCTAGCTGCTTTAGCTAAAATTTTAGTTTTAGCAGGTTTTTTCCATCTTTAGTATTCATTCAGAGACACTTCTTAGCGAAGGCAGTGTTTCTTCCAGGTTTTATACAGTACTTTTGTTCTGAAAGTATGCAAAGCCTATCAACAGCAGGTACAAATAAACCAAACAGCTCTCACCTGTACATGAAAGTATTGGTCTTCCCTTAATTGGGAAAATTATTAGGTCTACCTCCTTTGGTTTCACAGGAAGTAGCACAGCAACTTATAGTGATATCTGAACAATTCCCTGTATCTGTTAGGGTAGTATCACAGAATAATTAATTTGGAGAGAAAGGGGAAAGTTCAATCTGCGTTGTATATTTATCTAAGTGTTTTTAAGTTCAGAAGATTGTATCAAAGTCAAAAGTTAATAATTACAGTTACCTCCCTACTAATATGTTCAACTCTTCTGTAAGATATCTCTTTTAGGTAGTGATATCTCTTTTAGATAACATTGTATTGAGTGCATTTCCAGTGAAATAACTTCCTGTATTATTGGTCAAATTTTTCAGAGAGAAAGGTGGAAGTTTTCATTTTTTCTCTCTCTCCTGCACTTGAGCAACAAAGGTGTTCCCGAATTTCCCTTTTGGCCCTTAAAAACACTTCAGGGATCCCTGGAGCAGATACTTGATTTTTTTTTTTCTGTTTTGTGCAGTGCCATGATCCTCTGCTAATAACGTTCTAGTGATTTGAAGTATGATTGACAATACATTGAAAACATATTTAAAATTACACTTTTGTGATGTTTCACACCTAGAAGGATATTCAGTTTGTATGCAGATCAACTTGTTGTATGATACAACCTATTTCTAAGAACTTGTAATTGACATGATGGAGTCAACCATTCTTGGACACTTGAGTTACCTTTATACAAGAACCTCTCATTTCTATAGCAGTCTAGTAATTTCTGACTGTTTAGGGAGCAGTGTGCCAGATTTGTGCCCAGTTCTACTGGATAAAGAATACTGAATGGCAGAAAGCGAGTATCAGCTGTTAGAGCAGCAATTGGAGGCTGAAACTTTTCCAGATGATAACATTAACATTTTCACTGCTTCCTCCACTATTGATGCTTGGTAACTGGTTTCCTGTGGATAAAGTGATATTTTCTTTTAGTCATGTGGGAAGAAACTTTGATAATCTGACAAGTATGGGTTTCAGTTCTAATAAAACAATTCTGCTGTGGTCAGGTAAACTGTCAAAGATGACCCTCTGTTTGCTCAACATTTTCACCAGATGATGTGAAATTGTGTTGTTTCCCACAAAGATACAGTTTCTTTCATATGTGTCTTTATTTTAGCTCTATGGCAGCAGGTGTCCACAAAGCTTTCGGTGACGACTGCAGTGACAGGGGACAAAAATGGAAGATGGGATTAGTTGGAATATATTTTCATTCGCTTTTTGATAATTTAGGGATAGTGTCAAGAGGCAGCGATGTCGTAGGTATCATAACCAGATCTTTCACTCTTTTTTTCCATTTTCAGGGGTATTCTCCTTTCCCCTTTCCCTCCCTGTGATGAACACGATCATGGGACAACGATATAACAGCCAGGGAATTTCAGAAATGAGAACTTAGAATGCAGCTACATGTTTTCTGGTCATGAAAGACTAAGGCTTTAGCTAGTGATGAATTGGAAGGTCTGATACACCTACAAAGAAATGCTTTATTGTGTTTCATTCACAAACATACCACATAGAATACCTAAAAATTAAGTTGGAAGATTTGGACTTGCTTTTTAATATTATTAAGTCTGTCTTATTTCTTGCCTTGGCAGTTCTAAGGCAGTCTTGACAAGAAGCAACTAGGAAAAGGAAGCATAGTAGAAGGTCCTCACTGTCTTTGTTGGGAAATTTAGGAATGTAGTAGGAAATAAGTGGGAACGATACCTTAATTAATAGTGGATCTTGCCGTTCAGTACTTAGAAAATATTTCCCATCTGAAATTGTTAGCGTAAATCTTGAAGAACTGGTTGCAAACAAGTTATCTCCACTCTTTGTTCCACTCATGCCACTTAGGACTCTATAAGCCATGCTTTTAAATTTGACTTGAAATGGAAAGTTAATACAGATAAACAGTTTTAGTGTAGAAAAGAGTTTTCTAAAATGAAACCTGTTAGCAAATGAGTCATACAGGGTGTGTTTAAAAACATTTCTGCTTTGGTTTTGAGTTCAACTAGGTTTTATTTAGTATTTATTTTCAAATTGTAGGTGAAGAAAGTGATACCGATACAGTTTCAGTAAAAAGAAAATTTCAAGACATTCACTTACAGGTAAAAAATTTCTGATGTCTAACGCAACGGAATAATTTTATGTTCAATAGACGTGATTGAATTATTTGAATAGCTTACATATGCCTGTGGTGTTGATGCAGTCAGCAGAAGACTCCATGTAGCCTGCATATTAATGCGTATTTTCAGCAAGTATAACAAGAGAGAGGTTCAATAAATAATGTCATGAAGGCCAATATGAAGTAATATTTTGTCTTGGTATTATTAGTATACCAGAGAAAGCAATACAATGTATTGCATAGAACAGGCAACTCTGAGAAAGGCTACGATAGGTATGGAAAAAGAATAACCAGATGAATCACAAAATGAAAAAACTTATAAAAATATGGTCATTCACCTGAGAGCCTAACATAAACAGGTAACATGGTGTTTTGTTTTAAAAATAAATAAATAAATCTGAGATAATGGCTACCATAACAAAAGCAGACTGGAATATCCTGCTGTTGTTTCCCAAACTAGACTATGGGCTACCCAGAGTAGTTACACTGATGCGGAAAAGTACAACACACATTGTGTGTGTGCAGCCATACTAATCCTGTGTTCTGCTTGCTCCAATACCAATTACGAAAACTGAATTTACTGTCCTTGCTTGTTCAGCATAGTGCTAGGCATTGTCATGTCCCTGACAACAACTAATACAAACCACTTCAGAAAGCAAGAGTTTCACTAATGGAAAACATTTGCCGTTTATCACCAAATGCTTTTAGATTTTACATAGAGGTGAATTACAGAGTAGGCCTTAATTTCTATATGAACTCAGGGAATATTAATAATATATACATAAAGATTTGCAGCTGTAATTACCAGTGATTTGTAACCTAACACTAGGACTCTTTTTTTTTTTCTTTGTTGTTTGGGGTTTTGGGGGGTTGTATTTATCAGTAGGTCTTCTGAGGCAGTGTGTGCTTTTTGCTGCATCAAGAAACTAGCTATTTATCTCTTTTTTTTTTTTAATATGTCTTCACATACGATTCCCTCTTGGGCTATTTTTAGCATAAAATGTCTTCATTAAAAATAAGTTCATGCAGGTTGGGTATCCTCATCTGAATAACAGTAGTTTGAAACAAATCTAAGTAATGTTGTTTGGGTTTGTCAGTGTCAGTAGCTTCTGTGTTTTGAATTTAACTTTTTTGTTTTTTCTCCTCCCCCACTAAGAATCTGTATGTACGTGATGGGAAAATACAAGAGAAAGTAAAAGTGGATGTGATAGTTCAAAACAATGTTAGAAAAAAGAGAGTTTAAGCTTTATTTTGGGTGTGGGGATAAGGAAGATTAGGGGCACGAAGAATTCTGTTAAATGGTACGGCTTCTGTTTCCTACTCAAGTTGCCAGGGATGTATAAATTATCCAGGTGTATATGTACATGTATGTATATATCTCCATGTATGGATTCTCATATTTGGGAAAGGGATTAAACTATGACACATAATGTAGAAGTTGCAAAAATAAATAGCCTTTCCAAGATTATACTGCTAACTCTTAAAAATTGTTACTGAAGTCTGACTAGACATTTTCTTCCTTGTCTGAAACTTACGAAGGCCCTTAGGACCATAACTATACAGGACCTATTTTAGTAAGGAGAGAGTAGAAGTCACAAATAAGGTTTGGTTGTTACTTCTAATGTGCAAAAAATTGAGGAAAAAAACTGCAAGAAATTGTGTCTTCTGTTAGTTTTTCAGAGAGAATATCAAGGTTCGTCAAAAGGTCTGCATTTAGCTTCACCAATGCAAGAACTGATTGGTACAGCTAAATCTTTTGGAGGTTGGTCAAATATTTTAGTTACAAAACATGTTTCTATTAAAATTCATTAGAAATATTTAATGTATTGAAAACACAGAGGCACTGTTTATCTGGCAAACAATGCAGCAATGAAAACCTGTGGGACCCAGCCACATCACTCTGATGTATTTGCTGTAGGGATACAAACTCCTCATGAGCATTCACATACCTGAAATAAAATGTTGAAAGCAGATATTTGTTTAGAACGGGTTTTTATTTAGAACGTATATTTTGTCAGAACACAGAATATAACTGTCAAATTCACTGAAACATATAAAGTTTTATTGAACAATCCACTCTGTGAGCTATGTAGAAAATTTAACATAGCAGGCATATAACAAGTCATAGCGCCTAATACTGCACTTCAATCATCCATCCCAATTTAGAATTTTTCATGTAGTGTCAATACCCTTATAAAGCACAAACAGGCAGGAATCCAGCAAAAAGAGCTTGATTCTCATCTTACGACTAATATGTTAAGAATCAAAGCTTATTAGCAGATAACAAGAAAATACTGATCACACTGTTAGAACAAACACTACTAACTACAAAATTTAAACTTTGCCGTAGAACGGAACCCTGATTCCCTGCAATACCTGATGAAGCCAAAGGACTAAGCGCCCTGTCAGAAGGGATGAACCAGTCCTGAAGACTTACATTACAGGTAAGCATAAAACAGGACTAACTGCATGACACGTACATAAAATACATCCCTGATTCTTGGAAGAAGAAAGAAAAACAAAACAAACCCAAACTTTATAAAGCAAAGTTTTTTCTGTAGCAGTCCATGAATGCTCCTTGGTGGGTTTCAACCAGGAAGTCACCCAAGCGATTGCTGGGATTTGTCATCTTTACCCACAGTGTAGCTTAATTTTCTGGATACCCTATAGAAAAGAATTGTTAAGATGACAAAGTAAATTACACAAAAATACTATGCCTGCCAAAACTCTGATGAACAGAATGAAATTGAAACAAATCATCAAAGCAAGATATCTGAACATCTTGACTGTAAACAGCAGCAGGACTCCTTGTCCACATTCCTATGTGCTCTCAGCTAGAGAGAAAACTTTTCATCCTATGTCATTTTAATGTCTCCGTAATGCTACTCTCTTAACCTAAATTATATAAGTATCTCTTAAACTTCCCGATGTAAGCTCGGAATGTATTCACCAATAGCTAAAAAGGAAAGATACAAGTGAGAATGTAATTATTTCCTTGCATATTACTTAAGAAATGGCATATTTTGAACCATTTTGGTTTACATCTGACAATTCAGTATAGCACTATAGCTGTACAACAGCAGTCACACAGAGCTCAAGAGAAGTTTTAGTTATGAACATTTCTTTTTCTGAAATACGTCTTTCATAATCACCTTCTCCAGAAAGGCTATCAAGTTTGAGACAGGAAGACAATACAGGTTTCTTTCCACCACCATTCATTACAAATGCAGCATTTTGCCACGTGGCTTAAGCATAAAACTTCTGAGGGCTCTATAGCCATTAAACAAGAGCTTCACTCCTTGGAACCATATACAAGAACGACACACTACAGGCCCAAGGAAGCTTGTCAGCTGACAGTCCATCTGAGTTATATCTAAAATAATAAATGCGTCTACAAGAAACAGAAAGAAGGACTAGAGTAGCTATTCAGTCAAGCCATCTTACTACCTTACGTTCACTGGCCAGCCATGCTGAAGTCTGGCTAGTTTTGTCCAGACACTTACCTCCCAGTGTTTGAGTCTGCAGGTCTGATTAGCTTGGGCTTTCCCAAGCATCCGATCTGATTTTCATTCTAGAAGGACACATGTAAGCAACAGCCTCCACACCTTTAATATAGATGTAAAGCACCAAGAATTTCTTTTGGATTTTCTTTTTGAGGAAGAACTTACCTTTTGCGACAGTACTGTGCATTTCTGGGACTGCTGTAATTCTTCACTGCACTAGGCCAACCAGAGTTGGTACCTGCAATCCCAGATTCTGGTGGTAGAAAACAGTAGTATGAAAAGGGTAAGAACAATGCTGAGTAGCATGGACACTACTGTATCTTGTTAAAATGTTAGCCTGTTAAGACATGGGTAATACTTCACTGGCATACTTCAATGAGCAAGTTTCCTTACAAAAATATTCTAATGCAAAACTTAATTTCCAATACATTTTGCACACTGTACTTAAGTATAAGCTATATTTCTGCAAAAATGCTTATGCCATTAGAAAAACGTAGAAGGAACTGCTGATACCAGAAAAAAAAAAAAACATAATACATAAAGTATTAGTTAAAATTTGAGGAAGGCAAAATAAACAGATGTCCACCTCAAATAAACAAATGATTTACAATTAACCAGCAATGAAAATGCAACAAGGCAAGAAACATGCAAAGAAGTACATTTCTTCTGCTATTTTCTTCTTGTATACCAGTTGACAATATTTCAAGGCATCTTCTTCAGTATTTTCCTTTACATGTTAGTTGTTATCTTGATGACAAGGTTCATAAAAATAAACCAAACTTAGTAGGAACAAAAGTTCATGTTGTTACAGACATGCTTTAAACCAAAATTAGATTTTAAAAAGAAAATCAGAATATTAGCATTTTTGAATCTTAAACGAAGCTAGTTTTGGTGGTGTATTTTTAAAATTCTAAAATTCTACTGTCCTGAATTAGCAAAAGCCTTTTTATCCAGGCTAACAATCTAATTCACCTAAGCAAGTGACAGTAGCATGCAACAACTCAATTGCAAGTTTTTGTAAAGATGAAGAATCCAAACAAAAGCATGTGGTTACTCAAGTGTAGGATTAATAAAGTATGCATTTCCTGCTGAACAGGTAGATATGTAAAGTAAAAGCAACAGCAAATTTTAAATAAAATAGAAAAAAGGAAGGGAGAAAACCAATGGGTATAAGCAACACTTTAGTAGGAAAAGTCCCAGTTAACCTAAAGAAAAGCTTCTTAAATTGCTGTTTACATGTGATTCAGAAAACCCTTTTCTGTATAGATTCCTTAAAGGAACACTTGAACATACCCAACTGTTACTGAGGAAGAAGAGCTGTCACCTAGACAGCGGTCTATTGAGATTTGTAGATCTACCCTTGAAGAAGTGCTTGTGATTGCTAAAGCAGTAATTCATAAAGTCTCTGAAACTAACCTTGCAAGGAAGTACCAGGAACACCAAGAAAAGTTTTATCTGACGCAGCATGAAATCCAGAGCCCTGAGAATAAAGCATTAACAGATTACATCGATGGAAAAACTCATGTATTATGTCACAGCTTGCCTCAGAAGAAATGACTGGGAACCTGGAAATAAGGGCTGGATTTAATATTTAAATCAACAAGTCTAATGATTTCAGTGGAACCAGGTAAAGTTTAATTGGTTCGCCTCAATTCGTTCACCTACAAAGTGTTATCATTTCAGAAGGACACCACCTTAATTAACAGGCTCACTGTCTGAGATTATTTAAACCAGTGACACAGTCCATTAAAACATAATCTATTATTGAGCATTGTATAACCACTTTCAAGGTTATTAAATATAGTGAACTTCCTCACATGATCCAGGAGACCTGATACGACTTATATTTTAGCAAATTAAAATCCCCCAAACCCCAAAGTTGTAAAACAACTCTACTGACCAAATAGCACAAGAAGTAAGCTGCCACTTGTTTAAAAAGCTTCCAGCTCTAATCTATTTTTAAGCCCTTTTCCAAATATCAAAGACTGCACAATATTATAGTTTTACAAGGTCCTTTAGTACCTGACTCTGGCAGTTGTAACTGTCAAAAATGCTGGAGTTACTGACAATGTATGGGTTCAAAAACCTCATGCTGTTGGTCTGAAGTTCAGCGTTTCTTCTGTGAGCAATCTGTTCACATTTTGTTGAAGAAAGATAACGTTCCAGTATACCTCTCAGTCACTTTACTGGTGAACAAAGAGGATCGTTTTGGAAATTCCCCAGTCTTTTAACTCTGGGAGATGCAGATAAAGTTTGAACAGGCGAGTTAACCAGAGCATTTACAGTTTCTGACATCTGTACTCCTCCATACTTCTTTAAATTTGAAGCTCTCTGAAACCCAGGAAGTTTTGGAACACCCCCACTACACAATTGCTCATAAATCCTGTCAAATTCTCTATCACACTGTGTATGGGACCTCACAGAATGACTTAAATTACTCTTCACTAATCTTCCTTTATCTTCAAGGTTCTGTGAATTTGCAAGAGATCTTGTCAATGTCAAAGGCTTTTGGATTTCTTGGGGACACAGCTTGTAGTAGAGCTTTTCAAATGCATCTTTGTATTTCTGGGGCATCTTTGAAGGACTCTGCTTTGTAGACAACAAGGAAAATAAGTGCTTGTGCTCGAAAGGAATTTGTCTTTCAGAGGTTATTTTTTCAGGATTTATGAGTAAAGTATTTGATGCTCTTGCAAGAGAACAGTTTGCAACAGGTGTAAAAGCATGACTATTGCCATAGGACCTGCAAGTAGATGAACACAACTCTGAGGTATCACCACAAGAAAAGTAATTTTTTTGAGTTTTACTCTCTTTTACCGGATGAAGTCCTGTTGACCCTGAACTGGCAGCAGACGTTATAAAACAGTATTCTGAAGGACACTGGTAAGCAAATTTTTCACTTTCTTTGCATTTTGGATTAAGTAAGACAGTAGTCTGTAACTCATCTTCAACTAGAAACGTCTCTCCCATTGCAGTTATAACATCAGGAAAAACAGTCCGTTTGGAGAATTTTGGGCCTTCTCTAGGTACTAAACTTGAGTCAGAGCAGTCCATTTTGATTTCATTTGTATCAATGTAAGAATAAGGTACCACACCAGACAACTTATTAATGGACCTCTTGTCATCACGAAGTTCTCTATTCTCATTTCCAAAAGTTTGATTCTGGATGTCTTCATGTCTACTGCTGCATATGCTAGGCTGTGCTCGCTTCAGTTTAGGAGGTCTGAACCCTCTTATTTTGACTAAGGTGACACTGAGCTTTGGTCTTCCAGAAGGGTGTCTTCTGTGCCTTAATTGTCCAAACATGTATTTTGACTCTTTTCTCCGAGTCTGCTTTGTCATGAGCCTTGTAAGTAACTCTAACATCCCTGGATACAAGTCTGCAAGAGTTACATTGCTCCAGGAGCATCCCTCATCTGCAGACTGGTATTCTTCCAAGATACTATCACACCAAGTTTTATTCAGTTCTGGGGAAGTCTGATGCCTGGGTATGGTGATTGTCTTTGTTGATATGGGAACATCAGAAAATCCTAACTGTGGAGGTCTGGATGAAGAACATTCATTTGACAATTCTACTTTCCTTCTGCAAACAGCAGCTTGGTTGCCTATTAAAAAAACCCAACCAAATTAATGACAAGACAAAACAAGAAGAAGAAAAAAAGCCCCAAATCTATTAGGGCAATTCCACTAATGTATATGACTTAGAAACAAGCCTTACTGTAATAGCATATTTCATGAAGCTTTTTTGCCAGGCTAAATGGATTATTAACATACAATCTATTAGGAAGAAAAAAATAAAAGGTTTTTCCTAACCATATTGATTTCACAGACTACAGAAGACAGAAAAAAAGAGATGTGTTGGAGCCCCTCCCCCCATCTTAAAATAGCTTGATAGATAGATAGACAGAGATCTAAAATGTTTTCATTGTAGAGGAAGACTGCTTTGCTCTTCGTGATTTCTGATCAGAAGGAACAGCCTTATCCAACAGGTTTTGTTACTCTATTTTTATATTACTTTAAAGCATTGTAGTTGGCTAGTACCAACGCAGCTTTGCTTGCCATAAAGCATGATTAACATAATGCTTTTTGTAGTTGTTAGGCTTGAAGTATTTACACCAAAATGCTATTTTAGGTTTGCATCAAGTCTGGAGAACTTCTGAAAAAAGGAAGTTTACTAGTAAAGTACCACTTTGAGTACCAGTTACCAGCCAACCCAAAGCCATTCATGACATTCCAGAAACAAAAAACTACGCTTTCATTTAATGGAGCATAATGCTTCTGAATTTTGTAACTATGCATTTTCTTTTTTCCTGGGGCTATTTAAGAAAAGCTGCTTTTATGTATACAAGTTATTTATTTTCTATTTTTTCAAACACATTTTGCCATAAGCAAAATCATGTCTGTCTTCTCTTCAAGAATCCAGTCCGTTGAACTATACTGTTGGATAAACAGTGCCTCTGTGTTTTCAATACATTAAATATTTCTAATAAATTTTAATAGAAACATGTTTTGTAACTAAAATATTTGACCAACCTCCAAAAGATTTAGCTGTACCAATCAGTTCTTGCACTGGTGAAGCTAAATGCAGACCTTTTGACGAACCTTGACATTCTCTCTGAAAAACAAACAGAAGACACAATCTAATATCCTCAATTTTTTGCACATTAGAAGTAACAACCAAACCTTATGTGTGACTTCTCCTACTCTCTCCTTAGTATAATAGGTCCTGTATAGTTATGGTCCTAAGGACCTTCATATCTTTCAGACAAGGAAGAAAATGTCTAGTCAGACTTCAGTAACAAATTTTAAGAGTTAGCAGTTTAATCTTGGAAAGGCTATTTATTTTATCAACTTCTACGTTATGTGTCATAGTTTAATCCCTTTCCCAAATATGAGAATCCATACATGGAGATATATACATATATGTGTATAAACACCTGGATAATTTATACATCCCTGGCAACTTGAGTAGGAAACAGAAGCCATACCATGTAACAGAATCCTTCGTGCCCCTAATCTCCCTTATCCCCAAACCCAAAATAAAGCTAAAACTCTCTTTTTCTCTACAACCTTCAAATTTAGGCTTTTCAGAAAACTTACTGAAGTGAGGATCAACTCACACCTCAGGGTTCAAAAAACAAAGTAGAAAAAAAAAAAAAAAATGGATATAGTCTGCACTGTTTCTTACAAGTCATTGCTGTCAGAGACCTGAGATGCTGTGATATTTATGTAATTAGCAAGCAAGAGAGGAACAATGATAGAACAGCAGAGAAGTTCTATTAGAATTCATGGTGCTGCACAGTTAGAGAGCTCTTACTTTATTCTACTTAGCTAATAACTTAGAACAGGTGAAATATGTTACCATAATCCATCCGGGAATTTTTCTAACATTGTCTTGAACTATCACATCCACTTTTACTTTCTCTTGTATTCTCCCATCACGTACATGCAGATTCTTAGTGGGGGAGGAGAAAAAACAAAAAAGTTAAATTCAAAACACAGAAGATACTGACACTGACAAACCCAAACAACATTACTTAGATTTGTTTCAAACTACTGTTATTCAGATGAGGATACCCAACCTGCATAAACTTATTTTTAATGAAGACATTTTATGCTAAAAATAGCCCAAGAGGGAATCGTATGTGAAGACATATTAAAAAAAAGAAGAGATAAATAGCTAGTTTCTTGATGCAGCAAAAAGCACACACTGCCTCAGAAGACCTACTGATAAATACAACCCCCCAAAACCCCAAACAACAAAGAAAAAAAAAAAGAAAAGAGTCCTAGTGTTAGGTTACAAAACACTGGTAATTACAGCTGCAAATCTTTATGTATATAATATTAATATTCCCTGAGTTCATATACAAATTAAGGCCTACTCTGTAATTCACCTCTATGTAAAATCTAAAAGCATTTGGTGATAAACGGCAAATGTTTTCCATCAGAGTAACTCTTGCTTTCTGAAGTGGTTTGTATTAGTTGCTGTCAGGGACATGACAATGCCTAGCACTATGCTGAACAAGCAAGGACAGTAAATTCAGTTTTCGTAATTGGTATTGGAGCAAGCAGAACACAGGATTAGTATGGCTGCACACACACAATGTGTGTTGTACTTTTCCGCATCAGTGTAACTACTCTGGGTAGCCCATAGTCTAGTTTGGGAAACAACAGCAGGATATTCCAGTCTGCTTTTGTTATGGTAGCCATTATCTCAGATTTATTTTTTTTTTAAAAAACAAAACACCATGTTACCTGTTTATGTTAGGCTCTCAGGTGAACGACCATATTTTTATAAGTTTTTTCATTTTGTGATTCATCTGGTTATTCTTTTTCCATACCTATCGTAGCCTTTCTCAGAGTTGCCTGTTCTATGCAATACATTGTATTGCTTTCTCTGGTATACTAATAATACCAAGACAAAATATTACTTCATATTGGCCTTCATGACATTATTTATTGAACCTCTCTCTTGTTATACTTGCTGAAAAAACGCATTAAAATGCAGGCTACATGGAGTCTTCTGCTGACTGCATCAACACCACAGGCATATGTAAGCTATTCAAATAATTCAATCACGTCTATTGAACATAAAATTATTCCGTTGCGTTAGACATCAGAAATTTTTTACCTGTAAGTGAATGTCTTGAAATTTTCTTTTTACTGAAACTGTATCGGTATCACTTTCTTCACCTACAATTTGAAAATAAATACTAAATAAAACCTAGTTGAACTCAAAACCAAAGCAGAAATGTTTTTAAACACACCCTGTATGACTCATTTGCTAACAGGTTTCATTTTAGAAAACTCTTTTCTACACTAAAACTGTTTATCTGTATTAACTTTCCATTTCAAGTCAAATTTAAAAGCATGGCTTATAGAGTCCTAAGTGGCATGAGTGGAACAAAGAGTGGAGATAACTTGTTTGCAACCAGTTCTTCAAGATTTACGCTAACAATTTCAGATGGGAAATATTTTCTAAGTACTGAACGGCAAGATCCACTATTAATTAAGGTATCGTTCCCACTTATTTCCTACTACATTCCTAAATTTCCCAACAAAGACAGTGAGGACCTTCTACTATGCTTCCTTTTCCTAGTTGCTTCTTGTCAAGACTGCCTTAGAACTGCCAAGGCAAGAAATAAGACAGACTTAATAATATTAAAAAGCAAGTCCAAATCTTCCAACTTAATTTTTAGGTATTCTATGTGGTATGTTTGTGAATGAAACACAATAAAGCATTTCTTTGTAGTGTATCAGACCTTCCAATTCATCACTAGCTAAAGCCTTAGTCTTTCATGACCAGAAAACATGTAGCTGCATTCTAGGTTCTCATTTCTGAAATTCCCTGGCTGTTATATCGTTGTCCCATGATCGTGTTCATCACAGGGAGGGAAAGGGGAAAGGAGAATACCCCTGAAAATGGAAAAAAAGAGTGAAAGATCTGGTTATGATACCTACGACATCGCTGCCTCTTGACACTATCCCTAAATTATCAAAAAGCGAATGAAAATATATTCCAACTAATCCCATCTTCCATTTTTGTCCCCTGTCACTGCAGTCGTCACCGAAAGCTTTGTGGACACCTGCTGCCATAGAGCTAAAATAAAGACACATATGAAAGAAACTGTATCTTTGTGGGAAACAACACAATTTCACATCATCTGGTGAAAATGTTGAGCAAACAGAGGGTCATCTTTGACAGTTTACCTGACCACAGCAGAATTGTTTTATTAGAACTGAAACCCATACTTGTCAGATTATCAAAGTTTCTTCCCACATGACTAAAAGAAAATATCACTTTATCCACAGGAAACCAGTTACCAAGCATCAATAGTGGAGGAAGCAGTGAAAATGTTAATGTTATCATCTGGAAAAGTTTCAGCCTCCAATTGCTGCTCTAACAGCTGATACTCGCTTTCTGCCATTCAGTATTCTTTATCCAGTAGAACTGGGCACAAATCTGGCACACTGCTCCCTAAACAGTCAGAAATTACTAGACTGCTATAGAAATGAGAGGTTCTTGTATAAAGGTAACTCAAGTGTCCAAGAATGGTTGACTCCATCATGTCAATTACAAGTTCTTAGAAATAGGTTGTATCATACAACAAGTTGATCTGCATACAAACTGAATATCCTTCTAGGTGTGAAACATCACAAAAGTGTAATTTTAAATATGTTTTCAATGTATTGTCAATCATACTTCAAATCACTAGAACGTTATTAGCAGAGGATCATGGCACTGCACAAAACAGAAAAAAAAAATCAAGTATCTGCTCCAGGGATCCCTGAAGTGTTTTTAAGGGCCAAAAGGGAAATTCGGGAACACCTTTGTTGCTCAAGTGCAGGAGAGAGAGAAAAAATGAAAACTTCCACCTTTCTCTCTGAAAAATTTGACCAATAATACAGGAAGTTATTTCACTGGAAATGCACTCAATACAATGTTATCTAAAAGAGATATCACTACCTAAAAGAGATATCTTACAGAAGAGTTGAACATATTAGTAGGGAGGTAACTGTAATTATTAACTTTTGACTTTGATACAATCTTCTGAACTTAAAAACACTTAGATAAATATACAACGCAGATTGAACTTTCCCCTTTCTCTCCAAATTAATTATTCTGTGATACTACCCTAACAGATACAGGGAATTGTTCAGATATCACTATAAGTTGCTGTGCTACTTCCTGTGAAACCAAAGGAGGTAGACCTAATAATTTTCCCAATTAAGGGAAGACCAATACTTTCATGTACAGGTGAGAGCTGTTTGGTTTATTTGTACCTGCTGTTGATAGGCTTTGCATACTTTCAGAACAAAAGTACTGTATAAAACCTGGAAGAAACACTGCCTTCGCTAAGAAGTGTCTCTGAATGAATACTAAAGATGGAAAAAACCTGCTAAAACTAAAATTTTAGCTAAAGCAGCTAGAAATACTCTTTTTTCTTAAGAGTTGGCATGTCCTGTTGCTAACCATTTGTATATTAAAAAAACCCAAACACACAAAAAAACAAACCAAACCGAACTCCACAAACCCCCAAACCAGAAGACCTAGGTGAATTCCATTTTTAAGTGAGGAATCCAATCCAGCATCTCTAAGAAGCTACTACATTTGGAGATAGCTGGGACTCACCAAGGCTGCTATAAATCCTCTCCAGTCTCTTCGTAGAACATTTACAAGAGGAGGAGGAGGAGGAGGAGTGGATAATCATATTATCGCACACTGCTATGAAGCTACCAGAGTCTGAACTGCATCACTCATTTATCCCATGAGTGCAAAAGACACAAAGTACACTTAAAGAAGCTAAGCTACAGACACCTCTGAAATTCATTTCCTGTATTTCACTACACGGGTTGAGAAAACACAAGGTTACATTTTCTAACTTTGCAGAAATTATTTTATCATTCAAATACATATTTGAAATTACACTCTCAAATGACAGGAGGACAAACTTCAGATGATTGCTATTTTCTGTTTTCCCTCAAGAAGGAAGCAATCATCTGCCTTGGTGACAGCTATGCGTGTGAAGCACCTAATATATACCAGAGTATTTAAACACCAGCTAACCATATTTTGCTGCAGCTGCTTTGTTCATCATTACATGCTGGTAACTGCCTAGCCATAGTTTAATTTATGCAAAACAGCAAGTTTTCATATGCACAAGAATAAAAAGATCATGAGTAATACAAGTTTCAAAAAGAAAAAAAAAATATCTAAAAAGTAAATGAAAACACCCACCTGTATCAGATGTATTCACACCAGAGGTCTCAGGAGATTCCTTAAAAGAACATTAAAGGAATTTTAAGACCTGGTAGCATAAGCTATATTAACCAGTCTGTTGTATTCAGCGCTGGTGAGGCCCCACCTTGAATACTGTGCTCAGTTTTGGGCCCCTCACTACAAGAAAAACATTGAGGTGCTAGAGAGAGTGCAGAGGAGGGTGACGAAGCTGGCGAGGGGTCTGGAGCACAAGTCTGATGAGGAGCGGCTGAGGGAACTGGGGCTGTTTAGCCTGGAGAAAAGGAGGCTGAGGGGAGACCTTATCGCTCTCTACAACCCTGAAAGGAGGCTGTTGCATGGAGTGTGTTGGTCTCTTGTCCCAGGTAACAAGTGATAGGACAAGAGGAAATGGCCTCAAGTTGTCCCAGGGGAGGTTTAGGTTGGATATTAGGAAAAAATTCTTCACAGAAAGGGTTGTCAGGCTGCCCAGGGAAGTGGTGGAGTCACCATTCCCGGAAGCATTCAAAAGATGTGTAGATGAACTTCTTAAGGACATGGTTTAGTGACAGAGTTAGGTTAATGGTTGGACACAATGATCTCGAGGGTCTTTTCCAACCAAAATGATTCTATGATTCTGCGCACCTAGCAAGTAAAGACACATGTTTCCTAAAATAATGCAACTACATGCGGGGAACTACAAAACAATTGTTTAATAAGGTATCTAAAAATTTGAAGAGCTGCAGTGGAACTGCAGCAAAATACTTTAAGGCCTCATTTTTATTTTTATTTTTTATTTTATTTTTTTTTTTCAGAAGTTCTTACTTAAGGAGAACAAAGTGATTCAATTTAGCAATGAGCAGGCCTTTAAAAATCTGTAGGTATAGTACAGGATCACCTGTTCATGATTATTTTCTCAACTTTTGAGTACATAAATACTTTTCCTAAAGAGGGTTTGTAACAGTAGACGGAATGTGGTGCCCATACCTGATGTCCCGTTGAATGTCCATCCTCAAAATCACTGTTATCTTGCTTTGACATTTCTTAGCATGCACAGGAGGAACAAAATAATTCTATTTCAGTTTGAGAAGACACAGACCAATATTATACCCAAACTCATTAATTGATCATTTGTATATACTCTTACTTGGAAAAATATTTAACATTGACATTTTGCAAATGGAGAACTTACATAGGACTGATACAAAGAGCAGATAAGTGACAGAACAATGTTCTAGTCAAATACAGCATGATTGAATGCATGTGACTTAAATAACAAAAATAGGACACGTGCTAAGCAGCTATGTTTACCCTACTCAAGACTGTCACTAAACAAAGGGTTCACTGCTGGATGCTTACTTTACGACTTTTACCACAGATTGTAACCAGTCATTTTTTGTAGTTTTCAGACCCTTCGGCATATATTTTCTAAAAGCTGGAGGCAAAGGCCTGGACCACCTGAATCTTTTTATATCAGACCCTTCCCAGCTCAACGTTTTAATTATACGCTGATTCAAAGTATACCTGAAGCCTGTGTGGAAAACCTTTTTGGTAGGATTATAGAGAGACAGAGACACTAGATTGTGTTTTGTCCTCAGATGTTCAGCTAAGGGTTTCTTAGATGAATGTCATGAAATAAGCAACACCAAAAAAAAGAAAAAAAAAGACTGCAAAGCCTTAAGAAAATCAAGCCAAACATATCTGTGCTGTACTACACATCAGCTTTCCCCCCCAATCATTTATTCCAGTAAAAACTTGTATTTTATTGGAACATACAGGACCTTTTCAGAACAATGAGAAAATCTTCATATGGCATACAACACCCTAAGTAGTATCAGAATTACACTTAGCTGTGCAGTCTTGATTTGACTTTCATCGTGATACTTGGTCTCTAATGAACCTTTTCCTGCAGGCAGCCTGATTCATTCAGTATAAAGAATAATCTGCTAAATTTTTGATAGTTCATCATGCAACTTAATGAGATTCTTTTAACACTCATTTTTTGATATGCCTGCTTATCTAATTATTTCAAAAAGTTAGCAACTTCCAAATCTCTCCACTTGAACATCCATGTAACTTAGGGCTGGAATTTTCAGATTCAATGAACATCTGCTGAAACTGACATATACAACAACAAGCTATTATTTTAAACAACTTGTGATGACACCAATATCAATTATAATGTATTTACTGAGGCTATGAATTATGAACATTATTGGTTTTGTGTGGTTCCCCCCACAAAAAACAGTGAGTATCCTAGAGAGTTTGGCATAAAACCAGGATGTCTTCTATTAAGTCAAGACTCTTTGGATAAGATAATCTATGGCACTTATTTTCTTAAACACTTTACCTGCATTCCTTTCACTTCCTCTGTTACACTGCAATTAGAAACAGGAAAAGAAGAAACATCAGAAGAATATTAGAATAGTAATTAATGGATGCCTTTGTTTACTTTGGTACATCTCACAACTAGGCACTTCCTAAATAATAATTCCGTTTCCATCAGGTTTCCCACGGCCTGATCAGAAAAGCCACAAATACTATACATGTTAAAAGTTACCTGATCACTTACTTCTTGTCATACTATTGCTGTTAAAATCGCTACAACGATGTAAGCTTTAGCTACCTTGGCCCAGGCTAAGACAGATAATTCCTCTTACAGTCCTTAATGTATTTAGTCTGTAAAGTTGTGCAGCAAGGATTAGTAGATGATGCACAAGGTATTACCCAGGAGCGGAAAAGGAAAGGGAAATACAGCCCCTTTACTCTCTCCATTAGCTACTCTCTTGTTTCCCAAGACTGAATTTTACCCCTTGTCCCCTCACTCTGTGGGGTTCAAAACAGCTTCTGTGTTAATTACCAAGGCACACCACATAACTTAGCATTTTAGGCAGATATTAGGAACGTAGCAACAAGGTGACTTTTGGCAGTTACGGCAGAAACACTGAGATTTAGAATAAATTCACTGTTGAGTTCTTACGAGGGAGTTCAGGAAATAGTAAAAGAAGTAACTGCTTGTTTAATGTAAGTACTCAGAATAAAAAAATACAGATCACACAACAGTAATGGCTTTAGTCTGGCAAAGACAGCAAGTGCTGAGACTGCAAAGATACTTTAATTACTGTAGCATTATTTTGCAGGGAAAAAAAACAAAAAAATCTAATGATGAAACCAGTAAAACCTTTGGAATTGAAGAGCTGATTACCTGAACCAAGATAAATTGATTCAATACTTGTTAACTTCAATGACAGTGTTCTGATGAGATCCAAAAGTACACATTCCCATCAGCCAGGACGTAAAAAAAAAAAAACATATTTATTTTTTCCAGGTTTACTAGTGGTGCTTAGCACTGGTAAATGGTCATCTATTTTTGTCTGTCTCATCTGACAGTCTTAACCAATTTATCCTAAACCCCTATTTTAAGTCAGATGTTGAATTAATTGATTAATACCTCTTGCAAATATAATATGGCACAGCAAGATTTGAATTTATTCCTATAGATATTATATATTAAGGAAAAAGAAACATTACTACAAACTGCATAGTAGGACTACATTAATAGCTACCTCAACTACTTCCTCCTGCCATTTTCTAAGGTCCTCGGTTGACACATCCTCCCATGATTTTGGTCCTAGAAATAACAAGAGTGATCAGTATAAACACAGCTTTTCTTATAGCACTATATATACTCAGTATCATTCTAACAAACATAAACATTTAGGAAGAACATATTACATAGTAACAACACATTATCAAATCTGAACACCCTCCAAAAAAATTGTAGAAGCAAAAACTCGCAGGTAAACAAGCCAAGAGAAAATTGTAATTCTAAGTTAATTGAGAAGTCAGGCAAAACAACAACAAAATCACATGCTAAGTCTAACAACACTAAGCTAAAATCCAAGGAGCATTACAGCCGCACATGCCATGAAGAGGGGGAAAAAAAAGCAAAATATTTTACGCTTATAATTTTATTGAATGCATGCTGACTACATGGTTTCTGACGTTAGTTAAAGCCATAGTTAAGGCTTGACAGGACTGAGATCCATATTAATTCCATAGTGAATAGAGGTTAGTAAACCAAAAGTATAAGCCAGCCTTTACAATTCAATGGTTGTGAATTACAGTGCTGTATGCCACCCTCTCCTTCTCTTGATGGACAACGTATACAAAATGCTATGAAATGCAAGTTTCCCAGTCTATAAAAGCCTTTAAAAGGTAAATCATATTTGGTGCAATGATTAGATAAGGCTTGGTACTGTGGTAGTACATCACGTGTAGGTGTGGTAAGTTCTGCTTTACAAGAATTGATAAAGTGACTTACGAAACATAATTATCACTTCAGTGATAATAAAAACTGGTAGAACATTTCATTTCCCTGTAAAGCCACCAAGACGCTAAGTCATAAGTCCTACTAAAACCCCAAGCAAAGTATTTTAGAACAACAGGGTTTTTTTTTTCCCCAATAAACTCTCCATAAGCCTTGTCAACTCTATAACGGATCAACGTTTATAATGAAACACTGGAAAAATATGACATAGCACAATGTGGTACAGATTTATGCTAACCACTGAAACATTCAATGAAAAGTTAAAGAGACTATCCACCCAGTTCCCCCTGGCATTTGACATAAGAGAAACTTATCAGAGCAGCTTTCAGAATACTAAGCAGAAAGGAAATTACACAGTCCATTCATGTGTATCAACTTCCTGCCAATACCTCCATTCACAGAATCACGGAATGTGAGGGATTGGAAAGAACCTCAAAAGATCATCTAGTCCAATCCCCCTGCCGGAGCAGGAACACCTAGATGAGGTTACACAGGAAGGTGTCATTCCTTTGTTTCCTCTCAGTCTTCTTCACTTTGATCCTTCTTCTTACAAGTCATCTAAATATTAACCATTGTTATCCTGAACTTCACTAATAACTCTTTTCTGTTGTCTAAAACAGAGCACGCAATAGACCAAAATGGTGCATATAAAGAAAATCTCCAGGTATTACATGCATGCCTCAAAGTTTACATATGAAAGGCCACACCAAAGTGTACAAAATTCAGCATCTTCTGCCATCAAATGTTATATAACTTCCACCAGTTGCATGCTTGACTAAGTATAAATACACAGCACGTAAATATTGAAGCTTTACGAAGTTCTTACCGTCAGGCGTACTGTAAGTGAGAGTTTCCATGGAGATAAGTAAATCATCTTCAAAAGGATGATTATACTAAATAAAAAGGACCATTAAAGATTAGAATAAATGCTTGCAGTGATGTTTTTAACATGCATTTTAAGTATTGTTTTTACACAATTTTGTTTTGACCAAAACATGAAATTATCCACATGCTGCTCTATTGGCTGAAATTAGCAATCTCAAAACTTTAATTCCTAGAAAAAACACACATATTTTAAGCATATGTATGAGTTGTTCAATCTCAAGGCATAAGCCAGTTGCTGACAAAATGAGGCTTCAGCGAGTTTTCAAAAATGGTTAAGTTACTTAATTACAGAGCTTCTAAACTCCCTCTGTCGTAACTGGAAGCAGCCACTTACCAGAGACCTACTGGTGATGACATATGAAAATGTCATCCAGTCTAATGCGAGATGAGGAAAACATTCTAGAAACAGAGTCTTGTGGCTTTTTTTTAAGTTGTTGGAAACCATTGCTGAGGTACTAACAGGCTAACTCCTGTTCTTACCTCTGCTGTCAGAGTGGTTCCAAAGAATGTTTATTGATATGGTAATAGGTGCTTTGTATATAAATATGGCCTTATATATAAATATATATATATATATATATAGCCTTATGCCAGCACCTAGACATTAACACAAACCATTTATCTGAACTGCAAAGCTGACATCCCTGAATAAATACGTGCATCTCTGGATGGAGGTGTATGGTTCTCACATCTTTAGCAGAAAATAGCTCTGAAGTAAGGAGGATTTGTGGAGGGAGTTTCATTTCTGTCTGTAATTTTTTTGAAAATACCTCATCTAATACTAGCTAAAATGGATTAAAGGCACTACAAAGACAACTCGGACTTCTAAGTTCAAAAAAAAAACTGGCAATCCCTGATGTAAGTGTTACTCACGCCAAAGCTCAGCACAAACTGCGAAGCTGCATGAGGCCCCGGGTGACTGCTGCTTTCAGCAGCCAGGAAAAACGGGAGCTTGTGACACCAGAAGTAACTAATTGACAAAGAGAGTTCAGTGCCAGTTACTGCAAATCAGCACACGGAAAGAAAAATGAACTTGTCGGCACTAACAGAGCAGGACTTAAGAGGTGGCCAGGGAGGATCAGAGTGGAGAGCCCGGCCACCGCACCAGGCGAGGCGGGCAGGGAGGGCCGCGCTTCCCGGCAGCCTGCCAGAGGCGGACAGAGGGACGCACAAGGGCGGCCAGGCCCCGCCGCACACCATTTCGGCAAAAGGGACCTTAGAAGCGCACGGTGCTCCTCAGACAGGCAGGGGCGAGGCCGGGCGGCAGCAGCCTGAAGGTCGCGCCGCTGACAGAGCGTCCCCACCAAGCCCGCCTCAGGACGGCGACGGAAACAAAAAGCCGCTGCCAACGGCTCCCGCCATCCAACGTCCGCGGCGTCGCGCGCGGCCCTCACCCTCTCCAAGATGCTGTTGATGGTGGCCATGAAGCGGGCGTTGCTCCGACGCAGGGACTCCTCCAGGGACATGGCGCACGGGCTGGGCTCCTCCGCAGCGCTGCGGGAATGACAGCGGCCGCTCCGCACACGCACCCAGCCGTGCGCGTTTGCTCACCTCGACCCCAACCCGACTTCCACCGCCGTCAGACACTCCCACCCCGCCCCACGCCAATTCAAATTGCGCACCGACTCGCCCCCTCCGCCTCTACCCCACCTCTGACTGGGTCTCGCACAGGCGCCGCAGCCCATCCGAGTACGCGGCCAGGAGCGCTTCTTATTCTGATTGGCTGCTAGAGCTCCTATTGGCCGCGGGGTCAGGCGCAGGCGCAGCCCGCCGAACTCTGTGCTTGGGTTGGGGGGCGGTGGCGGCCCCGGCCTTGTGGCTGTTTCCCGACTGCTGGCTCCTCCTGTTGGGTGGGTCCTGGAGCCGTGGCCCGCCTGCGGGCTGTAGCCGCTGCTTAGTGGTCGTGGGCCGTGTGGGGTTGGGTGCTCTGAGGAGAGCTCTGCCAGCGGGAACGCTGCTGGGGTGAACGTGGGCCCCGCGGGTGGCCACTGTGAAAGCGGGTGCCGAGACAAGGAAATTCTGCTTTGCCTTCAAGGTGGTGCCCTGCCATTGGCAAAAGGCCAATATTTAAAAAAGAAGACCATGAGCCACTTCATGTAAAACTGTTTGTTTGTTTGTTTGTTTTGAGTTTGGTTTTTTTGTTTGTTTGTTTGTTTTAATCAAGGCTTAGCCGGGGCTCCCTGGATCTGCAGGCTGTGCTGCCCCCCAGCTGGGGAGCGGTATGGACCGGGCAATCACAGAATCACAGAATGTCCTGTGATCCACAAGGATCATAGAGTGCAATTCCTATTGAAATAAATAACTTACGCTTTTTCTATGGATAAAAAAAACCCCATTTAATCCAATTCTTTGTATTCCTTAAACACGTGTTCATTAGAGCATAAGCAAAACAGCGCTGGGTGCACGGGGGATTCGCTCCGCCCAACACGCACACCTTTAAACAATAAGAAGTGTGCTTAAATACAGTAAGGTATTACATATTCATAATGACCCCAGGAACGCCTATACATATTCATAACCTTTCCCTGCTTCTGATTAAAATGAGTCTCAGATAACCATTTTCATAGACCCTCCCCTGTTGCACCTGCGCAGTGCCACTTGGTGAATTTGAGGAGGGGTCTTTGGGGGTCTTTGGATGAAGGCTCCTTCAGCTTCATCACAGTGAACTTTTTACCTTTGGCTCATTATGTTAAATTGACTGGGACCCAAGCTGCCAAGTTGAATGAAACCAGACTGGCGCCCCCTTTTGCTGTAAATCTTCGTTATCTTGTCTCCTCAAGTTTACAGCTAGGTGCAGTAAAACTTCTTATCTTGGCATTCGATGGGGTTCTGTTCTTCTTAACATAAAGCTCTAAACTAAGCATTTATTGTGTGACTAAGCCTTAAAGTGTTAGCTCGTTAGTAGGCACCCATTATAAGTTTAGTTAACCCTTCAAATGTTAGTTCCCTCTGTCAATATAACTTCATAAGCAAGTTTCATAACTTTTTACATAGAACTTAACCACCTTTTTCCAGGTTCAGAGCCCGTGCCTCATTTGGTTATATCTGTAAATATTAAACATCTTAGCATGAATCACAACTGCATTTTTCACACTGTCCCTGCATATGACGACCCCACAGTTCACACCATGTGTCTGAGGGCCTTGCCCAGTCTCTTCTTGAACACTGTCAGGGTTGGGGCCATGACACCTCCCTGGGGAGCCTGTTCCAGTGCTCCACCACCCTCTGGGGGAAGAACATTTTCCTAATGTCCAACTTAAACCTCCCCTGGCACATCTTCCTGCCATTCCCTCGGGTTCTGTCATTGGTCACCAGAGAAGAGATCAGCGCCTGCCCCTCCTCTTCCCCTTGTGAGGAAGCTGTAGCCCCATAAGGTCTCCTCTCAGTCTCCTCCAGGCTGAACAAACCAAGTGACTTTAGCCACTCCTCATACAGCTTCCCCTCCAAACCCTTCACAACTTTGCAGCCCTCTTCTGGACAGTCTCTAGTGGCTTAATATCAAACTGTGGCTCCCAGTGGGGAGCTCTGGGCAAAGCAATACAGAATGTAACCTTCCTGTTGTGTTCCGCAGAAATGGCCAGAGGAACAAGGGCTGGAAAACTGGACTCTAAGTGGCCACCACGACTCATGCCCTTTCTGGTTGTTCTCCATTGGGTCCTGGAGGGTTGCAGGCCTGAGGCCACTGAGGAGAAGGGCTGGAACTGGCACCACCGAAAGCATTACCAGTCTGCTGGCACTGGTATTTTTGATATCATCCCATTCCTCTCCCAATATTCCTAAACCAACCGTTTTCTATAAATAAAGATTTAATTTTTAAAAATTGCTATCAGTACATCAAGTTGCCTGGAACCTCCCATTCCAAAAACCTTTTCTATTTCACCAATATAAAGGCTTAGATGCATCTTTTCAGAATGGCATCTTCATAATGGCATCTTGTCTAAAGCTGACTTTTACTTATCTACTAACTTTTTATGTGTTCAGTTGTAATAAATGTTATTTTTTAAAATTACACAACTAAAGAAAAATACTTTTTTTCATCCATTTTTAAGCATTCTTACTATTATGTGGTTGTGAAATTTCCACAGTGTCGAGGTTTTGATTGCGGGGTGACAATAAAACTCCCCCCACTTCCCCCTTCAGCCCCTCCCTCTCCCCCTTCCCACTGAGGCCTCAGTTCCCAGGGACAACTAGCAAGGTCCTCTCCTAATGTCAGCCATAAGGAAAAAGGGACGAGATCCTTGTGATCTCCCACTTTTATATGAAGTATTCACGTGAATGGGATGTTATACTCTGTTGGTCAGTTTCTGGTCACCTGTTTCTCGTTGCCCCCCTTGTGAGATGTACATCCATCCATCCTCATCCATGACCTCACATTCCATTGCTGTGTCTACCAAAACATGTATCTGGCTTTTCGGGAAAGCAGCTAATATGAAAGCTTTAGCTGACAGGCAAATTCACTAAAAGAGAAACTTGGTTTTTAACAAAATCAGGAGACACAGTTGACAAGTTTTGCATTAAGGCCTCACCCTGTTTTTAGCAGGTCTTACCCTTTTTCTGGTTCTGCATTAAGGACTTACTGTTTTTCAAGGTACGATTTTTCTGCCACCACTGCATGGGCCCCTGTGGTCAGTGGTTAAATCACATTTGCGAGAGTAACAAAGTGTTGATTTCAGCTAGCAGGATGAGAAAAGACGAGTGTGGTAATTCAAATCTTGATGAACTAGATCACACTCCTGCATTTGTCACTCTTCTCCCACTGGGATGAATGCAAGACAAATAATCTAAAAACCAGAACATCACTGAGGATCACCTAACTGCATGTTCTTTATTTTCTTGATATCGACCTGGGAGGAGATTTGCAGAAGCTCTCAGCACTTTCTCTTGCTATTCACTTTAATGGAAGATAGACTTTGAATATATAAAAGCATATATAAACTTTCTATGGCAAAAAAAAATATTATAAATGCCCTGAATAAATCAGATTCTGTGTATCTCAGATTGACTTGACAAAATTAGTGCGCATGTAGTAGTTTGAATCAAGTCCCTGTAATCTTTCCCATGGGCAAAAGAGGGATTCTACTACTACTACTTTTACTCCCCTGAATACCGGAAAAATAAATTCTGTGATACTTTCAACATGGTCAAATATTGGGATAGGTCAGAATAGTAGTAGGAAGTTTATTAGTAAACAAGTAATTCTGTACCTGTTCAGGGCAAAGTTTACATGATCTGTAATAAATAAAACTTGAGGTGCCATACTTAAAGAAGTGTAAAAAGAAGTATTGGATAATGAACTATGCAGTTCTTTCAACAAAGTGCTATTCCCATGGGAAAAAATGTATCATAAAGTCACTTGTGGGGAAAAAAAAAAAAAAAAAAAGCATGATAAAGTCTCTGTCGTTTTGACTCTAGAGTTTAGGGTCATCATGGCGTTTGTTATAGTGGTTTGTGATCGCCTTTCAGTGCTTTGGTAATTAAATATCAAAATACAGTGCACACACAGGATGAGATTAATTACTTTCTTTTGACATTCCCTAGCTTAGGAGTCACTCAGTTTACAACCATCTTCTAATTTCTTAATATGTAATTTTAAACTAGATATAGAAGTAGCCTCAGACATTTTGTATTTGAGGTAATCACTAACCTGGGAAAATAAGGGTGTGTTCCTGTTATTTCAGTTTCATCGGGAGACGATCAGTCTTTCAGCCAGTCTACCCAGTAGTTACTTTTGGCTGTTTGGAATTCCTGCAACACTTCACTAGACTGACAGGAGCCCTCAATTGCAAATAATTTCTTACACCACCCCTGCGAGAAAATGAGTGGCATTCAGCAGCTGCACATGAAAACTATCCTATAGCAGTAGTAACTGGTATATTTGATAGGGTATAACCAAAAATTTCAAACTCCATGACCTTAGGAATCACAAAGTCAATGAACGTTAGCTAATGCTTTTTCCCAGAGTATGCATTTATGCAGACTGCAAAGCAAGATAGTGCATCAAACTGTAAACAAGCAAAAGAAATGAAACAAGGAAAAACTATAATGTTAAAATGTTGATGTTAAGGAAACAGCAACTGTCATTTGTCTTGTGTGACCTGGGAATGGCCTGTCTTTTCTGAGTGCTGCTCTGTACTTATTTTGCATCTGCTGCTTGCCATCCCTTGCTTACTTGAGTTGTAAATTAACAGGGACTACCCATTTGTCTTGTCTTTATGTAGCACCTAGTGTAACAAAGTCACACAGAATCACAGAATGTTAGGGGTTGGAAGGGACCTTCTCTTATGTTCTACTCCTGTTAGCAATCAGGACACATAACCACGGGAGTAGTTATATGCGGTGCTTTATTTCAGCGCTGGGAAACCAGGGGTTAGCACCCAAAGCTGGCTTCGCTGGTCAGTTTAAGTTACACAGTATTTATGCAGTCCATTCACATACATATTCATATATTCATTAAGATACGTAACGGTTACTCAACATTGATTGCAACATCGATTGCAACATCTTGGAACTATTTTGATCATGTGCAGTGTCCTCTGGTCGTCTTTCAGGGGGTCTTCAGGATGAAGTAAGTAGTCTTCATCACTTTTGTCCCTTTCACCTTTGCGTACTGCACAGGTGTACTACTTCTATAGCTAGATAACTGCTGACTTGCTCAACCTCCGGAGATACTGAATGTACTTCTCCTCACTCTATGCGTATTTAGGCTAAGATAAAAGCTAGGTTGTTAAGATAAGAGTATACTCAAACACGATATGCTTGAACATCCTTTCAGGGACAGTTTACAAAACTGATTCATCCTTTCAGGAACATTTTGTAAAACTGGTTCTGTTACTAACATTTCCCCCCTTTGAAAATGCTTTTCTATTCTTAGACAATGCATTTTCACCTCAATCAATTTCTTCGATTATTGATTCATTTGCTATTATTGATTGGTAATTCCCTTCAGGTGTGATAGTTCCAGTCGTGCCTCTTCATAAGCTGTAGGGTTATCAAATATAGGATTAGCATAATTCCTACTCAGGATACTGAAAATGCGATTATTCCTAGCATTTGTTTGACTAATTATGCGCTTAATACCCACATACAACAAACAAAGAAGAACAATCACAATTGCAAGTACAACTACGCTTTCTATTAGTGAATGTACCCATCCTCCCAAATTTAAATCGAATTTATTCAACAGAGCTCCTATCCAGCTCTGTTCTGCATCTTGTCTTTCTTTTTGCAGCTCCACTTGTGTTTGGGTCAGCTCGGAAATGTCTTTCTCAACCTCTGAAGTTACGTCTGGAATATGGATGCAGCAGTGATCGATTCTGTCTTTCAAATATCCACAGACGCCATTTTCTTTCAATAACATTATGTCGAGTGCCATTCTATTCTGCAAGGTCATTTTAGTCGTAGCTTGTAATTGTATATTAAGATCCCGAAAACCTTTTTAGTTATTCTGGCCAATCGATCCATTTGCCCGATCAATTTATCAATCATTTCTCTATTCCTATAGGCTGAAATTGGTGCAAAGAAAGATTCTAGTGCCCAGCCAAATTTAACACTGCTTGATGGTTCATGCCACACATCATCCTCGTTTATTTCTCGTTTATGTCTGACCTGTAAAAGTTCTTGCCTATTTTTCAAAGGTGACCTTTTCCAAATGGGACATAGTGTTGACAACCCCAAAGTAATTTCTCTAATTGGTCTTCCCATTGGCAAATGTGTAGTCCAGGTCCCATCACTTCAGGCCCAAACTAAATGTCCCATACTGCCTATAACTCCTTTACAGTCAATTTTGTCTTTATCAATGCCAATTTTAAAGGCTGCCTGTGAGTCTAATTGTTTCCGACAAATGCAGCCTGTAATCACTGCTACTTTGACAATGGACAAAGGTATCTCTTTAATGTCTGTTTGACAAGTTATCACCCGTGAGCAATTCCACCATGGTACTGGCATTCCTTCTGTTACATCGGACCACCGTATGCACCATGGAATTGCTTCACTGTATTGGTATTGTTGTACAATACTTAATGTCCACATATTGTTCCATAATTCAGTTCTGTTTTTGTTATCCTGATCTTTGCATTCCCAGTAGGTCTGTTCAACCTTTTGATTCACTATTTTAGTGGTCCACTTGTCATAGAAGCACCATCCTACATCGTGGAATCGTCCTATTGTAATATACCTTGCTTTAGGTAATTTTAAACAATCTGCCCTGTGTCCTGGTGTTTTCCATTTTTGTCGTTCTCTTATCCTTTGTTCAGTTGGGACTTCTTCTATTCTAGTGTGGGATTCACATGCTATCTTACCAGTTCTGTTTATTTCTGGTAAGGTAGTAGCAATTATTCCCCACTGTACTGGGTCCTCAGCTGATTTTGGTATGGGAAGGCAGGCAGTGATGCTACTGATATTTTGTGTTTGCGCAAAGTCTCGGATTAATCCTATCATTAGGTTCTCTGCCTGATTTTGTACACTTTGTACTACCTGTGGTATCTGGGTACTTTCATTACTATCTACTGCTCTTCGTGGCCTAATTTGCAATTCCATTCGAATAGTCTCATTTTTGCATTTATAACTTTTCCATGCATCGGGCGAGCTTTCCCACTGTCTTATCAGGGGCCTTGTGGAATAGAGTGGCACTTTCCTCTCCAATTTTCAAAAGCACAAAAACTCGGGGTATAACCAAAACCAAAGCTTGGTAATGCAAACCAGGCATTATTGCGATGTAATCTTGAGCGTGGTTGGACCTAGGATATGTGATGACCACACTCTTGGAACCTTCTTCACACGGGTGTAATGTATCCAGGAGTCTACTCCGGCAACTTTAACTGCGGTAAACGTGGTCAAGAGTACTTGGTAGGGTCCGTCCCAACGTTCTCTCAAAGGCTCTTCGTTCCAGTTTTTCACATATACAGTGTCCCCAGGTTCTATATTATGTACTGGATTTTCAAGTGCCAGTGGTCGATTCCACAGTAATGCAGATCGGAGTCGATTCGGTGTCCTGCCAAGAGACAACACATAATTGTACAAGTCCTGATTACCCTTTATGTGGACCTCTGGATTTGGGTTTGGTGCTTCATAGGGTTTGCCATACAGAATTTCGTACGGACTTACTGACATTCCGCTCTTAGGTTTTATCCTGATACGCAACAATGCTATTGGTAAGGCCTGCGGCCATTGAATCTTGGCCTCCTGACAGACCTTACTAAGTTGTCTTTTTAAAGTTTGGTTCATTTTCTCTACCTGTCCACTGGACTGGGGCCTCCAGGGAGTATGCAGATCCCACTGAATCCCTAAACATCTGCTAACCTCCTTTACCAGTTGTGCCACAAAATGGGGCCCCCTATCGGATGATATTCCTATTGGTACCCCAAATCTAGGGATTATTTCTTTTAATAACCATTTCACAGTTTCTTTTGCTTGGTTGGTGCGACAAGGGAAGGCTTCTGGCCATCGAGAAAAGGTATCCACCACAACGAGTAGATATCTATATCCACGAGTTCTGGGGAGTTCCGCGTAATCTGTTTGCCAATAAGCCCCGGGTTGCATGCCTGTCTTAATTTTCCCCATTTCTATTTTTCTTTTTACTAGAGGATTATTTTTCAAGCAAATTTCACACTTAGCTGTAATAGACTTTGCCATTGTTAACATCTGGACCGAGATAATTTGTTTTCTTAGATAAGTTACCAATGCTACTGCACCCCAGTGACACTTTTGGTGTTCCGTCTGAAGTATTCCTCTCATAATAGTGGTTGGCACCACAACTTGTCCATTGGTGGTTACATACCACCCAGAATTATTCTTGCTGGCTCTTACTAGACTTGCCAGTTTTTCATCTTCTATGGAATACTTAGGTGGCTCTGAAGGTAATAAATCAATTGCTCTTACCTTCTGGGAGACAAGACCCACCATTGTTCTCACTTGCCATGCCACCGACTAAGCTGTTTGATCAGCAAGCCGATTTCCCCCAATAATTTTCGATGTTCCACTTTGATGAGCTTTACAGTGCATTATAGCAACTTGCGATGGTTTCTGAATGGCATTAGTCAAGTTCAGTATTTCCTTCTGGTATTTAATGTTTGTTCCTTGTGAAGAGAGCAGTCCCCGCTCTTTCCAAAGGGCTCCATGCACATGAACAACTCCGAAAGCATATTTTGAGTCAGTCCATATGTTAACTTTCTTGTTCTCACTGAGTTCCAATGCCCTGGTTAAGGCGATTAATTCTGCTTTTTGTGCTGAGGTGTTTGGTGGTAAGGGTTTGGCCTCAATTACTGTCTTGACAGTAGTGATCGCATATCCTGCATACCGTACTCCACTTTCCACAAAGCTACTGCCATCAGTAAAGAGTTCCCAGTCAGTTTCTGCCAGCGGGGTGTCTCTCAAATCAGGACGACTTGCATGGGTGTATTCGATGACTTCCACACAATCATGTTCCAGATCTCCTTCTTCAGTACCTGCACCCGAAAACTCAGCAGGATTCATTAGGTTAGTAGTTTTTAGAACAACATCATCTTGTTCTGTCAGAATTACCTGGTATTTCATCATTCTGCTTGGGGAAAGCCAATGGCCCCCCTTTTGTTCCAATACTGTTGTCACCATATGGGATACAAACACTTCTATCCTTTTTCCCACAGTTAATTTTCGGACCTCCTGGATCAGCATTACTGTAGCAGCTACCGCCCGTAAGCATGCCGGCCACCCAGCACTTACCGGACCTAGCTGTTTGGAAAAATAGCCAACAGGTCTTTTCCAGGATCCTAGTCGTTGGGTTAATACTCCCAAGGCAAGTCTTGGTCGCTCGTGTACAAACAACTGGAAGTCTTTGCTCAAGTCCGGCAGGCCCAAAGCAGGTGCCTGCATCAAAGACTGTTTTAGCTTTTGGAAGGGCTCACGTTGTGGCTTTCCCCACTTGAACGTTTTATTCCCTTGTGCTTCATACAAAGGTTTGGCGATCAACCCATAGTCCATAATCCAGAGTCTGCACCATCCTGTCATTCCTAAAGAAAGATCTCAACTCATGTAAGCTTTGTGGTTCTGGAATAGCACAAATAGCATGTATCCTGTTCAGGCTTAGCCTTCGCTGTCCTCGAGAGAGCTCGCATCCTAAATAGATCACAGTCTCGGATGCAATCTGAGCTTTATTTTTCGATACTTTGTACCCGTTCATTCCCAATTGGTTCAATATTTCAATTGTTACCTGGATGCAGAGTTCTCGTGTCTCAGTCGCAATCAGAATATCATCTACATATTGTAGCAACAAATACCGTTGTCGAGGGATCATGATATGACCTTTTGTAGTCCATTCCTCGAGTTCCTTGGCTAGTTGATTTCCAAAGATGGTTGGGCTATTCTTGAACCCTTGTGGAAAGGTGTGTCCAGGTTAATTGAGTTTTCCTCCCATTGTGTGGATTTTCCCATTCAAAGGCAAATAGGTTTTTGCTTTCATGGTCAAGGGGTATGCAGAAGAAGGCATCTTTTAAATCAAGTACAGTAAACCATTTATATTTCTCTTTCACAGATGTTAACAAGGTATATGGATTTGCAACTACTGGATAAATGTCCTTAGTGATCTGGTTTACAGCCCGCAAATCTTGGACTAGTCGATAACTACCATCAGGTTTCTTTACTGGAAAAATTGGAGTATTATATTCTGATTCACATTCCTCTAGAATACCATATTTCAAGAATTTTTCAATTAGAGATACTATTCCTAACCTAGCTTCTAGTTTCAGTGGGTACTGCCTCAACTGTACTGGCTTGGCATCTTCCTTCAGTTCCACTTTTACGGGCTGGGCTGTTTTTGATTTCCCAGGTATGTCAGTCTCCCATACCATAGGAATCACAGCCTCCTCCACTGCTTGCGGTATTTTCACTACCAGGTTTTCTTTTAATAACAGAATTTGTCCTACCTTAGATTCTGGAATTTTCATTACCAGGTTTCCATCCTGAAATGTTATTACGGCATCCAATTTGGTCAATAAATCCCGTCCTAAAAGGGAAACTGGACAGTCTGGAACATATAAGAACTCGTGGGTTAATTCTTTTCCTCCAAAACACAAATCTAAGGGTTGTAGGAATGGCCGTACTTCTTCCTTCCCTTTGGCACCAACAATCGTTGTCGTTTTATGACCTACTGTTCCCTGTAAGGAATTTAGCACAGAATAGGTAGCCCCTGTGTCCACTAAAAATCTCACATCCTGGTCCCCCACTTGTACCGTCACCAAGGGCTCCTTATTCTGGGTATCCATTTTCGTGCTTTCATATAGTCAGCTGTCATTACTATACTCCCCCAGCACCATAGTTTGTACTGCATTTCCTACTGCATTTGGTACCCGACTCATGGAACCGGGACGGTTCGGGCATTCGTTTTTCCAGTGTCCTTGCTGCTTACAGTAAGCACATTGATTTGAACCAAGCTTTACAACAGGTCCCAAAGGAATTCCCTGAACATTCCGAAACCCACGCCCTCGACCGTTTCTAATTCCTCTACCACAGACTCCTGTTCCTACTCCCCCGCCTTGTCCTTGGACCAGGGCCAACAGGTCTTGCTGATAACGCCTTGACTGTTCCTTTTCTCTATTATTATAAATTTCCAGGCTGTTTCTAACATAACATCCAGATCTCGTAATTGTGCCCCCTCCAGTTTCTGTAATTTCTTTCAAATATCATCTTGAGACTGTCCTAAGAAGATGAAAGCTAACTGAGCCCTTGCTTGTTCTGTTTCAGTATCTAAATCTGTATATCTCTTTGCAGTTTCCTTTAATCTTTCTAAAAAGGCTGAAGGGGATTCGTTCTTTTCCTGCTTAACACTATACAGTTTTGACCAATTCATTTGTTTCGGTATAGCAGTCTGAACGCCGATTAATAACCAGTCCTGATACCTCCGGAGGCGACATAAACCGCCTCCAGTATTATAATCCCATCGGGGATCCTCCTTTGGAAAATTTTCATCAACATTACCGCCCACTGTCCCATTCCGAATATCCTCCCTTACTTTATCTCTTGCTACCCGTACAACCATATCTTTTTCTGTAGAGTCCATTAATGCGTCAAGAATCACTTGCAAATCATCCCAATCAGGATTCTGAGTTTTAATTATCATTTTAATTACCCTTGCAACCTTGTCCGGGTTTTCTCGGTAAGGACCAGCTGATTGTTTCCAGATCTTTAAATCTCCTGGCGAGAACGGAACTTTTACATAAATTGGTTCTCCCCCCCATCCTACCGCCTGTCTTAGGGGTGCTATTACCTTTGATGGTCCACCCCCCTTTTGGGTTTCCTTTTGTCTGTTCCTAGTCCTGTGGGATATTGGTGGTGTTGTTACTCCTTTTACACCGCTTGCTGCCCCCTCATCACCACTGGAATCGGTATCACTTTCAGTAAAACGCACGGGTGCCGAGGGTTTAAGGGGTTTAGGTGCAGAGGGTTCTGTTTCTGAAGGTGCAACATCAAGACACGGCAGATCCAATTCTAAAGCGTTACTGCTACTGTTTTCTATAGCCATACACATCATTCATTTCTTTTCTGCCGTACATCCCATACATTTATCATTAGTACCACTCCTCCGGACTAACATTAACCTACAATCCTTCCTCCAGTCCTGTTTTTGTTCAAGATAGAAAAAGAGATCCACGTATTGTACCTCATCCCATCTACCTTCCTTCTGACAAAACCTCATCAATTCAACAATAGTTCCATGGTCTAAAGTGCCCTCCGGTGGCCACTGTACTTCATTAGGCAGGTCATATTCCGGCCACCGGCGAGTACAATATTCAGTTAATTTCTTTTTACTCATTGATTGTTCAAATCCACCCTCCTTCCAATGTTTCAACAGGCAATCTAATGGTGACATCTTTGTATCGCACATATCAACACAGAAGGATACAGATAACTAACACAGAAAGATAACACAGGTAACTTTACCAGAACAACAGTAAACACGGATCAAATCACTGGTTTCAACAGTAAATACAGATTAAATCACCAGAACTACAGACCAGGTGCTGAGCAGCACAAATAACCAGACCAGGTGCACACAAATTACCAAACCAGACCAGGTGCTGAGCCTGCGGCACAAATAACCAGACCAGACCAGATGCCGAGACCGCAGAGGTTTCCCTCTGTCTGACGGACAGCTGTCTAGGCAATACCCCGGGAGCTCCCTGCCCAACCGAGCGTGGCTTTCGCCGCGTCTGACCGGCAGGCTACCAGATGCCTGACCAGCAGGCTACCAGACCAAAACCAGACCAGGTGGGTACCCAATAATCCAGATAAAGCACCTTCTTACCAGTCAGAGGTCCGTCGTGAGCAGCAGAGGGTCGGTCGCGTCCGATGCACTCCCCAAGAATACCTCGGTGCTAGCCGGAGCAGGATCAAGACACGATCCGCCTCAGCAGCCCACGAAGTCCCATCTGGGTCGCCAAAATGTTAGCAATCAGGACACATAACCACAGGCGTAGTTATATGCAGTGCTTTATTTCAGTGCTGGGAAACCAGGGGTTCGCACCCAAAGCTGGCTTCGCTGGTCAGTTTAAGTTACACAGTATTTATGCAGTCCATTCACATACATATTCATATATTCATAAAGATACGTAACGGTTACTCAACATTGATTGCAACATCGATTGCAACATCTTGGAACTATTTTGATCATGTGCAGTGTCCTCTGGTCGTCTTTCAGGGGGTCTTCAGGATGAAGTAAGTAGTCTTCATCACTTTTGTCCCTTTCACCTTTGCGTACTACACAGGCGTACTACTTCTATAGCTAGATAACTGCTGACTTGCTCAACCTCCGGAGATACTGCATGTACTTCTCCTCACTCTATGCGTATTTAGGCTAAGATAAAAGCTAGGTTGTTAAGATAAGAGTATACTCAAACACGATATGCTTGAACATCCTTTCAGGGACAGTTTACAAAACTGATTCATCCTTTCAGGAACATTTTGTAAAACTGGTTCTGTTACTAACACTCCCATAAAGATACTCAATAAATCGTTAAAACTACTTCTGGAGTCACGAGTAAACTGAGTACTGGGAGGAGTGGTTTGCAGTCCTCATGTGAGTGGGGGTGGCTGGGTTGTAAAGCTGTAACTGCGCAGTCTGCAGCATGAGGAAATGTGGGTTTTGGACGGTACCAGCAGAGAGATGAAGATGTCCTGGTCCCACCATCAGTGCACAGCCAGACTTCTGAGGCTTTGCTTTTAAATCGGTTCTCACTCTTGCTCTGCCACTGGGAAAGGCCATACTGACATCAGCAGGAAATTTCTTAGGGTGTGAAGACAGCCAGCATCCTTTTAATTTTATGATTAAGTAAACGATGAACATTATGCCACTTTTTGGCTATAAAAGATGATATTGTTAATTAATATGATGCAGAAACACAGGCATTTCAAGAAGAAAACTCCTTTGGTGCCTGTGTAATGCTAGAAGCTTGTCCTCTGTTCTGTCCAAGCTCCGCATTTTCTGCAATTCTGTTGAGTAGGTCTGCACAGAAGTGATTGACAGAAGATTTAACCTCAACTTCTCTTGGATTAATTTGGCTTACAGAAGAATAATTTGTGTGACTGAGTTCTGTGTGCCATTGCTTACCCCATGGTATGCTGCCATATGTACTTGTTTTATTTATGGTCTTTATTCATATCTGCAGAGGGCTGTGCCCACTCTAGCTCATCAGATGGTCCAGCCCCAAGCTGCATTTTATCCCATTAATCATTTAATCACTTTTTTAAAAAACATCTGCACTAAGGGATCATTTTTACTACTCTACTCTGTACTCTTTACAGTCAATATCTTTGAGTATGTAGGCATCTGGAATAGTAAATAATCTCTATATTTCCAAACATAGGGTGCAGGCCTACTGGAAGGGAATCGGAGCAGGCTCTAAGGCTGCCCTTCCTGGGCTGCTCATTCTTTGAAGGTTGTTTACTGAACTCAGTTGTTCAAGAGCATGTTTAATTTTGTGAAGAAGTAATTTAATCAGTTCCAGTCTAATCAGTCCTCTGCCCGAATGGGACTTTGCTGTTTAGTTTCCTGGTGTACTGGGTGTGGCTGGGATGGAGCTAACTTTCTTCATAGCAGCCGTGTGGTGCTGTGTTTTGGGTTTGAGGTTAAAACAGTGTTGGCAAGATATTAATTATGTGACTATTGCTGAACAGTGCTTGCAAACATGAGGCTTTCTCTTTTTCCCCACTCTGCTCTCTCCCCCTCTACCCCCCCACACACCCCCACCTCCGCAGTGAGTATGAGTAGGCTGGGGCTGTTCAAGAAGTTGGGAGGGGACACAGCAGGACAGCTGATCCAAATTGACCAAAAGGATATTCCATGCCATATAATGTCATGCTCAGCAGTAAAAACTTAGGCAGAAGAAGAAGAAGAGGTGTTTTTTCTTCCTTCCATGTTGACCATTGCTCAGCAAGCTCTGCTTATAGGAGGTAGGGAGTCATTGCCTTTGCAGTGTTCTTGTAGAGTTTGTTGTTGTTGTTCCCCTTTTTCCTTCACTTTCTCAGCTGTCTTTATCTTGACTCACAAGTTTTCTTGCATTTGTTCTTCCTGTTCTGTCCCCTGTCCCACGGGGGTGTGTATACTATATCCAGTATACTATTTAACTGCCAATGTTCAACTATTTCCTCTAAGCATTAGCAGTTCTCTTAAAGAGTGAGCTGTGTTTTAAATCTGAAGTGTTTTGAAATCCTCCAGGATAGAAGCAGTTTGTAATTTAAATAAAAAGATAAGGAAACATGCAAACTCTTCCCATATTGTCCAGAACCATTAAAGTTGTGTGCCAAAGGTATGCTGCCAGTGTAAAAAATCCCCACATATTTCTATTTGGTACCAAAAGAATTTTGTTTGGGGAGATAATTACAAAATGGGAACCGGTTCCACTGCTAAAATTCCACCTTGCTCCCCCTTAGGATGCATCCTTACACATTAAAGTAATTGCTTATATTGTTATCTAGTAATTTTGAGACCAGAGAAGAACTTAAATAGTTAAACTCTGCTTTGCATTTAAAAAGATAAAAAAACAAAACACAAAAAAAAACCCAAAAAAAACCCAAAAACCAAACAAACAAACGAAAAAACAACCACCAACCAACCAAACACCTAAATGCTCTGATGAATGTGAACTTGGTATTGTATGAGGTTGTATTTAAAAACTGCTAGAATATGAACTGATTTGGATTTAGGAAAATGGAATAATGGATTGATGCTTAATATACTGGTTTTTGACATCTGTGAATTGTAAAAGGTAAATGGAGCTGAGGAGTGTGGCAGCTCTTGAGCTGGTTGGAATTGTGTATGAAGTGTGTTATGGTTGGAGTGAAATGGGAGAACAAAAAAGCAACATATCCCAGGCCTGTGCCTGAACATGGATTTTGGGCCTGTGTGAAGCTGCAAGATAAACTCAGCTCATTGCAATCGAGGAATTTGCCAGAGCCTCCCACTTCGTACCAGCGACTACGCCAGCTGCGTGGCCTTGGTTATATCTGAACTGCAGCAAGAAGAGAAAGAAGAAAACAAATATGGAAAAACCTGTTTACCCGCTGCTAAGTGGAGAAAGGGGGGCTTTACTTTCCCCGCTCTGTCTCTTTTCTTTTTTTTTTTCCTGGAGCATTGTCATCCATCCTTGTTGTGGCACCGTGTTGCTTCTCGACTTTGAATCAGGGGTTGTTGGTGTTGTTTCTTTTTGCTTCTGTCTTTTTTCCTAGGTTTTGACACATCTGGAGAGAGAGCTCATCATTTTACCTCCTTGCTGAGGTCGGTCTTTTCACACTGGTCAGCTTTTGGGGGTCAGAGTGCTCAGTGATTCTCTGGGTCAGACTGGTACTGATTTGGGTGTGGAGTGGAGCCAGGTTGGTTTGATGTGGAGTTCGAACTGATCTGTTTTAATGCTGGGCTGGAGATCCTGCCATCTCAGATGGGGGCAAGAGGGAGGTTTTATTCCCCCCTCCCCAGCGATGTTACTGCTAGGCAACTGTCATACTGCATGAAGGAGAATGAGGATTGAATTTTAAAGGCATTGCCAGTGGATCCATAGTTCTAATGAAGCTGGAAAATTAAACCAAAATTTTTTTTTTAATAGACTTATTCTGTGGTAACTAGTTGTAAGAGACTTCTCAGTAAATTCACCATAGTAGTTTTTGAGGCCATGGGAGAGAATGAAAGAAAGGCTGTTTTTTGGGACCAATGGAATGCCAAATTTGGAACAAAGTTTTGATACATGAATTCCTGTAGTTGCCAGAAAGTCCTATACCTCTCTTGGGTCAAGGTTTGTTAAGTAAATTGTAAGCTCAAATAATGCTTTCTGAGAATTCTGTTTAGTTGCATGGCCTACCATAAGCTGCTTGGATGGTGCAGATCTACTTGCTGCAAGTGAGAAATCCCCAAGGAAATTTCGAATGCTGTATTTCCACTAGTATTAACAGCCAATGTTTCGATAAAGCAAATACTACACTGATAGAACTGAAACAGAACTACGATCCGGTAAGGGAAAACAATATCCAATATATATATGACAGCCAAAATGGTGTTAGAAACTTTGAGGAAGAAATTTATGGCAACCATAATAGCTAACTGTATTCGATTGGACTTGCAGATTTGTCTGTTTATAGCTACAACATAGAAACAACCTGTGGCTATTGTGGGACAGTATGATGAGATTGCTAACAGACTGATATACCGATTGTTATTCTGATCAAGAAATGCAGGGAATTAATTTAAGTCTTAATAGGCTGTGGTCCTTTTGTCATACATGTACCATTTGTGAAATTTAATTTTGATTTTTTTATTTGCAATCTACATCCTTGTAAATTACACTAGCTGATTTTTTTTAACAGTACGGCTTTAGCATGGCTAACTGTAAATTGATGCAGAACCTGCAAGTCTTTAACATCAGGTCACAGACCATACTTGTAGTGGGTCTGATCCTACATACTTGCACAGTTTTTGTTGATGGTTCTGGGAAGTCTCATAAAGCTGTAGTGGTCTGGCATGAAGATAACAATTGGCATCATTCTGTAAAAATTATTGAAGGGTCAACCCAATTAGCAGAACTTGGCGCAGCTTTACATTACTTAGAGCTTTTTAAGGAGGAACCTCTCAAATTGATTTGTGATTCTGAGTACATAGTCAAGGTCCAACACACACATCTGATTCTGAACTGTTTTGGATTTTTTTTTAAACAAAAAGGGGGGAGAAGTAGGGAAAACACCACAAACCCAATTGTCAAAAGCATTGTATGTAATGAATCACTTATATCTAAGTGGTGCAGCCTAAATTTGCCCTGTGATGAAACACTTTGCAAGTATGGCCCAAAACCATGCTAAATCAGAAAGAACCTACATTAGTTATGGTCAAATCACTAGTTAATGGTAAATGGAAAAGGCCACATCAATTGATAACCTGGGGAAAAGGTTATGTTTGTGTCATTACAGGCCAAGGATCGAAGTGGATTCCTGCGAAATGGGTTAAGCCATGGCTGAATAAAGACAACACAGACTTGACGGATGCAGACGGGCAGGAGGGAGCTTAGTTGTGAGGACTGTTTCAGATGTAAACCATGGATCCTAATTCAGTGTTATAGATGCTCACAGACCTGGTGGTCCAGAAGCCTATTAGCAAGCAGGTAGTGTACTTTCTGTGGAGAATGGCAATTTGAACAAACAGCGGGAGAGCCAAAAGGGTGATATTACACTTAGATAGTCAATGCAAAAATGAGGTAAAATTATGAGACATTCCTACCATAGTATCTACTGCACTCCTCCTCCCTAGTCTAGCAGCTGGTAAAGCTTTAGGAGACATATCTAAGTTAAGCTATTGGTCTTTTAAACAGGCTAATCTATCTTCTGAGATACTAACTCAATTAATAGTAGATGTTGATGGTATTAAACATGTTACACTTCAAAATCGTGTTGCTAGAGATTTTTGTTGTTATCATAAGGACATGGTTGTGATGAATTTAAGAGCAAGATGTTGTATTAAGTTGTTTAATCATTCTGGATCTATTCATAGTACTTTAGACAAACTAATCCAGCACATTAATAAGATTGTCATAGTAGAATTAGGGTTTGACAAATGGTGGGTAGTTGTTTGATCTTATTATGTAAGGCTTAGCTACATTATATGTAACTGTAATCATTGTTGTTAATCATATGTTGTATGCTGCAGTGTATTTCAAAGATGATTCTGCGCATTGTAAACAAGGCCTGGCTGGTTCAGAAACAAAAAGGGGAAATAGTGGGAGATTTGAGCAATTTTCTTGAGGTTGTTGTGTGGATGGTTTTCTATTAGATGGAGATTTATTTCTGAACTAGCCAAAGGAATCTGAAGGCCAGCTCCAAGGCTGAAGAACAGCACCTGCTGTGGGAGTGAGGCCTCAGGGCCTCAAAAAGATGTAAATCAACAGACCTATTAGCAGTGAGACTCGGGCGCGTGGACAGCTCGTGAACATGGACAATATTCAATCAGCTAATGCATGCTTGGAGCGTGGACGCGTGATCAGGAAATAACTGCATATATAAGGAGGCTTGTTTCTGTAATAGATGGCTTCGCTTGAATTCATATTGAATCATGTGGAGTTCATGAGTTTTTGCCCTCGCAAGCCTCGACGTGGTTGACGTGGCAGCCCAAAGGGTCGGGGCCAAACGGGGGAGCGGCCAAGGTAAATAAGCGGGAGATGGGATTGGCTGCGAGCAAGCTGCGCTTTCGTTGCTATTCGAGGAGGGTTCGTGGGTCGGAGCGCGGGGAGGAGCAGCCAATGGACGGCGCGGTGGGGTGGAAAGCAGCCAGTCAGAGCGCACCGGCTCCTTCCAGTGTCAACAGCTGCATCCTGCGTGTCCGTGGGGTCTCGGAGGTACCGGGGATGGGCGGGGAGGCTGCGGAGCCTCCGACGGCCCCTGGGGAAGGAGCAGGCTCAGGCAGGGGTGAGCTATGGTGCTGATGGCTGCTGCTGCTTCTCTCCCTCTCCCAGAGGCCAGGCTGAGGATGTGGCCGTTCGCTCCCACCCCGGGGATGCCGTCGGCTGCACCTGCCTCAGGTGCAGAGAAACAGAGAAAAGGGAAACCATCTAGATGGAGGCAACAAAGGAAAGCCGAGGCATTATTGACGTTTGCTAGACAGAGACGGATTCGCTGCGCTGACATTTCTCAGTTACACGAGAAGAAAGCTGAGCGGTAGATCGTCCGGAGACATGTTCTCGAAGAGGGCACTTTGCGAATGAACAGCAGTGTGCGCGGCTTTCAGGAGCGTGCCGGAAAGGTGCCCAAACCAGCACAGCCTGTCTTCAAAAGCTAGTGCCTATGTGACTGCACTGATGCACGTTCCTGTGTCTGCGAGTGTATAGACGACTGTTACGTGTTCACACAAAGGCAAATGGTCCGGTTCTTCTTCTGTGCGTGCACACGCGACTACGTTCTCGCTTCCCAACAGAGGTAGGTCTGTGCATGCAAAACTCCATGGTAAAACGCGTCTGCATATGTTTTGGTAAACAGGCGAGTGTGCGCGTTCTGGCAGCGGCATCTACGCCGACGTCTCCACAGCTCCAGTTCTGAAAGCCCCGCACCCCAGGACTTGAATGTATAAAGAACCAATTGCACCGGTGTGCGCAATCACATATTCAGAGGGATGTCTTTAATCTCACAGAAGCACGAACGTATTTGCGTTCAAGCGTATATCAGAAACAATGTTTGAACAGAGGAGCTGCTGGTATTTTCGCTGTTCGGCATGCTTCCTTGTAGCTCTCTTGAAGATCGTAGGCTTATGGGCTTGCTTTGCACGACTAGCTATAGGGAGAGAAAGAGAGAGCATCGGAAAACTTGCCTTTTGCCTTCTTCAGCACTGGAACCTAGTTGCTACGCCTTCTGTTTGTCCACGTGCACACAGACTATTCCTCGCCGAAAACCACGCAGAAACCTATCCACAAGCACCCAGGTATGTGCAGCCACCACCACGGGCACGCACACGCAGCTAGAGAAAAGCACCCACCTTTTCACACACTGATGCATAAGCAAATGCGTGGCCGCCAACGTGCACACATCCGCAAGCACGCCCACTCCCATCTATGGCCAGAAAGACGTAGGGGAAACGTGCTGACATGCCTGAGGGTAAACACATCCGTTGATGTAACGCGCACTGCACAAACGTATACACGGCTGCACGAGAATACACATATGGAGGGTACCTGCAGATATGTGCTTGTTCTTGGACGACCCTCTGCGTGAAATCATTTGTGCCTAACAACGTTTGTCTGTCCACATGCGTGTGCCTTGATGCTGGCTCCATTCATGCTTAAGCTGGCGTGAGTGAGTGCACAGCTGCGCTGTTTTTTGGCGAGGTTCTGCGTGTTGCACACTGTTGCCCAGTCCGGCATATCTCATGCGGACCGATGCAAGGGAGCTCTGCTAGTAAGGGAACAAAGACAGTCGCATGTAGTACTGAACGCTGCTCCGTGGTGCCGCTCTCCTACGGTAAATGCTTCACAGTCGCCCGAGGAAAGACGCTTGGCAATCGATCTCCAAGAGAAACGAAACAGAGCATGCCATAACGCTAAAGAAGAGCACGGCATCTCTTCACAAGCTTATTCCCGATCCTTAGCTGAGGGCAAACACTTGTGTGCTTGTGGGAGAGCATGTGTCTTTCCTGTAAGCATTTGGGAGTTTTGCGCAGGTCCATGTGGTGGGTTCGATAATCAACGTCTAGGATACCTGCAGACCGGTCCCTGTTTGTGTGGAGACAGTGTGCCTGAAAGTCTGTGTTCGTTAGCGCCTGCTGTATTTATGCGTTCCTCCACACGCGTGTGAGTCCATGTCTTTCTCTCCACGAGCATGTGGGTTGATTTCGTCACACAAGTGCGTCTGCGCTAGTATTGAGCTCAGCGGAGTGTGTCTGTTGACACTTGGTGTGCGTTGGCTGTGCCTGTGTGTAACACAGCACAGTCATGACTGCTCAAGCGAACAGTGAAAAGGGAAACCATCTAGGTGGAGGCAACAAAGGAAAGGCGAGGCATTATTGACGTTTGCTAGACAGAGACGGATTCACTGCGCTGACATTTCTCAGTTACATGAGAAGAAAGCTGAGCGGTAGATCGACCGGAGACATGTTCCCGAAGAGGGCACTTTGCGAATGAACAGCAGTGTGCGCGGCTTTCAGGAGCGTGCCGGAAAGGTGCCCAAACCAGCACAGCCTGTCTTCAAAAGCTAGTGCCTATGTGACTGCACTGATGCACGTTCCCGTGTCTGCGAGTGTATAGACGGCTGTTACGTGTTCACACAAAGGCAAATGGTCCGGTTCTTCTTCTGTGCGTGCACACGCGACTACGTTCTCGCTTCCCGACAGAGGTAGGTCTGTGCATGCAAAACTCCGTGGTAAAACGCGTCTGCATATGTTTTGGTAAACAGGCGAGTGTGCGCGTTCAGGCAGCGGCATCTACGCCGACGTCTCCACAGCTCCAGTTCTGAAAGCCCCGCACCCCAGGACTTGAATCTATAAACAACCAATTGCACCGGTGTGCGCAATCACATATTCAGAGGGACGTCTTTAATCTCACAGAAGCACGAACGTATTTGCCTTCAAGCATATATTGCAATAAATTTTGACTTGAACTTAACTTGATGGATTTCAACGCAATAAGGAAAGACAGCGCAGGGCGGCTGAGGAGTCCCCGCTGCTCCAGTGGCGCGCGCGGGAAAAACTTCTTCCCGAATTTTTATAAGGCCGGGTTCTTTGCTCAGGGTGCCATGTCACTCGTTCTTTCTGCGCATGTATCCTCTGTTGCCAGGCAGTTAATCTCCTATCTTCTCACCTGCCCCCCCACCTTTAGAGGATCGAACATTTAAGGCAATTGCATAACAAAGGGCAGGGGCTTCCCGTGTTGCACAATAACCCCTGAGCGTTCCCTTTTAAGAAGCTTTAATGAACAAACATCTCTAACTCTTAGAATTGTTTATTACAACTCCCACCTTTTCTTTTTCTACTTATTTTGTTCATTAAAGCGTTGTAATTCTTGACTACTTAATACAAATAACTCAGTATCATCTTGATTGGGTAACTGCTCATACTTTCCTTTAACTAATAATAAATGTGCTGCTTCTAGCCTGCTTCTCACAATATCTATTACTTTATTAAAAATACATGGTCCAAACATCAACACTAGCATTAAGAGAATCAATGGCCCTGCTATAGTAGAGAGGAGGGTTGTAAGCCAAGGTGATTGTCTAAACCAGGTTTTGTACCAACTCTGCCGAGATTCATATTCCCTTTTACGTTTTTCTATATTTTCTCGTAGCTTATTCATGGTGTTTCTTACTAGACCTGTGTGGTCTGCATATACACAGCATTCCTCCTTTAAAGCTGTGCAAAGGCCTCCTTCTTTGAAGAACAATAGATATAATCCTCGCCGGTTTTACAAGACCACTTCTGACAAGGATCTGACTGATTTTTCTAGTGCAGTAATAGATTGCTCTATTCTTAGCAGATCCTCATCGACAGCTACTCTCAATGCTGCGAATTCTTGGTTTTGGTTGACTATTGAGGCAATTCCTCTTCCTGGACTTGCTACACTGAGGGCCATTATCATACCTAAGGTCAGAGCAGTGATCTGTTCCCTTTTCGTTAATCGGTGTGTAAAGACAGTTTCTATCTGATATTCATATTCTTTCGGGTGATAAGTAATTTTAGGGATTACGACCACTTGTATACAAAATTCCTTCATGGTTTTTAGGTAATTCATAGAAACACAAGGTGTAAGTCCGGTTTTTTAACATATCCACTTAGAATTATTGGCGGGTATTACCCAATCACCAGGCCTATTAGCTTTAAGGGTGCCATTTATACATAGATACCGTTTTCCAGGGGGTATTTGACCTATACATATTCCTTGCCCCTGGACTTGTTGCAACGATATTCCTTGAGTATTTTTTTCCCACCTACAAGACCCAGGATTTGATCCATTAGCGAGCTTTGGCATATTTCTTAGTCCAATAGCTTCGAAATATGGTGGTTTGGTGTTTAAGCATAACCAGCATTCTGCTGTTAAATTTGGGTGTGTTTTGTTAATCACCTGATAGCTCGCATTTATTAGAGTCCAAAGTGGGTTTACTTCTTCCGGTTGTGTAAATGCATCTATATCAGAGCTATCTGTCATTGTTATATTAAGTATCTTAGAAGTTTTATTTATCTCTAATTTCCCCGTTATTATCCCATTAGGGCCTATTGATTGGGATTTCCCTTCTGGGGCAGGTTCTTTTTGTATCTTTATAAGTGTCCCTTGATCAGTCCTAGTCTCCCAGATCCTTACACCCCAAGTTTTGCCAATTGACCACCCCTGGTCTTGCGGTTGCAAGACTGTAATTTCTAATGTTTTGCAATTCCCTGGGTCAGAACTACCATAAAACGATGGGAGAGTTTGTCGACAATCTCTAGGCCACCAGTTGACTTGGAGGTATTTATCCGGATTGGCAATGCTCCACGCTGTGGCTATTGTCTCACAACCCCAATAAGCACAATAATATTGATTAGGATAGTTGCAATATCCCTTTGCTGGATTGGAGCTAGGGCACCAATAAGTTGATACTGCACTTCCCCTTTTATGTGGAGGTTTGCAGTGATCAAAACTCCAGTCTTCCCCAGAACCTAAATGTCCTAATAAATCACAAATGGTTACGTTAAATGAGGATGCACCTACGGTTACATTTTCTTCAATCACACGACTTTCCTCTGCTTGAATTAAAGTCCACTTATACGGTCTATGTGCTGTTTCTCCATAGCTCAGCAATAATAGCAACAATAACATGGTGTACCAGATTGGTCTGCATTGACTCTGGCTCATGCCTCTTTGCTTTTTAGTTAGTGCTTGGGTGTGCCGCTTAACATTGGGGTAGCTCGGCCAATATTTTGGCATAGTTCCACTCAGGCTCTTGTTTCCACTGTTTCTTATTCCTCCGCCTCGCCTGTCGACTCGGTTGCTTCGAGCCACGGGGTAAACCATCTTCTCGGCAGCAAGAATATTTTTCAGGAAACCCTGAATGCTTTTGCTCTCCATGTCTTTGTTTATACGCTTCCCAATTACAGTCTTTGACTATAGGAGAGTGGCACAGTATTTTCTTTACGGTAGTTCTACGGCACACCCTTGTTATTTGTATTTTAGAGGGGTTGGTTCATAAGGGTGAGGAGCAAAACCGCTCAGGCTATATTTCGTAGGTGTATATACACCACCAGTCAGGACTGTCGGGTTGGATCTCTTTTTCATGTGACTTTTTATTTCAATGCCAAATCTGTAATTTCTAATTCTATATTATAACATTGATTGCATATTCCTCTAGGGGAATACCGTCTATACAAAGCAACCACCAATTGTTTCGGCACACTATGCACCTAAAGCATATAAAAAGGTGTCCTGATTTTCTTAAAAACAAGATTCTCTTTCAGTGAATTTTGCCTATCAGCTAAAGCCTTCATATTAACTGCATTTTCCTGGAGAACCAGACACATGTTTTGGTAAACCTAGCAGTGGAATGCAAACTTATTGATAAGCATGGATGGACATCTCGCGAGAGGGGCAACGAGAAACCGGTGACCAAGAAACTGACCAACTGTGTATAACATTCCATTCACGTGAATACTTCATATAAAAGTGGGAGAACACGAGGATCTCGTCCCTTTTGCCTTTGCTTTTTCCCTTCTGCTTATGGCCGACATTAGGAGAGGACCTTGCTAGTTGTCCCTGTGAACTGAGGCCTAGTGAGAGACTGAATACAGCTCCGGTTGGCTGCAGAGTCTAATCCAGGACTTTGGTTGACGGCTCTGCAGTTGCTGAGACTTTCAAGATTGGTTTTGTATATTTTGTATTATTTTCTCTATTCTTATTAGTAGCATTAGTAAAACATTGTTAATTTTTCCAACTCTCTTCTCTCTGTCCTTCTTTCCCTCCCAATCGCCTGTCCTGAGTGGGAAGGGGGGAGAGGGAGGGGCAAAAAAGGGGGAAGTGGAGGGGGGAAGAGGGGGTTAACAATACATCTGCCAGGGTTTTATTGTCACCCTGCAATCTTAACCCTCGACAGATAATTGGCACCCAACGTGGGGCAAAGAGAAAGGGGTAAATTTGAAGATTTTTGGTTTTCTACTGCTCTGACGTACCTTTCAAGTTTCTTGGCACGGTGCCAACTCATAGAGTTGTGATACTCGCACGTCTGTTTGCTTTGGCAACGTGAATTACACTGACTTAAAGATGTTATGGCATAAGCTGTATCAGTTATTTTCTACATTGTGCTCACTGATAACATATCTGTGTTGGGCCTTCTTTTTAAATCGAAGTATTCATTATATAACAACAAGGAACTGGACAATGGTCATGATGATACTGTTTGGTTTGGCACTGTTTTTTTTCATTATACTGCAGCTGCTAATGAATTTCTACTTGCCTCTGCTTTACCTTGAAAAGCCTCCAGGAGAGATTAAAGAGCAGTATGGCTCTGTGTTTGCTAATTGGTCGAGCGAATCTTTAGAAAGGCTGACTAACAATACTTTTGTTTTTTTGCTAGGACAGTTCGCAAATGTTTTAGAGAGTTTTGAATATCCTTGGAGTTTTGATAGAGCTGTGATGGTGTTATCTGGTTTGCTGAATGTGTGTCAGTTTGTGCTTCTGTTAAGAGAAATGGCGTTCAACATGAGGTTTGCGTCTCTTTTTTGTCCTGAGATTTGCGGTGCATCTTTGGAAGCTTTAGCAGAAAGCATTCCTGGCCGCTCGAGAAAGAGCAAAACACAGAAAGCTGCCGCTGCAGCCACTGCCCCCACAATCGCGGATTTACAGGCTGAAGCTACAGCTCCTCCGCAGAGTTCCTCTGCCAAGGTCGCTGCAGATAACGTTACTTCTCCAGCCAAAAGCTGTGCTGTTAAGAAAACCAGCTAGTGCAATTTACAATGACATAGATTACAAATAAAATAAAAAAATCAGAATTAAATTTCACAAATGTTACATATATGACAAAAGGATCATGGCCTATTAAGACTTAAATTCATTCCCTGCATTTTCTTGATCAGAGTGACAATTGATACATAACAGTCGGTATATCAGTCTTTTGGCAATGTCATCATACTGTCCCACAATAGCCACAGGTTCTTTCATAGACAAATCTGCAAGTCCAGTCGAATGCAGTCAGCCTGTAAGGTTGTCATAAATTTATTCCTCAAAATTTCTAACTCCATTTTGGCTGCCATATTTATTGGATATTGTTTTCCCTTACCGGATCGAAGTCCTGTTTCAGATCTATCAGTGCAGTATTGGCTTTATCAAAACATTGGCTGTTAATACTAGTGGAAATACAGCATTCGAAATTTCCTTGGAGATTTCTCACTTGCAGCAAGCAGATCTGCACCATCCAAGCAGCTTATGGTAGGCCATGCAACTAAACAGAATTCTCAGAAAGCATTATTTGAGCTTACAATTTACTTAACAAACCTTGACCCAAGAGAGGTATAGGACTTTCTGGCAACTACAAGAATTCATGTATCAAAACTTTGTTCCAAATTTGGCATGCTATTGGTCCCAAAAAACAGCCTTTCTTTCATTCTCTCCCATGGCCTCAAAAACTAGTACAGTGAATTTACTGAGAAGTCTCTTACAACTAGTTACCACAGAATAAGCCTATTAAAAAAAAAATTTTGGTTTAATTTCCCAGCTTCATTAGAACTATGGATCCACTGGCAATGCCTTTAAAATTCAACCCTCAGACTCCTTCATGCAGTATGACAGTTGCCTAGCAGTAACATCGCTGGGGAGGGGGGAATAAAACCTCCCTCTTGTCCCCATCTGAGATGGCAGGATCTCCAGCCCAGCATTAAAACAGATCAGTTTGAACTCCACATCAAACCAACCTGGCTCCACTCCACACCCAAATCAGTACCAGTCTGACCCAGAGAAGCACTGAGCACTCTGACCCCCAAAAGCTGACCAGTGTGAAAAGACCGACCTCAGCAAGGGGGTAAAATGATGAGCTCTCTCCCCAGATGTGTCAAAACCTAGGAAAAAAAGACAGAAGCAAAAAGAAACAACACCAACAACCCCTGATTCAAAGTCGAGAAGCAACACGGTGCCACAACAAGGATGGATGACAATGCTCTAGGGAAAAAAAAAAGAAAAGACACAGAGCGGGGGGAGTAAAGCCCCCCTTTCTCCACTTAGCAGCAGGCAAACAGGTTTTTCCATATTTTTTTTTCTTCTTTCTCTTCTTACCGCAGTTCAGATGTAGCCAAGGCCACGCAGCTGGCGTAATCGCTGGTAAGAAGTGGGAGGCTCTGGCAAACTCCTCGATTGCAATGAGCTGAGTTTATCTTGCAGCTTCACACAGGCCCGAAATCCATGTTCAGGCACAGGCCTGGGATATGTTGCTTTTTTGTTCTCCCATTTCACTCCAACCATAACACACTTCATACACAATTCCAACCAGCTCAAGAGTTGCCACACACCTCAGCCCCATTTACCTTTTACGATTCACAGATGTCAAAAAACAGTATATTAAGCATCAATCCATTATTCCATTTTCCTAAATACAAATCAGTCCATATTCTAGCAGCTTTTAAATACAACCTCATACAATACCAAGTTCACATCATAGCATTTAGGTGTTTGTTTGCTTGGTGGTTGTTTGTTTGTTTGTTTTTCTTTTTTGGGTTTCTTTTGGTAGTGTTTCTTTTTGTTTTAATGTGTTTTTTTGGTGTTTTGTTTTTTTTTTTTATGCAAAGGTGAGTTTAACAATTTAAGTTCTTTTCTGGTCTCAAAATTACTAGATAACAATATAAGCAATTACTTTAATGTGTAAGGATGCATCCTAAGGGGGAGCAAGGTGGAATTTTAGCAGTGGAACTGGTTCCCATTTTGTAATTATCTCCCCAAACAAAATTGTTTTGGTACCAAATAGAAATATGTGGGGATTTTTTTACACTGGCAGCATACCTCTGGCACATAACTTTAATGGTTCTGGACAATAAGGGAAGAATTTGCATGTTTCCTCATCTTTTTATTTAAATTACAAATATTTGACAAACTGCTTCTATCCTGGAGGATTTCAAAACACTTCAGATTTAAAATACAGCTCACTCTTTAAGAGAGCTTCTAACGCTTAGAGGAAATAGTTGAACATTGGTAGTTAAATAGTATACAGGATATAGTATACACACCCCCGTGGGAAAGGGGACAGAACAGGAAGAACAAATTCAAGAAAACTTGTGAGTCAAGATAAAGACAGCTGAGAAGGTGAAGGAAAGAGGGGAACAACAACAACAACAAACTCTACAAGAACACTGCAAAGGCAATGACTCCCTACCTCCTATAAGCAGAGCTTGCTGAGCAATGGTCAACATGGAAGGAAAAAAAAAAACTCATCTTCTTCTTCTGATATTTAATTATCAAAGCACTGAAAGGGGATCACAAACCACTATAACAAACACCATGATGACCCTAAACTCTAGAGTCAAAACAACAGAGACTTTATCATGCTTTTTTTTTTTTTTTCCACAAGTGACTTTATGATACACTTTGTTGAAAGAACTGAATAGTTCATTATCCAATATTTCTTTTGATACTTCATTAAGTGTGGCACCTCAAGTTTTATTTATTACAGATCATGTAAACTTTGCCCTGAACAGGTACAGAATTACTTGTTTACTTATAAACTTAGTACTACTATTCTGACCTATCCCAATATTTGATCATGTTGAAAGTATCACAGAATTCATTTTTCCAGTATTCAGGGGAGTAAAAGTAGTATTAGTATTCCTCTTTTGCCCATGGGAAAGATTACAGGGACTTGATTCAAACTACTACATGTGCACCAATTTTGTCAAGTCAATCTGAGCTACACAGAATCTGATTTATCAGGGTATTTACTTTTTTTTTTTTGTTGTTGTTGTAGAAAGTTTATATATGCTTTTATATATTCAAAGTCTATCTTCCATTAAAGTGAATAGCAAGAGAAAGTGCTGAGAGCTTCTGCAAATCTCCTCCCAAGTCGATATCAAGAAAATAAGGTGCTCCTCAGTGATGTTCCGGTTTTTAGATTATTTGTCTTGCATTCATCCCAGTGGGAGAAGAGTGACAAATGCAGGAGTGTGATCTAGTTCATCAAGATTTGTATTAAGACACTCGTCTTTTCTCATCCTGCTAGCTGAAATCAACACTTTGCTACTCTCGCAAATGTGATTTAACCACTGACCACAGGGGCCCATGCAGTGGTGGCAGAAAAATCGTACCTTGAAAAACAGTAAGTCCTTAGTGCAGAACCAGAAAAAGGGTAAGACCTGCTAAAAACAGGGTGAGGCCTTAATGCAAAACTTGTCAACTGTGTCTCTTGATTTTGTTAAAAAACAAGCTTCTCTTTTAGTGAATTTGCCTGTCAACTAAAGCTTTCATATTAGCTGCTTTCCCAAAAAGCCAGATAGACACAGCAATGGAATGTGAGGTCATGGATGAGGATGGATGGATGTACATCTCACAAGAGGGGCAACGAGAAACAGGTGACCAGAAACTGACCAACAGAGTATAACATCCCATTCACGTGAATACTTCATATAAAAGTGGGAGATCACAAGGATCTCGTCCCTTTTTCCTTATGGCTGACATTAGGAGAGGACCTTGCTAGTTGTCCCTGGGAACTGAGGCCTCAGTGGGAAGGGGGAGAGGGAGGGGCTGAAGGGGAAGTGGGGGGAGTTTTATTGTCACCCCGCAATCAAAACCTCGACACTGTGGAAATTTCACAACCACATAATAGTAAGAATGCTTAAAAATGGATGAAAAAAAGTATTTTTCTTTAGTTGTGTAATTTTAAAAAATAACATTTATTACAACTGAACACATAAAAAGTTAGTAGATAAGTAAAAGTCAGCTTTAGACAAGATGCCATTATGAAGATGCCATTCTGAAAAGATGCATCTAAGCCTTTATATTGGTGAAATAGAAAAGGTTTTTGGAATGGGAGTTTCCAGGCAACTTGATGTACTGATAGCAATTTTTAAATATTAAATCTTTATTTATAGAAAACGGTTGGTTTAGGAATATTGGGAGAGGAATGGGATGATATCAAAAATACCAGTGTCAGCAGACTGGTAATGCTTTCGGTGGTGCCAGTTCCAGCCCTTCTCCTCAGTGGCCTCAGGCCTGCAACCCTCCAGGACCCAATGGAGAACAACCAGAAAGGGCATGAGTCGTGGTGGCCACTTAGAGTCCAGTTTTCCAGCCCTTGTTCCTCTGGCCATTTCTGCGGAACACAACAGGAAGGTTACATTCTGTATTGCTTTGCCCAGAGCTCCCCACTGGGAGCCACAGTTTGATATTAAGCCACTAGAGACTGTCCAGAAGAGGGCTGCAAAGTTGTGAAGGGTTTGGAGGGGAAGCTGTATGAGGAGTGGCTAAAGTCACTTGGTTTGTTCAGCCTGGAGGAGACTGAGAGGAGACCTCATGGGGCTACAGCTTCCTGTGGGAAACTGCAGCGGGTCTGTGGAATCCTTGACAGAAAATATGAGAGTAGAGATCAGCCGTGAGATATTAAGATTTACCCTTGAGAAGGATGGGAGTAAAGGAGTATCCGGAGAGAGGAGAGATGTACCCGTGAGAGAGAAAGGGATAGAAGAATAACATGGATGATAGAAAAATTAACCAATGAGATGTTAGTGCTGTAACTTGTAACCAATAGTGAAAAGACACATGAACTGGTAGAACTGTATAAAAATGCACTTGTAGCAATAAATGGCATCTATTACTTTCATCTTGAAAGAACTTGGTCCATGTCGTTTGTCCGTCTCAGTCGCGACATATGGTGACCCCGGCGTGATCCTGCCTGAAGAGGATCTCGCATGACAAGGTGACAGCGTGAAGCTGTGAACAGCCGAAGAAGAGCTGTGGAGACGGAGCCCGGTACAGCTGATAAGAGCAGCCGAGGAGATCTGCCGAAGATCCGGATCGATTGAAAAGACACCTCGCTAAGGAGTAGGTGAGCTACCGGGAACAGGGAGGGTGAAACTTATCTAAAGAAGAGGGTACTGTATTATCCACATGGAAGCTGCTTCTGAAGAAGCAGGGTGTTAGCCTTCCGGAACTGACTTTAAGAAAAATGTTACTATGGGGCAAAGCACAAGGTTTAGAGGTTAATCCTGTGACAGCATTTAGTGTGTCACAATGGATGGACTTGGGGGATAAACTGTTTGACAGTGCTACCCAAGGGTCCAAGGAAGCAACTGAACTGTTAACGACGTGGCGCTTGTTATTAGATACTCTGAAAGAGTTAAAACAGCAACAGGATAAGGCAGAGGAGGGGGATGGTCTTCTTGGCTCTCCTGGGCCAGATTCGGAGAAAAAAGCAAGATTAAGTAACGCTCCGACCCCCCCTGTTACTAAGGATTCGTCAAAACCGCCCAAGTCCATATTATCTGACACGGATAAGGATCCACGGCACTTTCTTGGAAAGTTAAAAGGAGTAAAGGAGGAGCGTACGTATGTGTGGCCCCGAGATCAGAAAAAAGTTATGAAAGACTCGTATACATATGTGTGGCCCCGAGATCAGATAAAAGCTATGAAAGACTCACATGAAAAAACAGCATTGGGTTATGTGCGATCTCGGGAAGGGGCCCTCGAAACACCGGTCGGAGCGGTGCATTCGGCCGACTGCTCCGCTGTCATTAATCACGGCTCGAACCTCTCCTCTACCATCATCAACCGCGGTTCTGCCGTCTGCGTCACCGCCATTGATCACAGTTCAACCCTCTGCCCTGCTGCTATCAGTCGGAGAAGAAAAAAAATGGACATTTTTTTTTTTCCTATCCCCCCTTGCCTGGAGATTTAGGTGGGGAGGACCCCCCCGTGGTGAGCCAGACCAAGCCAAATAACGTAATTCCTACAGATTTGGGTCCCCCCAACCTGCCCCCGCCTCCCTCCCACACTGCTGAAAAGCGAATTCCTGAGGGTGGGGGTAGAGTTTCAGAGCGTAAACTGGACTTACCAAAAAGCTGGGATTTACCCCCAGTTTCGATTACAGTTTAACCACGGGACCCTGTGCATTTCTGGAAGAGACACTAATTGACACACCACAACTACAGGCACGATAACTTTCTGAAATCCTGAGGCAGTCAACAGACCTCGCATATCAAGCTATGATAAAGGTGCCTGAAACCGACAAAACAGCCAAATCATTTGCAACTATTAATCAGGGTCCCAGTGAGAATTACATGCAATTTATTGACCATCTTCAAGAGGCCATCAATAAGCAGGTTGAAAACTTAGAAGCTAACGAAGCATTGCTGTTGAAATTAGCAGTAGAGAATGCTAATGTTTGCTATCAACATGTTATCTGCAAGTTTTACAGTACATATTATGTGTTTCTGTGTATTGCCTCTCTGAAAATCAAGCAGCTTCTTAGGAATGTGAGTTACTTGTTTTACTAGTTGTGTTTCAGTGCGCCGTAAAATTCTCTCCCCATTTTTCCCAGTCGTGTTGCAAGCAGCCTGTGTTTTCTACCCCTCCCTCCCCCTTCTCAAGGTTTTTACTTGCAAGATGGGGTCAGGAATAATTGTTTTCAGTTGTGTTCCTGAAAAATCAGTATTGGGAGGTGTTTTAAAACTTAGGAAAGCACTCTGAATTATGAGGAAGGAAGACCTTATAAATATTGACATCAGTGTTGGCTGCTGTTTAAGTTAGATGAATGGGAAAAGTGGCCGGAGGATAGAATCTTGAAGCATACTGCTTTGTTGCAATTAATGTTGTTTTTAAGGTGAGAAGAGCAGGACAAAATAAATCTCTACAAGAGATCATTAGATCATTACAGACAGTTTTATAGCTGGAACAGTTTGAACGTCAATGAAAAAAGGTCATAGGTAGGCGCTGGATAGAGACTCGAACTCTTGTGGGTTACTCTGAGCAGTATTTATTGTAGAAGATTCACAGGAACAGCAGCGTTGGGTCACCTCCTCAGAGAGTGACAATCATACAGCAGTATAACTAGTCATTATATAGGGTTCTAACAGGTATTGTGCAACTAAGCAAAATTTATCACTGTCTATCACTGTCGATATCTATCACTGTCGATATCCTCAGGTTCCTTCCGTTCCAGTGGTCTGCGGGTTCCACTTCTTCTTTCTTGGCAAGTACCGAACGACAGGTCATCAGGTCGCAGGGCTAGCTTCTTTTGAAGTTTAACCTGTCTCATTTGTTATCCATAGTTCATCAGTCTAGCATGGAAATCAGCTACCCTAAGAATAGCATTTATCAATGTCTTAACTAAGGGTACAAAGCAAGCATAAGGTAACCACGCTTATGGTTCTGGGTAAGGACTATACAGGGGACAAGCTGAGACTTTCAGCCTTAGCAGCACAGCTTATAACACTGATATAGGCCTAAAATCCTAATTTCCTATTTTCCTACAACAGTCCCCCATTTTCTCTTTAAAATTTCCCAATTTACTGATAACGATAATAAAGCTTCTGTTGATTCAAGAGATTACAGCAACAATTACAAAACATTGACATACAATGAATCAAAACAAAAATTATCACAAAGACAATTACAATGACAATGACAATCATCAAAATCTTCTTCACTAATGTTCCGAGATCAGGAAACCAGGAAGTCATCCATTGCCACAGGTCTGCGACACCCCAGTTAGCGTCATCTTGTTGAATTTGCTGCATAACATGACTAACTTTCCAGATTTTATCCACTTCAGTTATCAATTGCTTACTCTGATCGATATACATACAGCAACTGGATTTTAGCATGGTAGAGACACCTCCTTGCGAAGCTAACAGGATGTCTAAAGCCATTCGATTCTGTAAAACAATCTGAGATAGGTTACGCAATTCTTGAATTTCTGGTGTCACTCCTTGATACCAATGCATATAATTTCTGATCCGAGCAAAACTATTTTGCAGATAGAGCAAGTACTGCGTTACTGCCTCGTCCCCTTCCAGGAGGGCAGTTTTGGCAGACATAAAGGTAAACGGAACTGCCAAAACTCGCCCAAACAAAACTTCAGCAGGGCTGAGTTTAGTAGTAGCATGAGGAGTTGTACGAAGATCCCATAAAACAAGCGGTAGTGCTTCAGGCCATTTGAGACCTGTGTCTGCAGTGACTTTTGCCAAACGATCTTTAATAGTGCGATTCATCCACTCTACCTGACCAGAAGATTGTGGATGGTAGGGCGTGTGAAAGGCAGCCTGTATATCAAGAGCAACATAAACTTGCATTAGAACAGCAGCAGTAAAGTGCGGTCCCCTATCAGAATCAATAATTTCAGGGATACAGTACCTCGGAATGATATCACGAAGCAGGGTCTTAACCACAATTTTCGAATCATTCTTGCGAGTAGGAAAGGCTTCCACCCAGTGCGAAAGTTGATCAACAATAACAAGAATGTACTTATATCCCATAGAAGGGGGGAGTTCTGCGAAATCAATTTGCAGTTTCTGGAAAGGAAAGTAAGCAGGCGGCCGCTTGCCAGGGACTGTTGTGACCTTTGTGACCCCATATTTCTTGCAAAGAGTACAAGAGTCAGTCAGGCGTTTTGCAGCACTGTAAACTCCAGGCGCTGCCCACAACTGTTGGATTTTAGAAGCTACAGCTTCAGGCCCCCCATGAGTACGATCGTGAATCCAGTGAGTTAGAGGAAGGACATACCTCATAGGCAATAAGGGTTTATCACCCAGTTTCCAAATGCCGTCCTGTTGCGTTGCTTCCCAGCGTTTCCATTTGTTGAGCTCTTCTTCATCCAGTTCATCATAAAGAGCAGGACCAACGGGAAAAGGAAGAAGGGTAGCAACCACAGTCGTAGCAGGAGATGCATCGTGGACTGCCGCCGCTCTCGCCGCGCAGTCGGCCAAGGCGTTGCCATGAGCGAAAGAATCAAGGCGTTTAGTATGAGCAGGAATGTAAATAACAGCAATTTCTCGTGGTTTCTGGATAGCGAGCAGCAAATCATGAATTAATTGTCCATGAGCAATAGTACGACTGGCGGAGGTCAAAAAAACGCGTTCCTTCCAAAGTGCGCCAACAGAATGACAAATGCCAAAAGCGTACTTAGAGTCTGTATAGATATTAACTCGGAGACCTTTAGCAAAAGTTGCAGCACGAGTCAAGGCAATTAGTTCTGCAGCTTGTGCTCCAAGCGCTGGAGAGAGAGGTTCAGAAAAAAGTACATGATTTTCAGTGGCAACAGCAAAACCAGTAAAACGCTTACCATGCAGATAGTAACTTGATCCGTCTGTGAACAGGTTAAGGTCAGGGTGGGCGAGAGGAACATCTTGCAAATCTTCTCTGGTTTTAGAATAAGTGGTGACAAATTGCACACAGTCGTGTGGGTCATTGGAAAGGTGCACCTCAGGTAGAAGGGTAGATGGGTTTAAGGGTTTTGACCGTTTTAAAGAGATATTATCAGTCAGTAACAGGATGGCTTTGTATCGATGTGTGCGCTGCGGTGAGAGAGACTTGGTAGCATATCGGGTTAGTAAAAGTTCAACTTCATGAGGCACGGCAACAATGAATTTGTGACCCAGAACAAGTGGGCGAACTTTTTCCACTAATTCCGCAGCTGCTGCTACTGATCTAAGGCAATGTGGCGACCCTTTGATAACTGGGTCAAGAGCAACTGAATAATAACCCACAGGTCTTTCATAGGGTCCATGAGGTTGTACTAGGACCCCCTTTGCAATGCCACCCTTCTCGGTAGCATACAAAGTGAAAGGTTTAGAGTAATTTGGCAGGCCTAAAGCTGGGGCTGTGACTAAGGCTTGCTTCAAAGATGCAAAGGCATCGGACAATTCTGGCGTCCAGACAATTGGCTCTGGAGCTTTGTCCTTTGTAGTTTCAATAAGTGGTCTAGCTAGTTCGCTAAACCCTAAAATCCATGGTCGACAGAACCCAGCTTGGCCAAGGAAAGCTCTCATTTGTTTTTTAGTAACAGGTGCTGTAATTTGAAGAATAGCGTTGATTCTGTCAGGATCAATCTTTCGAACTCCTCCTGCTAAAACAAAGCCCAAATATTTTACCTCTGGTTCACAGAATTGTAACTTAGCTAATGAGGCACGATGACCCTTATGATATAGTCGAATGCAAAGGTGCTCTGTATCAATTGCACAGGCCTCCTGAGTTCGGCTAGCAACAAGCAAATCATCAACATATTGAATCAGTGCAGATTTGTTTGGCAATTCAATATCTTGGAGATCATATTTGAGAATTTGCGAAAACAAGGTAGGGGAAGCAGTAAAGCCTTGAGGGAGCCGAGTCCAAGTCAATTGGCGACCTTCCCAAGTGAAGGCAAACAAAGGTTGGCTTTCTTCTGCTACAGGTATGCTAAAGAAAGCTCCTGTCAGATCTAAAACAGTGTACCAGTGCGCCCAAGATGGAATTTCGGTTAAAATTAAACTTGGATCTGCTACAACTGGGTGCGGAGCTTCAACATAATCGTTGGTAGCCCGTAAATCTTGTACAAAACGGTACTCAGGATCTCCATCCTCATCTAGTTGATTTTTACTTACTGGAAGAATTGGGGTATTAAATGGACTCATAACAGGTTTTAGAATCCCTTCATCGAGAAAGGTTTGAATTTGTTTTCGCAAACTCGGTAATGCAACAGCTGGTATTGGATATTGCTTAATAGCAGGAGGGGGACCACCTTTAGTTTTAACAACAACCGGCAGCGCAGACTTCAAAAGACCAATATCTTTAGTTGTACGACTCCAAAGTCCAGAAGGGACATTCTGCAATTCCCACGGAATGGCCACTTCTTTCTTCGGAGTATGATCTAGAGTGAAAACACTTCCAATAAAAATCAATTTAGCTTTACCTTTACCATAGGTCAATTGAGTACCAAACTCTTGTAAGAGATCTCGTCCCAGCAAAGAAGTCGGTGCCCCCGGTGCAACAATAAAGCGAGCCCATGTAACTTTATCGCCTAAAGTAACAGGGAGTGGTTTAGAGAGAGCATGGTTAAGCACAGAGCCTGTAACACCCTTGATAGCAATCATTTCCTGCGATGTTTGTGGCACATCAAAGTTGAGAAGCGAGAGTGTAGCCCCAGTATCTACTAAGAAAGAGACTGATTTTCCATTAACATCAGCTAAGACATGGCCTGTAGAGGAAATTTCTAAGGTCATTATGCAATGCTTACTGAGAGTAGCTACGACGATACGGAGGCGGCGGAGCAGAAGGGGCGTCAGTAATACCACCAAGTTGACTACCAGCAGCGGCAGCAGGTGCAGGTAGAGTAGCTCCTGGTTGATATTGGGGTTGCAACGGGCATTCACGTTGCATGTGTCCTAAATTACCACACCAAAAACAGGTTAATTGCATTGCGTCATTCGTAGGGTTGGTAACAGCAGGGTTTGTAACAGGGAAAGAACCCCCCATGGGTGGAAAGGAACTTCCCATCCCGATTCCTCTGCTGAGGAGTCCCCGGCCCCGAGGGAAGCGAGCTCGGAATACCCCTCGGACTCCTCGGGGATACCCACGTCCCCGAGTTGCGGAAACCCCCTGAGCTATGGCTACAGCTAGTAAGTTCATATCTTCCTGTCTTTCTCTCTGATACCGTCTACGTTCGACCTCACGTTCTTTCTCCTGCCGAAGGCGCTCAGCCTCCCTTTCTAATTGTAGCTTACGTTGTTGCTCTTCTGTACAGCCGTTATACACAAAATTAGCAACAGAGAGAACTTTTTGTAAATTCTCTACTTGCCAGCCAGGCATATGTTTTTGAAAATGTTTTCGAATATCAGGGGCTGACTGATTGACAAAAATGCTAATAGCCAATGGTTCCTGAAAATTATCTTCGGTCATTCCTCCATACTGTATTAAAGCTTTTCTTAAGTGGTGCCAAAAGTCTCCCGGGTGTTCATCAGGAGCCTGTTGTCACTCTGCAACTTTTGACCAATTAGTCACTTTTTCATCACACTTTCGAATTGCTTCAATCAGATTATCAATTGCAACTAAATAGGTAGCTTTTTGGTCCTCCTCATGTAAATTCCAATTTGGATCTTGGTCTGGCCAGGGATTACGTCCCTGTGTCTGTTCAGCCAATTCTTTATCTTTAGCCAGGATTTTTTGTTTTTCCTCATGTGTAAATAATTCGGACAAAAGTGTTTGCATATCATTCCAGCTGGGTGAGTAATCTCGGGCAATAGTTCGAATTATTTTAGAGCATCGCTCCGCGTCATCACGGAGTCGCGGCATTTTATCATGCCAGAGTAAAAGATCACCTGGTTTCCAGGGATGATGTGTAGTTACCATGAGAAGCAGTGGCTGGTTGCCAGCATTACTACGACCAGCTCTAGGATTAGCTACATAGGATAAAGTCATAGGGAAAATACCTGCAGGTGAATCAGTTTTGGGCTTAGAATTGTCACTTATTTCATCATCCAGATAAGCAAGTAATTGGTGTTTATTCATGCTCTTCTGGAGTTGCTTTCGTTTTCGTATATCAGCATAGTCAAACCACAAATACAAATAGTCCATTTGTTGGGGCTGGCAGTCCTCCAGGATTTTACGGAGAGACTGCAATTTAGTTTCTTCAAATGAGCCATAAATCGGCCACCGATCATCAAGGGAAGCCCCAGCCACTCTCCTTATAAAAGGCCAATCATTTTGGCAGAGGGCAATTAATCTTTTAATGTGCAACCCTGCGGTTCCTGACAATCTTCCCCAATTTGAAATCATTTCAGCCAAAGGCGTATTTTTAGGAACTGAGGGTCCAGCCCCCATCCTTGTAAATATATTTAGAGACTTGAACTCTAATAAAAATATAAAGAAAAGAAACAAATCGGGAGAACAGGAGAGACTCGAACTCACCTGTCCCTGGCCAGGTCCCGTTGTTTCAGTTTGTGCTGCAGAGTCCCATCTGGGGTGCCAACTGAAAAAAGGTCATAGGTAGGCGCTGGATAGAGACTCGAACTCTTGTGGGTTACTCTGAGCAGTATTTATTGTAGAAGATTCACAGGAACAGCAGCGTTGGGTCACCTCCTCAGAGAGTGACAATCATACAGCAGTATAACTAGTCATTATATAGGGTTCTAACAGGTATTATGCAACTAAGCAAAATTTATCACTGTCTATCACTGTCGATATCTATCACTGTCGATATCCTCAGGTTCCTTCTGTTCCAGTGGTCTGCGGGTTCCACTTCTTCTTTCTTGGCAAGTACCGAACGACAGGTCATCAGGTCGCAGGGCTAGCTTCTTTTGAAGTTTAACCTGTCTCATTTGTTATCCATAGTTCATCAGTCTAGCATGGAAATCAGCAACCCTAAGAATAGCATTTATCAATGTCTTAACTAAGGGTACAAAGCAAGCATAAGGTAACCACGCTTATGGTTCTGGGTAAGGACTATACAGGGGACATGCTGAGACTTTCAGCCTTAGCAGCACAGCTTATAACACTGATATAGGCCTAAAATCCTAATTTCCTATTTTCCTACAACAGTCAACAAGCTGAGAGAGAGTTAACTGATAACACACAGGTCACAGTAAACTTGCTGAAGTCTGCAAGATGCTTTCCTCATTAACCTGTTTTCTTTGTGGGTATCGGTTTAAGCATGTTGCAATTTTGGTAGGTCTTTGCTATATGGTACGATAAGTTCACAGTCTGTTAAATCATGAGAATTCATTGACTCAAAATGTGCATTTTGTGATAATACAGAAGATCATAAGTAATTTAGTTCTTTACTGCGTGAATGTGATGGTAAAATTTTGTGTGTAGTAGCAGTTATTATTTTTTCTTTTCTCTAGCATGCTACCTTTATCCCGGCATTCAGACTTGCGCAACTCTGTGACAGGCTGTGTCTCGTCTCGGTGTGCTGGATTTGGTTTTTCCGTATGCACATCATGTAAAGAATCCTGGTTTTGGAATAACAGCTGTACCGCACCAGATGAGACACTAAAAACAAAACAAAACAAAACAAAACAAAACAAAACAAAACAAAACAAAACAAAACAAAACAAAACAAAAAAAAGGCCTTGCCCAGTCCAGCTCGCTGTGGGGGCTGATGGGGCTCCAGCGCGCACTGACCTATTTTGTCAGGGAGACCCAGAGGTACCTCCACCTGGCTGAGCAGTAGGCAGCCCAAAGGTGAAATGCAAAAAATTGAGATATTGTCTTAAATTGGTGTAACTGTGATCCATCTGCTTATTTGAACTTGGTATATGGTTTTCACATCTGAGCTCAGTATTTTAGTTTGCATATTCATATTTGGTACCAAAAGAATCTTGTTTGTACGGAAAATGTGCACTCGCGATTGTGCGAGAGTAAATTTATAATACGTTCACAGTCCTGCGAGAGTTATTTTACACGTGCAAATGTGCACGGAAAGAAAATACACTCGCGATTGTGCGAGGGACTCTCGGCGGCCACTCGCGATTGTGCGAGGAATAAATTTACTTGTGCAAATGTGCGCGAAAAGTATAAATATACTCGCAATCCTGCGAGAGGTTTACTTACACCCGTGGCGGCGAGGCAAGCGGAGTCTCCATCCCAGGGAGGGGGCTTTCCTGGCGGCAGTGGCTAAGCTCGTACTCCAAGAGACCCGCGGCAATGGGCGGAGTCTCGACGAGAGTCCCGTTTTGTTATCTGATCAGACCTGACTGTAGGCATTGTATAAGCTTCTCTGCACCCCCCACACTGAGTGTGGGTGCCCCTGAAGCCCTCAAACATCCCCCACACTGGGCGCGGCTCAGTGTGCCTTGGCACTCCCTTCTTCTAATGTCCCAGGAGCCAGGGTGCTCTGGGCCAGACAAAAGAAGCTGTTAGCCTCAAGTAGCAGAGGAAGAGGGAGACGTGCCATACTGCAGGAGGGAGGGGGGTTGCAATCTGCCACAGCCATATATGTACCATTTGTGAAATTTAATTCTGATTTTTTTATTTGAGTTGTAATCTATGTCTTTGTCAATTGCACTAGCTGGTTTTCTTAACAGCACAGCTTTTGGCATGCATAAATGTAAAATGTAAATTGCTGCAGAACCTGCAAGTCTTTTAAATCAGGTCATAGGCCATACTTGTATTTGGTCTGATCCTACATACTTGCAAAGTTTTTGTCGATGGTTCTGGGAAGTCTCATAAAGCTGTAGTGGTTTGGTGTGAAGATAACAATTGGCATCATTCTGTAAAAATTATTGAAGGTTCAACCCAATTAGCAGAACTTGGCACAGCTTTAAATTCCTTAGAGCTTTTTAAGGAGGAACCTCTAAATTTGATTTGTGATTCTGAGTACGTAGTCAAGGTCCAATGCACGTATCTGCTTCTGAACTGTGTTTTTTGTTTTGGTTCTGTTCTTTTCTAAAACAAAAAGGGGGGAGAAGTAGGGAAAACACCACAAAACCAATTGTCAAAAGCATTGTATGTGATGAAATACTTCGCAAGTGTGAAAAAAACCTACATTAGTTATGTGAAAGAACCCACATTAGTTATGGCCAAATCACTAGTTAATGGTCAATGGAAAAGGCCACATCAATTGATAACCTGGGGGAGAAGCTCTGCTTGTGTCTTTACAGATCAAGGGCAGCAATGGTTGCCTGCACGAAACGTGAAACCTGTGTTATCTTCTTGACAATGATTGTTGCAGCTGCTGTGTTTTGGATGCCCGCACAGACAAAGACTAACATGTGGAGTACTTTAGCCAGCATGACTGACCAGGACTCCATATGCCTAGCTATGGCATCTCCGGAAAACCCGTTCCACACGTGCTTGGTTGGCATGCCCCTTGATGACTACAGCAGCATCACACAACTGTTTCAAAATAGAGGTTGGTGCAGAGGCATTGCAACAAACTGTAATAATACTAACATGGCACCTTGGATTAATTGCCTCCTGGAAACAGACATTGAACCACAGGAACTGGAATTGCTGGCATCTATGCCCATGGACACTTGTATCAACCTGGTTTGTGAAAAGTGTCAGAGCAATATACGAGAACATGAATGGATAAACTGCAAAATATTAATGCTACCCTTGGTGACTATAGAAATGAAACTCGTTGGTGCAGTGCCTCGGAGAAGAATCCAAGGGATGTCATTGATAATGTGGGAACAGCGACCCCAAAAACCTTTTGTATGGTGTATTCTTGATCTGTAGAGATAGAGCCTGACCAGGAATTCCTTCTAATACTGTTGAAGGACTGTGTATTTTGGGACTATTAACTCTCTTAACGCCCAATGTATCTATGATAATAGATCACAGAAGAGCAAGACAAGAAAAACACTTTTTTGTGTGTATATGAGTCAAAATGTGATAATAATGTAGATTTTTGGGGATCAAGGTTAAGGGTTTTAGGATCTCTTGTATCGGGTGTTGGCACAGCTAAAAGCTTTAAATATTTTAGAAAATTAGGATGCTGGCTAGTTAAGCAAACTAACAGAACTTAAAAGGCTTTAAGTGGACTTTTTTTAGATGTAGATTCTGTAAGACATGCCACATGGCAGAGTAGGGCCGCGATAGATTTTTTGTTATTAGCTCAAGGACATGGGTGTGAAGATTTTGATGGGATTTGTTAAATAAATTGCTTAGTGGTTGAGGGTTTTTAGGATGGTTGTTATCAGCAGTGAAAACAGGACTGATCGTTTTGATGATTGTTGTGGTTGTGTTACTAATGTTGTCATGCATGATTCCTCTGCTGCAAAGGGCCCTGCAGCGGACAATGAGGGCAGCATTTTTAGCAAAAATTAAAAAAAGGGGGAATTGTGGGAAACTGCAGTGGGTCTGTGGAAACCTTGACAGAAAATATGAGAGTAGAGATCAGCCTTGAGATATTAAGATTTACCCTTGAGAAGGATGGGAGTAAAGAAGTATCCGGAGAGAGGAGAGATGTACCCGTGAGAGAGAAGGGGATAGAAGAATAACATGGATGATAGAAAAATTAACCAATGAGATGTTAGTGCTGTAACTTGTAACCAATAGTGAAAAGACACATGAACTGGTAGAATTGTATAAAAATGCACTTGTAGCAATAAATGGCATCTATTACTTTCATCTTGAAAAAACTTGGTCCATGTCGTTTGTCCGTCTCAACCGCAACAGTTTAGATTGGATATTAGGAAAAAATTCTTCACAGGAAGGGTTGTCAGGCTGCCCAGGGAAGTGGTGGAGTCACCATTCCTGGAAGCATTCAAAAGATGTGTAGATGAAGTTCTTAAGGACATGGTTTAGTGACAGACTTAGGTTAATGGTTGGACACAATGATCTTGAGGGTCTTCTCCAACCAAAATGATTCTATGATTCTGTGCACCTAGCAAGAAAAGACAAATTTTTCCTAAAATAGTGCAACCACATGCGGGGAACTACAAAACAATTGTTTAATAAGGTATCTAAAAATTTGAAGAGCTGCAGTAGAACTGCAGCAAAATACTTTAAGCCCTCATTTTTTTTTTTTTTTTTTTTTTTCAGAAGTTCTTACTTAAGGAGAACAAAGTGATTCAATTTAGCAATGAGTAGGCCTTTAAAAATCTAACTTTATAGGTATGGTACAGGATCACCTGTTCATGATTATTTTCTCAACATTTGAGTACATAAATACTTTTTCCTAAAGAGGCTTTGTAACAGTAACAAAATAATTCTGTTTCAATTTGATAAGTCACAGACCAATATTATACCCAAACTCATTAATTCATCATTTGTATATACTCTTACTTGGAAAAATATTTAACATTGACATTTTGCAAATGGAGAACTTACATAGGACTGATACAAACAGCAGATAAGTGACAGAACAACGTTCTAGTCAAATACAGCAGACTAATTCTGATCAGAGATGCACATCTACCATATTGTTTTCTTCTTAACCCATGAAGCACTACAGAAAATAAAATTTACCCTTTTATCAGTTGGTATCACTTGTAGAAAAGGAAGACAACTGCAGACTTTTTCTGCATTTTTCTTGACGTGTGTTGAAAAGGATAAGAAAAAGATGAACTACTCCTGAAGCCTGAGGATGGAGCCCCAAACCTCTATTGCATCTTTTTAATGATTTTTGGCAAGGGGACATTCCAAAAGTGCTGTGCCTGTCTTCCTGCACAGATAGACCCACTCACAATCTTTTTGGGTTGTTCCCCCTCCATTTATCTCAGAAGCAGCAGAAGAAATATGAAGACTGTAAGAGCTGCCTATTTCAGCAGAGATCTCTATTTTTTACATTTGCTACCGCAACTCAAATGGATTTAAATAAAACCGACAAGACATCCACAGAGAAGCAGCCATCTTCAAATAAATGTGACTTCCACACAAGTTTATTTCATAATGATCCTCTAAGACAAATAGTGTTGCTATTAAAATTAATCCGACTGAAAACTGTTTTGATATTGCAGAAAAATGTTACATTTCTAACCACTGCCTTGTTAGATGTAAAAACTTACCTATAGCAAGCCACAACCTCTCAAGTCTTTATAGAGTGAATATGATAAGGTGTGTATAAAAAAAAAATATTGCTTAAATCTATTGCTAATGCTGCATAAATTACAGAAACTTAATCTTTCCCAAAAGAGAAGATCTGTATCCCCAAACATATGACTCTGCTGGTATTAAAGCTGTAGCAGGACTTCTCATGATTGAATGCATGTGACTTAAATAATAAAAATAGTACATGTGCTTAAGCAGCTATGTTTACCCGACTCAAGACTGTCACTAAACAAAGGGTTAACTAATATTTGGATCTCATAAAGATATTTTAAATGTTCACACTTAATAGCATAGAACTTTATGTATCCTAACTGAAAAGACATATCAGGCCCACTTAAGAATATAGAAGACAGGTAAAATGTGCACAGTAGCCTTAATAATCCATAGCCAGAGCCTTTATTTTTTTTAAAGGGTTACACCAATCATAATCAGGCAGTTCAAGTGCTCACTCCATTTGCTTTTGCATTTCAAATAAAAAAAGTCAATACAATATATGATTTTCTTAAATTAAACACAATCTATGAGATTCCATCTTTTATAGCATATATAAATACACAGGTATAAATACTAATCTGTAAAAGTAGGTTTTTCCTCATAACAAAAGCTGTTAACGCCTTCAATATTCAGTTAAATATATCTTCCCTAGCATAACTTAAAACATAACTAAATAATAAAGACTTTGCTCAAGTTATACTCAAAGCTGGAAAAAATGAGACAGACATCGGGTTTTTTTGCTTTTCTACCTTATCTGTGATGCAGTACATTTAAAATTAATTAGATCAATTCTTCATAGAGAGACAGAGACACTAGATTGTGTTTTGTCCTCAGATGTTCAGCTAAGGGTTTCTTAGATGAATGTCATGAAATAAGCAACACCAAAAAAAAAAAGAAAAAAAGACTGCAAAGCCTTAAGAAAATAAAGCCCAGCATATCTGTGCTGTACTACACATCAGCTTTTCTCCCCAATCATTTATTCCAGTAAAAACTTGTATTTTTCTGGAACATACAGGACCTTTTCAGAACAATGAGAAAATCTTCATATGGCATACATCTCCCTAAGTAGTATCAAAATTACACTTAGGTGTTCAGTCTTGATTTGACTTTCATCGTGATACTTGGTCTCTAATGAACCTTTTCCTGCAGGCAGCCTGATTCATTCAGTATACAGAATAATATGCTGGAATTTTCAGATTCAATGAACATCTGCTGAAACTGTCATATACAACAACAAGCTATCTGTTTAATTGATCAGGTGAGATTATTTTAAACAACTTGTGATGACACCAATATCAATTATAATGTATTTATTCAAGCTTTTACTTATGAACATTATTGGTTTTGTGTGGTTCCCCCCACAAAAAACAGTGAGTATCCTAGAGAGTTTGGCATAAAACCAGGATGTCTTCTATTAAGTCAAGACTCTTTGGATAAGATAATCTATGGCACTTATTTTCTTAAACACTTTACCTGCATTCCTTTCACTTCCTCTGCTACACTGCAATTAGAAACAGGAAAAGAAGAAACATCAGAAGAATATTAGAATAGTAATTAATGGATGCCTTTGCTTACTTTGGTACATCTCACAACTAGGCACTTCCTAAATAATAATTCCGTTTCCATCAGGTTTCCCACGGCCTGATCAGAAAAGCCACAAATGCTATACATGTTAAAAGTTACCTGATCACTTACTTCTTGTCATACTATTGCTGTTAAAATTGCTACAAGAATGTAAGCTTTAGCTACCTTGGCCCAGGCTAAGACAGATAATTCCTCTTACAGTCCTTAATGTATTTAGTCTGTAAAGTTGTGCAGCAAGGATTAGTAGATGATGCACAAAGTATTACCCAGGAGTGGAAAAGGAAATACAGCCCCTTTGCTCTCTCCATTAGATACTCTCTTGTTCCCCAAGACTGAATTTTACCCCTTGTCCCCTCACTCTGTGGGGTTCCAAACAGCTTCTGTGTTAACTACCAAGGCACACCACATAACTTAGCTTTTTAGGCAGATATTAGGAATGTAGCAACAAGGTGACTTTTGGCAGTTATGGCAGAAACACTGAGATTTAGAATAAATTCACTGTTGAGTTCTTACGAGGGAGTTCAGGAAACAGAAAAAGAAGTAACTGCTTGTTTAATGTAAGTACTCAGAATAAAAAAATACAGATCACACAACAGTAATGGATTTAGCCTGGCAAAGACAGGTGCTTAGCACTGGTAAACGGTCATCTATTTTAGTCTGTCTCATCTGACAGTCTTAACCAATTTATCCTAAAACCCTATTAAAAGTCAGATGTTGAATTAATTGATTAATACCTCTTGCAAATATGATATGGCACAGCAAGATTTGAATTTATTCCTATAGATATTATATATGAAGGAAAAAGAAATATTACTACAAACTGCATAGTAGGACTACATTAATAGTACTTCCTCCTGCCATTTTCTAAGGTCCTCGGTTGACACATCCACCCATGATTTTGGTCCTAGAAATAACAAGAGAGATCAGTATAAACACAGCTTTTCTTATAGCACTATATATACCCAGAATCAGTCTAACAAACATAAACATTTAGGAAGAACATATTACATAGTAACAACACATTATCAAAACTGAACAGCCTCCAAAAAAATTGTAGAAGCAAAAACTCGCAGGTAAACAAGCCAAGAGAAAATTGTAATTCTAAGTTAATTGAGAAGTCAGGCAAAACAAAAGAAAAACAAAGCAACAACTAAATAATCACATGCTAAGTCTAGCAACACTAAGCTAAAATCCGAGGAGTATTACAGCCGCACATGCCATGAAGAGGGGAAAAAAGGCAAATTATTTTACTCTTAAAATATTATTGAATGCATACTGACTACATGGTATCTGACGTTAGTTAAAGCCATAGTTAAGGCTTGACAGGACTGAGATCCATGTTAATTCCATACTGAATAGAGGTTAGTAAACCAAAAGTATAAGCCAGCCTTTACAAATCAATGGTTGTGAATTACAGTGCTGTATGCCACCCTCTCCTTCTCTTGATGGACAATGTATACAAAATGCTATGAAATGCAATTTTCCCGGTCTGTAAAAGCCTTTAAAAGGTAAATCATATTTGGTGCAATGATTAGATAAGGCTTGGTACTGTGGTAGTACATCACGTATATGTGTGCTAAGTTCTACTTTACAAGAATTGATAAAGTAACTTACGAAACGTAATCATCACTTCAGCGATAATAAAACTGGTAGAACATTTCATTTCCCTGTAAAGCCACGAAGACACTAAGTCATAAGTCCTACTAAAACCCCAAGCAAAGTATTTTAGAACAACAGTTTTGTTTTTTTTTCCCCAATAACCTCTGCATAAGCATTGTCAACTCTATAATGGATCAACATTTATAATGAAACACTGGAAAAACATGACATAGCACAATGTGGTACAGATTTATGCTAACCACTGAAACATTCAATGAAAAGTTAAAGACACTATCCACCCAGTTCCCCCTGACATTTGACATAAGAGAAACTTATCAGAGCAGCTTTCAGAATACTAAGCAGAAAGGAAATTACACAGTCCATTCATGTGTAACAACTTCCTGCTAATACCTCCATTCACAGAACCACAGAATGTTAGGGATTGGAAAGAACCTCAAAAGATCACAGTATCACAGTATCACAGTATGTCTGGGATTGGAAGGGACCTCAAAAGATCATCTAGTCCAAACCCCCTGCTGAAGCAGGAACACCTAGGTGAGGTCGCACAGGAACATGTCCAGGCGCGTTTTGAATGTCTCCAGAGAAGGAGACTCCACAACCTCCCTGGGCAGCCTGTTCCACTGCTCTGTCACCCTCACTGAGAAGAAGTTTTTTCTCAAATTTAAGCAGAACCTCTTGTGTTCCAGCTTGATCCCATTACCCCTTGTCCTATCATTGTTTGCCACCGAGAAGAGCCTGGCTCCATCCTCATGGCACTCACCCTTTATATATTTATAAACATTAATAAGGTCCCCCCTTAGTCTCCTCTTCTCCAAACTAAAGAGACCCAGCTCCCTCAGCCTTTCTTCATAAGGGAGGTACTCCACTCCCTTAATCATCTTCGTTGCCCTACGCTGGACCCTCTCCAGCAGTTCCCTGTCCTTCTGGAACTGAGGGGCCCAGAACTGGACACAATATTCCAGATGGGGTCTCGCCAGGGTGGAGTAGAGTGGAAGGAGGACCTCTCTCGATCTACTAACCACCCCCCTTCTAATACACCCCAGGATGCCATTTGCCTTCCTGGCCACAAGGGCACAGTGCTGGCTCATGGTCATCCTGCTGTCCACCAGGACCCCCAGGTCCCTTTCCCCTACACTGCTCTCTAATATGTAATTTCCCAACCTATACTGGAACCTGGGGTTGTTCCTGCCCAGATGCAGGACTCTACACTTGCCCTTGTTAAATTTCATCAGGTTATTCCCCGCCCAACTCTCCAGCCTGTCCAGGTCCTGCTAGATGGCAGCACAGCCTTCTGGCGTGTCAGCCACCCCTCCCAGCTTAGTGTCATCAGCAAACTTGCTGATAGTACACTCTATTCCCTCGTCTAAATCGTTAATGAATATATTGAATAATATTGGCCCCAGTACTGACCCCTGAGGCACTCCACTAGATACTGGCCTCCAACTAGACTCCGCACCATTGACTACCACTCTCTGGCTTCTCTCCTTAAGCCAGTTTGCAACCCACCTCACTACTCTATTGTCTAGACCACACCTCCTCAACTTAGCTGTGAGGATGCTGTGGGAGGCTGTGTCAAAGTCTTTACTGAAGTCAAGGTAGACCACATCCACCGCTCTGCCATCATCCATCCACCTTGTTACATTCTCATAAAAGGCTATGAGGTTGGTCAAGCATGACTTACCCTTGGTAAAGCCATGCTGACTGCCCCTAATAACCCTCTTATCCTTGATATGCCTTGAGATGGCACCAAGGATAAGCTGTTCCATTACTTTCCCAGGGACAGAGGTGAGGCTGACCGGTCTATAATTACCCGGGTCCTCCTTCTTGCCCTTTTTGAAGACTGGAGTGACATTTGCTTTCCTCCAATCCTCGGGCACCTCTCCCGTTTCCCAAGACTTGGCAAAGATGATGGAGAGCGGTCCAGCAATGACTTCAGCCAGCTCCCTCAGCACCCACGGATGCATCCCATCTGGACCCATGGATTTATGGATGTCCAGACTATTTAATTGCTCCCTAACCCAGTCCTCATTGACTGAAGCAAACTCCTCCTTTGACCTGGCTTCATCCAGGGTCTCAGGGGTACAGGGCTCCCCAGGACAGCCTCTGGCAGAGTAGACAAAGAAGGCATTCAGTAATTCTGCCTTCTCTGTATCTTCTGCCACTAGGGCACCCACCCCGTTCATCAGTGGGCCTACATTGCCTCTGGTATTAGTTGTATCTGCTATGTATTTGAAAAAGTTCTTTTTGCTGTCCTTGACCCCTGTCGCCAGCTGTAATTCTATGGAGGCCTTGGCTATCCTAGCTGCCTTCCTACATCCTCTAACAGCAGCCTTATATTCTTCCCAAGTGGCCAGCCCCTGCTTCCATGACATGTAAACTCTCCGCTTCTGCTTGAGCATACCCAACAGATCCCTATTCAACCACGCAGGCCTCCTGGCTCCCTTCCTTGACTTCCTATGTGTGGGGATGCTCTGATCCTGAGCGTGGAAGAAGCAATCTCTGAATGCAATCCAGCTATCTTGGGCCCCTTTTCCTTCAAGCAGTCTTGCCCATGGGATTTCCCCCAGCAATTGCTTGAAAAGGCCAAAGTTAGCCCTGGTAAAGTCCAGGGTTGCAATTCTACTTGCTATTCTGTTCCTGCCACACAAGATGCTGAACTCCACCATCTCGTGGTCACTGCAACCCAGGCAGCCCTCAACCTTTACTGCTTCGACCAGACCCTCCTTGTTAGTGAGGATGAGATCCAGCAGTGCACCTCTCCTAGTCGGCTCCTCCACCATCTGCATGAGGAAGTTATCATCAATGCACTGGAGGAACCTTCTGGACTGTGGCTGGCTGGCTGAATGGTCCTTCCTGCAAACATCAGGGAAGTTAAAATCCCTCACAACAACCAGGGCCTGTGACTGTGAGGCCACTCTCTACTGCCCATAGAAGGCCTCATCAACTTCCTCATCCTGATCTGGTGGCCTGTAACAGACGCCCACAACAGTGTCACCCCTGCCAGCCTGCCCCTTGATCCTGACCCATACACTCTCAACTCGTTCGTCATCCACTCCTGGGCAGAATTTAGTACATTGTAGTTGCTCTCTCACATAGAGAGCAACTCCACCACCACGCCTGGCTGGCCTGACTTTCCTGAAAAGGGCATAGCCATCCATGACCACATTCCAGTCATGTGAACTGTCCCACCATGTTTCCGTAATTGCCACCAGATCATAATCTCCCGACCGAACACAGGATTCTAACTCCTCCTGCTTATTCCCCATGCTGCACGCATTGGTGTACAGGCATTTCAGGGAGCGAGCAGAGCACACCAATTTCTCCCTAGGGGCATAGGAGGCCACCCGGTCCTCAACAGTTTTAGAATGCTGCCCCACTGGGACAAACCCAGCTGCAACCCCATCTCCCTTCGAGCCTAGTTTAAAGCTCTCCAAATGAGCCCAGCTAATTCCTGCCCCAGCATCCTTTTGCCCCTGCGAGATAAACCTTTCCCGTGTGACACTGTCCGGACTGGTGTCTTATAAAACCAACCATTATCAAAAAATCCAAAGCCCTGCCTGTAGCACCAGTCTTCGAGCCAACCATTATGAGACTGAATTTTCTTATTCCATCCTACATCGTCACTTGAAGATGGAAGGAGTGAAGAGAAGATCACTTGAGCCCCTGAGTCTTTCACCATCCTTCCCAAGACCTTGAAATCGTTCTTCATTCCCCTCAGACTACGGGAAGCAGCTTCCTCCCCATCTGTCTGGAAGACCAGCAGCGGGTAGTAGTCTGTCGGGTGCACCAGTTTGGGGAGCTCTCTAGCAATATCCTTGATCCGGGCTCCAGGTAGACTACAAACTTCCCTAAGATGAGGGTCAACTCTGCATATTGGGCCCTCTGTTCCTTTCAGAAGGGAATTTCCTATTACAATCACCCTTCTTTCTTTCTTATCAGAGGCAGTCGTAAGTTGTGAAGTCAACCGCTTCTTCCTATGTGATCTTGTAGGCAGGTTTGGCACCACCTCCTCACCTACCTCTTCTTCAAGATCCAGGGCCTCAAACCTATTACGGAGGGGCACCTGGGGAGACAAAGCAGGCAGGGAGGGGGGCTGCCTGTGACGCCGAACCGGAATACACTTCCAACCCTCGTCGTCTTTTAGGTCCCCTACCTCTGCCCGACAGCAACAAGGGAGGGGCCGTCTCAGGACTTCCGCCTCTGTCTGAGAGGGCAGGAGGTCCATCTCCTTTTGGGGGGTACCTCCCTGGGACCTTTCCGACTGGCACGTCAGGGTGTTACTCCACCAGTCGATCTCCCTTTCGCACTCCCTGATGGTCCTCAGCGTCTCAACCTCCTCCTTAAGTTTCACAACCATGTCAAGCAGATCTTGCACCTGCTCACACCCCACACAGGTGGACTGCTGGCCTCCCTCCCCCAGCAGCAGCAGGCTCTGGCACTCCCTGCAGCCAGAGACCTGAACAGCCACCGTTTGGGACAGAAGCTCCTCAGTCTGCGTAGCCACAGTCTGTTTGAGACAAGCTCTCCTCCTGGAGGCGACCATGGTCGTCAGCAGTCTGGGATGCTGGCAATAAGTTAGAGGGGCTGACAAGCGACAAGTGCTCTCTGCACCCTGCTACACAAGCTATCACACCTGCTGCTGCAGCACAGTGTGGGTGGGACTCACCCGCTACACAAGCTGGTTGCTCCTCCCTACACCTGGTGGACAGCGACAAGTCGCTGCCCTCCCAAAGGATTTTTCAAGGCAAGAGGAGGGGGTGTGGTCGCCGTCACCGTGGGAACGTGGGAACGTCCCCCGCCACGTCAGCCGCTCTATCGCAATGGCTGCCGGGGCTGCAGGGATCGGGACTCGCCGGGAATCACGCTGTCCCTGTACGTTTCCCTCTGAGCTTCCTAATCTCGGCTGAACCTCGTGGACGGCTGAACCCCGCCGGCTCCGGCTCTTGCTGGGCTGGCTCCGATCAGCTGACTGAATGATCATCTAGTCCAGTCCACCTGCCGGAGCAGGAACACCTAGATGAGGTTACACAGGAAGGTGTCATTCCTTTGTTTCCTCTCAGTCTTCTTCACTTTGATCCTTCTTCTTACAAGTCATCTAAATATTAACCATTGTTATCCTGAACTTCACTAATAACTCTTTTCTGTTGTCTAAAACAGAGCACGCAATAGACCAAAATGGTGCATATAAAGAAAATCTCCAGGTATTACATGCATGCCTCAAAGTTTACATATGAAAGGCCACACCAAAGTGTACAAAATTCAGCATCTTCTGCCATCAAATGTTATATAACTTCCACCAGTTGCATGCTTGACTAAGTATAAATACACAGCACGTAAATATTGAAGCTTTACGAAGTTCTTACCGTCAGGCGTACTGTAAGTGAGAGTTTCCATGGAGATAAGTAAATCATCTTCAAAAGGATGATTATACTAAATAAAAAGGACCATTAAAGATTAGAATAAATGCTTGCAGTGATGTTTTTAACATGCATTTTAAGTACTGTTTTTACACAATTTTGTTTTGACCAAAACATGAAATTATCCACATGCTGCTTTACTGGCTGAAGTTAGCAATCTCAAAACTTTAATTCCTAGAAAAAACACACATATTTTAAGCATATGTATGAGCTGTTCAATCTCAAGGCATAAGCCAGTTGCTGACAAAATGAGGCTTCAGTGAGTTTTCAAAAATGGTTAAGTTACTTAATTACAGAGCTTCTAAACTCCCTCTGTCGTAACTGGAAGCAGCCACTTATCAGAGACCTACAGGTGATGACATATGAAAATGTCATCCAGTCTAATGCGAGATGAGGAAAACATTCTAGAAACAGAGTCTTGTGGCTTTTTTTTTAAGTTGTTGGAAACCATTGCTGAGGTACTAACAGGCTAACTCCTGTTCTTACCTCTGCTGTCAGAGTGGTTCCAAAGAATGTTTATTGATATGGTAATAGGTGCTTTGTATATAAATATGGCCTTATATATAAATATATATATATTTATATATATAGATATAGCCTTATGCCAGCACCTAGACATTAACACAAACCATTTATCTGAACTGCAAAGCTTTCATCAGCCAGGAAAAACGGGAGCTTGTGACACCAGAAGTAATTAATTGACAAAGAGAATTCAGTGCCAGTTACTGCAAATCAGCACATGGAAAGAAAAATGAACGTGTCGGCACTAACAGAGCAGGACTTAAGAGGTGGCCAGGGAGGATCGGAGTGGAGAGCCCGGCCACCGCACCAGGCGAGGCGGGCAGGGAGGGCCGCGCTGCCTGGCAGCCTGCCAGAGGCAGACAGAGGGACGCACAAGGGCAGCCAGGCCCGGCCGCACACCATTTTGGCAAGAGGGACCGTAAAAGCACACGGCGCTCCTCAGACAGGCAGGGGCGAGGCCGGGCGGCAGCAGCCTGAAGGCCGAGTACGCAGCCAGGAGCGCTTCTTATTCTGATTGGCTGCTAGAGATGCCGAGCGCCCACCCCCTCCTCACCGCCAGCTCGCCTCAAGGTCCTCCCATTGGCTACGGGGCTCGCAGCGAATCGGGGGTTGGACGCGGCGCGAAGTCTCTGTTCTACTAAGCATCACTGTTCCACCGTGAGCTCTCATTGGCCGCGGGGTCAGGCGCAAGCGCAGCCCTCAGAACTCTGTGCTTGGGTTGGGGGGCGGTGGCGGCCCCGGTCTTGTGGCTGTTTCCCGACCGCTGGCTCCTCCTGTCGGGTGGGTCCTGGAGCCGTGGCCCGCCTGCGGGCTGTAGCCGCTGCTTAGTGGTAGTGGGCCGTGTGGGGTTGGGTGCTCTGAGGAGAGCTCTGCCAGCGGGAACGCTGCTGGGGTGAACGTGGGCCCCGCGGGTGGCCACTGTGAAAGCGGGTGCCGAGACAAGGAAATTCTGCTTTGCCTTCAAGGTGGTGCCCTGCCATTGGCAAAAGGCCAATATTTAAAAAAGAAGACCATGAGCCACTTCATGTAAAACTGTTTGTTTGTTTGTTTGTTTTGAGTTTGGTTTTTTTGTTTGTTTGTTTGTTTTAATCAAGGCTTAGCCGGGGCTCCCTGGATCTGCAGGCTGTGCTGCCCCCCAGCTGGGGAGCGGTATGGACCGGGCAATCACAGAATCACAGAATGTCCTGTGATCCACAAGGATCATAGAGTGCAATTCCTGTCCCTGCATATGACGACCCCACAGTTCACACCATGTGTCTCAGGGCCTTGCCCAGTCTCTTCTTGAACGCTGTCAGGCTTGGAGCCATGACACCTCCCTGGGGATCCTGTACCAGTGCTCCACCACCCTTTGGGGGAAGAACATTTTCCTAATGTCCAACTTAAACCTCCCCGGGCACATCTTCCTGCATTCCCTCAGGTTCTGTCACTGGTCACCAGAGAGAAGAGATCAGCGCCTGCCCCTCCTCCTCCCCTTGTGAGGAAGTGTCGCGGTTGAGACGGACAAACGACATGGACCAAGTTCTTTCAAGATGAAAGTAATAGATGCCATTTATTGCTACAAGTGCATTTTTATACAATTCTACCAGTTCATGTGTCTTTTCACTATTGGTTACAAGTTACAGCACTAACATCTCATTGGTTAATTTTTCTATCATCCATGTTATTCTTCTATCCCCTTCTCTCTCACGGGTACATCTCTCCTCTCTCCGGATACTCCTTTACACCCATCCTTCTCAAGGGTAAATCTTAATATCTCAAGGCTGATCTCTACTCTCATATTTTCTGTCAAGGATTCCACAGACCTGTTGCAGTTTCCCACAATTCCCCCTTTTTTTATTTTTGCTAAAAATGCTGCCCTCATTGTCCGCTGCAGGGCCCTTTGCAGCAGAGAAATCATGCATGACAACATTAGTAACACAACCACAACAATCATCAAAACGATCAGTCCTGTTTTCACTGCTGATAACAACCATCCTAAAAACCCTCAACCACTAAGCAATTTATTTAACAAATCCCATCAAAATCTTCACACCCATGTCCTTGAGCTAATAACAAAAAATCTATCGCGGCCCTACTCTGCCATGTGGCATGTCTTACAGAATCTACATCTAAAAAAAGTCCACTTAAAGCCTTTTAAGTTCTGTTAGTTTGCTTAACTAGCCAGCATCCTAATTTTCTAAAATATTTAAAGCTTTTAGCTGTGCCAACACCCGATACAAGAGATCCTAAAACCCTTAACCTTGATCCCCAAAAATCTACATTATCATCACATTTTGACTCATATACACACAAAAAAGTGTTTTTCTTGTCTTGCTCTTCTGTGATCTATTATCATAGATACATTGGGCGTTAAGAGAGTTAATAGTTCCAAAATACACAGTCCTTCAACAGTATTAGAAGGAATTCCTGGTCAGGCTTTATCTCCACAGATCAAAAATACACCATACAGGAGGTTTTGGGGTCGCTGTTCCCACATTATCAATGACATCCCTCGGATTCTTCTGCGAGGCACTGCACCAAAGAGTTTCATTTCTATAGTCACCAAGGGTAGCATTAACATTTTGCAGTTTTATCCTTTCATGCTTTAGCATATTGTCCTGGCACTTTTCACAAACCGACTGGATACAAGTGTCCATGACCATAGATTCCAGCAATTCCAGTTCCTGTGGTTCAAGATCTGCTTCTGGGAGGCAATTAATCCAAGGTGCCATGGTAGTATTATTACAGTTTGATGCAATGCCTTTGCATTGACCACTATTTTGAAACAGTTGTGTGATGCTGCTGTAGTCATCAAGGGGCATGCCAACCAAGCATGTGTGGAATGGGTTTTCTGGAGATTCCATAGTTAGGCATATGGAGTCCTGGTCAGTCATGTTGGCTAAAGTACTCCACATGTTAGTCTTTGTCTGTGTGGGCATCCAAAACACAGCAGCTGCAACAATCATTGTCAGGAAGATAACACAGGTTTCACGTTTCGTTCTGGCAACCATTTTTGCCCTTGATCTGTAAAGACATAAGCATAACCTCTCCCCCAGGTTATCAATTGATGTGGCCTTTTCCATTGACCATTAACTAGTGATTTGGCCATAATTAATGTAGGTTCTTTCTGATTTAGCATGGTTTTGGGTCACACTTGCAAAGTATTTCATCACATACAATGCTTTTGACAATTGGTTTTGTGGTGTTTTCCCTACTTCTCCCCCCTTTTTGTTTTAGAAAAGAACAGAACCAAAACAAAAAACACAGTTCAGAAGCAGATACGTGCATTGGACCTTGACTACGTACTCAGAATCACAAATCAAATTTAGAGGTTCCTCCTTAAAAAGCTCTAAGGAATTTAAAGCTGTGCCAAGTTCTGCTAATTGGGTTGAACCTTCAATAATTTTTACAGAATGATGCCAATTGTTATCTTCACACCAAACCACTACAGCTTTATGAGACTTCCCAGAACCATCGACAAAAATTGTGCAATTATGTAGAATCAGAGCAAATACAAGTATGGCCTATGACCTGATGTGAAAGACTTGCAGGTTCTGCAGCAATTTACATTTATGCATACTAAAAGCTGTGCTGTTAAGAAAACCAGCTAGTGCAATTTACAAAGACATAGATTACAACTCAAATAAGAAAATCAGAATTAAATTTCACAAATGGTACATACATGACAAAAGGATCATGGCCTATTGAAACTTAAATTCATTCCCTGCTTTTCTTGATCAGAGTAACAAGCAGTATATCAGTCTGCTAGCAATCTCATTATACTGTTCCACAATAGCCACAGGTTGTTTCTATGTTGTAGCTATAAATAGACAAATCTGCAAGTCCAATCGAATACACTCAATCTGTAAGGTTGTCATAAATTTATTCCTCAAAGTTTCCAACTCCATTTTGGCTGTCATATTTATTGGATATTGTTTTCCCTTACCAGATTGAAGTCCTGTTTCAGATCAATCAGTGTAGTATTTGCTTTATGGAAACATTGGCCGTTAATACTAGTGGAAATACACCATTCGAAATTTCCTTGGAGATTTCTCACTTGCACAAGCAGATCTGCACCATCCAAGCAGCTTCTTGTAGGCTATGCAACTAAACAGAATTATCAGAAAACGTTATTTGAGCTTACAATTTACTTAAGAAATCTTAACCTAGGAGAGGTATAGGAGTTTCTAACAACTATAAGAGTTCATGTATTTAAACTTTGTTCCAAATTTGGCATTCCATTGGTCTCAAAGAACGGCCTTTCTTTCGTTCTCTCTCATGACCTCAAAAACCAGCATGGTGAATTTACTAAGAAGTCACTTACAACTAATTACCACAGAATAAGTCTATTAACAAATTTTTGGTTTAATTTTCCAGTTTCATTAGAACTATGGATCCACTGGTGATGCCTTTAAATTTCACTCTCGGACTGCTCCATTCAGTATTACATCGCTGCAGTGGTGGGGAGAGAGAACCCTCCTTTCACTGCTTTAAAAGCAGGCAGCCAGGTTTTTCCAGTTGTTTTTTCTTTCTTTGCAGTGTAGGTATAACCAAGGTCACGCAGCTGGCATAATGGCTGGTACAAAGTAGGAGGCTCTGGGAAACTTCTCAGTTACAATGAGCTGCACACAGGCCTGGGATGTTTTGCTGTTTTGTTTTCCCATTTCATTCCAACTACACTTTATATGCAATTTCGAGTTGCTCAGAAATAGTTACATTCCTTAGCTCCATTTACCTTTTACAATTAAGAGATGTCAAAAAACAGTATAAACCAGTATAATAAACATAAATCCATTAGTCTATTTTCCTAGATCCAAATCAGTTAATATTCTAGCAATTTTTAAATACAACCTCTTCCAAATTCACAGCTATCGTAGCATTTTAACAATTTAAATGCTTTTCTAACAATATAAGCAATCATTCTAATGTGTAAGGATGCATCCTAAGGGGAGGCAAGGTGGAATTTTAGCAGTGGAACCGGTTCCCATTTTGTAATTATCTCCCCAAACAAGATTCTTTTGGTACCAAACATGAATATGCAAACTAAAATACTGAGCTCAGATGTGAAAACCATCTACCAAGTTCAAATAAGCAGATGGATCACAGTTACACCAATTTAAGACAATATCTCAATTTTTGCATTGCACCATGGGGCTGCTTACTGCTCAGCCAGGTGGAGGTACCTCTGGGTCTCCCTGACAAAATAGGTCAGTGCGCGCTGGACCCCCATCAGCACCTGCCGCCGCAGCGAGCTGGACTGGGCAAGGCCTTTTTGTTTTGTTTTGTTTGGTGTCCATGGGCATAGATGCCAGCAATTCCAGTTCCTGTGGTTCAATGTCTGTTTCCAGGAGGCAATTAATCCAAGGTGCCATGTTAGTATTATTACAGTTTGTTGCAATGCCTCTGCACCAACCTCTATTTTGAAACAGTTGTGTGATGCTGCTGTAGTCATCAAGGGGCATGCCAACCAAGCACGTGTGGAACGGGTTTTCCGGAGATGCCATAGCTAGGCATATGGAGTCCTGGTCAGTCATGCTGGCTAAAGTACTCCACATGTTAGTCTTTGTCTGTGCGGGCATCCAAAACACAGCAGCTGCAACAATCATTGTCAAGAAGATAACACAGGTTTCACGTTTCGTGCTGGAAACCATTGCTGCCCTTGATCTGTAAAGACACAAGCAGAGCTTCTCCCCCAGGTTATCAATTGATGTGGCCTTTTCCATTGACCATTAACTAGTGATTTGGCCATAACTAATGTGGGTTCTTTCACATAACTAATGTAGGTTTTTTTCACACTTGCGAAGTATTTCATCACATACAATGCTTTTGACAATTGGTTTTGTGGTGTTTTCCCTACTTCTCCCCCCTTTTTGTTTTAGAAAAGAACAGAACCAAAACAAAAAACACAGTTCAGAAGCAGATACGTGCATTGGACCTTGACTACGTACTCAGAATCACAAATCAAATTTAGAGGTTCCTCCTTAAAAAGCTCTAAGGAATTTAAAGCTGTGCCAAGTTCTGCTAATTGGGTTGAACCTTCAATAATTTTTACAGAATGATGCCAATTGTTATCTTCACACCAAACCACTACAGCTTTATGAGACTTCCCAGAACCATCGACAAAAACTTTGCAAGTATGTAGGATCAGACCAAATACAAGTATGGCCTATGACCTGATTTAAAAGACTTGCAGGTTCTGCAGCAATTTACATTTTACATTTATGCATGCCAAAAGCTGTGCTGTTAAGAAAACCAGCTAGTGCAATTGACAAAGACATAGATTACAACTCAAATAAAAAAATCAGAATTAAATTTCACAAATGGTACATATATGGCTGTGGCAGATTGCAACCCCCCTCCCTCCTGCAGTATGGCACGTCTCCCTCTTCCTCTGCTACTTGAGGCTAACAGCTTCTTTTGTCTGGCCCAGAGCACCCTGGCTCCTGGGACATTAGAAGAAGGGAGTGCCAAGGCACACTGAGCCGCGCCCAGTGTGGGGGATGTTTGAGGGCTTCAGGGGCACCCACACTCAGTGTGGGGGGTGCAGAGAAGCTTATACAATGCCTACAGTCAGGTCTGATCAGATAACAAAACGGGACTCTCGTCGAGACTCCGCCCATTGCCGCGGGTCTCTTGGAGTACGAGCTTAGCCACTGCCGCCAGGAAAGCCCCCTCCCTGGGATGGAGACTCCGCTTGCCTCGCCGCCACGGGTGTAAGTAAACCTCTCGCAGGATTGCGAGTATATTTATACTTTTCGCGCACATTTGCACAAGTAAATTTATTCCTCGCACAATCGCGAGTGGCCGCCGAGAGTCCCTCGCACAATCGCGAGTGTATTTTCTTTCCGTGCACATTTGCACGTGTAAAATAACTCTCGCAGGACTGTGAACGTATTATAAATTTACTCTCGCACAATCGCGAGTGCACATTTTCCGTACAAACAAGATTCTTTTGGTACCAAATATGAATATGCAAACTAAAATACTGAGCTCAGATGTGAAAACCATATACCAAGTTCAAATAAGCAGATGGATCACAGTTACACCAATTTAAGACAATATCTCAATTTTTTGCATTTCACCTTTGGGCTGCCTACTGCTCAGCCAGGTGGAGGTACCTCTGGGTCTCCCTGACAAAATAGGTCAGTGCGCGCTGGAGCCCCATCAGCCCCCACAGCGAGCTGGACTGGGCAAGGCCTTTTTTTTGTTTTGTTTTGTTTTGTTTTGTTTTGTTTTGTTTTGTTTTGTTTTGTTTTGTTTTGTTTTTAGTGTCTCATCTGGTGCGGTACAGCTGTTATTCCAAAACCAGGATTCTTTACATGATGTGCATACGGAAAAACCAAATCCAGCACACCGAGACGAGACACAGCCTGTCACAGAGTTGCGCAAGTCTGAATGCCGGGATAAAGGTAGCATGCTAGAGAAAAGAAAAAATAATAACTGCTACTACACACAAAATTTTACCATCACATTCACGCAGTAAAGAACTAAATTACTTATGATCTTCTGTATTATCACAAAATGCACATTTTGAGTCAATGAATTCTCATGATTTAACAGACTGTGAACTTATCGTACCATATAGCAAAGACCTACCAAAATTGCAACATGCTTAAACCGATACCCACAAAGAAAACAGGTTAATGAGGAAAGCATCTTGCAGACTTCAGCAAGTTTACTGTGACCTGTGTGTTATCAGTTAACTCTCTCTCAGCTTGTTGACTGTTGTAGGAAAATAGGAAATTAGGATTTTAGGCCTATATCAGTGTTATAAGCTGTGCTGCTAAGGCTGAAAGTCTCAGCATGTCCCCTGTATAGTCCTTACCCAGAACCATAAGCGTGGTTACCTTATGCTTGCTTTGTACCCTTAGTTAAGACATTGATAAATGCTATTCTTAGGGTTGCTGATTTCCATGCTAGACTGATGAACTATGGATAACAAATGAGACAGGTTAAACTTCAAAAGAAGCTAGCCCTGCGACCTGATGACCTGTCGTTCGGTACTTGCCAAGAAAGAAGAAGTGGAACCCGCAGACCACTGGAACAGAAGGAACCTGAGGATATCGACAGTGATAGATATCGACAGTGATAGACAGTGATAAATTTTGCTTAGTTGCATAATACCTGTTAGAACCCTATATAATGACTAGTTATACTGCTGTATGATTGTCACTCTCTGAGGAGGTGACCCAACGCTGCTGTTCCTGTGAATCTTCTACAATAAATACTGCTCAGAGTAACCCACAAGAGTTCGAGTCTCTATCCAGCGCCTACCTATGACCTTTTTTCAGTTGGCACCCCAGATGGGACTCTGCAGCACAAACTGAAACAACGGGACCTGGCCAGGGACAGGTGAGTTCGAGTCTCTCCTGTTCTCCCGATTTGTTTCTTTTCTTTATATTTTTATTAGAGTTCAAGTCTCTAAATATATTTACAAGGATGGGGGCTGGACCCTCAGTTCCTAAAAATACGCCTTTGGCTGAAATGATTTCAAATTGGGGAAGATTGTCAGGAACCGCAGGGTTGCACATTAAAAGATTAATTGCCCTCTGCCAAAATGATTGGCCTTTTATAAGGAGAGTGGCTGGGGCTTCCCTTGATGATCGGTGGCCGATTTATGGCTCATTTGAAGAAACTAAATTGCAGTCTCTCCGTAAAATCCTGGAGGACTGCCAGCCCCAACAAATGGACTATTTGTATTTGTGGTTTGACTATGCTGATATACGAAAACGAAAGCAACTCCAGAAGAGCATGAATAAACACCAATTACTTGCTTATCTGGATGATGAAATAAGTGACAATTCTAAGCCCAAAACTGATTCACCTGCAGGTATTTTCCCTATGACTTTATCCTATGTAGCTAATCCTAGAGCTGGTCGTAGTAATGCTGGCAACCAGCCACTGCTTCTCATGGTAACTACACATCATCCCTGGAAACCAGGTGATCTTTTACTCTGGCATGATAAAATGCCGCGACTCCGTGATGACGCGGAGCGATGCTCTAAAATAATTCGAACTATTGCCCGAGATTACTCACCCAGCTGGAATGATATGCAAACACTTTTGTCCGAATTATTTACACATGAGGAAAAACAAAAAATCCTGGCTAAAGATAAAGAATTGGCTGAACAGACACAGGGACGTAATCCCTGGCCAGACCAAGATCCAAATTGGAATTTACATGAGGAGGACCAAAAAGCTACCTATTTAGTTGCAATTGATAATCTGATTGAAGCAATTCGAAAGTGTGATGAAAAAGTGACTAATTGGTCAAAAGTTGCAGAGTGACAACAGGCTCCTGATGAACACCCGGGAGACTTTTGGCACCACTTAAGAAAAGCTTTAATACAGTATGGAGGAATGACCGAAGATAATTTTCAGGAACCATTGGCTATTAGCATTTTTGTCAATCAGTCAGCCCCTGATATTCGAAAACATTTTCAAAAACATATGCCTGGCTGGCAAGTAGAGAATTTACAAAAAGTTCTCTCTGTTGCTAATTTTGTGTATAACGGCTGTACAGAAGAGCAACAACGTAAGCTACAATTAGAAAGGGAGGCTGAGCGCCTTCGGCAGGAGAAAGAACGTGAGGTCGAACGTAGACGGTATCGGAGAGAAAGACAGGAAGATATGAACTTACTAGCTGTAGCCATAGCTCAGGGGGTTTCCGCAACTCGGGGACGTGGGTATCCCCGAGGAGTCCGAGGGGTATTCCGAGCTCGCTTCCCTCGGGGCCGGGGACTCCTCAGCAGAGGAATCGGGATGGGAAGTTCCTTTCCACCCATGGGGGGTTCTTTCCCTGTTACAAACCCTGCTGTTACCAACCCTACGAATGACGCAATGCAATTAACCTGTTTTTGGTGTGGTAATTTAGGACACATGCAACGTGAATGCCCGTTGCAACCCCAATATCAACCAGGAGCTACTCTACCTGCACCTGCTGCCGCTGCTGGTAGTCAACTTGGTGGTATTACTGACGCCCCTTCTGCTCCGCCGCCTCCGTATCGTCGTAGCTACTCTCAGTAAGCATTGCATAATGACCTTAGAAATTTCCTCTACAGGCCATGTCTTAGCTGATGTTAATGGAAAATCAGTCTCTTTCTTAGTAGATACTGGGGCTACACTCTCGCTTCTCAACTTTGATGTGCCACAAACATCGCAGGAAATGATTGCTATCAAGGGTGTTACAGGCTCTGTGCTTAACCATGCTCTCTCTAAACCACTCCCTGTTACTTTAGGCGATAAAGTTACATGGGCTCGCTTTATTGTTGCACCGGGGGCACCGACTTCTTTGCTGGGACGAGATCTCTTACAAGAGTTTGGTACTCAATTGACCTATGGTAAAGGTAAAGCTAAATTGATTTTTATTGGAAGTGTTTTCACTCTAGATCATACTCCGAAGAAAGAAGTGGCCATTCCGTGGGAATTGCAGAATGTCCCTTCTGGACTTTGGAGTCGTACAACTAAAGATATTGGTCTTTTGAAGTCTGCGCTGCCGGTTGTTGTTAAAACTAAAGGTGGTCCCCCTCCTGCTATTAAGCAATATCCAATACCAGCTGTTGCATTACCGAGTTTGCGAAAACAAATTCAAACCTTTCTCGATGAAGGGATTCTAAAACCTGTTATGAGTCCATTTAATACCCCAATTCTTCCAGTAAGTAAAAATCAACTAGATGAGGATGGAGATCCTGAGTACCGTTTTGTACAAGATTTACGGGCTACCAACGATTATGTTGAAGCTCCGCACCCAGTTGTAGCAGATCCAAGTTTAATTTTAACCGAAATTCCATCTTGGGCGCACTGGTACACTGTTTTAGATCTGACAGGAGCTTTCTTTAGCATACCTGTAGCAGAAGAAAGCCAACCTTTGTTTGCCTTCACTTGGGAAGGTCGCCAATTGACTTGGACTCGGCTCCCTCAAGGCTTTACTGCTTCCCCTACCTTGTTTTCGCAAATTCTCAAATATGATCTCCAAGATATTGAATTGCCAAACAAATCTGCACTGATTCAATATGTTGATGATTTGCTTGTTGCTAGCCGAACTCAGGAGGCCTGTGCAATTGATACAGAGCACCTTTGCATTCGACTATATCATAAGGGTCATCGTGCCTCATTAGCTAAGTTACAATTCTGTGAACCAGAGGTAAAATATTTGGGCTTTGTTTTAGCAGGAGGAGTTCGAAAGATTGATCCCGACAGAATCAACGCTATTCTTCAAATTACAGCACCTGTTACTAAAAAACAAATGAGAGCTTTCCTTGGCCAAGCTGGGTTCTGTCGACCATGGATTTTAGGGTTTAGCGAACTAGCTAGACCACTTATTGAAACTACAAAGGACAAAGCTCCAGAGCCAATTGTCTGGACGCCAGAATTGTCCGATGCCTTTGCATCTTTGAAGCAAGCCTTAGTCACAGCCCCAGCTTTAGGCCTGCCAAATTACTCTAAACCTTTCACTTTGTATGCTACCGAGAAGGGTGGCATTGCAAAGGGGGTCCTAGTACAACCTCATGGACCCTATGAAAGACCTGTGGGTTATTATTTAGTTGCTCTTGACCCAGTTATCAAAGGGTCGCCACATTGCCTTAGATCAGTAGCAGCAGCTGCGGAATTAGTGGAAAAAGTTCGCCCACTTGTTCTGGGTCACAAATTCATTGTTGCCGTGCCTCATGAAGTTGAACTTTTACTAACCCGATATGCTACCAAGTCTCTCTCACCGCAGCGCACACATCGATACAAAGCCATCCTGTTACTGACTGATAATATCTCTTTAAAACGGTCAAAACCCTTAAACCCATCTACCCTTCTACCTGAGGTGCACCTTTCCAATGACCCACACGACTGTGTGCAATTTGTCACCACTTATTCTAAAACCAGAGAAGATTTGCAAGATGTTCCTCTCGCCCACCCTGACCTTAACCTGTTCACAGACGGATCAAGTTACTATCTGCATGGTAAGCGTTTTACTGGTTTTGCTGTTGCCACTGAAAATCATGTACTTTTTTCTGAACCTCTCTCTCCAGCGCTTGGAGCACAAGCTGCAGAACTAATTGCCTTGACTCGTGCTGCAACTTTTGCTAAAGGTCTCCGAGTTAATATCTATACAGACTCTAAGTACGCTTTTGGCATTTGTCATTCTGTTGGCGCACTTTGGAAGGAACGCGTTTTTTTGACCTCCGCCAGTCGTACTATTGCTCATGGACAATTAATTCATGATTTGCTGCTCGCTATCCAGAAACCACGAGAAATTGCTGTTATTTACATTCCTGCTCATACTAAACGCCTTGATTCTTTCGCTCATGGCAACGCCTTGGCCGACTGCGCGGCGAGAGCGGCGGCAGTCCACGATGCATCTCCTGCTACGACTGTGGTTGCTACCCTTCTTCCTTTTCCCGTTGGTCCTGCTCTTTATGATGAACTGGATGAAGAAGAGCTCAACAAATGGAAACGCTGGGAAGCAACGCAACAGGACGGCATTTGGAAACTGGGTGATAAACCCTTATTGCCTATGAGGTATGTCCTTCCTCTAACTCACTGGATTCACGATCGTACTCATGGGGGGCCTGAAGCTGTAGCTTCTAAAATCCAACAGTTGTGGGCAGCGCCTGGAGTTTACAGTGCTGCAAAACGCCTGACTGACTCTTGTACTCTTTGCAAGAAATATGGGGTCACAAAGGTCACAACAGTCCCTGGCAAGCGGCCGCCTGCTTACTTTCCTTTCCAGAAACTGCAAATTGATTTCGCAGAACTCCCCCCTTCTATGGGATATAAGTACATTCTTGTTATTGTTGATCAACTTTCGCACTGGGTGGAAGCCTTTCCTACTCGCAAGAATGATTCGAAAATTGTGGTTAAGACCCTGCTTCGTGATATCATTCCGAGGTACTGTATCCCTGAAATTATTGATTCTGATAGGGGACCGCACTTTACTGCTGCTGTTCTAATGCAAGTTTATGTTGCTCTTGATATACAGGCTGCCTTTCACACGCCCTACCATCCACAATCTTCTGGTCAGGTAGAGTGGATGAATCGCACTATTAAAGATCGTTTGGCAAAAGTCACTGCAGACACAGGTCTCAAATGGCCTGAAGCACTACCGCTTGTTTTATGGGATCTTCGTACAACTCCTCATGCTACTACTAAACTCAGCCCTGCTGAAGTTTTGTTTGGGCGAGTTTTGGCAGTTCCGTTTACCTTTATGTCTGCCAAAACTGCCCTCCTGGAAGGGGACGAGGCAGTAACGCAGTACTTGCTCTATCTGCAAAATAGTTTTGCTCGGATCAGAAATTATATGCATTGGTATCAAGGAGTGACACCAGAAATTCAAGAATTGCGTAACCTATCTCAGATTGTTTTACAGAATCGAATGGCTTTAGACATCCTGTTAGCTTCGCAAGGAGGTGTCTCTACCATGCTAAAATCCAGTTGCTGTATGTATATCGATTCAGTATGAGACCTGGTCTTAAAAAGAGTAGTGCAGTATGATGGTTTGCAGTTCTATCCCAAGCTGGTATTAATTCTGTGTTGAGAAACACAGAAAGCGTTGGTCAGTCAGTTTTTAACTACACATTTATCACAGCCTCTGAACAGACACGTGTTCTCAAAGTGAAGCTTACCTAAAATATCTTGATTGAGATTGCCATAAACTGGGTCATCTTCTGTGTAGTAGCCATCATAGCTAGAAGGGCAACGGAAAAATACTTTTAATTCACAGAATATGCTTGATTTAGGACTTCACTATTAGACTTTAAACATTTTACACGCATGTGGCAGTAGCAAGCAGATTGTATGTGATCTGAAAAACAAGACCAAAAATATCGGGGTGGGGGGGGAAACAAGTGTGGGGACACAGCACAGAAATGGCTATGTGCATGTTCTGAAGAGAGATTTGTTATCTAGCCAAGAATAGAACTCTTCTTTCCTGGAACTTACTTAAGTATAAAGCTAATCTCAAGACCACTAAGCTACCGTTTGATGTAGTTCTAGAGGTATTATTGATCACTGAAACGAACCCACTTCATGTCCTCTGAGCCTGCTTTGCAATACAAACTAAAGCACTAAATGGGTCTCTTGGGGCAATGTTCTTAAAAACAGAGACTTCCCAACTTCAGGTAAATTTGTAATTGAGGATTGGTTTGGGGAAACAGGTGAAGGCTTTTGTATTTCTGTTTCAAGGGCCTTTTATATTTTGGTTGACATGAGACCCTTTCCATTTCTGTTTTTTAAAGTTTGGCCTATTTTTTTTTTACTATGGGATAAGAGAAACAGACTTGAAACAGATCATTAGGTATCCAGCAGCTGTATACAGACTCCATTTCATTGCTTTTGAACATCATGTATAAAATAAGGGTATGAAATGTAAATACATGTTTTTATATATTGTAACTTATGGTCTTCTGATATTTATTTTAAATTATTATAGACTTATTGAGTTTGAGTGATAGTAAATATTGTTTTATCTCTATATCTTGCACTTCAGTATACAAAATTATCATATTAACATGCAATTATTTCATTTTTGATGAAGTGACTGGAGTACATCACTTCCATATGATTTTTTTTCCTGTTTTCTTCGGATTTTTCTTTTCCACAACGAGCGTGCTCTCTGGTGTTTCCAGGCGGGCTTCATGACATACTGGATTTTTCCCTATGCTGTCCCTCCAAAGCTGTCTCTCATTCTTTATTGCATATTTCAACCTTTCCAGAAAGAAATATTTTATCAATCTTACCTTGGACTGTTGTCTTCATAGTCTTTCTACTTTTTAGCTGGAAAATTTGTTAAAAAAAAAAGAAAGAGCAAATGAAATACGCTATTTCTAGAACACTTCAGATAATTGTCCAACTGACATGCTTTTGATTTCACCGTAGACAGTAAAATGGAATGCTCTTGGCTCTGAGGACCTTCATTTGTCCCCCTGCTTTTCTCAAATACTTGTGACTAATACAAGAAATGTTGGTGTGCTTCCCTGTCCTGTGGCTGCAAAGTCCACATTAGTTTACAAGTCCCCCAAAATGTATTGTAACACCTGTGATTAATTTCTTATTTCCTCCTCCTTCTGCTTCTACCGCATCTTTTTCTACGCCTAGGGAGGTGCATCATGTGTTTATATTACAAGGCGAAGGGTTTATTTATTTTGCTAATTCTGCTGCTTATATCTCTGAAAGAGGGATATATATCCTGTGACCATGCAGAAAAAGAAACTGAGGCAGAGGCATTGGCTCCAAAGAGATTTGTTGCTAGAGCTTGATTAATAACTTAGGAACGCTTGACTTTCTATCTTCTGCTCCAGAACTCCCGAATTTAGCACAGTAAGCTCCAATTACATGAGCAATGCAACATCAGCCAACGTTACCAAAACCTTGCTCAGCATTAGTTTTGTAAATGACTGTGATTTTTCATCGTAGAAATCTCTGCCTAGCAGCACTAAAAGACAAACCAAAAAGGCACTCCCTCATCCCACAGTTCTCCAGCAGCTCTTTTAATATCCTGTCATATTCTAATTCTCTTGTACTTGGTGAGTTCAGTTTATAAGCATAGGCCTGTTTATGCAGGTTATGTACGCATGTGTGTTTAACGTGATTGAACCCGCTGGTGTTTGCGTGAGCACCCATGTGCATATAGCACAGGTGCAGTTTTCCCTGTGGAAACGTACTTTTTCTCTGAATGGGCATGGTGACGATGTGCAACTTAAATCTACAGAATTGCATGCATAAGAGAGGTTGCAATGGCATCATCAAATCTATTGAAAGTCATAGTTAATTTTAACTGAAACAAGAGTATCACTGTAGTCACCCTCTAACGTGAATTAGACAAATCAGTTCCTTATTGTGAGTGACACATTGATTTAAGAGCTACATTAGCATCCCGCGATGAAAAGCAATTTGGACTTTTTCAAAACAAACTAATTAAGCATAAAATGTGCATGAAATCTGAAATTCAAATAATCATTCAGGAATTTTGGGAAGATAAAATTTTCTCAAATGTATTTTGTATCAGTGCAGCTACTTAAAATTCTTTTTAAACTAAAGTACGAATAACAGCCAGTTACATGAAAAGTACACCTTAATAAAGGAAGTTATAGATGTTAAAAATGTACATGAAAAATACAAATTTAGCCAAAACTTAATTCCTCATCTTGTACGTGTTCTGTTGGTTTTTCTTCACAGAATGGACTCAGGTAGCTGTGATTGGCAGTGGACTGGGCATCTAGCAACCATTGTATAAACATACCTGGCTCCCCTAAACATGTTTAAAAGTTACATGCTCTCTACTAGAATCATTCTTGCCGAAAGATAATTAATCCATTTGTTTCCTTTACAGAGGAAATGCTGAGCCAAATACATGAGTGAAAGGAGCTTGAAGCTAGATTTTTCACCTTCCCTAGAGGCATGTTTTATATTTTTCTAGATTCAGAGTGTTTGAAATAAAGCCTGACCCCCAAAACTAAGGAATTCCACTAATATTGCATTAAAAGTTCTAGCTGGAACAGAGCAGTCAAGGGGAGAGACTAGATGGTACTCTCAGAATGAGATTAGAGCAGGTTCTTAACACACTTCTTTGGTTTTGCTGTAGCTGGATTCCTTCAGGGGGCTGATGTTTTGTTTGGTCCGTAAAGGAAAGCTGAGGTAAAAGAATACAGGAATACACGTTCCCGTGTTGCCAGCCACAGGTGGCGGAGGCAATGGATGTGCTCCTGCTGAGAAGACAGAGATTTTTTTCCCTGGTTGACTGGCTCCAGCTCATCTTGGGGACAGCCCCTTTACGGGCTTTGTTCCCTAATTATGCTGGGGTTGCAAAAGCTCTCTTAGTTTTTTCTTTTATTTCAAGCCAGAGATGTATTTATGATGTTGAAACAAGAGAAGATAATCCTTGGTAGTAAAAAATCACAAATCACATGGAATTCTATGATGCAGGTTTCCTTCATGTCAGAACTCTCTTTTAAAAGGGACAAAACAGAGATGTAACTTTCTGACAGGCTTTTAGCTGTTTTTATCTCATTGTACTTCCAGTGGCCATTTATCCTTCCTTTTATACTAAACAACCAATTTCCAGTCCTTTCTTTTCTCCTAGAGTTCTCCCAAAGGTGTTTGAGGGTTCTCCATCACAGCAATACTACTTTTCATGTTGAGAGGCACTTTTTTACAAGGTACAGACATTCTTGAGGAGAAATGACACCTCCGTGAGGCAGCTACATATTATTCTGATTTTTCAGAGAAGGAGTTAAAAGAAAGGGACATCATACCTTGAGAAGATGTTGTCAGGCCACGTCAAGAACCATCAGTGCTTGGAACGTGGTTAGTCTACAATTAGTCACTCGGCATTCGCATCCTATGCAACCTGTCCAAAACTACAAGAAGTCTGTGTCAAAGGCAAGAGCTTTAAAGTCTCAAGGTCGTGCCTAACTAATAAGAGTCATCCTTGTCCTCCTTCCTTCTTCTCCTACAAACTCTCTTCATTTATTTATTTATTTATTTATTTACTTATTTACTTATTTATTTATTTTCAGGGAGCAAAGCCAGTATTGTTGCATAAGAGAAGTGAAGCACGTGTAACTGAGATAGAAACTACAACCCTGTGATTCGTTTGAAAGAGAGTTCTGATCTAAGTATGTACCTTTTTCTTGATCCTGAATGCTGTCATTTATTTTTCTGATTCAGGAATCCTTTATTTTCCCTGGTGTTTCCAGGAAGAAGGAGAACTCTTAGTTTTACTTTTTTATTTTAATATTTTCAGCCCTTAATTGAAGTGCAGGAGGAAAACAAATTTTTGATGACAAGTATTATTTTTGTGTTTCTGATTCTGAATTAAATTGGAATATTATCTGGAAAAAAGTAGAGGTTTGAAAAAAAAGTTGTTTCCCTTTTCAGTCTCAGGTTTAACATCTACAGTATTTGAGCAGTCCCACTTCTCTAGGACTTTAAAAATATTCTAGCAAAACAAAAGGCATGAAACTTAGATTTCTAATACAACGTACCAATGTGTTAAACCTCACTATCTATAGTTCTTTCTTAAACATGATTTAGGAAATTGCATAGGTGTGGGGAGATTAAGAAAACAATATTTATATGTATTCCTAGCTGAACACAACTGAGTTTATTTTTAAATTTATTTTCCACAACTCTGACTTAAACACCTGGTTGTATTTCAGGGGAACGTATACAAACATACGTGTGGCTTCAGGTTGTTTTGGTTTTTGTCTTTGCCATAGGAGCTATTTGTTTGTCAGACAACACTAGTTGTATCTGAGAAACAAACAGCAGTTTTCATTTACCCTATAAAACCATAGTAAAAGCATGATCAGAGACATACAGGTGCCACTCTGAGTTCTCTATGTTTTCCCAATGTCCGTTTCAAGTTAATCTTACGTTCCAAGTACAAAATACGTGAGATTTTGATTATATATCTTAGCTGTACAGATATACAACTCGTAGCTCTTTCCCACGTGTTCTTGTACTACGCTTACAGCTGTTGCCAGTTTGCTGTTTACATTTATAACTGAATACATTAAATACTTACTACTTTGGCAACAGCAGCAATAGAAGAAAAGCTGAATACCTGTGCGAAGAAAAAAATTCGCCTCCTCAGAAAACTACACTGCTGTCCCTGTATGTATAATAGCAGATGCAACCCATGACGGTTAACTGGTTGTGCTGGTTGTTGATGGAGAGTGAGAAATAAACAGAAAGAGAAGTCTATTAGACTAATTATAGTCTGTTCTGAAATAGTCTCTTGTATTCTACACTCTAATTTTAATTATCATTCAAGTAATTTACTGTCAAATGTAGCAAAAGCAGATTATTATTTTTTACGTATTACATATTTCTTCCAAAAAAACTGTAGCACTGTGTTCAGGGGCATTCTCACTCTATTGCAATCAAATTGCATATTTAAAAAAAATTTGTTATATCTTTGAAAAAAAAAAAATTCCTAAGCAAAAATTAGGCCCCTGGAAATAGTACATTATGATTCTAATGGGATAAGCTCAAATTTCATCAGGGTTTTCTGTCGTAGTCTATCTCCAATGGGGAAAAGTAAGAGCCATGGTAGTTTGTTCATAAGAAACTACATTGAAGCTTTTCTTAGACTAATGCGCTCCTCTGTGAAAGAGTTCATCATATAGCCAAAGGTTTCATGAGAAGGACGATTCTCGTTTTATTGTTCCAAGCTGGGAAGTGTAAGTGGCAGAAGTACTATATTTAATCAATATAAAGGTGAGAGTGTTTTGACTATCTAATACCTAAATCTCTCTAGTATTAATTATATATTCCTGTTCTGCTGTTCTTTCACTTCTATTTGGAAACAGGGTCAAACTTGGAGTTGCACCCAAGTAACCACCTACCTTAGGTAATTTGCTCCATCTGGATGATGTTTTTACTTTTCTGAGTTTAGGGATGGAGTTACTCGTCTCCTCTTAGTATATTTTACGGTGCTGTAAACTATATTCAACAACAAAATACAGGCAAGTAAAAGACATTATAAAGACATAGTTATTTTTGCCCTTTCTCCTTTTTAAATCTATTATTGACGACTTTCTCTACCAACAGAGAAAAAACACGGGAACAAATAAACTTTTGGTCACTTGTCAGGTTTGCTCTTTGCAGGACTCGTTATACTGTAATTGGAGGGGGGTGGAGAGGAGGAAGCAAACAAAAAAGAATAACCAAACAAACAGAAGCCCCCCAGACATTCTAAACTTTCCTGGATTAATTTCTGCAATTCAATACTTCTGCAACTCAAAGGAGAAGGTATAATCTTGTACTTACCTTTGGGGGCAGGGGACAGATTTAACAATTTGGGGCTAGAAATAGGTGTTTGTCCTCCTAACAGCATAAGAATAGGTAGCAGAAGTACTATGTTTGCTTCCTTCTTGTTCTAATGTATTTTGTTTAAAGAATGTCTCACAAAGGCTAACAGGAAGATACCATACTTCGACCAGTTTCTCCTACTGAAAAGGAACGTGAGGTGCGCAATATAGATACATGTCTAGCTGGACATGCCATCTATGGTATCGACTCATCATTCATACAAGCAGATTAATTACGTTGGTCGCTACTGGATTTAAAACGATCATCTGGAGCACAAAATTATTTCCTTCCTGTTCTTTCTGCAAATTTGTCAAGATGAGATAAAATTAGTGTTTTCCCCCCTCTCCAACTGAATGGTGAGATAAATAATATTACATACTAATGACCCTTAGATAAAGAAACCCATTAAAAGACTGATGAATGTTAAATTAGCATTAAACATGATTCCACCTGTGTGAGTTTTTAAGGCAAGATTAATTCTCCGGAAAGGATTCCTTAAACTGCATTTAATTAGTGCACAACTAATTGCTTTGTAAGTTATCAGCTTCATCCTTCAGAAGGGAAGCGGCCCATTGTAAAATAAGCCTTCAGCACACTAAATATATTAAGCACAAAACTAAAACCAATCCTTAGTCTTCATTAATAAACCTTAATTAAGGAAGGTTTAAGCTGTCGATGATGACTCATCATCACAATGATTATTATTAATAATTTGAATTCAGAACCCTGACCAACTTTCTTGGAATGCTAGTGCTCTACCAGTGTGTTTTTACTGCTGATTTGTTTACAAGTTTATAATACCGAAAAGATAACACTTGCCGGTTTTTGTTGTTTCTAGGAATACTCCCCACCCTTTATCCAACAGACAATCAAGTTATGTTGGCAAACCTTGGATGCTCTTTTGTGTTGGACCTGGCAGCATGAATCTATCTCTACAGCTGCCACCAGTCTTTAAGGTCTCCAGCCTTTTTTTTTCCACCAGCTTTCTTAAAAACAGGAAGCGTGGTTCAGGCTTATGCAACCTCACTAGCAAACTGGCAGTCTCCTTCAGTGTTTGCCTCATTCAAATGTGTAATTCCCTTCAAAGGAATTTGAAATTCATTTGCATATGTAATTATGTATGTCTTTATTAGTGTATTTATTATCCACCTGCCTTGCCACAGAAGAGCATGTACAGGAATATTAGTTCCATTTTATGTGATATAAACCTGCTTTTGTGATATTCACATGAGACCCACGCTCTAAGTCTTCCTGTTTGTGATGTTGTGTTGAATTCAACAAAAGTATTTAGATACCTCTTAAACTAAATTACAGATCTATATTACCTAGGTGTGCTATTTGACTCTTTATCTCTTGAGATTTCTAAACCAAGTCTGAAAGTTCATCTCCGAGAGAGACTATGGTTTAGCTGAAATAGGATTCAGAGGCACGATGCAAAAATGATGCCATTGCCAGCTCTGGAAGGTCAGGTTAGGATATCATGATATGTTTCCTCTATTCTTTAAAGTCTATAAATCTGGACCCACAATCCAGAACATTTGTGGAAAGACAGGGTACATCAGCATGTGGCTTACGATGTGTATTTATCTTTAAAATTTAATGAAACATGCCCGTGTTTGGGTAGAGAAGCCATTGGAGTAGCTTCTTCCAGAGGAAGATTGCACTCTGAGCACCGTCAAAGAAGTTTTCTGTTAACTTCTGAGGGTTTGGGTTTTTAATGGTTTTTGTTTATTTGTTTGTTTTTGCAGAGCAGAAGATTTTATTTCCAATCGTTCATAATGTAGAAGGCGGAACGGTTTCTTAACAGAAAAAGTGAATCACATGACTACATTTATCTTTTTTGAATACCTACATTGAAATAGCCCTCAGTGTAGTCTAAGGAGCAATGTAAAACATTGTTCTTCAAGAAAAGTTCTTATGTGAGAATATAACCTGTGCAGTATATGCTTATTTCAGATGTTATTACTTTGGAAAATTATTTTTACATTAACTACCTTAGATCAATGCTTAAGAAATAATTTACTGGATTAGCATCCTATTTGAACATGAAGGAGCAGGTTAGTCTTGTTTAATATAATATAACCTTCCATCTGAGTCCAAAGGTGATATAGACTCTTAACTATTTAGAGCTTTATCATAATGAAGAGAGTTGATGAGCAGAAATTAATGGAAAAACACTGAAAATTGTGGGAATTCTTCCACTTCATACAGTTCTTGAGGTTGTAATTAACATGATGAAAAATCGCATGAAAATGACACTATTTTAAAGTGGACATAGCTTTGGCATCTGCCAGCAACTGAATTTAGAGACCACACTCATCAATACGAGTAGAATCAAAATTTCTCATCGATAAACCAAAAGGCATGGGTCCATCACATTTCACGGAAAACCAGGATATATAATAGAACTAGAACTCCTTTTGGTAAGTGATGCATTCTATCATCTGTAGTCTGAACTGTGGCTTAAAGCAGGGAAGACATAGAGTTTTATGAAGCGGAGACTGCAATTCATGTGTTTGAAAGTAAAGGTTTTGTCACAAGCCCAGGGAAGGAGAAGGACTCAAGCAGTTATAAGGACTGGATTGAGTCATTCCATTTGTACGATCAAGTGAACAGAAGAGTCCCAGGGCCATCTGATAGGAGTCTGCACCTCAAGAGGAGACCTCTTGTTAAGCAAAGAAGGATCTTGTGCTGAAAGAGAAGCTGGGGAGAGTGGGAGATACGCATTGTAATACTGGAGACAGTTGCTTAGTTTCTCAGCTAAGAGCATGAGGAGTAAATCCGAGATCTGCAGAGGATTCAGAATGAAATGCTTATCAGCCTGAACAAGAAGCTTACAAGGAATAAACTCCTTTGGAGATAATTAGGGGCATAATGGAAAGGTGAACACCGAGAATGCAGCAAAGGATTTCTGGGTTTGTGGTCCTGGTGGTGTGTAAGTGTTTGGGAGTTTTGCGCAGGTCCATGTGGTGGGTTCAATAACTGAGAAATGTCAGTGTAGTTAATCTGTCTCTGTCTAGCAAATGTCAATCCTGCCTCGGCTTTCCTTTGTTGCCTCTACCTTGATGGTTTCCCTTTTCTCTGTTCACTTGAGCAGTCATGACTGTGCTGTGTTACACACAGGCACAGCCAACGCACGCCAAGTGTCAACAGACACACTCCGCTGAGCTCAATACTAGCGCAGATGCACTTGTGCGACGAAATCAACCCACATGCTTGTCGAGTGAAAGACATGGACTCACATGTGTGTGGAGCGACGCATAGATACAGCAGGCGCTAACGAACACAGACTTTCAGGCACACTGTCTCCACACAAACAGGGACGGGTCTGCAGGTATCCTAGATGCTTGTGAAGAGATGCCGTGCTGTTCTTTCGCGTTATGGCATGCTCAGTTTCGTTTCTCTTGGAGATCGATTGCTAAGCGTCTTTCCTCGGGCGACTGTGAAGCATTTACCATAGGAGAGAGGGACCACAGAGCAGCATTTAGTACTGCCTGCGACTGTCTTTGTTCCTTTACTAGAAGAGCTCCCTTGCATCGGTCTGCATGAGAAATGCAGGACTGGGAAACATTGTGCAACACGCGGAACCTCGCCAACAAACAGCGCAGCTGTGCACTCACTCACTCCAGCTTAAGCATGAATGGAGCCAGCACCAAGGCGCACGCATGTGGACAGACAAACGTTGGTAAGCACAAATGATTTCACGCAGAGGGTCGTCCAAGAACAAGCACATATCTGCAGGTACCCTCCATATGTGTATTCTCGTGCAGCCACGTATACGTTTGTGCAGTGCGCTATACATCAATGAACGTGTTTACCCTCAGGCATGTCAGTACATTTCCTGTAGGTCTTTCTGTCAATAGGTGAGAGTGGGCGCGCTTGTGAATGTGTGCATATTTGTGGCCACGTATTTGCTTGCGCATCAGTGTGTGAAAAGGTGGGTGCTTTTCTCTAGCTGCGTGTGCGTGCACGTAATGGTGGCTGCGCATACCTGGGTGCTTGTGGATAGTTTTCTGCGTGGTTTTCGGTGAGGATTAGCCTGTGTGCACTTGGACAAACAGAAGGCGTAGCAACTAGGTTCCAGCACTGAAGGAGGCAACAGGCAAGTTTTCCGATGCTATCTCTTTCTCTCCCTACACCTAGTCGTGCAAAGCAAGCCCATAAGCCTGCGATCTTCAAGAGAGGTACAAGGAAGCATGCCGAACAGCGAAAATACCAGCAGCTCCTCTGTTCACACATTGTTTCTGATATACGCTTGAACGTAAAAACGTTCGTGCTTCTGTGAGATTAAAGACATCCCTCTAAATATGTGATTGCGCACACCGGTGCAATTGGTTCTTTATACATTCAAGTCCTGGGGTGCGGGGCTTTCAGAACTGGAGCTGTGGAGACGTCGGCGTAGATGCTGCTGCCAGAACGCGCACACTCGCCTGTTTACCAAAACATATGCAGACGTGTTTTACCACGGATTTTTGCATGCACAGACCTACCTCTGTCGGGAAGCGAGAACGTAGTCGCGTGTGCACGCACAGAAGAAGAACCGGACCATTTGCCTTTGTGTGAACACGTAACAGTCGTCTATACACTCTGTGGCAGATGCAAACCCCCCTCTCTCCCCCTCCCTCCTTCAGTATGGAAGGATTAGGCACATCTCCCTCTCTCTCTGCTACTTGAGGCTAACAGCTTTTTTTGTTTGGCCCCAGAGCACCCTGGACAGGGCCATTAGGAGAAGGGAGAGGTGCAGAGGTGCCAGTGAGATGCTGGTTGCCTGTGGCCAGCGTGGGGGATGTTTGGAGGCTTCAGGGGCACCCCACAGGTGGGGGTGCAGAGAAGCTTCTGGAATGCCTACAGTCAGATCTGAACAGCCAATAAAAAAACGGAACTCTCGTCGAGACTCAGCCCATTGTCGCGGGTCTCTTGGAGCACGAGCATAGCCACTGCCGCCAGGAGCCACGGCCCCCCTGCTCCCCGGGACTGAGACTCCGCTTGCCTTGCCACCACGTGTGTAAGTAAATTAACCCTCGCAGGACTGCGAGTACATATACTTTCTGTGCACATTTGCACGTGTATTTTCCGTGCTCAGTACGAGCACGTGTATAAATTATTTCCTCGCACAATCGTGAGCGTACACTTTCTGTACTCACTACAAGTACGTGTATCTCTTTAAAATAATCCCACACTGTGTTCAGGCAAGTGTGTACTCGTCCGGGACTCAGGGGCGGCTCCGGCATTGTTTTGGGTGAAGCCACGTGCATGCACACTGTGGACCTCCTGTTGTATTAGTTACTGCCCCTTAATAATTTTCCTCAACTGATATCAGAACCTGCATTTAAGTCACTTTTGGAGTGCTAAAACCTTGTTTCTCACTGGTTTAATAAAAGTTGTTTTGGACCCTGTTGTCCCTTAAACTAACCTCGGGGTGCTTCCGTGACATTTTTGGAGTAGTCGAGCAGGATATCAGAAATGAAGGAATTATTCAGAGGGTTGAGTAATATCTCTGCAGTAACCTGGGGTCTTGCCGTAATGTGGATCACGGTGTGTTTCAGTTTGTGCGTTTGCTTAAAGGTAGCACAGGATCTGTGTAAACTTAAGCACCAAATGGAGGAAAACCTTTAGCGGAAAAGTGAACAGTTTGACTCTTTAAAGTGGGACGTTTCATGGCAAAGTGAACAGTCTGACTTTTTTAAGCAGGATCTTTCGCGGCAAAGTGAAAAATTTGACTGTTTAAAGCAAAACCTTTCGCGGCAAAGCGAACAGTTTGATTCTCTAATACAGGACTTTTCGCGGCAAAGCATACGATCGGATTTTTTAGAAGAGAGATTTGGCTTGTTAGAACAGAAACTTGGTTTTTTGGAACAAAAACTTGAGTTTTTGTTAATTAATATAAGAGCTTCCTCTTGCATCCCCCCAGTTCAGGTGTGCCCCTCGGCCCCCCCGCTTCTCAACAAAGATACTGAGTCTGAAAACAGTGTTGATGAAGGGGGAGTAGAAACAAAGGACTTGCATCCTCTTATTAGAACTGAAGCACATACAGAAGGACGAGGCAAAAATCCACGCACGGCTACCCATAGCACGCCATATTCAGGACTGGAGCTAGGAGATTTACAATAATAATAATAATAATAATAATAATAATAATAATAATAATAATAATAATAATAAAAGTTGTTTTGGACCCTGTTGTCCCTTAAACTAACCTCGGGGTGCCTCCATGACACACTCGCAGACACGGGAACATGCATCAATGCAGTTACATAGGCACTAGCTTTTGAAGACAGGCTGTGCTAGTTTGGGCACTTTTCAGGCACACTCCTGAAAGCCGCACACACTGCTGTTCATTCCCTAAATGCCCTCTTCGGAAACATTTCTCCGGTCGACCTACCGCTCAGCTTTCTTCTCGTGTAACTGAGAAATGTCAGCACAGGGAATCCGTCTCTGTCTAGCAAACGTCAATCCTGCCTCGGCTTTCCTTTGTTGCCTCTACCTAGATGGCTTCCCTTTTCTCTTTTATAGTGTTTTGCGAGCTGTTTAATGTTCACTATTTATAGAATTTTATTGGAAGTCATTGTATTACTTAGAAGATTACTAAATTGTTACGGTCTTCACCAAATTCGGTTGCTAGCTGACACTACCATTAGAGGCTGAGCTGGTGAACAGAAGGGGGACTGACCTAATTAAAAAATAAATGTATGTAAGGGAATAAAGATCCTCTTTTGATGTAAGCCCCTTTAGTATAAAAAAGGAACAAGGAACAATAAAAAACCATTTAACTGCAAATGTTCAACTTTTTCCTCTAAGTGTTAGCAGCTCTCTTAAAGAGTGAGCTGTGTTTTAAATCTGAAGTGTTTTGAAATCCTCCAGGATAGAAGCAGTTGGTCAAATATTTGTAATTTAAATAAAAAGATGAGGAAACATGCAAACTCTTCCCATATTGTCCAGAACCATTAAAGTTATGTGCCAGAGGTATGCTGCCAGTGTAAAAAATCCCCACATAATTTTGCTTTGGGGACAGGGATAGAAAGAACATGTGAATGGATGCTAAGAATGAAAAGCTGTGCCTGAAGCCTGATGGGAGTTTAGTTTCGTTTGATACACTCAAAACTGTGTCAACCCTTTCCATGAATATTTCATTCATTTTTAAAAGGAAAATTATCATGGTGCTAACACCTTACTAATTTTTTTAAAGTGTTTCCAAAATACTTATTTCATTCCTTCACTACAACCTTCTGCAGTAGCCCACAGAAATACTGTGCTGCATAAAAGGTTAATAAGATTCTGAATAAATCAAACATTTCTTATATTCTTCAGATATTAGCATGAAGAAATTCTGTTTCAGTTTGCAACCAATGGGATCATTGACTTATATGGCACCACAAATGGTCCATAAGTCCACATTCATTTATTATTCTGAGTGTACTTTGAGTTTTCCAAGAAAAATGGAGTTTAAAAAAATCTGTAATTGCTATGTATATTCAAAATGCCAGAAGACTAGATGGCTCATGGGATAGGAGAATGGAATATCAACCATTTTCTCTTTAGATGAGTTGCTCAGACTCAGTTGTGAAAAACAGCACTCGAGTATCATTGGCATTCAGAGGGTATTTAGTTACCTGGGAGAGAAGAAATTACTGTGTTTCCCAAACAAACAGTTTTCCACAGCATGCAAAATTCTGCATTCCAACACACTTGTTGGTACCTTACTAATTTGGACAGCTAATGAAAATAATATAGAGAGGAACAACAAAAGGTACCTTTGTTTTGCTGGGCTGTTGAACATCCTCTCTGAAGAAACAGAAGACATCTTGAGTGGTTAATTCCCTTGGTCCATGAGAAATAAAGTGCAATAGCAGTAGTGCCCCAGCACTGTCCTCAGGTATAAAAAACTGCTGGGGCAGATCATCACTATCTCAAATTCCTAATGTGTAATATTACTAATCCGATTCCTTCTGAATGCTTGTCAATCTTGAAAGGCAGTTTTGGTTTGTACCTTTGTGCAGAAGCTAGGCCTATACAGGGTAGTGTGTATGACCTCTTTTGGGCTATTCCTTCAACGGTGTGTTGTTGGAAAAGTTTTTAGTTCCATTAAGGCAGCAAGGAGAGCCAAATCTTGGACAGTGTCTGAGACGAAATATCATATCCTTTCTGTTTAAGGTTTTGTTGAGCACTTGCAGAAGCAATTGAGTTGTCAAGCATCATCCGAATCATAGAACAGTCACAATATGAACATGCCTCTTCATCACCTTTGTCTCTTCTCCTTTTCCTCTTTTCCATACTTTGAAATTTGGACTTTCTTCTAGAGCTTGTCCCTTAGGGCCAGAGGCTGTCATGCCATGACGTCCGTTTCATGGAGTCTGATTGCCTCTACCTCCTCTCCAGGTTTCTTCCCCTGCTTCTTTTTCCCTGTGGTCTTTTTTGGTGTTCTGCGTCTCCCACCCACCCTCCCAGTCTTTCTGGTATTCTGTATGAGATGTAGGTCAGTCTAGGTTTCTTATAAGCAGTGCAGCTTTAAATGAGTTGAGAAGTTCAGGCCTTACTGAAAGCAACTAGACATTCAAGCCAGAGCCAGTGGTATTTGATGGTTAGCAATTCAAAAGCGAGTATTTCATTACAGTGTTGGTTGTAAGCACAGTGACAACTATGTAGTGACCTGTCTTAAATTAACTCACAGTTCTTCTGCAGAGGAGGTGGAAATAAAAATTAAGTATTGACACACAAACATTTTTAGAACAACTTTCTTTGGCAGTTAAGTTACCTTTGATAGGTGAACCTTCTCTCACGTGGCTGCTGTAAGGCAAAAATCAGTGCAGGCCTGAGCATAAAACATTGCTTTTCACATTGAGCCATATACCTTTATTCGAAGCTGAAGGCTTCTGCTCTCTGTCCCAGTCAGGCTATAGAGGGAAACAAGTTCTCTGCCTGCTACATGTACTGCCTGAGCAGTAGCTCCTTTCCTAAACTTTAGGTCAGAAGAAGTTGTCACATTACTGGGGAATAAAGCAAGGGTGAACCAAAGACTGGTTATCGTATTTTACCTGTGTATTCCCCAGTTTTTATTGGTGCAGCCTCTGTATATTACCTGTACGTTCACTACATTTTTAGTAGTGCAGCTATCCTGTTTTACTTGTATATTTTCATATTTTTAGCGGTGGAAGTACCGTATGTTACCTGTGTGTTCGCCACATTTTTAGCTTTATGGCTGCCATATTTTACCTGTGTTTTTGTCAAGTTTTTAGTGGTTCACGTACCATATTTTACCAGTTTATTCGCCACATTCATGTACCGTACTTGTTGAATGATCTTTTTAGAAGAAGAAGATGAAGAAGATGATGATGCACAACAAAAAGTGACAGAGGAGGTGAACTGAATGCAGTAAGAAGGTGAGTTAGTGTGCGGTGTCAGAGAGGAAGATGGGGAATCCTTGGGAGCCAGCGCTATCCCTGGGGAGGAATAAGGAGCTGAAAGGAGCCGACGAGGAGCCCTGAGGATGACTGGGGAGCCTTGGGGAACTGAGGCACGACCTGGGGAGCTGAGATGAGTTTTGGGGGACCGTGGCCCTTGGGAGAATGGAGGAGACCTGGGGAGGACTGGAGAGTCTTGGGGAACGGAAGTGAGTCCTGGGGAGAAGGGGGGATTCCTGGGGAATACAGACAAGCCCTGGGTAGATGAGGTGAGCTTGGGGGACCCATGGAGAGCATTGCAGAGTCCTGGGGAGACCAAGGCAGATCAAGTGAGGCCTTGGGAGCCCTGGGGAAATGAGACAAGCCCTGGGGAGAACTTGGGTGCCTTGAGGAATCAAGGCGAGCCTTGGGCAGGACTGTGGATCTCAAGGGAGCCGTAGGGAGATGAGGCCCTACCTGGAGAGGGAGGGTCTGGGGAGCCCTGGAAGATGAGGGGAGGCCTTGGGAGTCCTGGAGAGGCAAGGCAAGCCCTAGTTTATTTTTTAGAAGAGATTCTTATGGAATCTAAGTCTGCTCTGTCCTTCAGTCCTTCCCAGAACATAGTTCTGGTAGAAGTTAGGTAGGATGTGTGGTCTTGCTAGAAATTCAGTGTAATGCAACAGCATTTTGATTATTTTTTTTTCAGGAAATGTAAGTACATAATTTCAATAATATCACAGTATCACAGTATCACAGTATGCTTGGGATTGGAAGGGACCTCAAAAGATCATCTAGTCCAATCCCCCTGCTGGAGCAGGAACGCCTAGGTGAGGTCGCACAGGAACATGTCCAGGCGGGTTTTGAATGTCTCCAGATAAGGAGACTCCACAACCTCCCTGGGCAGCCTGTTCCAGTGCTCTGTTACCCTCACTGAGAAGAAGTTTTTTCTCAAATTTAAGCGGAACCTCTTGTGTTCCAGCTTGATCCCATTACCCCTTGTCCTATCATTGTTGGCCACCGAGAAGAGCCTGGCTCCATCCTCATGGCACTCACCCTTTATATATTTATAAACATTAATGAGGTCCCCCTTTAGTCTCCTCTTCTCCAAACTAAAGAGACCCAGCTCCCTCAGCCTTTCTTCATAAGGGAGATGCTCCACTCCCTTAATCATCTTGGTTGCCCTATGCTGGACCCTCTCCAGCAGTTCCCTGTCCTTCTGGATCTGAGGGGCCCAGAACTGGACACAATATTCCAGATGTGGTCTCACCAGGGCGGAGTAGAGGGGAAGGAGAACCTCTCTCGATCTACTAGCCACTCCCCTTCTAATACACCCCAGGATGCCATTGGCCTTCCTGGCCACAAGGGCACAGTGCTGGCTCATGGTCATCCTGTTGTCCACCAGGACCCCCAGGTCCCTTTCCCCTACACTGCTCTCTAATATGTAATTTCCCAACCTATACTGGAACCTGGGGTTGTTCCTGCCCAGATGCAGGACTCTACACTTTCCCTTGTTTAATTTCATCAGGTTATTCCCCGCCCAACTCTCCAGCCTGTCCAGGTCCCGCTGGATGGCAGCACAGCCTTCTGGTGTGTCAGCCACCCCTCCCAGCTTAGTGTCATCAGCAAACTTGCTGATAGTACACTCTATTCCCTCGTCTAAATCGTTAATGAATATATTGAATAATATTGGCCCCAGCACTGACCCCTCACGTACTCCACTAGATACTGGCCTCCAACTAGACTCCGCACCATTGACTACCACTCTCTGGCTTCTCTCCTTAAGCCAGTTTGCAACCCACCTCACTAGTCTATTGTCTAGACCACACTTCCTCAACTTAGCTGTGAGGATGCTGTGGGAGACTGTGTCAAAGGCTTTACTGAAGTCAAGGTAGACCACATCCACCGCTCTGCCATCATCCATCCACCTTGTTACATAATAATATAGTTACTGCATTTAATGAGCTGTTGGGAAGTAAGATGTGGGAAAGCAAGATGTGTGGTTCCAGCCACCTGGATGATAAAGGAAGATCAATACTAACATGACCATTTGGACGGTGAAAGACATAATACTTACATAATAATATCTAAAGGGCCTTGGACAGATTACTTTGAAGTATGTTTCTTGTAATTGTAAGAAGTTATAGCCCAGACTCGTGAGAACGGCATCTCGGGCCGGATAACCGCCCCCAAAGGCATGGGATGTGTGAATGTCCTTGGGCCTATTCTGTGCAAGAGTGGAGAAACAAGTGAGACAAACATCACATGAGTTAAGTGTGTTCTTAATAACAGTTAGTGGAAAAACACCTTTTTGTAAACATCTTAGTCCATGCTCGTTCCTGTAAATCCTATAAATTGTCAATGGTGAATAAAGAAAGCAGCCTAGGCCTAGGTCAGCTCTCAGCTTGGCCACGCTCTGCGCTCCTTCCTGAACAAGATCTCTGCCTCTGCGTGAATTTCTGTCTGCGTCCCGGTATGCGTCGTTCCTAATCGCCACAAATGGTGCCCCGTGCGAGTGTGTGACCCCTGGAAGCTCTTCCTTGAGCAGTGTGTTTGGCGGCGACCACGCAATCCAACGGGTGAGTAAATTTTATTTGTGGCCACATTAATCCCTACGGTATAGATAGGGACAAGCAGTCCTTGTTGAATGAGAGAGCTGCGGGATTGCGTTAGTATAGGGCAAGCCGCTTCTCAGGAACATAAACTGTATTTGCAGGTTTTACTGCAGCTATTATGTTCTTCTGGTTATCGTACTTCTGAGAAGCAGGTAGCTTTGCTCCTGGTATGGGTGAGAGAGAATTGTGTTTGGTTTCCGAGTGAGGGGACTTTTGACAGTAAAATTTGGAAACAGGTCAGGGAACAGCTACATGCACAAAAGAATTCAGTTCCCAATAGTTTACATATTACTTGGAGATTTGTAAACTCTGCACTATCGCAGTTGCAGTCGGCAGAGCACATACTGCAAGGGCAAACAGGGGAGGATGGACAGAAAAACACAAATGAGCGGGTTGTTAATGATTTGAGTCTTGACAGCACTTATCCTTTTGAGTCTGGTTCTGTAGATCTCGAAAAAGAGTCGGTTTTATATCCATCATTAATGCCATCACAGCTGTGTAAAGATAAGGCCGGAATTTGTGTGGAGCTGGGTCAGGAGTCTAAAACTCCGCCCTCAGCACCTCCTTCGCCTGATTTTAATGATGCTTATACAGCACACAGTAACCCCTTCATGACTAAGACGGCAGAACACAAAGGGGTGATGCAAAATGCTGTGAAAAGGCTATGAGGAACGGCGATTTTTCTTTCACCTTTCCAGTTACTTACAAACCATAACAACCACCAGAACATGACGGAATACCTGCTTCTGTGTATTGCCTTTCTGAAAATCAAGCAGCTTGTCAGGAATGTGAGTTAATTGTTTTATTGGTTGTTGTTACAATTGTTTCTTTGTGATATTGTTTGTATAAGTGCACTGTAAGCCTTCTCCGCACTTTTCCCACTCGTGCCGCAAGCCGCTCCGTGCTTCCCCCCCCTCCCTCCCTCTTCTCACGGTTTTTACTTACGAGATGGGGTTGGGAACGACTGTTTTCAGTCATGTTCCTAAGAAATTAGTACTGGGAGGTGTTTTAGAACATAGAAAAGCACTGGGAAATATGAGGAAGGAAGATCTTGTGAAATATTGTAATTAATGGTGGCTGCTGTGTAAGTTCAATGATTGGGAAAAGTGTCCGGAGAATAGAATCTTGAGGTAAAACACTTTGCTGTTTCTAAAGCGAGACGAGCTCCCACTTAGCACCAGCAATTTACGCCATCTGGGTGGCCTTGCCTCTATCTAAACTGCAGCAAGAAGAAAAAAAAAAAAAAAAAAAAAAAGAAGAAAAACCTGGCTGCCTGCTTTTAAAGCGGTGAAAGGGGGGTTTTCTCTCCCCACCCCCACCACTGCAGCAATGTTGTAATACTGAATAGGGCAGTCTGAGGGTGACATTTAAAGGCATCCCTAGCGGATCCATAGTTCTAATGAAACTGAGAAATTAAACCAAAAATCTTTTAATAGACTTATCTTGTGGTAACTAATTGTAAAAGACTTCTTAGTAATTTCACTGTGACAGTTTTTGAGATTCTGGGAAAGAAAGACAGGCCATTTTTTGAAACCAATGGAATGCTAAATTTGGAACAAAGTTTTAACAGCTGAATTCTTCTATTTGCCAGAAAGCCCTATACCTCTTTTGGGTAAAGATTTGTTAAGTAAATTGTAATCTCAAATAATGTTTTCTGAGAATTCTGTTTAGTTGCATGTCCCACAAGAAGCTGCTTGGATGGTGCAGATCTGCTTGCTGCAAGTGGGAAATCTCCAAGGAAATTTTGGATGCTGTGTTTCCACTAGTATGGGCAACCAAAGTATCGGTAAAGCAAACACTACACTGATAGAACTGAAACAGGACTTCGATCCGGTAAGGGAAAACAATATCCAATGTATATGACAGCCAAAATGGAGTTAGAAACTTTGATGAATAGAATTTATGACAACCTTACAAGCTAACTGTGTTCGATTGGACTTGCAGATTCATATTGGCTGCATTTTCCTGAAGAACCCGATACACATTTTGGTAAACATAGCAATGGAATGCAAACTTATTGATAAGCATGGATGGACATCTCGAGAGAGGGGCAACGAGAAACTGGTGACCAAGAAACTGACCAACAGAGTATAACATCCCATTCACGTGAATACTTCATATAAAAGTGGGAGATCACAAGGATCTCGTCCCTTTTTCCTTATGGCTGACATTAGGAGAGGACCTTGCAGTCGTCCCTGGGAACTGAGGCCTAGTGACAGACTGAATCCAGCTCCAACTGGCTGCAGAGTCCAATCCAGGACTTTGGGTGCAGGCTTGGCAGTTGCTGAGACTTTCAAGATTGGTTTTGTATATTTTGTATTATTTTCTCTATTCTTATTAGTAGCATTAGTAAAACATTTTTAATTTTTTCCAACTCTCTTCTCTCTGTCCTTCTTTTCCTCCTGATCACCCGTCCTTAGTGGGAAGGGGGGAGAGGGAGAGGCAAAAAAGGGGGAAGTGGGGGCGAAGAGGAGGTTAACAATACATCTGCTAGGGCTTTATTGTCACCCTGCAATCTAAACCCTTGACAGGTAATTAGCGCACAAGGTGCGGTGAGAGAAAGGGATACATTTAGAGATTTTTGGCTTTCCTACTGCTCTGATGTACCTTTCAATTTACTTGGCCTAGTGCCAACTCATAGAGTTGTGATAGTCGCGTGTCTGTTTGCTTTGGACATTATTTAGTGGTATTAAGGAAAATTGAATTACATTGATTTAAAGATGTTATGGCATAAGTTGTATCAGTTATTTTCTACAGTGTGCTCACTGATTCCATATCTGTGTTGGGGTTTCTTTTTGAATCGAAGTATTCATTATATAACAACAAGAAACTGGACAATGGTTCTGGTGATATTGTGTGGTTTGGCACATTTCATTATACTGAAGCCGCTAATGTATTTCTACTCATTTCTGCTTTACCTCGAAAAGCCTCCAGGAGAGATGAGAGAGCAGTATGGCTCTGTGTTTGCTAATTGGTCGAGTGAAGCTTTAGAAAGGCTGACTAACAATACTTAAATTTTTTCGCTGGGACAGTTTGCAAATGTTTTAGAGAGCTTTGAATATCCTTGGAGCTTTGATAGAACAGTGATGGTGTTATCTGGTTTGCTGAATGTGTGTCAGTTTGTGTTACTGTTATAGAGAAATGAGGTTCAATAGGAGGTTTGCGTCTCTTTTTAGTCCTGAGATTTGCGGTGCGTCTTCGGAAGCTTTAGCAAAAAGCACTCCTAGCCACTCAAGAAAGAGCAAAACACAGAAAGCTGCCGGTGCAGCCACTGCCCCCCCAATCGCGGCTTCACAGGCTGAAGCTACAGCTCCTCCGCAGAGTTCCTCTGCCAAGGTCGCTGCAGATAACATTACTTCTCCAGCCTCAAAGGCTAACAAGGCAGCCCCCTCTTCTTCACACATTGGTCACTGTTGCTGCTGTAACCACAGCAATCACTGTGACAGTCATTCAGACTCTGGAAATGAATCAAATGATGGTGAACCTATATCAGCATCAGTTGCCGGTTGTAAGAAAGTCACTAGAAAGACTACCCATGCAACAGGTGATGGCACAGGGCCAACATCAACCCAAGGGGCATCATCAGCACAGAGAGGAGATGAAGTGACCACCACTCGGTCCTTTTCTCCAGGTGAGCTGAGAGATCTGCGAAAAGACTTTAGTCGTCGTGAAGGCGAGAATATTTTAACCTGGCTGCTCCGATGCTGGGCCAATGGGGCAGAAACAATTGAATTGGAAGGTGGTGAAGCCAGGCAGCTGGGATCTCTGTCAAAAGATTCCACCATTGATAGGGCAATTTCAAGAGAGTCTAATGCCACTACCCTCTGGACCCAACTCCTGGCAGCTATGAAAGTAAGATTTCCCTACAAGGAAGATTGTATATCCAAGTTAGGGAAATGGAATACTATGGAGAGAGGTATCCAGTTCCTGAGAGAATTAGCTGTGCGAGAGATCATCTATTTTGGACCAAACAGCCAAGAGGGGACAGACCCAGATAGAATCAACTGTACACGACCTCTGTGGTGCAGATTTGTACAAAGTGCACCACCTGCATATGCTAAGTCATTGGCAGGAATGGTCTGGTCAGCTGGAGGTGTACAAAATATTACTGAAGTGATTGAGCAGCTCCGGAACTTTGAGGACAGCCTTGCTGGTTCTCTACGGGCTTGTGTGTCTGCTGTGGAGAAACTGTGTGAAAAATCTGATGACCGGTTTGAAAAGCTGTTGCAAGAAATTAAAGAACTCATAGAAGACACATACCATTCACAACCTGTATGAACCTATGTTTCAGCTATTAGGAGAAGGCATTTCCAATCGAGAGAGAGAGGACAGAGGCAGCCCACAAAAAGAGGTTCACTGTGGTTCTTCCTACATGAGCAGGGAGAAAAATCATGAATAAGTGGCATGGAAGACCTACCTCAGAACTTCAAGAACGAGTACATGAAATAAAAGGAAAAACTCCTAGGAAGGTGGCTGCTCCAGTTTACAAAAGGTGCGGAAAAGATTCTGATGCTCTTGAAGGAACCTCTAATTCACACCCAGAGACTGTGCAAAACAGAAATTAGAGGTGCCCTGCCTCCAACCAGGTGGATGAAAGGGATAACAGAGTTTATTGGACTGTACAAATACGATGGCCTGGTACAACACACCCCCAGGAGTACAAAGCTTTAGTGGACACTGGTGCTCAGTGCACAATAATTCCTTCTAATTATAAAGGAACGCAATCCATCAATATTGTTGGAGTGACTGAGGGATCCCAGGAACTGACTGTTGTAGAGGCTGAAATGAGCCTAACTGGAAAAAACTGGCAAAAGCATCCCATTGTGACTGGTCCAGATGCTCCGTGCATCCTTGGTATAGCCTATCACAGGAGAGGGTATTTTAAGGACCCAAAACGGTATAGGTGGGCATTTGGTAGAGCAGCTGTGGACACTGAGCAAACTGAACAGCTGTCTGATTTGCCTGGTCTTTCAGATGACCCTTCTGTTGTAGGACTGCTGATGGTCGACAATCAGCAGGTGCCAATTGCTACCACGACCGTGCATCGCCGGCAACATCGCACCAATCGAGACTCTTTGATTCCTATCCAGAAGTTGATCCGTCAATTGGAAAGCCAGGGTGTGATCAGTAAGACTCGCTCACCTTTTAACAGCCCAATCTGGCCAGTGTGTAAGTCTAATGACGAGTGCAGACTAACTGTAGACTATCGTGGCCTGAATGAAGTTACACCACCACTGCGTGCTGCAGTGCCTGACATGCTAGAACTGCAATTTGAGCTGGAGTCAAAGGCAGCTAAGTGGTATGCCAAGACTGACATTGCTAATGCATTTTTCTCTATTCCTGTAGCAGCAGAATGCAGGCCGCAGTTTGCTTTCACCTGGAGAGGCATCCAGTACACGTGGAATCGCTTGCCCCAGGGGTGGAAACACAGTCCTACCATCTGCCATGGACTGATCCAGACCACGCTGGAGCAAGTTAAAGCTCCAGAACACTTGCAATATATTGATGACATCATCGTATGGGGCGACACAGAGAAATAAGTCTTTGAGAAAGGTGAGAGCATAATTCAGATTCTTTTGGATGCTGGTTTTGCCATAAAACAAAGCAAGGTCAAGGGACCTGCACGAGAGATTCAGTTTTTAGGAATAAAATGGCAAGATGGCCGTCGTCAGTTCCCAATGGATGTGATCAACAAAATTGCAGCAATGTCTCCACCTACTAATAAAAAGGAGACACAGACTTTCTTAGGCCTTGTAGGTTTTTGGAGAATGCATATTCCTGAATACAGACAGATTGTGAGCCCTCTCTATCGAGTGACTCGTAAAAAGAACCAATTTGAGTGGGGCCCAGAACAACGACAAGCCTTTGAACAAATTAAGCGTGAGATAACTCATGTGGTGGCCCTTGGACCAGTTCGGACTGGACTAGATGTTAAAAATGTGCTCTACACCACAGCCGGAGATAATGGACTTACCTGGAGCCTCTGGCAGAAAGCACCAGGAGAAACCCGAGGTCGACCCTTAGGTTTCTGGAGTCAAGGATACAAAGGATCTGAGGCCAACTATACTCCAACTGAAAAAGCGATACTAGCAGCATACGAAGGAGTTCGAGCTGCTTCAGAAGGGATCGGTACTGAAGCACAGCTCCTCCTGGCACCTTGACTGCCGGTGCTGAGCTGGATGTTCAAAGGGACGGTTCCCTCTCCACATCATGCAACCGAAGTTACGTGGAGTAAATGGATTGCATTGATCACGCAACGAGCTCGAATTGGAAATCCCAATCGCCCAGGGATCTTAGAAGTGATTACAGACTGGCCAGAAAGTAAAGACTTTGGGATGCCTCCAGATGAGGAGGAAGTAAAACGTGCTGAAGAAGCACCACCGTATAATACGCTTTCAGAGGCTGATAAGCAGTATGCGCTGTTCACAGATGGATCCTGTCGTCTTGTAGGAAAACATCGAAGGTGGAAAGCTGCTGAGTGGAGTCCCACACGACAAGTTAGAGAAGCCACTGAAGGACAAGGTGAATCTAGTCAATTTGCAGAAGTGAAAGCCATCCAGCTGGCTTTGGACATTGCTGAACGAGAGAAGTGGCCAATACTTTATCTCTATACTGACTCATGGATGGTAGCAAATGCCTTGTTGGGGTGGCTACAGCAATGGAAGAAAAGCAGCTGGCAGCGCAGAGGTAAACCCATTAGGGCTGCCACACTGTGGCAAGACATTGCTGCTCGGCTAGAGAGCCTGCCTGTGAAAGTTCGTCATGTAGATGCTCATGTGCCTAAAAGTCAAGCCACCGAGGAACATCTAAACAACCAACAAGCAGATCAAGCTGCTAAGATTAAAGTAGCTGAGGTGGACTTGGACTGGCAACATAAAGGTGAACTTTTCCTAGCTCGATGGGCCCATGATGCTTCAGGGCATCAAGGAAGAAATGCAACATGTAAATGGGCTCGCAATCGAGGGGTGGATTTAACTATGGACACTATTTCACAGGTTATTCATGAATGTGAAACTTGCACCAAAATCAAACAAGCTAAAGGGTTAAAACCTGTATGGTATGGGGGGCGATGGTTAAAGTATAAGTATGGAGAAGCTTGGCAGATTGATTATATTATACTTCCACAAACACGTCAAGGTAAGTGTTATGTACTTACAGTGGTGGAAGCAACCACTGGATGGTTGGAAACATATGCCGTACCTCATGCTACAGCCCAAAATACTATCTTGGGCCTTGAAAAGCAAGTCATTTGGCGACATGGTACGCCAGAAAGAATTGAATCAGGCAATGGTACTCATTTCAAAAACAGCATTATAGACAATTGGGCCAAAGAACATGGTAGTGAGTGGGTATATCATATTCCATATCATGCACCAGCCTCTGGAAAAATTTAAAGGTACAATGGTTTGTTAAAAACTACACTAAAGTCACTTGGTGGTGGAACCTTTAAAAACTGGGATTCACATTTAGCAAAAGCCACTTGGTTGGTCAACACCAGGGGATCAGCCAATTGAGCCGGGCCTGCCCAATCAGAAATTCTACGGACTGTAGAAGGAGATAAAGTCCCTGTAGTACACATGAAAAAGATGTTAGGAAAGGCAGTCTGGGTTACTCCTGCCTCAGGCAAAGGCAAGCCCATTCGCGGGATTGTTTTTGCCCAGGGACCTGGCAGCACCTGGTGAGTGATGCTTAAGGATGGAGAGGTTTGGTGTGTACCTCAAGGGGATTTGATTTTAGGTGAAAATATGCAATACTGAACTGCATGATGTGAATTGCTGTACTAACAGTGTTTAATAAGTGTCTTTCAGATCAAGACAGTGATGATGAAACCAGAGCTAGCTGCTTTGAGTGGCGCCTGACAACTTCTTCAAAGTTGATGTCTTTAACCCACAAACAGTGGTCATGAGATGCACTTGATGTAACATTTTTTCCTGCCCTGGGAGAATGTTGTGACAAAATGAACTTAATGAACTTTTCAAAGGATGGTCCACAGATTAAGATTAATTACTCCTGTGTATATATGTACATATGTATATATATAGTAGTAGTGATTAATTAGATTGTATTGATAGATTGTATTGATAAGGTTTAGGTATTTCCATGAATGGCATATTATAAGGGGTGGAATGTCCTGGTTTTGTTAAAAAACAAGTTTCTCTTTTAGTGAATTTGCCTGTCAATTAAAGCCTTCATAATGGCTGCATTTTCCTGAAGAACCAGATACACATTTTGGTAAACATAGCAATGGAATGCAAACTTATTGATAAGCATGGATGGACATCTAACGAGAGGGGCAACGAGAAACTGGTGACCAAGAAACTGACCAACTGTGTATAACATTCCATTCACATGCATACTTCATATAAAAGGGGGAGATCACGAGGATCTCGGCCCTTTTCCCTTTTTCCTCATGGCTGACATTAGGAGAGGACCTTGCTAGTCGTCCCTGCGAACTGAGGCCTAGTGACAGACTGAATCCAGCTCCGATCGGCTACAGAGTCCAATCCAGGACTTTGGGTGCAGGCTCGGCAGTTGCTGAGACTTTCAAGATTGGTTTTGTATATTTTCTATTATTTTCTCTATTCTTATTAGTAGCATTAGTAAAACATTTTTAATTTCTTCCAACTCTCTTCTCTCTGCCCTTCTTTTTCTCCTGATCACCTGTCCTTAGTGGGAAGGGGGGAGAGGGAGAGGCAAAAAAGGGGGAAGTGGGGGGGAAGAGGAGGTTAACAATACATCTGCCAGTGTTTTATTGTCACCCTGCAATCTAAACCCTCGACAACAGGTAATATATGGTAGCTGTACTACTAAAAATGTGGTGAACATACAGGTAAAATACCGTAGCTGCACCAGTACAAACTGGGGAATATACAGGTAAAATACAGTAACTGCAAGACTAAAACTGTGAAAATATGCAGGTAATATACGGAAGCTGCACCACTAAAAATGCAGAGAATATACATGAAAAATACGGTACATTAACCACTAAAATTGTGACGAATATACAGGCAAACAATGGTATCTGTAGTGCTAAAAATGTGCCGAACATACAGGAAAAATACGGAAGCTACACCGCCAGAAATGTGGCAAACATACAGGTAAAAAATGCCAGCTGCACGGGTTAAAATGTGAAGAACAAACAGGTAAAACACGGTAGCTGCATGGGTAAAATTTTGGTGAATATACAGGAAATATATGGTAAACACACTGCACGCCAAATCTTCCGCTGTATCCCCATACACACTGCTAAAAATGAGGTGAATATTCTGGTAAAATAATACAGCTGCACCAATAAAAAACTGGCGAATATACGGGTTTAATACGGTAGCTGCACCGCTGAAAATGTAGCGAACATACAGGTAAAATACGGTAGCTGTAGCGCTAAAATTGTGGCGAACATCCAGGTAAAGTAAAGTTACACCGCTAGAAATGTGGCGAATATACGGGTAAAACACAGGACACGCACTGCTAAAAAAGGGGCAAATATACAGGTAAAACACGGCAGCTGCATCAATAAAGATGTGGCGAATATACAGGTGAAGAAAGGCATGTGCACTGCTAAAAATGTGGTGAATGTTCAGGTAAAATAAGGTACGTGAACAACTAAAAATGTGGCGAAAATACAGGAAAAATACCGTAGCTGCACCGCTAATTACGTGGCGAAATGGGACTGTACCTGGACCGTCCCATCCCCTACACCAACTTTAAAACCTCTCCCTGCAATTCCCAGCGCCTCCCCTGCCCTGGTCCCTTCACTTAGCTTTCAGAGAGGCATGGGTCTGAATCCATCCGCAACAAAAAGAAACACCGCATCGTCTAGTGGGCATCTTCCTGCAGTCACCAGACTCCTTTAAAACATCTGCAACAGCAACAAAAAAACAGCAAGAAGAGCCAGTCAGTGCCAGCAATAAGTATTGCATCCATCGGTGATAACTATTTCCACAACTGCCACTTCTGCAAAACTCCCATGGCATTCCATTCACCTGCTCATTCCAGAGGTGGACGCTGAAGCCCTTGTCACTCATGGCACCTAAGACAGCAAGAAACAAAATGACTGTAGTGCTTGGGACAAGTCCCCAGCCCCACGCTCTTTCTGGCCTCTAGCCCAGCTCAGCGCAAGTGCTCATCTGATTCCAAAGGCGGCCTGCAAAGCAAGAAGGAAATGCTTCACTAATTCACCAGAAAAGGCCGTGCTCCTTAACACCGAGCAGCGCCACACATTCTCAGCTGCCGGTCGGTGTGTCCCTTCACAACTCTGCGCTTGTATCCAGCACCTGCTTGAGGTTTGCGAGGGTGAAAACTCATGGACTCCACACGATTCAATATGAATTCAAGCGAAGCCATCTATTACAGAAACAAGCCTCCTTATATATGCAGTTATTTCCTGATCACGCGTCCACGCTCCAAGCATGCATTAGCTGATTGAATATTGTCCATGTTCACGAGCTGTCCACGCGCCCGAATCTCACTGCTAATAGGTCTGTTGATTTACATCTTTTTGAGGCCCTGAGGCCTCACTCCCACAGCAGGTGCTGTTTTTCAGCCTTGGAACTGGCCTTGAGATTCCTTTGGCTAGTTCAGAAATAAATCTCCATCTAATAGAAACCCATCCCCACAACAACCTCAAGAAAATTCCTCAAATCACACACTATTTCCCCTTTTTGTTTCTGAACCAGCCAGGCCTTGTTTACAATGCGCGGAATCATCTTTGAAATACACTGCAGCATACAACATATGATTAACAACAATGATTACAGTTACATATAATGTAGCTAAGCCTTACATAATAAGATCAAACAACTACCCACCATTTGTCAAACCCTAATTCTACTATGACAATCTTATTAACGTGCTGGTTTAGTTTGTCTAAAGTACTATGAATAGATCCAGAATGATTAAACAAGTTAATACAACATCTTGCTCTTAAATTCATCACAACCATGTCCTTATGACAACAACAAAAATCTCCAGCAACACAGTTTTGAAGGGTAACATGCCTAATACCATCAACATCTACTATTAATTGAGTTAGTATCTCAGAAGATAGATTAGCCTGTTTAAATGACCAATAGCTTAACTTTGATATGTCTCCTAAAGCTTTACCAGCTGCTAGACTAGGGAGGAGGAGTGCAGTAGATACTATGGTAGGAATGTCTCATAATTTTACCTCATTTTTGCATTGACTATCTGAATGTAATATCACCCTTTTGGATCTCCTGCTGATTTTTCAAATTGCCATTCTCCACAGAAGGTACACCACCTGCTTGCTAATAGGCTTCTGGACCACCAGGTCTGTGAGCATCTATAACACTGAATTAGGATCCATGGTTTACATCTGAAATAGTCCTCACAACTTATCTCCCTCCTGTCCGTCTGCATCCGTTAAGTCTTTGTTGTCTTTATTCAGCCATGGCTTAACCCATTTTGCAGGAATCCACTTCGATCCTTGGCCTGTAATGACACAAACATAACCTTTTCCCCAGGTTATCAATTGATGTGGCCTTTTCCATTTACCATTAACTAGTGATTTGGCCATAAGTAATGCAGGTTCTTTCTGATTTAGCATGGTTTTGGGCCATACTTGCAAAGTGTTTCATCACAGGGCAAATTTAGGCTGCACCACTTAGATATAAGTGATTCATCACATACAATGCTTTTGACAATTGGGTTTGTGGTTTTTTCCCTACTTCTCCCCCCTTTTTGTTTAAAAAAAAACAAAACAGTTCAGAATCAGATGTGTGTGTTGGACCTTAACCACATACTCAGAATCAGAAATCAAATTTAGAGGTTCCTCCTTAAAAAGCTCTAAGTAATGTAAAACTGCGCCAAGTTCTGCTAATTGGGTTGAACCTTCAATAATTTTTACAGAATGATGCCAATTGTTATCTTCATGCCAGACCACTACAGCTTTATGAGACTTCCCAGAACCATCAACAAAAACTGTGCAAGTATGTAGGATCAGACCCACTACAAGTACGGTCTGTGTCCTGATATTAAAGACTTGCCGGTTCTGCAGCAATTTACATTTATGCATGCCAAAAGCTGTACTGTTAAAAAAAATCAGCTAGTGTAATTTACAAGGATGTAGATTGCAAATAAAAAATCAAAATTAAATTTCACAAATGGTACATGTATGACAAAAGGATCATGGCCTATTAAGACTTAAATTAATTCCCTGCATTTCTTGATCAGAGTAACAATCGTTATATCAGTCTGTTAGCAATCTCATCATACTGTCCCACAATAGCCACAGCTTGTTTCTATGTTGTAGCTCTAAACAGACAAATCTGCAAGTCCAATCGAATACAGTTAGCTTTGAAGGTGGTAATAAATTTATTCCTCAAAGTTTCTAACTCCATTTTGGCTGTCATATTTATTGGGTATTGTTTTCCCTTACCAGATCGAAGTTCCGTTTCAGTTCTATCAGTGTAGTATTTGCTTTATCGAAACATTGGCTGTTAATACTAGTGGAAATGCAGCATTTGAAATTTCCTTGGAGATTTCTCACTTGCAGCAAGTAGATCTGCACCATCCAAGCAGCTTATGGTAGGCCATGCAACTAAACAGAATTCTCAGAAAGCATTATTTGAGCTTACAATTTACTTAACAAATCTTGACCCAAGAGAGGTATAGGACTTTCTGGCAACTACAAGAATTCATGTATCAAAACTTTCTTCCAAATTTGGCATTCTATTGGTCTCAAAAAACGGCCTTTCTTTCATTCTCTCCCATGGCCTCAAAAACTAGTACGGTGAATTTACTGAGAAGTCTCTTACAACTAGCTACCACAGAATAAGCCTATTAAAAAAAAAATTTTGGTTTAATTTCCCAACTTCATTAGAACTATGGATCCACTGGCAATGCCTTTAAAATTCAACCCTCAGACTCCTTCATGCAGTATGACAGTTGCCTAGCAGTAACATCGCTGGGGAGGGGGGAATAAAACCTCCCTCTTGCCCCCATCTGAGATGGCAGGATCTCCAGCCCAGCATGAAAACAGATCAGTTCGAACTCCACATCAAACCAACCTGGCTCCACTCCACACCCAAATCAGTACCAGTTTGACCCAGAGAAGCACTGAGCACTCTGACCCCCAAAAGCTGACCAGTGTGAAAAGACCGACCTCAGCAAGGAGGTAAAATGATGAGCTCTCTCTCCAGATGTGTCAAAACCTAGGAAAAAAAAGACAGAAGCAAAAAGAAACAACACCAACAACCCCTGATTCAAAGCCGAGAAGCAACACGGTGCCACAACAAGGATGGATGACAATACTCCAGGAAAAAAAAGAATTAAAGAGACAGAGCGGGGGGAGTAAAGCCCCCCTTTCTCCACTTAGCAGCGGGCAAACAGGTTTTTCCATATTTTTTTTCTTCTTTCTCTTCTTGCTGCAGTTCAGATGTAGCCAAGGCCACACAGCTGGCGTAATCACTGGTATGAAGTGCGAGGCTCTGGCAAACTCCTCGATTGCAATGAGCTGAGTTTATCTTGCAGCTTCACACAGGCCCGAAATCCATGTTCAGGCACAGGCCTGGGATATGTTGCTTTTTTGTTCTCCCATTTCACTCCAACCATAACACACTTCATACACAATTCCAACCAGCTCAAGAGTTGCCACACTCCTCAGCCCCATTTACCTTTTAAAATTCACAGATGTCAAAAAACAGTGTATTAAGCAAAGCATCAATCCATTTTCCTAAACCCAAATCATTTCATATTCTAGCAGCTTTTAAATACAACCTCATACAATACCAAGTTCACATCCAACATAGCATTTAGGTGTTTGGTTGGTAGGTGGTTTTTTTGAAAGTAGTAGATGCCATTTATTGCCACAAGTGCATTTTTATACAGTTTTACCAATTAATGTATCTCTTCATTATTGTTTACAAGTTACAGCAGTAACATCTCATTGGCCAATTTTGCTGTTATCAATGTTACTCTTCTACTCCCTTCTCTCTCACGGGTACATCCTTAACATCTCCGGATCCTCTTTTACTCCCTTCTTTTTCACGGGTAGGCCTTCATATCTTCAAGGCTAATTTCTGTTCCCATGCCCTCCGTCAGGGAATCCACGGACCCGCCATAGTCCCCCCCACACACGTCAATCCTTCCTCGGTTTTGCTTTATTGCCTCTACCTAGATGATTTCCCTTTTCCCTGTTCACTTGAGCAGTCATGGCTGTGCTGTGTTACACACAGGCACAGCCAACGCACACCAAGTGTCAACAGACACAGTTCGCTGAGCTCAACACTAGCGCAGATGCACATGTGCGACAAAATCAACCCACATGCTTGTGGAGGGAAAGACATGTCACATGCTTGTGGAGAGACGGATAGATACAGGAGGCGCTAACCAACACAGACTTTCAGGCACACTGTCTCCACACAAACAGGGACCGGTCTGCAGGTATCCTAGACGTTGATTATCGAACCCACCACACGGACCTGCGCAAAACTCCCAAGATTTACTTGCGAAGTAAATAAGAGATGCAGATTTATCAAGTCCAATGCATTGAAGCCTTGTGCCAGCTGCCTGTTAAATTTGCATTTTCTTTAATTACACTTGAAAAATGTAGTATTTAGTTTTAACGCTCATTTTCCGAGAAAGAGTTAAGCTAGTCCCCAGAAGTCTTCTTTCAGTGGCATAGAAAACACTTTCTTCTTTGAAAACAGAGAGGAAGGATTCAAGACAGCTTTTTTGATTTCTTAGGGTAGAGGAAAGGAAAGGAAAAAACTCTGAAACTGCTTTCAGGTCAATAAGGCTGAAAATTCTTTTCCCTTGAGGTTTCTGGTCATGTAGAGCAAATTCCAGGCTTGGAAGAGCCTGCTGGCAACTGCTAAGGGTGTTGTTACCTTTTTAAGACACCAACAGTAAAACATTCCATCCTTCCATGCTTCATCCACAACCAGAAAAGCCCTTTAAATATAAAAATTCTGGTAACTGTATTGCTTCTGGAAACTGGCTCACTTCCTCTCTTGGGATCTCAGCACTATTATAATCTTTCCTTGGTCAGCCACTGCCTTAGCTCCATGCTCCATGGCAACATTCTGCTATCTCATCACAGAAGTTAGATACAGATATCTAATGTTTGGCTGCTGCCACATATCTCCTTCCTCAAAAATTTAGTGTAAACCTTACAATTTCATATATACCACTGATGGATAAACACACATGTAGAAGGAACTTCATAGTAAGTGTGAGTTACCATCTACTAGAACATGAGTACTGAACACAGGCACTTCCAGGTTTTCTAACTATTCCACTCTGTAGATGGCACAATGTATATCCAAGACAAAAACATACAAACAAAAAAGCAACAACAGCCCCCTACATCCATAACATCCATAACATACTTCTCCCCTGCCCCCCTTTCTCTACACTACTATCAAGCTTAGGAAGACTTAGCTAAGCTCAAAGAAAGAAATTCGAGACCTACCCTCTTCTTTCTAAGTATGCCTTTCCTCCCTAAGGTAGAGCTGTCTTTCATGCCTACTTTAGGATGCTTCTCCTTGTCGTTCTCTAAAACAACAAACAAAATACTACCTCATAAGCTCTTTTTTTTTTTTTTACCAAAGATCACATAAGTAGCCAAGCAGTCAGAGATACTTTCCCAGAATATGCACCCAGCAGTTTATAGCTTGGGGACTTTGAAAAGAAGAGGAAATGTCTTTGTGCACAATAGATGTGGATGGAATAATATTACCTTATGTCCCATCTTTCTAAAATTGGACTTGATTTGTCCTTGTCTTTATCATCCCGAATAACAGCATGTTAAGCATGCTCTGGCTCACTAAGTTTTTTAATGTAACACTGATATAAAGGACAAGAAAGAGAAGTAAGAAGTCCTTTATATTCACAATGGATTTTACAGCCTGCAGCAAATAATTTCTTGCTATTGAAGAGAGCTCCCATTCTGTTGCAGGCTGCTCAAAATAGCATACCAAGCTCGTGTCCAGTCGAATAGACTTTCCTTCTGTAGCCAGTCAACGCTGACACTGTACAACAGAGATTTGCCCTTGGAGAGCAGATTTATTAACACTCCACCAGGACCACAAACCCAGAGATCCTTTGCTGCATTCTCAGTGTTCACCTTTCCATTATGCCCCTAATTATCTCCAAAGGAGCTTATTCCTTGTAAGCTTCTTGTTCAGGCTGATAAGCATTTCATTCTGAATCCTCTGCAGATCTCGGATTTACTCCTCATGCTCTTAGCTGCGAAACTAAGCAACTGTCTCCAGTATTACAATGCGTATCTCCCACTCTCCCCAGCTTCTCTTTTAGAACAAGATCCTTCTTTGCTGAACAAGAGGCGTCCTCTTGAGGTGCAGACTCCTATCAGATGGCCCTGGGACTCTTCTGTTCACTTGATCGTACAAATGGAATGACTCAATCCAGTCCTTATAACTGCTTGAGTCCTTCTCCTTCCCTGGGCTTGTGACAAAACCTTTACTTTCAAACACATGAATTGCAGTCTCCACTTCATAAAACTCTATGTCTTCCCTGCTTTAAGCCACAGTTCAGACTACAGATGATAGAATGCATCACTTTCCAAAAGGAGTTCTAGTTCTATTATATATCCTGGTTTTCAGTGAAATGTGATGGACCCATGCCTTTTGGTTTATCGATGAGAAATTTTGATTCTACTCGTATTGATGAGTGTGGTCTCTAAATTCAGTTGCTGGCAGATGCCAAAGCTATGTCCACTTTAAAATAGTGTCATTTTCATGCGATTTTTCATCATGTTAATTACAACCTCAAGAACTGTATGAAGTGGAAGAATTCCCACAATTTTCAGTGTTTTTCCATTAATTTCTGCTCATCAACTCTCTTCATTATGATAAAGCTCTAAATAGTTAAGAGTCTATATCACCTTTGGACTCAGATGGAAGGTTATATTATATTAATCAAGACTAACCTGCTCCTTCATGTTCAAATAGGATGCTAATCCAGTAAATTATTTCTTAAGCATTGATCTAAGGCAGTTAATGTAAAAATAATTTTCCAAAGTAATAACATCTCAAATAAGCATATACTGCACAGGTTATATTCTCACATAAGAACTTTTCTTGAAGAACAATGTTTTACATTGCTCCTTAGACTACAATGAGGGCTATTTCAATGTACGTATTCAAAAAAGGTAAACGTAGTCATGTGATTCACTTTTTCTGTTAAGAAACTGTTCTGCCTTCTACATTATGCACTATTGGAAATAAAATCTTCTGCTCTGCAAAAACAAACAAATAAACAAAAACCATAAAAAAACCAAGCCCTCAGAAGTTAACAGAAAACTTCTTCGATGGTGCTCAGAGTGCAATCTTCCTCTGGAAGAAGCTACTCCAATGGCTTCTCTACCCAAACATGGGCATGTTTCATTAAATTTTAAAGATAAATACACATCGTAAGCCACATGCTGATGTACCCTGTCTTTCCACAAATGTTCTGGATTGTGGGTCCAGATTTATAGACTTTAAAGAATAGAGGAAACATATCATGATATCCTAACCTGACCTTCCAGAGCTGGCAATGGTATCATTTTTGCATCGTGCCTCTGAATCCTATTTCAGCTAAACCATAGTCTCTCTCGGAGATGAACTTTCAGACTTGGTTTAGAAATCTCAAGAGATAAGGAGTCATCAAAGAGGTATCTAAATACTTTTGTTGAATTCAACACAACATCACAAACCGGAAGACTTAGAGCATGGGTCTCATGTGAATATCACAAAAGCAGGTTTGTATCACATAAAATGGAACTAATATTCCTGTACATGCTCTTCTGTGGCAAGGCAGGTGGATAATAAATACACTAATAAAGACATACATAATTACATATGCAAATGAATTTCAAATTCCTTTGAAGGGAATTACACATTTGAATGAGGCAAACACTGAAGGAGACTGCCAGTTTGCTAGTGAGGTTGCATAAGCCTGAACCACGCTTCCTGTTTTTAAGAAAGCTGGTGGAAAAAAAAAGGCTGGAGACCTTAAAGACTGGTGGCAGCTGTAGAGATAGATTCATGCTGCCAGGTCCAACACAAAAGAGCATCCAAGGTTTGCCAACATAACTTGATTGTCTGTTGGATAAAGGGTGGGGAGTATTCCTAGAAACAACAAAAACCGGCAAGTGTTATCTTTTCGGTATTATAAACTTGTAAACAAATCAGCAGTAAAAACACACTGGTAGAGCACTAGCATTCCAAGAAAGTTGGTCAGGGTTCTGAATTCAAATTATTAATAATAATCATGATGATGATGAGTCATCATCGACAGCTTAAACCTTCCTTAATTAAGGTTTATTAATGAACACTAAGGATTGGTGTTAGTTTTGTGCTTAATATATTTACTGTGCTGAAGGCTTATTTTACAATGGGCCGCTTCCCTTCTGAAGTATGAAGCTGATAACTTACAAAGCAATTAGTTGTGCACTAATTAATTGCAGTTTAAGGAATCCTTTCCGGAGAATTAATCTTGCCTTAAAAACTCACACAGGTGGAAGCATGTTTAATGCTAATTTAACATTCATCAGTCTTTTAATGGGTTTCTTTATCTAAGGGTCATTAGTATGTAATATTATTTATCTCACCATTCAGTTGGAGAGGGGGGAAAACACTAATTTTATCTCATCTTGACAAATTTGCAGAAAGAACAGGAAGCAAATAATTTTGTGCTCCAGATGATCATTTTAAATGCGGTAGCGACCAAAGTAATTAATCTGCTTGTATGAATGATGAGTCGATACCATAGATGGCATGTCCAGCTAGACATGTATCTATATTGCGCATCTCACGTTCCTTTTCAGTAGGAGAAACTGGTCGAAGTATGGTATCTTCCTGTTAGCCTTTGTGAGAGATTCTCTAAACAAAATACATTAGAACAAGAAGGAACCAAACATAGTACTTCTGCTACCTATTCTTATGCTGTTAGGAGGACAAACACCTATTTCTAGCCCCAAATTGTTAAATCTGTCCCCTGCCCCCAAAGGTAAGTACAAGATTATACCTTCTCCTCTGAGTTGCAGTACTATTGAATTGCAGAAAATAATCCAGGAAAGTTTAGAATGTCTGGGGGCCTTCTGTTTGTTTGGTTATTCTTTTTTGTTTGCTTCCTCCTCTCCATCCCCCTCCAATTACAGTATAACGAGCCCTGCAAAGAGAAAACCTGACAAGTGACCAAAAGTTTATTTGTTCCCGTGTTTTTTCTCTGTTGGTAGAGAAAGTCGTCAATAATAGATTTAAAAAGGAGAAAAGGCACAAGTAACTATGTCTTTATAAAGTCTTTTACTTGCCTGTATTTTGTTGTTGAATATAGTTTACAGCACTGTAAAATATACTAAGAGGAGACGAGTAACTCCATCCCTAAACTCAGAAAAGTAAAATTTTTATCATCCAGATGGAGCAAATTACTGAAGGTAGGTGTTTACTTGGGTGCAACTCCAGGTTTGACCCTGTTTCCAAACAGAAGTGAAAGAACAGCAGAACGGGAATATATAATTAATACTAGAGAGATTCAGGTATTAGATAGTCAAAACACTCCCACCTTTATAATGATTAAATATAGTATTTCTGCCACTTACACTTCCCAGCTTGTAACAATAAAACGAGTATCGTCCTTCTCATGAAACCTTTGGCTATATGATGAACTCTTTCACAGAGGAGCGCATTAGTCTAAGAATAGCTTCAATATAGTTTCTTATGAACAAACTACCATGGCTCTTGCTTTTCCCCATCGGAGATAGACTATGACAGAAAACCCTGATGAAATTTGAGCTTATCCCATTAGAATCATAATGTACTATTTCCAGGGGCCTAATTTTTTCTTAGGACTGTTTTTTCAAAGATATCACAAATTTTTTTAAAATATGAAATTTGATTGCAATAGAGTGAGAATGCCCCTGAACACAGTGCTACAGGTTCTTTGGAAGAAATATGTAATACGTAAAAAATAATAATCTGCTTTTGCTACATTTGACCGTAAATTACTTGAATGATAATTAAAATTAGAGTATAGAATACAAGAGACTATTTCAGAACAGACTATAATTAGTCTAATAGACTTCTCTTTCTGTTTATTTCTCACTCTCCATCATAGAATCACAGAATCACAGAATCGACTTTGTTGGAAAAGACCCCAGAGATCATCGAGTCCAACCCTTGGTTCAACTCTAGTCCGTTTACTAGATCATGGCACTAAGTGCCATGTCCAATCTCAGTTTAAAAACCTCCAGGGATGGCGAGTCCACCACCTCCCTGGGCAGGCCATTCCAGTGCCTGACCACTCTCTCTGTAAAGAATTTCTTTCTAATATCCAGCCTAAATTTCCCCTGGCAGAGTTTAAGCCCATGCCCCCTTGTCCTATTGCTAACTGTCTGGGAGAAGAGACCAATCCCCACCTGGCTATAACTTCCCTTCAGGTAGTTAGAGAGAGTGATGAGGTCACCTCTAAGCCTCCTCTTCTCTAGACTAAACAACCCCAGCTCCCTCAGCCTCTCCCCATAGGTCTTATGTTCAAGTCCATTCACCAGTCGTGTTGCTCTTCTCTGGACCTGCTCCAGCACTTCAATGTCTTTCCTGAACTGAGGGGCCCAGAACTGAACACAATACTCCAGGTGTGGCCTCACCAATGCAGAGTACAGGGGAAGGATCACTTCCCTTGTCCTGCTGACCACACTATTTTTGATACAGGACAGGATACCGTTGGCCTTCTTGGCCACCTGGGCACACTGATGTCTCATGTTGAGCTTCCTGTCAATTAGTACCCCTAGGTCCCTTTCTGTCTGACTGCTTTCCAGCCACTCTGCGCCCAGCCTGTAGCGCTGCAGGGGGTTGTTGTGACCAAAGTGCAGCACCCGGCACTTGGCCTTATTGAACTTCATCCTATTGGAATTAGCCCATTTTTCCAGTCTATCCAGATCCCTCTGCAGAGCCCTCCTGCCTTCCAGCAGGTCGACACTCCCTCCCAGCTTGGTGTCATCAGCAAATTTGCTGATGATGGTCTCAATCCCCTCATCTAAATCGTCAATAAAGATGTTCAACAGGACTGGACCCAACACTGACCCCTGGGGAACACCACTAGTGACTGGCCGCCAGCTAGATGCAGCCCCATTCACCAGCACTCTCTGGGCCCGGCCTTCCAGCCAGTTCTTAACCCAGCGTAGTGTACACTTGTCCAAGCCATGGGCTGCCAGCTTTTGCAGGAGTATATTATGGGAGACAGTGTCAAAGGCCTTGCTGAAGTCCAGATAGACCACATCCACGGCTTTCCCCTCATCCACCAGGTGAGTCACCTGATCATAGAAGGAGATCAGGTTGGTCAGACAGGACCTGCCCCTCCTAAACCCATGCTGGCTGGGTCTGATCCCTTGTCCATCCTGAAGGTGCTGTGTGATTCCATTCAGGATGATCTGCTCCATAACCCTGCCAGGCACTGAGGTCAGGCTGACAGGCCTGTAGTTGCCAGGGTCAGCTTTGCAGCCCTTTTTGTGGACTGGGGTAACATTGGCCAATTTCCAATCATATGGGACCTCCCCAGTGAGCCAGGACTGTTGGAAGATGATGGAGAGCGGCTTGGCAAGTTCTTCTGCTAGCTCCCTCATCACCCTAGGATGGATCCCATCTGGTCCCATAGACTTGTAAGGATCCAGATGGCTCAGTAAATCACCAACTATTTCCTCCTGGAATACAAGGGGCCTATTTGGCTTCCTATCTCTTTCAACCACCTCCAGAGATGAGTTGTCCTGAGGGCCACCTGTCTTACTGGTAAAAACTGAGGCAAAGTAGGTATTAAGTACCTCAGCTTTCTCCTCATCTTTGTTAACTATATTTCCCTCAAAGTCCAACAGAGAATGGAGGTTTTCCTTGCCCCTCCTTTTGTTATTAACATATTTGAAGAAGGACTTTTTATTATCCCTGACAGAATTGGCCAAATTAACTTCAAATTGCACTTTTGGTTCCCTGATTTTTTTTCTGCATGATCTAGCTATTTCCATAAATTCTTCATAAGTAGCCAGCCCTTTTTTCCACAGTCGGTAAAGTCTCTTTTTATTTCTGATTTCATTCAGAATCTCCCTGTTTAGCCAAGCCGGTTGTCTTCCCCGCCGGCTAGCCTTTCGGCACACTGGTATAGCCTGTTCCTGTGCACTCAAAACCTCCTGCTTGAAGCATGTCCAACCCTCCTGGGCCCCCTTGTTTCTAAGCATTGTTTCCCAGGGTATGCTCTGAACTACACTTCTGAATAGGCAAAAATCTGCCCTCCGGAAGTCCAGCGTAGAGGTTTTGTTAATGGTTCTCCCTGCATCTCTGAGTATTGAAAATTCTATTATTTCATGGTCGCTATGCCCCAGGCGGCCTCCAACCACTACATCTCCCACCAGCCCTTCTCTGTTTGTAAACAGTAGGTCTAGCGGGGTCTTGCCCCTGGTAGGCTCATTTACCAGCTGATGAAGAAAATTGTCCTCTATACACTCTAGGAACTTCCTAGACTGCCTCTTTTGTGCAGTACTGAGCTCCCAGCAGATATCCGGCAGGTTAAAGTCACCCACAAGAACAAGGGCCGTCGATTTTGAGACATCTGCCAGCTGCTTGTAGAATAATTCATCTCCTTCATCGTCCTGGTTGGCCGGTCTATAACAGGCACCCACGAGGATGTCAGCCTTGTTGAACTTCCCTCTGATTCTGGTCCACAGGCACTCAACCTTGTCACTGCTGACCTCAAGTTTAACAGAGTCGAGTGACTCTCTAACATATAAAGCCACCCCTCCACCTCTCCTACCCTGCCTATCTTTTCTGAAGAGCTTGTAGCCACACATAGCAGCACTCCAGTCATATGAGTCATCCCACCATGTTTCTGTGATGGCAACTATGTCATAGCTTTCCTGCTGCACGATGGCTTCCAGATCCTCTTGTTTGTTGCCCATACTGCGTGCATTAGTGTACATGCACTTCAAGTGGGCAACAACCAGCACAAACAGTTAACTGTCATGGGTTGCATCTGCTATTATACATAAAGGGACAGCTTTATAGCTCCTATGGCAAAGACAAAAACCAAAACAACCTGAAGCCACACGTATGTTTGTATACATTCCCCTGAAATACAACCAGGTGTTTAAGTCAGAGTTGTGGAAAATAAATTTAAAAATAAACTCAGTTGTGTTCAGCTAGGAATACATATAAATATTGTTTTCTTAATCTCCCCACACCTATGCAATTTCCTAAATCATGTTTAAGAAAGAACTACAGATAGTGAGGTTTAACACATTGGTACGTTGTATTAGAAATCCAAGCTTCATGCCTTTTGTTTTGCTAGAATATTTTTAAAGTCCTAGAGAAGTGGGACTGCTCAAATACTGTAGATGTTAAACCTGAGACTGAAAAGGGAAACAACTTTTTTTTCAAACCTCTAATTTTTCCAGATAATATTCCAATTTAAATCAGAATCGGAAACACAAAAATAATACTTGTCATCAAAAATTTGTTTTCCTCCTGCACTTCAATTAAGGGCTGAAAATATTAAAATAAAAAAGTAAAACTAAGAGTTCTCCTTCTGCCTGGAAACACTGGGGGGAAAAAAAAGGATTCCTGAATCAGAAAAATAAATGGCAGCATTCAGGATCAGGAAAAAGGTACATACTTAGATCAGAACTTTATTTTAGGTATTGACTCTCTTTCAAACAAATCACAGGGTTGTAGTTTCTATCTCAGTTACACGTGCTTCACTTCTCTTATGCAACAATACTGGTTTTGCTCCCTGAAAAAAAAAATAAAAAAAATAAAAATAAAGAGATTTTGTAGGAGAAGAAGGAAGGAGGACAAGGATGACTCTTATTATTTAGGCACGACCTTGAGATTTTAAGCTCTTGCCTTTGACACAGACTTCTTGTAGTTTTGGAAAGGTTGCATAGGATGCAAATGCTGAGTGACTAATTGTAGACTAACCAGGTTCCAAGCACTGATGGTTCTTGACGTGGCCTGACAACATCTTCTCAAGGTATGATGTCCCTTTCTTTTAACTCCTTCTCTGAAAAATCAGAATAATATGTAGCTGCTTCACGGAGGTGTCATCCCTCCTCAAGAATGTCTGTACCTTGTAAAAAAGTGCCTCTCAACATGAAAAGTAGTATTGCTGTGATGGAGAACCCTCAAACACCTTTGGGAGAACTCTAGGAGAAAAGAAAGGACTGGAAATTGGTTGTTTAGTATAAAAGGAAGGATAAATGGCCACTGGAAGTACAATGTGATAAAAACAGCTAAAAGCCTGTCAGAAAGTTACATCTCTGTTTTGTCCCTTTTAAAAGAGAGTTCTGACGTGAAGGAAACCTGCATCATAGAATTCCGTGCAATTTGTGATTTTTTACTACCAAGGATTATCTTCTCTTGTTTCAACATCATAAATACATCTCTGGCTTGAAATAAAACAAAACTAAGAGAGCTTTTGCAACCCCAGCATAATTAGGGAACAAAGCCCGTAAAGGGGCTGTCCCCAAGATGAGCTGGAGCCAGTCAACCAGGGAAAAAAATCTCTGTCTTCTCAGCAGGAGCACATCCATTGTCTCCGCCACCTGTGGCTGGCAACACGTGTATTCCTGTATTCTTTTACCTCAGCTTTCCTTTACGGACCAAACAAAACATCAGCCCCCTGAAGGATTCCAGCTACAGCAAAACCAAAGAAGTGTGTTAAGAACCTGCTCTAATCCCATTCCGAGAGTACCATCTAGTCTCTCCCCTTGACTGCTCTGTTCCAGCTTGACCTTTTAATGCAATATTAGTGGAATTCCTTAGTTTTGGGGGCCAGGCTTTATTTCAAACACTCTGAATCTAGAAAAATATAAAATATGCCTCTAGGGAAGGTGAAAAATCTAGCTTCAAGCTCCTTTCACTCATGTATTTGGCTCAGCATTTCCTCTGTAAAGGAAGGGTTTTCACAAGCCATTTGCAGCAACGCCAATCACTTTGGCCACTAGACTGTCACAAATAGGCTATTTTCTTCAGCATGGTTTGTGATGGAAAATCTGTATGAGTTAGGTTAATCGAAGAATTAATTAAATGGCAAAATTCACTTGGTGCAGGGGGAGTTCCTTCCTGTATTTCTAACATGGCTCCAAGGAGAGGTGAGCTCAGTGCAAAAGGAGGCTTTCTTTGTTTAAGTTGACACACCTTTTCCCAAGTGATTGTTCAGGAGCTGTTCAGGTTTTTCTCAGTAGTAGTTCACTGATTCCCAGCCACTTCTCCTCCTTTGCCACTACAACATCTACTTTCTCAGGAAGGAGAGCGAGGATATGAGTACAAGTGGTTTTAATAGGAAATGCAAGAAAAGACATAACCAGCCTTTGAAATCTGTTGCAGAGATTCTTAAACCCTGATGGTCTTACCTATTATTCAGAGACATTTCCAGTGAAGTTGTTTTGACTGAATTAATCTTCAGAACTACATTCACGAACTCCAGAATTGAGCCCAAAATTTACTGCAAATAATAAGTAAAAGACAATTACAAAAATAATTTCAAAGCTATTGACTTTTTTCTTTATCGATTTCTGACTTTTACTGCATCTTACAGGTAAACCAATAGTCCAAACTTTGGCCGAATTCCTATGAAATAGTAGTTCTGTTAACAGCTTCTTGACATTGCTCTCTTATTATTTAGCATCTGGGTTTGATATTAATTATTTAGCTTGTATAGCAATGGCTGTCACAGAGTAAACAACAAAATAGTAGCTTCAATTACAGAAAGCAAAAACCAGCCCACCACAAAGAATACAGTAAAATTGTTGACAACACAAACTATGGAATTCCTTTCTCTCAGTTGCAGAAATGGACTGCCATTTTTCTGTCTGGGGAGTTTTGGCCTTTCTGAGTTTGGCTCTTGTTGTTTCATTGATACTGAACATTTCATACTATATGAAAAAGAAGCAAGGTAAGTAATGTTTCTGTAAGGAATGGAGTTTGAGGGGTTAAAGTGTTTGCAGAGAAAGCCATCACTGCTTGGAGATTTCAAGCCAACAAATGGATTAATTATTTTTCGGCAAGAATGATTCTAGTAGAGAGCATGCAACTTTCAAACATGTTTAGGGGAGCCAGGTATGATTATACAATGGTTGCTAGCTGCCCAGTCCACTGCCAAACACAGCTACCTGAGTCCATTCTCTGAAGAAAAACCAACAGAACACGTACAAGTTGAGGAATTAAGTTTTGGCTAAATTTGTATTTTTCATGTACATTTTTAACATCTGTAACTTCCTTTATTAAGGTGTACTTTTCATGTAACTGGTTGTTATTCGTACTTTAGTTTAAAAAGAATTTTAAGTAGCTGCACTGATACAAAATACATTTGAGAAAATTTTATCTTCCCAAAATTCCTGAATGCTTATTTGAATTTCAGATTTCATGCACATTTTATGCTTAATTAGTTTGTTTTGAAAAAGTCCAAATTGCTTTTCATCGTGGGATGCTAATGTAGCTCTTAAATCAATGTGTCACTCACAATAAGGAACTGATTTGTTTAATTCACATTAGAGGGCGACTACAGTCATACTCTTGTTTCGGTTAAAATTAACTATGACTTTCAACAGATTTGATGATGCCATTGCAACCTCTCTTATGCATGCAATTCTGTAGATTTCAGTTGCACATCCTCACCACGCCCATTCAGAGAAAAAGTGCGTTTCCACAGGGAAAACTGCACCTGTGCTATATGCACATGGGTGCTCAGGCAAACACTAGTGGGTTCAATCACGTTAAACACACATATGTACATAACCTACATAAACAGGCCTATGCTTATGAACTGAACTCACCAAGTACAAGAGAATTAGAATATGACAGGATATTAAAAGAGCTGCTGGAGAGCTGTGGGATGAGGGAGTGCCTTTTTGGTTTGTCTTTTAGTGCTGCTAGGCAGAGATTTCTACGATGAAAAATCACAGTCATTTACAAAACCAATGCTGAGCAAGGTTTTGGTAAGGTTGGCTGATGTTGCATTGCTCATGTAATCGGAGCTTACTGTGCTAAATTCGGGAGTTCTGGAGCAGAAGACAGAAAGTCAAGCGTTCCTGAGTTATTAATCAAGCTCTAGTAACAAATCTCTTTGGAGCCAATGCCTTTCTGCCTCAGTTTCTTTTTCTGCATGGTCACTCTTTCTGAGATATACGCAGCAGAACTAGCAAAATAAGTAAACAAACCCTTCGCCTTGTAATATAAACACATGATGCACCTCCCTAGGCAGAGAAAAAGATGAGGTAGAAGCAGAAGGAGAAGGAAATAAGAAATTAATCACAGGTGTTACAATACATTTTGGGGGACTTGTAAACTAATGTGGACTTTGCAGCCACAGGACAGGGTAGCACACCAACATTTCTTGTATTAGTCACAAGTATTTGAGAAAAGCAGGGGGACAAATGGAGTTTCTCAGAGCCAAGAGCATTCCATTTTACTGTCTACGGTGAAATCAAAAGCATGTCAGTTGGACAACTATCTGAAGTGTTCTAAAAATAGCATGTTTCATTTGCTCTTTCTTTTTTTTTTAACAAGTTTTCCTGCTAAAAAGTATAAAGACTATGAAGACAACAGTCCAAGGTAAGATTGATAAAATATTTCTTTCTGGAAAGGTTGAAATAAGCAATAAATAATGAGAGACGGCTTTGGAGGGACAGCATAGGGAAAAATCCATTATCTCATGAAGCCCGCCTGGAAACACCAGAGAGCACGCTGGTTGTGGAAAAGAAAAATCCGAAGAAAACAGGAAAAAAATCATGTGGAAGTAATGTACTAAAAAATCATGTGGAAGTGATGTACTCCAGTCATTTCATCAAAAATGAAATAATTGCATGTTAATATGAGAATTTTGTATACTGAAGTGCAAGATATAAAGATAAAACAATATTTACTATCACTCAAACTCAGTAAGTCTATAATAATTTAAGATAAATATCAGAAAACAATAAGTTACAATATATAAAAACATGTATTTACATTTCATACCCTTATTTTATAAATGATGTTCAAAAGCAATGAAATGGAGTCTGTATACAGCTGCTGGATACCTGATGATCTGTTACAAGTCTGTTTCTCTTATCCCATAGTAAAAAAAGAATAGGCCAAACGTTAAAAAACAGAGATGGAAAGGGTCTCATGTCAACCAAAATATAAAAGGCCCTTGAAACAGAAATACAAAAGCCTTCACCTGTTTCCCCAAACCAATCCTCAATTACAAATTTACCTGAAGTTGGGAAGTCTCTGTTTTTAAGAACATTGCCCCAAGAGACCCATTTAGTGCTTTAGTTTGTATTGCAAAGCAGGCTCAGAGGACATGAAGTGGGTTCGTTTCAGTGATCAATAATACCTCTAGAACTACATCAAACGGTAGCTTAGTGGTCTTGAGATTAGCTTTATACTTAAGTAAGTTCCAGGAAAGAAGAGTTCTATTCTTGGCTAGATAACAAATCTCTCTTCAGAACATGCACATAGCCATTTCTGTGCTGTGTCCCCACACTTGTTTCCCCCCCCACCCCGATATTTTTGGTCTTGTTTTTCAGATCACATACAATCTGCTTGCTACTGCCACATGCGTGTAAAATGTTTAAAGTCTAATAGTGAAGTCCTAAATCAAGCATATTCTGTGAATTAAAAGTATTTTTCCGTTGCCCTTCTAGCTATGATGGCTACTACACAGAAGATGACCCAGTTTATGGCAATCTCAATCAAGATATTTTAGGTAAGCTTCACTTTGAGAACATGTGTCTGTTCAGAGGCTGTGATAAATGTGTAGTTAAAAACTGACTGACCAACGCTTTCTGTGTTTCTCAACACAGAATTAATACCAGCTTGGGATAGAACTGCAAACCATCATACTGCACTACTCTTTTTAAGACCAGGTCTCATACTGAATTGGATTTTTTGCAGTCCAAATGATCCTGTTCAGCCAAATATCTCAAAACCAAGAGCTGTTCTTCATGTAAAGCTGCACCAGTTGAAATAACAGCTTGATCCATGCAGTTACAGCAATCTAAGACACATATTACTCCCTGCCCAAAGTCAATGCTCCCACACAAGATGGTACCCCTAGCAGTCTAAAATGACGCCCACTTAGTGAATAATGAGAAACTTTCCATCCATATGAACAGAAAATGCTTTTCATTTTCACAGTATGCATGTCTGAATTTCTTAGTTATTCGCCCTTCTGTTAATAGAGAAAGAGATCTGTGTGTGAATTCAAAAAAAACCAAACTTCTACCAAAGTAAACTGGGGGAAGTTGGTTCTGTAACAGGGAGGATCTGTTAATTTGATCTTTTAAGACTCAGTAGTGTGCCTTAATAACTAAAACATTTTTCTACTTTGATAAACTGTAGAGGAATGTTGTTACAGGCAGATGAAGTCCCAGCCTCAAAGGCCAGTTAACCAGCTACAGGTATCTCTAAGTTTAATTCTGGATTTCTGAATTAGGGTAATGTGGTCTGTCTCAGAATTTTTGTGTGTATCCCATGACAATATATAACAAAAATTTTCACACTGCTCATCATGAAAATTACCATGCATTAGTGTCGTAGTTCATCAAGAAATTTAAGCACGGACTTGACCTTTGTTCCATCTGGGACATTAATGAGGGAGCAGGAGAATTATAGACAGCTCATTTCCATCCATATGGCATAATAAAGCTCGGTCACAGGCATGCAGATCAGGCTGAATTGAATTCTCTCTCAGGATACTTCCAGGTGGTGGAAAATTTATTTTTTTTTTTCTTTTTAAATCTAGACATTTGCTTTATTAACTTCACAGAAACAGACTAACCTATGAAAATTCCAATATGAAAAATGTTTGATAATTTGGCTTGAAAAACACAGAGAAAAACAGGGGAAAGACACACGAGGCATACATTTTGCACTGCAAATGAGATCATATTTACAGACAAGAATCACCCATCTTTAGTTTTCTGCACAGACCAAGCCTATGAAAAATGTAACTGGATTATAATTTAAAAAACAAACAAACAAAACCAGTAAGAAGAAAAAGAGATCAAATAATGTCTTACATCCCAAAGAACTTGGACCAATTATATAAAGTACCCTCAGTCCCACAGTGAATCTTTCCAATAATAGCTGCCATAACCCTGTGGAGGGGTTTTGATAGATAAAGATTTGTTGCTGAATTAGTCTGTCTCAAAGGAATCTCAAGGCTGCTTCGAGAAGCTGAGAACAGAATCTGCTGTGAGAAAGAGGGGTGTTCCTCAATCAGCGGGGTCCCATCATCGGACGTATCATCAGCGAGACACCAGTGCATGGACAGCCCATGATACTCATTTAGTGAATCCATGCTTGGAGCGTGGACGCGTGATTAGAATATAGTTTCATATATAAGGAGGCTTGTTTCTGTAATAAATGGCTTTGCGTGATTCACATTGAATCAGAATGCTGAGTCCTTTATCGTTCCAACAAATTGTGATCCCGACATGATACTCTGGTGTACCACTACGATCGGGGAAAAGCCTGGAGTGGCCCAGCCGGGAGCGGCTTCAGCTGGACTGAAGACCGGACAGAGGCGTAAGGACGCCCCGGGAATAAAGTCCTTGATGCAGCAAAGGGAAAATTTGATTGGCTGGGAGCAGGAGGAGGGAAGAGTAAAGTTATGGGACAGAACGTGTTCTCTGAAGCACAAGCTACAGTTAAGTTCCTCCTGCATATTCTCTCTATGAGAGGACTTACATAGGAAAAATGTAACATATGTAGACTATTAATTTGGTGTAGAATTCACGGCTACCCGGGAGAAAATTAGAAGGCTTTTAAACGTTAACTTTGGGACGATAAAGGGAAGAAATTACGGAATAAGGTCAGCAATGGAGATGATAAAGAAACTAAATCATTAGCGATTACATGGAAGCTTATAATTTCCACCTTAAAATACTTTAAGGGGGCAGCCTGATAGCAAACCTAAAAATAACCGTAAAGTTTACCCGGATCGAGTCTTTTGACCCCCTCCCCACTCCATCCCCTGTTGTGCCGTCGGCACCCACGATGATACAGCAGTCTGGGGCGCAGGGAGGAAAATAACCGAGTGGATGGACTCCTATACCATTACCCGACTCTAGAGAGATCAAGAAGTCTAAAGGACTGGAATCAGACAATTTGTCAAAAGAACTGGTGAAAGATGAGAATGCTTAAGTCGTAAATATGTGTAATATCAGTCCTTTTACTGATTCGTGTCCGCCTTTACCGCCTTCTACCTCTCTAACTCCTACGAGAGAGCAGAAGGAGTTGCCGGATATGAACTGGGCAAAAGAACTGTGTGAAAGATCAGATCAGCTATTAGCGAGTGAATCCAACAGTCAGCAATGCGGTCATGCTGATTGTGACGGGAAAGGGGATGCGCTTGGGGACTCAGCTTATACGAATAATTATGATGCTACAAAGTATTGCCGAGAATGTGCACTGTTCCGAACCCCCCTGTTACTAATGATTCTCCAGCACTGTTCAAGTCCGTGTTATCTGATGACTCGGAAGAGAATGAGGGTTTGAAGCATTTTTCTTGAAAAGTTAAGTATGTGTACGAGTTGCCCCGAGATCAGATAAGAACCATGAAAGACTCAAGCAAAATTAGACCTATGCAATGTAACAGCTATAGATCATTTAGGACAGAACGATGGGGATTCGTTGAAAGGGACAGGTATCCCACAACTCCTAGAAGAGACACTAATAGACATATCACAACTACAGGCACGATAAGTTTCTGTAATCCTGAGGCAGTCAACAAACCTTGCATATCAAGCTGAGAGGTGCCTGAAGCCAACAAAACAGCCAAATCATTTGCAACTATTAATCAGGGTCCCAATGAGAATTACATGCAATTTACTGACCACTTTCAAGAGGCCATCAATAAGCAGGTTGAAAACTTGAAAGCTAAGGAAGCATTGGTATTGAAATTAGCAGGAGAGAATGCTAATGTTTGCTATCAACATATTATTTGCGAGTTTTACAGTACCTATTATGTGGTCCTGTGTATTGCCTCTCTGAAAATCAAGCAGCTTGTTAGGAATGTGAGTTAATTGTTATACTAGTTGTTTTTAAGTGCGCTGTAAATCCTTCTCCCCGCTTTTCACACTCACACTGCAAGCAGCCCTGTGCATTCCTCTCCTTCCCCCCTCCCTCCCTCTTCTCAAGGTTTTTACTTGCAAGATGGAGTCAGGAATTATTGTCTTCAGTTGTGTTCCTAAAAAATCGGTATTCGGAGGTGTTTTAAAACTTAGGAATTATGAGGAAGGAAGATCTTGTTAAATATTGAAATCAGTGTTTGCTGCTGTATAAGTTAAGTGATTGGGAAAAGTGTCTGGAGAATACAATATCGCAGTGTAACACTCTGTTGCGATTAATGTTGTTTTTAAGGCCAGAAGAGCAGGACAATATAAATCTCTGCAGTTTTACAGGCGGTGCGATTTGAACTTCAACAAGCTGAGAGAGAATTAACTGATAACACACAGGTCAGAAAACTTGTTAAAAGTCTGCAAGATGCTTTACTTATTAACCTTTTTTCTTTGTGGGTATCTGTTTAAGCATGTTGCAATTTTGGTAGGTCTTTCTATATGGTACGATAAGTTCACAGACTGTTAAATCATGAGAATCCGTTGACTCAAAATGTGCGTTTTGTGATAAGTAATTTAGTTCTTTACTGCATGAATGTGATGGTAAAATTTTGCATGTAGTAGCTGTTATTTTTCTCTCCAGCATGCTTCCTTTATTCCAGCATTCAGACTTGCACAACTCTGTGACAGGCTGTGTCTCATCTCGGTGTGCTGGATTTGGCTTTTCAGTATGCACACCATGTAAAGAACCCTGGTTTTGGAATAACAGCTGTAGTGCACCAGCCTTGCCCAGTCCAGCTTGCTGCGGTGGCAGGGGAGTGGGTGCCAATGGGGCTCCAGCGTACACTGACCTGTTTTGTCAGGGAGACCCAGAGGTGCCTCCACCTGGCTGGGCAGTAAGCGGCCCAAAGGTGCAATGCAAAAATGGAGATATTGTCTTAAATTAGTGTAACTGTGATCCATCTGAATATTTGAACTTGGTGTTTGGTTTTCATATCTGAGCTCAGTATTTTAGTTTGCATATTTATATTTGGTACCAAAAGAATCTTGTTTGGGGAGATAATTACAAAATGGGAACCGGTTCCACTGCCAAAATTCCACCTTGCTCCCCCTTAGGATGCATCCTTACACATTAGAGTAATTGCTTATATTGTTATCTAGTAATTTTGAGACCAGAAAAGCATTTAAATTGTTAAACTCTGCTTTGAAACAAAACAAAACAAAACAAAACAAAACAAAACAAAACAAAAAAAACACAAAACAAAAAAAACACACCAAAACACCTAAATGCTATGATAGATGTGAATTTGGAAGAGGTTGTATTTAAAAGTTGCTAGAATATTAACTGATTTGGATCTAGGAGAATAGAATAATGGATTTATGTTTATTATACTGGTTTTTGACATCTGTAAATTGTAAAAGGTATATGGAGCTAAGGAATGTAACTATTGCTGAGCTACTTGGAATTGCATATAAAGTGTATTATGGTTGGAATGAAATGGGAAAACAAAAGAGCAAAATATCCTAGGTCTGTGTGCAGCTCACTGTAACTGAGAAGTTTCCCAGAGCCTCCCACTTCGTACCAGCCATTATGCCAGCTGCATGACCTTGGGTATATCTAAACTGCAGCAAGAAGAGAAAAAAGGAAAAAAAAAAAAAAAAAATGGAAAAATCTGGCTGCCCACGTTTAAAGCGGTGAAAGGGGGGTTTTCTCTCCCCCCCACTGCAGCGATGTAATACTGAATGGAGCAGTCTGAGGGTGAAGTTTAAAGGCATCCCTAGCAGACCCGTAGTTCTAATGAAACTGGAAAATTAAACCAAAAATTTGTTAATAGGCTTATTCTGTGGTAATTAGTTGTAAGAGACATCTTAGTAAATTCACCATGCTAGTTTTTGAGGTCATGGGAGAGAACGAAAGAAAGGCTGTTTTTTGAGACCAATAGAATGCCAAATTTGGAACAAAGTTTTGATACATGAATTCTTATAGTTGCCAGAAAGTCCTATATCTCTCTTAGGTTAAGATTTGTTAAGTAAATTGTAAGCTCAAATAACGTTTTCTGAGAATTCTGTTTAGTTGCATGGCCTACAAGAAGCTGCTTGGATGGCGCAGATCTGCTTGCTGCAAGTGAGAAATCTCCAAGGAAATTTCGAATGCTGTATTTCCACTAGTATTAACAGCCAATGTTTTGATAAAGCAAATACTGCACTGATAGATCTGAAACAGGACTTCGATCCGGTAAGGGAAAACAATATCCAATAAATATGACAGCCAAAATGGAGTTAGAAATGTTGAGGAATAAATTTATGACAACCTTACAGGCTAACTGCATTCGATTGGACTTGCAGATTTGTGTATGAAAAACCTGTGGCTATTGTGGGACAGTATGATGACATTGCTAGCAGACTGATATACCGACTGTTATATATCAATTGTCACTCTGATCAAGAAAATGCAGGGAATGAATTTAAGTCTTAATAGGCCATGATCCTTTTGTCATATATGTACCATTTGTGAAATTTAATTCTGATTTATTTTTTTTATTATTTGTAATCTATGTCTTTGTAAATTGCACTAGCTATTTTTTTTAACAGCACAGCTTTTGGCATGCCTAAATGTAAATTGCTGCAGAACCTGCAAGCCTTTAACATCAGGTCATAGGCCATACTTGTATTTGGTCTGATCCTACATACTTGCAAAGTTTTTGTTGATGGTTCTGGGAAGTCTCATAAAGCTGTAGTGGTTTGGTGTGAAGATAACGATTGGCATCATTCTGTAAAAATTATTGAAGGTTCAACCCAATTAGCAGAACTTGGCACAGCTTTAAATTACTTAGAGCTTTTTAAGGAGGAACCTCTACATTTGATTTGTGATTCTGAGTACGTAGTCAAGATCCAACACACCTATCTGGTTCTGAACTTTTTTTGTTTGTTTGTTGTTTTTTTCTTAAAAAAAAAAAAAAACAAAAACAAAAACAAAAAAAAAAAAAAAAACCAGAGGGGGGGAAGTAGGGGAAACACCACAAAACCAATTGTCAAAAGCATTGTATGTGATGAAACACTTTGCAAGTATGACCCAAAACCATGCTAAACCAGAAAGAACCTACGTTAGTTATGGTCAAATCACTAGTCAATGAAAAAGGCCGCATCAATTGATAACCTGGGGAAAAGGTTATGTTTGTGTCATTACAGGCCGAGGATTGAAGTGGATTCCACAAAGATTCAACAGATGGAGATAGACAGAAGGGAGATAAGTTGTGAGGACTGTTTCAGATGTAAACCATGGATCCTAATTCAGTGTTATAGATGCTCACAGACCTGGTGGTCTAGAAGCCTATTAGTAAGAAGGTGGTGTACCTTCTGTGGAGAATGGCAATTTGAACAATCAGCAGGAGATCCAAAAGGGTGGTATTATGATTAGATAGTCAATGCATAGATAAGGTAAAATTATGAGATATCCCTACCATAGTAATCTAAGTTTAGCAACTGATAAAGATTTAGAAGGGATATTAATCTTAAGCTATTGATCTTTTAAATAGGTTAAGATAACTTTTAAGATATTAATTCAATTATTACTATATGCTGATGGTATTAAATATGTTACCCTATAAACTGCGCAGTTATAAATCTTTTAGGAATTTAAGAGAATATATTGTATTAACTTGTCTGGTTATTTTGAATCTATTAAAATAGTGTGTTAATAAGGTTGTCATAGTAGAATTAAGGTTTTAAGAATAGGCAGGTAGTTGTTTGATCTTATTAAGTAAGGTTTAACTGCATTATATGTAATTGTAATTATGTTGTTAATCACGTGTTCTATGTTGCAGTATATTTCAAAAATGATTCACCGTGCGGTTAAAGGGGCCTGACTAATTCAAGAACAGAAAGGGGGAAGTGCGGAGGGGTTTTGATAGATAAAGATTTGTTGCTGAATTAGTCTGGCCCTAAGGAATCTCAAGGCCGCTTCGAGAAGCTGAGAACAGAATCTGCTGTGAGAAAGACGGGCCTTCCTCAATCAGCGGGGTCCCAACATGGCGTGAATCATTGGACGTATCATCAGTGAGACTCCAGCGCATGGACAGCCCGTGATACTCATTTAGCGAATCCATGCTTGGAGCGTGGACGCGTGATTAGAATATAGATGCATATATAAGGAGGCTTGTTTCTGTAATAAATGTCTCTGCGTGATTCACATTGAATCGGAATGCTGAGTCCTTTTTCGTTCCAACACTACCCCAAGAACACGAGTCATTTACTGTTAGGTTACGTTGGTCTGTTTTCTGTGCTGCCACAGCTGAATCATTTGTACTTTTAATGAGCTAATTTGGGTAAACTTCAGCCACTATTATGATTACGGTGTAGACATACTCAAAGTCTTAGACATAACTTTAGAGCAAGCATAACTACTGAATGTTAAAGTGCATGTTCATCTAGGTGGAGTCTGCCCATCAGATGTGTTATGCCTCACTTGATCACAGTGTCAAGGGAAAACGCAGAAAACCGAGGAGAAAGAAGGGCCCTTCATTAGAGGAGGATGAAGAAGAAAGATCATCTAACCCCACCATGATGGCTTCCAAAGTTAGCATTTATCTCAACAGTGAGCAGCTGGCTGCTGAAAACACAACAAACGTAGAAGCCATTCATGATGATCCCATGAGATTAATGGGCTTGATTCATACTACAAAGGAGAGAACATTTGAAGTGGCTTCATAAACCAAATATGTAATCATAAAGTGATATCTGCTTCTTCGTTCTGGAAAAACAGTGAATGATTAGAGGCAATAACCTGACAAACTGACATACCAAACCATGTTAGAAAATGGGTAAGTTAAGTGTTCTAAAGTGTCTTCCAAGCACATTTAGAGACTGAGCAAGAAATAAGATCCAGACTGCCACTTTGAAGGACCTGCCCTTCTGAAGACATTTTGGAAAGGAGTTGTAGAAGCTGGTATCTCAGCATTCACATGGTATTGATTCCAGTAAAAATTAATCCTTAGTTTAAAACAACCATCAACTTTCAAACAGTCCCAAAAGACCCACCCTGTTGTCTGTAGAGCTCTAGCAGAGTATAACTACTCTTCTATATAGGTTTGAACACCACCTTTGGAAGGAAATTGTGTTTCATGCTTGCACACTTAACGATTTAGTTAAACTAAAAACCGATCATCTGTTCGACATTTTATACTTCCTTATGGTGACTGGTCTATGGTAATAACACAACATATCTAAAGCTAATTGGAGAATAAGTTAATAGCTTGTTTAAAGTAGTAATTGCACATCTTGCAAGATTTAACAATATCCTTATATATCTTTAGTTTCCTTCTCTGAGCAATACCAGGATACATCTCAAATCTCAACTCCTCTACTAATGTTATGTTGTATCCAGCCCACATTAAAGATACTAGCCAAATATCTGTAACATTAAATCTCCTTGGGAGGATTTTTTCCTTCTAATATTCTATGTGATGTTTAATATTCTGTGTGGGTTTTTCACTGCCATTGTTTCATCTATTTTACAAAAGTAGAAAGAGCCTTTTTATTTCCCCAAATAATTCACATATTGTGTGCACATTCATCTTAAGACTTTAAACTCATCAGATGGTAACCTTTTATAGAGTGGGGTTTTATTTTTATGTTCCAGGAGTCATTAAGTAGTAGAAGCAGGAAACAGTAAGGCATCGTGATGTATTAGGCTAGTGCAAAAGGAATTGTGGCTTTCACACTGTTGAAATTTTCCGTTTGATATTGGGATACATTCTTAAATAAATGTGGTTATTTTATGCATCATTTTAATGTTATTTTCTTGCTTTATGTTTTTTCTTCTTTTTTCTTCTTTTTTTTTTTTTTTTTTTTGCTAATGACTTATTACTTGCTATATATTTTATGTTTATTTTAGACTATGGAAATGTTAGACAAAAACCAAATTTGAGTGGTTTTCTTATTCAAGTTCAAAATGAGTCATAAAGCAGTGAAGACAGCTCACAACATCAACCAGGCATTTGGCCCAGGAACTGCTAAGGAACGTACAGTGCAATGGTGGTTTAAGAAGTTTCACAAAGAAGATGAGAGCCTTGAAGATGAGGAGGGTAGCGGCCAGCCATTGCAAGTTGACAATAACCAGTTCAGAGCAATCATCAAAGCTGATCATCTTACAACTACAGGAGAAGTTGCTGAAGAACTTAGCGTCAACCATCCTACAGTTGTTTGGCATTTGAAGCAAATTGGAAAGGTGAAAAAGGTGATGGATTGATGAAAAGTGAAATTTGTACAAAAACTGACGATGACCAGCTCTGTGGTTGGACAGAGAAGAACCTCCAAAAGACTTCCCAAAGCCAAACTTGCACCAAAAAAAGGTCATGGTCACTGTTTGGTGGTCTGCTGCCGGTCTGATCCACTACAGCTTTCTGAATCCTGGCGAAACCCAAAAAGTATGCTCAGCAAATCAATGAGATGCACTGAAAACTGCAAAGCCCGCAGCCAGCCCTTGGTCAATGGAAAGCGCCCAATTCTTCTCCACGACAATGCCCAACCGCACGTTGCCCAACGCTTCAGAAGTTGAATAAATTGGGCTACGAAGTTTTGCCTCATCTGCCATAGTCGCCTGACTGTCACTTCTTCAAGCATCTTGACAACTTTTTGCAGGGAAAAAGCTTCCAATACCAGCAGGATGCAGAACATGCTTTCCAAGAGTTTCTCAAATCCCGAAGCATGGATTTTTATGCCGCAGGAATAAACAAACTTATTTATTATTGGCAAAAATGTGTTGACTGTAATGGTTCCTATTTTGATTTTTAAAGATGTGTTTGAGTCTAGTTATAATGATTTAAAATTCACAGTCCAAACCGACAATTACTTTTGCACCAACTAATAATGTGCCTACCTCTAAGTGTCAGAGAGTTCTGCCTTCTCAAAATAAGGATGTTAGAGCCTTTAAAATCCATGCAGAGCACAGTGTCAAGGAGTCTGAAACTCTCAAGCACATAGAGCCCTGCAAGTGTTTCAGGTCCTGAAAAATAAAACCCTAAAAGCAGTTACAAGAAACAAACAAAAAAACCCACAGTACAAAGAACCAACACCTCTTGTAAAGGCAGAAGTGGGTGGACATATCCAGAGATGTGACAAATTTAACAAGGAAAAAAAAAAAGAAATAGTTCTTTGACAGCCTGGTTCATGTTTTGTTTAGCTCATAGTTAACGAGCCTCTTTAACTTGCCTTAACTTCTATGCAAGACCAAAAGGCCAGCCCTTGCATCCAAAGCTGCCCAGTGTCACTGCCTGTCTTGCGCTAGCACTTGCTTTTGTGCGCAGAAATCAAGTCAGTATATGCTTGGTTCTTAGGCTGCAGAAACCAGGCAGACTTGGAATTAAAGCAACCATATTATCATGGTCTTAGACTGACTACCATTGGATAAGCAAAAGTAAATACTGTCAAAGCATTGATAAAAACCATTTTAATGAAGAAACATTAAATGATGACCCTTACTAAGAGCCTAAGCAGGGGGAAGGAGGATGGCAAATCCAATGCCAAAGATCCAAAGCTAAACACAGAGATATCAGTGCATGAGATACTAACTTAATTTAATTAGATTGGAAAGACTTCTACTTTGTTCCTTAGTAGCAGCAAAATAAGTAGTAAAATATTTATCATACAGTCTTGCTTAAACTTGCATATCAAAATTGTTTGAATACCATTAATATGCAAAACATTTATAGAAAATTTCAATTTAGCTGGCACCAATCAGATCCAATACTCAGCCCTCTGAGATGATTAAAAGAGAAAGCCGTCTTAATCTCTCAAGCAAATAAACACATGCCCAAGAGTCCATTTTCTACTGTTTTCCAACATACAGCATCCCTCGTTTCATGTGTATTTTAATGCAACTTGTGTACATTTTGTATAAAAGTTGCTATTTCCCAATTTTCTCACAGCATTTGCACTCTTGATTATGCCTTTCCTCTAAAAATCTCAAAGCCAAAGAACTTCTACGGGTTACCCAGCTTCCATCCGTCATTTCAGCCTGATCATTAATTTAATGGAAATGAAGTACACACTCCTCTCATCCAAGTATACATAATACAGTAAGTCCACTTCACAGCCTTTAGGTGCATCTAGTTTCCTCTGTATTCATAGTCTCTACTGTTTAGTCTAGCTATTTATTTATGCCAATTTTCAGCAGCTGCTTTCCCTTGCAACATAGCTTGCTAAAAGCAGGGCACTTCTGTAAATATTCTCCTTCAATGCATGCTTCCCTTCCACATTCAGTGACTGCTTCCATTAAATTATTCACTGCTGCTCTCACAGACTCTCCCCGCTTCAGGATCATCTTTAATGGCCTATCAACTCTTTCCAATGAAATAGCGCTACCACATTCCAGAATTAGTTTTATTCCTCAAGCTCGTTACCCTCTGTCTGCTTAAATAAGCAACTTAACGACCTATTTTTCTTTTTCTTCTTTTTTTTTTTTTTTTTTTAAATCACTTTTGGGGATAGTTTTCAAATGACTACTGAATTCTTACATGAAACAGCACATTCAACATTGCTTCATCTTCATGTCATTGGAGAAAGACCTATATAAACTATCACAGATTAGTTAAATTCTAGCTTCAACTAATTACAACAAAATAAGGAGATACTAGGTTCTAGGTTTATACTGTCTCAGTAACCTAACCTGTTTTTCCAGTGCTCTTCATAAAAATTCTGAAGCAGAGGGAAGCAGTATGAAGCTGTTTTTATTAACAGTAAGCTTCGCATTCAAGTATCGTGCGGAAAGAGTAAACAAGACGAAACATGGTGGAAGAAGCAAAATTCGTTGGAAGGGAAGAAGAATGGAGCTCAAAACAGAAGAGAGATCAAGTATCACCACGAAATTTTGGTGAGTCTCACACAGGTATACTCCAGTAGTCATGATAGCATCTGACAATCACTGCAGATGCATCTGTTTAAACAGTATTGTTAGGAAAAAAACACCACAGACTTTTGGTTATATCATACTTTTAAGAGTCTTAAGACTCAAGTGGATGTCGGAGGATCAAACTGTAAAAATAATTGTGTAAGCTTCTCCCATTTTTCTTTGCTATTGCTAGCAATAAAAAGGGATGTGCTTACCTTCCAACACCTCAAGGTTTTTCAAGAACCACCTCTTAAAATTATTTCAAAGTAATTTTCATGGAGACAATGAACTATTGCTGTGTAGCTTAAACAAACTTACCTTCCTACTTTGGTAAGCCTATATTCAGGTTGCAGTGTAGACATCATATCTAGAGTCAGAACGTGTCCAAAACCCAATTCCAGTTTACATTTAATTTACTTTAGAACAGAAAACATTGAGTTATGCAATCTCTCAGTATTGGTCTATCAAGCAAGACTGGGAAATAACTACCTCAACAAATTCAAGGAGAAGGTAGTTCATAAAGCATATTTCCTACAGTTCATTCATGTCTGGAACTGGAAGAAAAATGAGCCACAAAAGCATTTCTAAAAGACAATCTTTTTTGCTGTTGTTGAAGGAAACATAATACACGAATTATGAGGGACAGAATGTGTGTGCATATTGCAGAAGTTCTTGTCTTACTGTAAACCTCACTGAAACTGGCTTCTTGTTCCTTTCAAGAAAAACACTTCAGATAACAAGACTTTGGTTTTAAGAGCTAAAATATCATAAAAACTCCTGTGTGCCCAGAAATGAAGTAAAGCCAAAGGAATGTGATTTTTTTTCCTTTTCTGGAGCTCAGAAAGCTGACAAGGGGCAGGGTTGATAAAACAGAGTGTACTACACCTGACACCACTAAAATAATCTCCTTGCCAAGAAAGAATGCAGCAATGAAAACCTGTGGGACCCAGCCACATCACTCTGATGTATTTGCTGTAGGGATACAAACTCCTCATGAGAATTCACATACCTGAAATAAAATGTTGAAAGCAGATAGCTGTTGAGAACGGGTTTTTATTTAGAACGTATATTTTGTCAGAACACAGAATATAACTGTCAAATTCACTGAAATATATAAAGTTTTATTGAACAATCCACTCTGTGAGCTATGTAGAAAATTTAACATAGCAGGCATATAACAAGTCATAGCATCTAATACTGCATTTCAATCATCCACCCCAGTTTAGAAATTTTTCATTTAGTGTCAATACCCTTATAAAGCACAAACAGGCAGGAATCCAGCAAAAAGAGCTTGATTCTCAACTTACGACTAATATGTTAAGAATCAAAGCTTATTAGCAGATAACAAGAAAATACTGATCACACTGTTAGAACAAACACTACTAACTGTGGAGGGGTTTTGATAGATAAAGATTTGTTGCTGAATTAGTCAGGCTGAAAGGAATCTCAAGGCCGCTTCGAGAAGCTGAGAACAGAATCTGCTGTGAGAGAGAGGGGCGTTCCTCAATCACTGGGGTCCTGGCGCGGCGTGAATCAACAGACGTATCATCAGTGAGACTCCAGCGCATGGACAGCCCACGATACTCATTTAGCGAATCCATGCTTGGAGCGTGGACGCGTGATTAGAATATAGTTACGTATATAAGGAGACTTGTTTCTGTAATAAATGGCTTTAGCGTGATTCACATTGAATCGACTTGTTTTGCTGAGCCCTTATTTTGCTCTAACAACTAACTACAAAATTTAAACTTTGCCATAGAACAGAACCCTGATTCCCTGCAATACCTGATGAAGCCAAAGGACTAAGCGCCCTGTCAGAAGGGATGAACCAGTCCTGAAGATTTACATTACAGGTAAGCATAAAACAGGACTAACTGCATGACACGTACATAAAATACATCCCTGATTCTTGGAAGAAGAAAGAAAAACAAAACAAACCCAAACTTTATAAAGCAAAGTTTTTTCTGTAGCAGTCCATGAATGCTCCTTGGTGGGTTTCAACCAGGAAGTCACCCAAGCGATTGCTGGGATTTGTCATCTTTACCCACAGTGTAGCTTAATTTTCTGGATGCCCTATAGAAAAGAATTGTTAAGATTACTAAGTAAATTACACAAAAATACTATGCCTGCCAAAACTCTGATGAACAGAATGAAATTGAAACAAATCATCAAAGCAAGATATCTGAACATCTTGACTGTAAACAGCAGCAGGACTCCTTGTCCACATTCCTATGTGCTCTCAGCTAGAGAGAAAACTTTTCATCCTATGTCATTTTAATGTCTCCGTAATGCTACTCTCTTAACCTAAATTACATAAGTATCTCTTAAACTTCCCGATGTAAGCTCGGAATGTATTCACCAATAGCTAAAAAGGAAAGATACAAGTGAGAATGTAATTATTTCCTTGCATATTACTTAAGAAATGGCATATTTTGAACCATTTTGGTTTACATCTGACAATTCAGTATAGCACTATAGCTGTACAACAGCAGTCACACAGAGCTCAAGAAAAGTTTTAGTTATGAACATTTCTTTTTCTGAAATACGTCTTTCATAATCACCTTCTCCAGAAAGGCTATCAAGTTTGAGACAGGAAGACAATACAGGTTTCTTTCCACCACCATTCATTACAAATGCAGCATTTTGCCACGTGGCTTAAGCATAAAACTTCTGAGGGCTCTGTAGCCATTAAACAAGAGCTTCACTCCTTGGAACCATATACAAGAACGACACACTACAGGCCCAAGGAAGCTTGTCAGCTGGCAGTCCATCTGAGTTATATCTAAAATAATAAATGCGTCTACAAGGAACAGAAAGAAGGACTAGAGTAGCTATTCAGTCAAGCCATCTTACTACCTTACGTTCACTGGCCAGCCATGCTGAAGTCTGGCTAGTTTTGTCCAGACACTTACCTCCCAGTGTTTGAGTCTGCAGGTCTGATTAGCTTGGGCTTTCCCAAGCATCCGATCTGATTTTCATTCTAGAAGGACACATGTAAGCAACAGCCTCCACACCTTTAATATAGATGTAAAGCACCAAGAATTTCTTTTGGATTTTCTTTTTGAGGAAGAACTTACCTTTTGCGACAGTACTGTGCATTTCTGGGACTGCTGTAATTCTTCACTGCACTAGGCCAACCAGAGTTGGTACCTGCAATCCCAGATTCTGGTGGTAGAAAACAGTAGTATGAAAAGGGTAAGAACAATGCTGAGTAGCATGGACACTACTGTATCTTGTTAAAATGTTAGCCTGTTAAGACATGGGTAATACTTCACTGGCATACTTCAATGAGCAAGTTTCCTTACAAAAATATTCTAATGCAAAACTTAATTTCCAATACATTTTGCACACTGTACTTAAGTATAAGCTATATTTCTGCAAAAATGCTTATGCCATTAGAAAAACGTAGAAGGAACTGCTGATACCAGAAAAAAAAAAAAACATAATACATAAAGTATTAGTTAAAATTTGAGGAAGGCAAAATAAACAGATGTCCACCTCAAATAAACAAATGATTTACAATTAACCAGCAATGAAAATGCAACAAGGCAAGAAACATGCAAAGAAGTACATTTCTTCTGCTATTTTCTTCTTGTATACCAGTTGACAATATTTCAAGGCATCTTCTTCAGTATTTTCCTTTACATGTTAGTTGTTATCTTGATGACAAGGTTCATAAAAATAAACCAAACTTAGTAGGAACAAAAGTTCATGTTGTTACAGACATGCTTTAAACCAAAATTAGATTTTAAAAAGAAAATCAGAATATTAGCATTTTTGAATCTTAAACGAAGCTAGTTTTGGTGGTGTATTTTTAAAATTCTAAAATTCTACTGTCCTGAATTAGCAAAAGCCTTTTTATCCAGGCTAACAATCTAATTCACCTAAGCAAGTGACAGTAGCATGCAACAACTCAATTGCAAGTTTTTGTAAAGATGAAGAATCCAAACAAAAGCATGTGGTTACTCAAGTGTAGGATTAATAAAGTATGCATTTCCTGCTGAACAGGTAGATATGTAAAGTAAAAGCAACAGCAAATTTTAAATAAAATAGAAAAAAGGAAGGGAGAAAACCAATGGGTATAAGCAACACTTTAGTAGGAAAAGTCCCAGTTAACCTAAAGAAAAGCTTCTTAAATTGCTGTTTACATGTGATTCAGAAAACCCTTTTCTGTATAGATTCCTTAAAGGAACACTTGAACATACCCAACTGTTACTGAGGAAGAAGAGCTGTCACCTAGACAGCGGTCTATTGAGATTTGTAGATCTACCCTTGAAGAAGTGCTTGTGATTGCTAAAGCAGTAATTCATAAAGTCTCTGAAACTAACCTTGCAAGGAAGTACCAGGAACACCAAGAAAAGTTTTATCTGACGCAGCATGAAATCCAGAGCCCTGAGAATAAAGCATTAACAGATTACATCGATGGAAAAACTCATGTATTATGTCACAGCTTGCCTCAGAAGAAATGACTGGGAACCTGGAAATAAGGGCTGGATTTAATATTTAAATCAACAAGTCTAATGATTTCAGTGGAACCAGGTAAAGTTTAATTGGTTCGCCTCAATTCGTTCACCTACAAAGTGTTATCATTTCAGAAGGACACCACCTTAATTAACAGGCTCACTGTCTGAGATTATTTAAACCAGTGACACAGTCCATTAAAACATAATCTATTATTGAGCATTGTATAACCACTTTCAAGGTTATTAAATATAGTGAACTTCCTCACATGATCCAGGAGACCTGATACGACTTATATTTTAGCAAATTAAAATCCCCCAAACCCCAAAGTTGTAAAACAACTCTACTGACCAAATAGCACAAGAAGTAAGCTGCCACTTGCTTAAAAAGCTTCCAGCTCTAATCTATTTTTAAGCCCTTTTCCAAATATCAAAGACTGCACAATATTATAGTTTTACAAGGTCCTTTAACTACCTCACTCTGGCAGTTGTGACTGTCAAAAATGCTGGGGTTACTGACAATGTATGGGTTCAAAAACCTCATGCCGTCGGTCTGAAGTTCAGCGTTTCTTCTGTGAGCAATCTGTTCACATTTTGTTGAAGAAAGATAACGTTCCAGTATACCTCTCAGTCGCTTTACTGGTGAACAAAGAGGATCGTTTTGGAAATTCCCCAGTCTTTTAACTCTGGGAGATGCAGATAAAGTTTGAACAGGCGAGTTAACCAGAGCATTTACAGTTTCTGACATCTGTACTCCTCCATACTTCTTTAAATTTGAAGCTCTCTGAAACCCAGGAAGTTTTGGAACACCCCCACTACACAATTGCTCATAGATCCTGTCAAATTCTCTATCACACTGTGTATGGGACCTCACAGAATGACTTAAATTACTCTTCACTAATCTTCCTTTATCTTCAAGGTTCTGTGAATTTGCAAGAGATCTTGTCAATGTCAAAGGCTTTTGGATTTCTTGGGGACACAGCTTGTAGGAGAGCTTTTCAAATGCATCTTTGTATTTCTGGGGCATCTTTGAAGGACTCTGCTTTGTAGACAACAAGGAAAATAAGTGCTTGTGCTCGAAAGGAATTTGTCTTTCAGAGGTTATTTTTTCGGGATTTATGAGCAAAGTATTTGATGCTCTTGCAAGAGAACAGTTTGTGACAGGTGTAAAAGCATGACTATTGCCATAGGAACTGCAAGTAGATGAACACAACTCTGAGGTATCACCACAAGAAAAGTAATTTTTTTGAGTTTTACTCTCTTTTACCGGATGAAGTCCTGTTGACCCTGAACTGGCAGCAGACGTTATAAAACAGTATTCTGAAGGACACTGGTAAGCAAATTTTCACTTTCTTTGCATTTTGGATTAAGTGAGACAGTAGTCTGTAACTCATCTTCAACTAGAAACGTCTCTCCCATTGTAGTTATAACATCAGGAAAAACAGTCCATTTGGAGAATTTTGGGCCTTTTCTAGGTACTAAACTTGAGTCAGAGCAGTCCATTTTGATTTCATTTGTATCAATGTAAGAATAAGGTACCACACCAGACAAATTATTAATGGACCTCTTGTCATCACAAAGTTCTCATTTCCGAAAGTTTGATTCTGTATGTCTTCATGTCTACTGCTGCATATGCTAGGCTGTGCTCGCTTCAGTTTAGGAGGTCTGAACCCTCTTATTTTGACTAAGGTGACACTGAGCTTTGGTCTTCCAGAAGGGTGTCTTCTGTGCCTTAATTGTCCAAACATGTATTTTGACTCTTTTCTCCGAGTGTGCTTTGTCATGAGCCTTGTAAGTAACTCTAACATCCCTGGATACAAGTCTGCAAGAGTTACATTGCTCCAGGAGCATCCCTCATCTGCAGACTGGTATTCTTCCAAGATACTATCACACCAAGTTTTATTCAGTTCTGGGGAAGTCTGATGCCTGGGTATGGTGATTGTCTTTGTTGATATGGGAACATCAGAAAATCCTAACTGTGGAGGTCTGGATGAAGAACATTCATTTGACAATTCTACTTTCCTTCTGCAAACAGCAGCTTGGTTGCCTATTAAAAAAACCCAACCAAATTAATGACAAGACAAAACAAGAAGAAGAAAAAAAGCCCCAAATCTATTAGGGCAATTCCACTAATGTATATGACTTAGAAACAAGCCTTACTGTAATAGCATATTTCATTAAGCTTTTTTGCCAGGCTAAATGGATTATTAACATACAATCTATTAGGAAGAAAAAAATAAAAGGTTTTTCCTAACCATATTGATTTCACAGACTACAGAAGACAGAAAAAAAGAGATGTGTTGGAGCCCCTCCCCCCATCTTAAAATAGCTTGATAGATAGATAGATAGACAGAGATCTAAAATGTTTTCATTGTAGAGGAAGACTGCTTTGCTCTTCGTGATTTCTGATCAGAAGGAACAGCCTTATCCAACAGGTTTTGTTACTCTATTTTTATATTACTTTAAAGCATTGTAGTTGGCTAGTACCAACGCAGCTTTGCTTGCCATAAAGCATGATTAACATAATGCTTTTTGTAGTTGTTAGGCTTGAAGTATTTACACCAAAATTCTATTTTAGGTTTGCATCAAGTCTGGAGAACTTCTGAAAAAAGGAAGTTTACTAGTAAAGTACCACTTTGAGTACCAGTTACCAGCCAACCCAAAGCCATTCATGACATTCCAGAAACAAAAAACTACGCTTTCATTTAATGGAGCATAATGCTTCTGAATTTTGTAACTATGCATTTTCTTTTTTCCTGGGGCTATTTAAGAAAAGCTGCTTTTATGTATACAAGTTATTTATTTTCTATTTTTTCAAACACATTTTGCCATAAGCAAAATCATGTCTGTCTTCTCTTCAAGAATCCAGTCCGTTGAACTATACTGTTGGATAAACAGTGCCTCTGTGTTTTCAATACATTAAATATTTCTAATAAATTTTAATAGAAACATGTTTTGTAACTAAAATATTTGACCAACCTCCAAAAGATTTAGCTGTACCAATCAGTTCTTGCACTGGTGAAGCTAAATGCAGACCTTTTGACGAATCTTGACATTCTCTCTGAAAAACAAACAGAAGACACAATCTAATATCCTCAATTTTTTGCACATTAGAAGTAACAACCAAACCTTATTTGTGACTTCTCCTACTCTCTCCTTGCTATAATAGGTCCTGTATAGTTATGGTCCTAAGGGCCTTCATTAGTTTCAGACAAGGAAGAAAATGTCTAGTCAGACTTCAGTAACAATTTTTAAGAGTTAGCAGTTTAATCTTGGAAAGGCTATTTATTTTTGCAACTTCTACATTATGTGTCATATTTTAATCCCTTTCCCAAATATGAGAATCTATATATCTCCATGTATATCTACCTGGATAATCTATACCTCCCTGGCAACTTGAGTAGGAAACAGAAGCCATACCATGTAAAAGAATCCTTCGTGCCCCTAATCTCCCTTATCCCCAAACCCAAAATAAAGCTAAAACTCCCTTTTTCTCTACAACCTTCAAATTTAGGCTTTTCAGGAAACTTACTGAAGTGAGGATCTGCGGAGAGAAATCCCATCAGAGTTCCAGACCTGAGCGGATGGAGGAAGAAATGCAGCCGACTCAATATGAGTGATAAAGCATACTTCAACTTTATTGCCCGAGATAGCGTGCATTTATACCAAATACCGTAATTATGCATACTTGTCTCTATCTAATAGGCTAAGCACTAAAAGGTTACATTTACTTACTCCACCTACTTGGGTTTAGCTAGCTATGCGCATCCCGCATTCTTCTGACTCTTATCTCTTCAAGGATATCCTGACCCTGCTTTAGTTAGTACTTTTCCGTTCCCCCCTTTCCCACGGCCTAATAGACAAGCTAACTAAGGCCTACTTATGTCAACTAAAATGGGCTCTGCTCATACAGTTGCTTGGTGGACTCATGTCCGTGCTCCTTGAGCCAATCCACGACAAGGATCAACTCACACCTCATGGTTCAAAGGACAAAGTAGAAAAAAAAAAAAAAAAAACAGAAAAAAAATTTGGATATAGTCTGCACTGTTTCTTACAAATCATGTCTATTGAACATAAAATTATTCCATTGCGTTAGACATCAGAAATTTTTACCTGTAAGTGAATGTCTTGAAATTTTCTTCTTACTGAAACTGTATCGGTATCACTTTCTTCACCTACAATTTGAAAATAAATACTAAATAAAACCTAGCTGAACTCAAAACCAAAGCAGAAATGTTTTTAAACACACCCTGTATGACTCATTTGCTAACAGGTTTCATTTTAGAAAACTCTTTTCTACACTAAAACTGTTTATCTGTACCACCTTTCCATTTCAAGTCAAATTTAAAAGCATGGCTTACAGAGTCCTAAGTGGCATGAGTGGAACAAAGAGTGGAGATAACTTGTTTGCAACCAGTTCTTCAAGATTTACGCTAACAATTTCAGATGGGAAATATTTTCTAAGTACTGAACTGCAAGATTCACTATTAATTAAGGTATCGTTCCCACTTATTTCCTACTACATTCCTAAATTTCCCAACAAAGACAGTAAGGACCTTCTACTATGCTTCCTTTTCCTAGTTGCTTCTCGTCAAGACTGCCTTAGAACTGCCAAGGCAAGAAATAAGACAGACTTAATAATATTAAAAAGCAAGTCCAAATCTTCCAACTTAATTTTTAGGTATTCTATGTGGTATGCTTGTGAATGAAACACAATAAAGCATTTATTTGCTAGGTGTATCAGACCTTCCAATTCATCACTAGCTAAAGCCTTAGTCTTTCATAATCAGAAAACATGTAGCTGCATTCTAACTTCTCATTTCAGAAATTCCCTGGCTGTTATATCGTTGTCCCATGATCGTGTTCATCACAGGGAGGGAAAGAGGAAAGGAGAATACCCCTGAAAATGGAAAAAAAGAGTGAAAGATCTGGTTATGATACCTACGACATCGCTGCCTCTTGACACTATCCCTAAATTATTAAAAAGCGAATGAAAATATATTCCAACTTATCCCATCTTCCGTTTTTGTCCCCTGTCACTGCAGTCATCACCTAAAGCTTTGTGGACACCTGCTGCCATAGAGCTAAAATAAAGACACATATGAAAGAAACTGTATCTTTGTGGGAAACAACACAATTTCACATCATCTGGTGAAAATGTTGAGCAAACGGAGGGTCATCTTTGACAGTTTACCTGACCCCAGCAGAATTGTTTTATTAGAACTGAAACCCATACTTGTCAGATTATCAAAGTTTCTTCCCACATGACTAAAAGAAAAAAAAGTTATCACTTTATCCACAGGAAACCAGTTACCAAGCATCAATAGTGGAGGAAGCAGTGAAAATGTTAATGTTATCATCTGGAAAAGTTTCAGCCTCCAATTGCTGCTCTAACAGCTGATACTCGCTTTCTGCCATTCAGTATTCTTTATCCAGTAGAACTGGGCACAAATCTGGCACACTGCTCCCTAAACAGTCAGAAATTACTAGACTGCTATAGAAATGAGAGGTTCTTGTATAAAGGTAACTCAAGTGTCCAAGAATGGTTGACTCCATCATGTCAGTTACAAGTTATTAGAAGGAGGTTGTATTGTACAAGTTGATGTGCATACAAATTGAATATCCTTCTAGGTGTGAAACATCACAAAAGTGTAATTTTAAATATGTTTTCAATGTATTGTCAATCATACTTCAAATCACTAGAACGTTATTAGCAGAGGATCACGGCACGGCACAAAACAGAAAAAAAAAATAAAGTATCTTCTCCAGGGATCCCTGAAGTGTTTTTAAGGGCCAAAAGGGAAATTCGGGAACACCTTTGTTGCTCAAGTGCAGGAGAGAGAGAAAAAATGAAAACTTCCACCATTCTCTCTGAAAAATTTCACCAATAATACAGGAAGTTATTTCACTGGAAATGCACTCAATACAATGTCATCTAAAAGAGATATCATTACCTAAAAGAGATATCTTACAGAAGAGTTGAACATATTAGTAGGGAGGTAACTGTAAACATTATGTTTTGACTTTGATACAATCTTCTGAACTTAAATACACTTAGATAAATATACAACGCAGATTGAACTTTCCCCTTTCTCTCCAAATTAATTATTCTGTGATACTACCCTAATAGATACAGGGAATTGTTCAGATATCACTATACTTTGCCATGCTACTTCCTGTGAAACCAAAGGAGGTAGACCTAATAATTTTCCCAATTAAAGTAAGACCAATACTTTCATGTACAGGTGAGAGCTGTTTGGTTTATTTGTACCTGCTGTTGATAGGCTTCGCATACTTTCAGAACAAAAGTACTCTATAAAACCTGGAAGAAACACTGCCTTCGCTAAGAAGTGTCTCTGAATGAATACTAAAGATGGAAAAAAACTGCTAAAACTAAAATTTTAGCTAAAGCAGCTAGAAATACTCTTTTTTCTTAAGAGTTGGCATGTCCTGTTGCTAACCTTTTGTATATTAAAAAAACCCAAACACACACACACACACAAAAACAATCCAAACCAAACTCCACAAACCCCCAAACCAGAACACCTAGGTGAATTTACAAGAGGAGGAGGAGGAGGAGGAGTGGATAATCATATTATCGCACACTGCTATGAAGCTACCAGAGTCTGAACTGCATCACTCATTTATCCCATGAGTGCAAAAGACACAAAGGACACTTAAAGAAGCTAAGCTACAGACGCCTCTGAAATTCGTTTCCTGTATTTCACTACACGGGTTGAGAAAACACAAGGTTACATTTTCTAACTTTGCAGAAATTATTTTATCATTCAAATACATATTTGAAATTACACTCTCAAATGACAGGAGGACAAATTTCAGATGATTGCTATTTTCTGTTTTCCCTCAAGAAGGAAGCAATCATCTGCCTTGGTGACAGCTATGTGTGTGAAGTACCTAATATATACCAGAGTATTTAAACACCAGCTAACCATATTTTGCTGCAGCTGCTTTGTTCATCATTACATGCTGGTAACCGCCTAGCCATAGTTTAATTTATGCAAAATAGCAAGTTTTCATATGCACAAGAATAAAAAGATCATGAGTAATACAAGTTTCAAAAAGCAAAAAAAAAATATCTAAAAAGTAAATGAAAACACCCACCTGTATCAGATGTATTCACACCAGAGGTCACAGGAGATTCCTTAAAAGAACATTAAAGGAATTTTAAGACCTGGTAACATAAGCTATATTAACCAGTCTGTTGTATTCAGCGCTGGTGAGGCCCCACCTTGAATACTGTGCTCAGTTTTGGGCCCCTCACTACAAGATAAACATTGAGGTGCTGGAGAGAGTGCAGAGGAGGGTGACGAAGCTGGCGAGGGGTCTGGAGCACAAGTCTGATGAGGAGCAGCTGAGGGAACTGGGGCTGTTTAGCCTGGAGAAAAGGAGGCTGAGGGGAGACCTTATCGCTCTCTACAACCCTGAAAGGAGGCTGTTGCATGGAGTGTGTTGGTCTCTTCTCCCAGGTAACAAGTGATAGGACAAGAGGAAATGGCCTCAAGTTGTCCCAGGGGAGGTTTAGGTTGGATATTAGGAAAAAATTCTTCACAGAAAGGGTTGTCAGGCTGCCCAGGGAAGTGGTGGAGTCACCATTCCCGGAAGCATTCAAAAGATGTGTAGATGAACTTCTTAAGGACATGGTTTAGTGACAGAGTTAGGTTAATGGTTGGACACAATGATCTTGAGGGTCTTTTCCAACCAAAATGATTCTATGATTCTGTGCACCTAGCAAGTAAAGACACATTTTTCCTAAAATAATGCAGAAGTTCTTACTTAAGGAGAACAAAGTGATTCAATTTAGCAATGAGTAGGCCTTTAAAAATCTGTAGGTATGGTACAGGATCACCTGTTCATGATAATTTTCTCAACATTGAGTACATAAATACTTTTTCCTAAAGAGGCTTTGTAACAGTAGACGCAATGTGGTGCCCATACCTGATGTCCCGTTGAATGTCCATCCTCAAAATCACTGTTATGTTGCTTTGACATTTCTTAGCACGCACAGGAGGAAAAAAATAATTCTATTTCAATTTGATAAGTCACAGACCAATATTATACCCGAACTCATTAACTGATCATTTGTATATACTCTTACTTGGAAAAATATTTAACATTGACATTTTGCAAATGGAGAACTTACATAGGACTGATACAAAGAGCAGATAAGTGACAGAACAACGTTCTAGTCAAATACAGCAGACTAATTCTGATCAGAGATGCACATCTACCATATTGTTTTCTTCTTAACCCATGAAGCACTACAGAAAATAAAATTTACCCTTTTATCAGTTGGTATCACTTGTAGAAAAGGAAGACAACTGCAGACTTTTTCTGCATTTTTCTTGACGTGTGTTGAAAAGGATGAGAAAAAGATGAACTACTCCTGAAGCCTGAGGATGGAGCCCCAAACCTCTATTGCATCTTTTTAATGATTTTTGGCAAGGGGACATTCCAAAAGTGCTGTGCCTGTCTTCCTGCACAGATAGACCCACTCACAATCTTTTTGGGTTGTTCCCCCTCCATTTATCTCAGAAGCAGCAGAAGAAATATGAAGACTATAAGAGCTGCCTATTTCAGCAGAGATCTCTATTTTTTACATTTGCTACCGCAACTCAAATGGATTTAAATAAAACCGACAAGACATCCACAGAGAAGCAGCCATCTTCAAATAAATGTGACTTCCACACAAGTTTATTTCATAATGATCCTCTAAGACAAATAGTGTTGCTATTAAAATTAATCCGACTGAAAACTGTTTTGATATTGCAGAAAAATGTTACATTTCTAACCACTGCCTTGTTAGATGTAAAAACTTACCTATAGCAAGCCACAACCTCTCAAGTCTTTATAGAGCGAATATGATAAGGTGTGTATAAAAAAAAAATATTGCTTAAATCTATTGCTAATGCTGCATAAATTACAGAAACTTAATCTTTCCCAAAAGAGAAGATCTGCATCCCCAAACATATGACTCTGCTGGTACTAAAGCTGTAGCAGGACTTCTCATGATTGAATGCATGTGACATAAATAATAAAAATAGTACATGTGCTTAAGCAGCTATGTTTACCCGACTCAAGACTGTCACTAAACAAAGGGTTAACTAATAAGTATTTGGATCTCATAAAGATATTTTAAATGTTCACACTTAATAGCATAGAACTTTATGTATCCTAAGTGAAAATACATATCAGGCCCACTTAAGAATATAGAAGAACAGGTAAAATGTGCACAGTAGCTTTAATAATCCATAGCCAGAGGCTTTTTTTTTTAAAGGGTTACACCAACCATAATCAGCCATTTCAAATGCTCACTCCATTTACTTTTGCATTTCAAATAAAAAAAAGTCAATACAATATATGATTTCCTTAAATTGAAAAAAATCTGAGATTCCATCTTTTATAGCAGATATAAATATACAGGTATAAATACTAATCTGTAAAAGTAGGTTTTTCCTCATAACAAAAGCTGTTAACGCCTTCAATATTCAGTTAAATATATCTTCCCTAGCATAATTTAAAACATAACTAAATAATAAAGTCTTTGCTCAAGTTATATTCAAAGTCGGAAAAAATAAGACAGACATCGGGTTTTTTTGCTTTTCTACCTTATCTGTGATGCAGTACATTTAAAATTAATTAGATCAAGTCTTGATAGAGAGACAGAGACACTAGATTGTGTTTTGTCCTCAGATGTTCAGCTAAGGGTTTCTTAGATGAATGTCATGAAATAAGCAACACCAAAAAAAAAAGAAATAAAGACTGCGAAGCCTTAAGAAAATCAAGCCCAACATATCTGTGCTGTACTACACATCAGCTTTTCCCCCCACTCTCTTATTCCAGTAAAAACTTGTATTTTTTTGGAACATACAGGACCTTTTCAGAACAATGAGAAAATCTTCATATGGCATACATCTCCCTAAGCAGTATCAGAATTACACTTAGCTGTGCAGTCTTGATTTGACTTTCATCGTGATACTTGGTCTCTAATGAACCTTTTCCTGCAGGCAGCCTGATTCATTCAGTATACAGAATAATCTGCTAAATTTTTGATAGTTCATCATGCAACTTAATGAGATTCTTTTAACACTCATTTTTTAATATGCCTGCTTATCTAATTATTTCAAAAAGTTAGCAACTTCCAAATCTCTCCACATCCATGTAACTTAGGGCTGGAATTTTCAGATTCAATGAACATCTGCCGAAACTGACATATACAACAAAAAGCTGTTTAACTGATCAGGTGAGATTATTTTAAACAACTTGTGGTGACAGCAATATCAATTATAATGTATTTACTGAAGCTTTTAATTATGAACATTATTGGTTTTGTGTGGATCCCCCCACAAAAAACAGTGAGTATCCTAGAGAGTTTGGCATAAAACCAGGATGTCTTCTATTAAGTCAAGACTCTTTGGATAAGATAATCTATGGCACTTATTTTCTTAAACACTTTACCTGCATTCCTTTCACTTCCTCTGTTACACTGCAATTAGAAACAGGAAAAGAAGAAACATCAGAAGAATATTAGAATAGTAATTAATGGATGCCTTTGTTTACTTTGGTACATCTCACAACTAGGCACTTCCTAAATAATAATTCCGTTTCCATCAGGTTTCCCACGGCCTGATGAGAAAAGCCACAAATACAATACGTGTTAAAAGTTACCTGATCGCTTACTTCTTGTCACACTATTGCTGTTAAAATCGCTACAAGAATGTAAGCTTTAGCTACCTTGGCCCAGGCTAAGACAGATAATTCCTCTTACAGTCCTTAATGTATTTAGTCTGTAAAGTTGTGCAGCAAGGATTAGTAGATGATGCACAAGGTATTACCCAGGAGCGGAAAAGGAAAGGGAAATACAGCCCCTTTGCTCTCTCCATTAGATACTCTCTTGTTTCCCAAGACTGAATTTTACCCCTTGTCCCCTCACTCTGTGGGGTTCCAAACAGCTTCTGTGTTAACTACCAAGGCACACCACATAACTTAGCTTTTTAGGCAGATATTAGGAATGTAGCAACAAGGTGACTTTTGGCAGTTACGGCAGAAACACTGAGATTTAGAATAAATTCACTGTTGAGTTCTTATGAGGGAGTTCAGGAAATAGAAAAAGAAGTAACTGCTTGTTTAATGTAAGTACTCAGAATAAAAAAATACAGATCACACAACAGTAATGGCTTTAGCCTCATAAAGACAGCAAGTGCTGAGATTGCAAAGATACTTTAATTACTTTAGCATTATTTTGCAGGGAAAAAAAAAAGAAAAAAAAAAAATCTAATGATGAAACCAGTAAACCCTCTGGAATTGAAGAGGTGATTACCTGAACCAAGACCAATTGATTCAATGCTTGTTGACTTCAATGACTATATTCTGATGAGATCCAAAAGTACACATCCCCATCAGCCAGGATGTAGACAAAAAAATATTTATTTTTTCCAGGTTTACTAGTGGTGCTTAGAACTGGTAAATGGTCATCTATTTTAGTCTGTCTCATCTGACAGTCTTAACCAATTTATCCTAAACCCCTATTTTAAGGCAGATGTTGAATTAATTGATTAATACCTCTTGCAAATATGATATGGCACAGCGAGATTTGAATTTATTCCTATAGATATTATATATTAAGGAAAAAGAAACATTACAACAAACTGCATAGTAGGACTACATTAATAGCTACCTCAAGTACTTCCTCCTGCCATTTTCTAAGGTCCTCGGTTGACACATCCTCCCATGATTTAGGTCCTAGAAATAACAAGAGACATCAGTATAAACACAGCTTTTCTTATAGCACTATATATACCCAGTATCATGCTAACAAACATAAACATTTAGGAAGAACATATTACATAGTAACAACACATTATCAAAACTGAACAGCCTCCAATACAATTGTAGAAGCAAAAACTCTCAGGTAAACAAGCCAAGAGAACATTGCAATTCTAAGTTAATTGAGAAGTCAGGCAAAACAAAACAAAACAACACCAAAATCACATGCTAAGTCTAACAACACTAAGCTAAAATCCAAGGAGCATTACAGCCGCACATGCCATGAAGAGGAGAAAAAAAGCAAATTATCTAACGCTTAAAATTTTATTGAATGCATGCTGACTACATGGTATCTGACGTTATTTAAAGCCATAGTTAAGGCTTGACAGGACTGAGATCCATATTAATTCCATACTGAATAGAGGTTAGTAAACCAAAAGTATAACCAACCTTTACAAATCAACGGTTGTGAATTACAGTGCTGTATGCCACCCTCTCCTTCTCTTGATGGACAACGTATACAAAATGCTATGAAATGCAATTTTCCCAGTCTGTAAAAGCCTTTAAAAGGTAAATCATATTTGGTGCAATGATTAGATAAGGCTTGGTACTGTGGTAGCACATCACGTGTAGGTGTGCTAAGTTCTACTTTACAAGAATTGATAAAGTAACTTACGAAACATAATCATCACTTCAGTGATAATAAAAACTGGTAGAACATTTCATTTCCCTGTAAAGCCACCAATACAGTGCACACACAGGATGAGATTAATTACTTTATTTTGACATTCCCTAGCTTAGGAGACACTCAGTTTACAACCATCTTCTAATTTCTTAATATGTAATTTTAAACTAGAAATAGAAGTAGCCTCAGACATTTTGTATTTGAGGTAATCACTAACCTGGGAAAATAAGGGTGTGTTCCTGTTATTTCAGTTTCACTGGGAGAGGATCAGCCTTTCAGCCAGTCTACCCAGTAGTTACTTTTGGCTGTTTGGAATTCCTGCAACACTTCACTAGACTGACAGGAGCCCTCAATTGCAAATAATTTCTTACACCACCCCTGCGAGAAAATGAGAGTGGCATTCAGCAGTTGCACATGAAAACTATCCTATAGCAGTAGTAACTGGTATATTTGATAGGGTATAACCAAAAATTTCAAACTCCATGACCTTAGGAATCACAAAGTCAATGAACGTTAGCTAATGCTTTTGCCCAGAGTATGCATTTATGCAGACTGCAAAGCAAGATAGTGCATCAAACTGTAAACAAGCAAAAGAAATGAAACAAGGAAAAACTATAATGTTAAAATGTTGATGTTAAGGAAACAGCAGCTGTCATTTGTCTTGTGTGACCTGAGAATGGCCTGTCTTTTCTGAGTGCTGCTCTGTACTTCTTTTTGGAAACTACCAGTTACCCCATTGATTGGCAAAGCTCACCTAGCTGCACAGAGTGAGTTTGAAACCTGTGATTCTTCTCAAGGTGAATATGGTGACAAAATCATTAGCCATTCTCAGTACACATCTATCTTAATTAAAACCTACCCCCCCTGTGATGATGATATAGGCAGCCCAGCTTCTCCAGACACTCACAGCTGGCATCTGCATCAATCTTGTTGACAAAGACACTTCTTGAGAGCAAGTGCTAGACTGTTTTTTTCTCTCCTAGGCGGGGCTTTGAAGCAAAAGCATTCCTGTGGGCTCTGGCAGCCCTCAGGATCAGCGGCTCAGCTCTGCCCCTTCTCCGCTCGTATTTGCTAAGGGTTATAATGTAACATGAGCTAACATTAGGCTTTCTTTTTCCTTTTCTGCTGCCTATTAAACTAGCAATAAGCATTCTGATAATCAGGTCAACTTACAATATACCTTCATGACTTCAAAGCACCTCCCCAACAACAAGTTGCAGCTTCACGTTGGTTCAGAACAAGACTTTGGGGAGTCACACTTGAGAGGTTTTTTTTCATGTGCCACTTGTTTTCGCTGACACACTTGATGAACAGCTGATGAATTTAGAAGAATGACACCAATAGAAAATGGTGACCATAATGCATAGAATCTTATCTTATGACTAGTCCCAAACACATGTGGAGTCACTGTAGATAAATATTTTTTGATATGATGTGCCAGAGTGTTTACATTAAGCAGTAAAGATATTTGCTTCTTAATTACACAGGTTTCTGCTAAATGATTTTAGATCAAAGTGTGGAAAATTACTACGTCAGCTACTTTAAAATTTAGCTTAACAAAATATAGCTAAGAAATTCCTTACATACATAATTTTTTTTAATACAACACAACACTCCTCCTGAATAGGTAATTCAGTTCATATAATTACACGGACAAATTAGACAAGTTTAAATTGAAATATTCTCTTTAAAATGCCTTTATAAAAAAGAGTCTGTGTTGATAGATAGTTTGCATTTCTTCAAAGCCAATGACTTGGTTAGTTTAAAAACCCAGTTTAAACTAGCAATATGCGTTGCATCTTGACTACGTACTCAGAATCACAAATCAAATTTAGAGGTTCCTCCTTAAAAAGCTCTAAGTAATTTAAAGCTGTGCCAAGTTCTGCTAATTGGGTTGAACCTTCAATAATTTTTACAGAATGATGCCAATCGTTACCTTCACACCAAACCACTACAGCTCTATGAGACTCCCCAGAACCATCAACAAAAACTTTGCAAGTATGTAGGATCAGACCAAATACAACTATGGCCTATGACCTGATGTTAAAGACTTGCAGGTTCTGCAGCAATTTACATTTATGCATGCCAAAATCTGTGCTGTTAAAAAAAAATCCCAGGTAGTGCAATTTACAAAGACATAGATTACAAATTAAAAAAAAAAAAAAAAATCAGAATTAAATTTCACAAATGGTACATATATGACAAAAGGATCATGGCCTATTAAGACTTAAATTCATTCCCTGCATTTTCTTGATCAGAGTGACAATTGATATATAACAGTCGGTATATCAGTCTGCTGGCAATGTCATCATACTGTCCCACAATAGCCACAGGTTTTTCATACACAAATCTGCAAGTCCAATCGAATGCAGTCAGCCTGTAAGGTTGTCATAAATTTATTCCTCAACATTTCTAACTCCATTTTGGCTGTCATATTTATTGGATATTGTTTTCCCTTACCGGATCGAAGTCCTGTTTCAGATCTATCAGTGCAGTATTTGCTTTATCAAAACATTGGCTGTTAATACTAGTGGAAATACAGCATTCGAAATTTCCTTGGAGATTTCTCACTTGCAGCAAGCAGATCTGCGCCATCCAAGCAGCTTCTTGTAGGCCATGCAACTAAACAGAATTCTCAGAAAACGTTATTTGAGCTTACAATTTACTTAACAAATCTTAACGTAAAAGAGGTATAGGACTTTCTGGCAACTATAAAAATTCATGTATTAAAACTTTGTTCCAAATTTGGCATTCTATTGGTCTCAAAAAAAAGCCTTTCTTTCATTCTCTCCCATGACCTCAAAAACTAGCATGGTGAATTTACTGAGAAGTCTCTTACAACTAATTACCACAGAATAAGTCTGTTAACAAATTTTTGGTTTTATTTTTCAGTTTCATTAGAACTAGGGGTCTGCTAGGGATGCCTTTAAACTTCACCCTCAGACTGCTCCATCCTTTCACCGCTTTAAAAGCGGGCAGCCAGGTTTTTCCTTTTTTTTTTTTTTTTTTTTCTTTCTCTTCTTGCTGCAGTTTAGATATACCCAAGGTCATGCAGCTGGCATAATGGCAGGTACGAAGTGGGAGGCTCTTCTGGGAAATTTCTCAGTTAAAATGAGTTGCACACAGGCCTGGGATATTTTGCTCTATTGTTTTCCCTTTTCATTCCAACCATAATACACTTTATATGCAATTCCAAGTAGCTCAGCAATAGTTACATTCCTTAGCTCCATTTACCTTTTACAATTTACAGCAGATGTCAAAAAACATTATAATAAACATCAATCCCTTATTCTATTCTCCTAGATCCAAATCAGTTAATATTCTAGCAACTTTTAAATACAACCTCTTCTAAATTCACATCTATCATAGCATTTAGGTGTTTTGGGTTTTCTCTGTTTGTTTTGTTTTTGTTTTCAAAGCAGAGTTTAACAATTTAAATGCTTTTCTGGTCTCAAAATTACTAGATAACAATATAAGCAATTACTCTAATGTGTAAGGATGCATCGTAAGGGGGAGCAAGGTGGAATTTTAGCAGTGGAACCGGTTCCCATTTTGTAATTATCTCCCCAAACAAGATTCTTTTGGTACCAAATATAAATATGCAAACTAAAATACTGAGCTCAGATATGAAAACCAAACACCAAGTTCAAATATGCAGATGGATCAAAGTTCCACTAATTTAAGAAAATATCTCCATTTTTGCATTGCACCTTTGGGCCGCTTACTGCCCAGCCAGGTGGAGCCACTTCTGGGTCTCCCTCACAAAACAGGTCAGTGAGCGCTGGAGCCACATTGGCACCCGCTCCTCCGCCGCCGCAGCAAGCTGGACTGGGCAAGCCTTTTTTTTCTTTTTGAAGTGTCTCATCTGGTGCAGTACAGCTGTTATTCCAAAACCAGGATTCTTTACATGGTGTGCATACGGAAAAGCCAAATCCAGCACACCGAGATGAGACACAGCCTGTCACAGAGTTGAATGCTGGAATAAATACTAATAAATACTATTGCTTCCTTAGCGTCTAAGTTTTCAACCTGCTTATTGATGGCCTCTTGAAAGTGGTCAATGAATTGTATGTAATTCTCATTGGGACCCTGATTGATAGTTGCAAATGATTTGGCTGTTTTGTTGGTTTCAGACACCTCTACTACAGCTTGATATGCGAGGTCTGTTGACTGCCTCAGGATTTCAGAAACTTATCGTGCCTGTAGTTGTGGTGTGTCAATTAGTGTCTCTTCCAGGAGTTGTGGGATACCTGCCCCTTTCAACGAATCCCCATCATTCTGTCCTAAATGATCTATAGCTGTTACATTGCATAGGTCTAATTTTGCTTGAGTCTTTCATGGTTCTTATCTGATCTCGGGGCAACTCGTACACATACTTAACTTTTCAAGAAAAATGCTTCAAACCCTCATTCTCTTCCGAGTCATCAGATAACACGGACTTGAACAGTGCTGGAGAATCATTAGTAACTGTAACAGGGAGGTTTGGAACGGTGCACATTCTCGCCAAACCTTTGTAGCATCATAATTATTCGTATAAGCTGAGTCCCCAAGCGCATCCCCTTTGCCGTCACGATCAGCATGACCGCATTGCTGACTGTTGGATTCACTCGCTAATAGCTGATCTGATCTTTCACACAGTTCTTTTGCCCAGTTCTTATCCAGCGACTCCTTCTGCTCTCTCGTAGGAGTTAGAGGGGTAGAAGGCGGTAAAGGCGGACATGAATCAGTAAAAGGACTGATATTACACTTATTTACGACTTTAGCATTCTCGGCTTTCACCAGTTCTTTTGACAAATTGTCTGATTCCAGTCCTTTAGACTTCTTGATCTCTCTAGAGTCGGGTAATGGTATAGGAGTCCATCCACTCGGTAATTTTCCTCCCTCCGCCCCAGACTGCTGTATCATCGGGGGTGCCGACGGCACAACAGGGGATGGAGTGGGGAGGGGGTCAAAAGACACGATCCGGGTAAACTTTATGGTTATTTTTAGGTTTGCTATCAGGCTGCAAGGCTGAAAAAATTTCGGCAACTGCAGCCCGCTCAGCCTTAAAGTCTTTTAAGGTGGAAATTATAAGCTTCCATGTAGTTGCTAATGATTTAGTTTCTTTATCATCTCCATTGCTGACCTTATTCCATATTTTCTGCCCGTTATCGTCCCAAAGTTAACGTTTAAAAGCCTTCTCGTTTTCTCCCGGGTAGCCGTGAATTCTACACCAAATTAATACTCTACATATGTTACTTTTTTCCTATGTAAGTCCTCTCATAGAGAGAATATGCAGGAGGAACTTAACTGCAGCTTGTGCTTCAGAGAACACGTTCTGCCCCATAACTTTACTCTTCCCTCCTCCTGCTCCCAGCCACTCACTTCTTCCCTTTGCTGCATCGACGACTTTATTCCCGGGGCGTCCTTACGCCTCTGTCCGGTCTTCAGTCCAGCTGAAGCCGCTCCCGGCTGGGCCACTCCAGGCTTTTCCCCGATCGTAGTGGTACGCCAGAGTATCACGTCGGGGTCATCATTTGTTGGAACGATAAAGGACTCCGCATTCCGATTCAATGTGAATCACCCAGAGACATTTATTACAGAAACAAGCCTCCTTATATATGCAACTATGTTCTAATCACGTGCCCAGGCTCCAAGCATGGATTCGCTAAATGAGTATCATGGGCTGTCCATGCGCTGGAGTCTCACTGATGATACGTCCGATGATGGGACCCCGCTGATTGAGGAACACACCTCTTTCTCACAGCAGATTCTGTTCTCAGCTTCTCGAAGCAGCCTTGAGATTCCTTTGAGACAGACTAATTCAGCAACAAATCTTTATCTATCAAAACCCCTCCACAGGGTAGTGGCAGCTATTATTGGAAAGACTCACTGTGGGACTGAGGGTACTTTATATAATTGGTCCAAGTTCTTTGGGATGTAAGACATTATTTGATCTCTTTTTCTTCTTCCTGTTTTTGTTTGTTTGTTTTTTAAATTATAATCCAGTTACTAGCAACATTTTTCATAGGCTTGGTCTGTGCAGAAAACTAAAGATGGGTGATTCTTGTCTGTAAATATGATCTCATTTGCAGTGCAAAATGTATGCCTCATGTGTCTTTCCCGTGTTTTTCTCTGTGTGTTTCAAGCCAAATTATCAAACATTTTTCATATTGGAATTTTCATAGGTTAGTCTGTTTCTGTGAAGTATAATAAAGCAAATGTCTAGATTTAAAAGAGAAAAAAAAAAAAATAAATTTTCCACCACCTGGAAGTATCCTGAGAGAGAAGCTGGAAATCAACTCAGGAAATCGATGCTAGGAATGCTTCAATTACAGACAAATTTCAGCTGAAGGTTGCATGCTTTTAGGCAACCAGGTATCTCAACAAAATATAAATCGATACAAAACCAGGCATTTATTTAAGGCATATAGATTTTGTGTTGGGCAAGAGAGAGCCAGTCAAACTCATGATTATCACGTGATGCCGCTTGTGTTTTCACTTGAATGATGTCCAAAATAAATACAAGTAATTCTTTACGTAAGCCATGGCATTAGATGTAGGCTCAATTCAGCCTGATCTGCATGCCTGTGACCGAGCTTTATTATGCCATATGGATGGAAATGAGCTGTCTATAATTCTCCTGCTCCCTCATTAATGTCCCAGATGGAACAAAGGGTCAAGTCTAATGCATGGTAATTTTCATGATGAGCAGTGTGAAAATTTTTGTTATGTATTGTCATGGGATACACACAAAAATTCTGAGACAGACCACATTACCCTAATTCAGAAATCCAGAATTAAACTTAGAGATACCTGTAGCTGGTTAACTGGCCTTTGAGGCTGGGACTTCATCTGCCCGTAACAACATGCCTCTACAGTTTATCAAAGTAGAAAAATGTTTTAGTTATTAAGGCACACTACTGAGTCTTAAAAGATCAAATTATCAGATCCTCCCTGTTACAGAACCAACTTTGCCCAGTTTACTTTGGTAGAAGTTTGTTTTGGTTTGAATTCACACATAGATCTCTTTCTCTATTAACAGAAGGGCGAATAGCTAAGAAATTCAGACATGCATGCTGTGAAAATGAAAAGCATTTTCTGTTCATATGGATGGAAAGTTTCTCATTATTCACTAAGTGGGCGTCATTTTACACTGCTAGGGGTACATCTTGCAATTAGAGCGTAACCACATATTAATGTATTTTTCAGCACGGGCAAACTTATACTGGGCCACAAAAGAGCCTGTGAGTTGCAGCAGCTGGTGATTAAATTGTATTCCTGACTGTACTTCCAGTTTTCTGAAAAATCTGGTGTAAGTCATTTTTTTCATCACGTATCTCATTTTAGCCATCAGTAAAACAGATTATTTCCTCACAGTTTTCAGACTTGTTCCAGCATATTTGTCAACATTGCTGATGATCTGTGGACAGCCACAACAGAGAACTGGTCTGTGTCTGTTTCTACCAGCTTGTGTGGGAGCATTGACTTTGAACATGAAGTAATATGTGTCTTAGATTTCTGTAACTGCATGGATGAAGCTGTTATTTCAACTGGTGCAGCTTTACATGAAGAACAGCTCTTGGTTTTGAGATATTTGGCTGAACAGGATCATTTGGACTGCAAAAAATCCAATTCAGTATGAGACCTGGTCTTAAAAAGAGTAGTGCAGTATGATGGTTTGCAGTTCTATCCCAAGCTGGTATTAATTCTGTGTTGAGAAACACAGAAAGCGTTGGTCAGTCAGTTTTTAACTACACATTTATCACAGCCTCTGAACAGACACGTGTTCTCAAAGTGAAGCTTACCTAAAATATCTTGATTGAGATTGCCATAAACTGGGTCATCTTCTGTGTAGTAGCCATCATAGCTAGAAGGGCAACGGAAAAATACTTTTAATTCACAGAATATGCTTGATTTAGGACTTCACTATTAGACTTTAAACATTTTACACGCATGTGGCAGTAGCAAGCAGATTGTATGTGATCCAAAAAACAAGACCAAAAATATCGGGGTGGGGGGAACAAGTGTGGGGACACAGCACAGAAAAGAATGTTTAAGATTATAAAGTAAATTACACAAAAATACTATGCCTGCCAAAACTCTGATGAACAGAATGAAATTGAAACAAATCATCAAAGCAAGATATCTGAACATCTTGACTGTAAACAGCAGCAGGACTCCTTGTCCACATTCCTATGTGCTCTCAGCTAGAGAGAAAACTTTTCATCCTATGTCATTTTAATGTCTCCGTAATGCTACTCTCTTAACCTAAATTATATAAGTATCTCTTAAACTTCCCGATGTAAGCTCGGAATGTATTCACCAATAGCTAAAAAGGAAAGATACAAGTGAGAATGTAATTATTTCCTTGCATATTACTTAAGAAATGGCATATTTTGAACCATTTTGGTTTACATCTGACAATTCAGTATAGCACTATAGCTGTACAACAGCAGTCACACAGAGCTCAAGAAAAGTTTTAGTTATGAACATTTCTTTTTCTGAAATACGTCTTTCATAATCACCTTCTCCAGAAAGGCTATCAAGTTTGAGACAGGAAGACAATACAGGTTTCTTTCCACCACCATTCATTACAAATGCAGCATTTTGCCACGTGGCTTAAGCATAAAACTTCTGAGGGCTCTGTAGCCATTAAACAAGAGCTTCACTCCTTGGAACCATGTACAAGAACGACACACTACAGGCCCAAGGAAGCTTGTCAGCTGGCAGTCCATCTGAGTTATATCTAAAATAATAAATGCGTCTACAAGAAACAGAAAGAAGGACTAGAGTAGCTATTCAGTCAGGCCATCTTACTACCTTACGTTCACTGGCCAGCCATGCTGAAGTCTGGCTAGTTTTGTCCAGACACTTACCTCCCAGTGTTTGAGTCTGCAGGTCTGATTAGCTTGGGCTTTCCCAAGCATCCGATCTGATTTTCATTCTAGAAGGACACATGTAAGCAACAGCCTCCACACCTTTAATATAGATGTAAAGCACCAAGAATTTCTTTTGGATTTTCTTTTTGAGGAAGAACTTACCTTTTGCGACAGTACTGTGCATTTCTGGGACTGCTGTAATTCTTCACTGCACTAGGCCAACCAGAGTTGGTACCTGCAATCCCAGATTCTGGTGGCAGAAAACAGTAGTATGAAAAGGGTAAGAACAATGCTGAGTAGCATGGACACTACTGTATGTTGTTAAAATGTTAGCCTGTTAAGACATGGGTGTGGCAGAATGCAAACCCCCCTCCCTCCTTCAGTATGGCACATCTCCCTCTTTCTCTGCTACTTGAGGCTAACAGCTTCTTTTATTTGGCCCAGAGCACCCTGGCTTCTGGGCCATTGGGAGAAGGGAGTGCCTAGCCGCTGGGCGCCAGCGGCCAGTGTAAGGCTTCAGGGGCACCCACAGCCAGTGTGGGGGGTACAGAGAAGCTTCTAGAGTGCCTGCAGTCAGATCTCATCAGATAAAAACGGGATTCTCGTCGAGACTCAGCCCATTTTTTGTGTGGGTCTCTCGGAGTACGAGCTTAGCCACTGCCGCCAGGAAAGCCCCCCTCCCCTGGATGGCGACTCCGCTTGCCTTGCCGCCACGGATGTAAGTAAAACTTCTCGCAGGATTGCGAGTATATTTATACTTTCTGTGCACATATGCACGTATAACTTTCTGCGCTCCATATGAGCGCGTATAAATTTACCCTCGCCGAATCGCGGGTGTATTTTCCTCCCGTGCACATATGCACGTGTAACTTTCCGTGTACATTTGCACGCGTACTATAAATTATTTCCTTGCACAATCGCGAGTGGCCGCCGAGAGCCCCTCGCACAATCGCGAGTGTATTTTCCTCCCGTGCTTCCACATAAGCACGTGTAGGATTCCGTGCACACTTGCACGTGTAAGTAAATTAACTCTTGCAGGATTGCGGGTGTATTATAAATTTACCCTCGCAGAATCGCGAGTGTACACTTCCCGTACTCACTATGAGTGCGTGTATCTCTTTAAAAATAATCCCGCACCGTGTTAGGCAAGTGTGTACTTCTCCGGGGCTCAGGGCCGGCTCCAGCATTTTTTTTTGAGTGAAGCCACGTGTATGCACACTGTGGACCGCCTGTTGGTTGTATCAGTTGCCGCCCCTTAAATAATTTTCCTCAGCTGATATCCGAACCTTTATTTAAGTCACTTTGGAGTGCTAAAACCCTGTTCCTCACCGGTCTAATAAAAGTTGTTTTGGACTCTGTTGTCCCTTAAATTAACCTACGGGGTGCCTCCGTGACAATTTTGGCGTAGTCGTGCAGGATATCAGAGACGGAGGAATTATTTGGAGGGTTGAGTAATATCTCTGCAGTAATCTGGGGTCTTGCAGTTATGGGGGCTGCGGTGTGTGCCAGTTTGAGTGTTTACTTAAAGATAACACAGGATCTGTGTAAACTTAAGGACCGAATGGAGGAAAACCTTTCACGGGAGAGTGAACAATTTGACTCTTTAAGGCAGGACCTTTCGTGGCAAAGCAAACAGTTTGACTCTTTAAAGAAAAACCTTTCGTGGCAAAGTGAGCAGTCCGAGCTTGTTAAGCAGGACCTCTCGCGGCAAAGCGAACGGTTTGACTCTTTAAAGGAGGACCTTTCGCGGCAAAGCAAACAGTTTGACTCTTTAAAGCAAAACCTTTCGTGGCAAAGTGAGCAGTCTGACTTTCTTAAGCAGGACTTTTTGCGGCAAAGCAAAAAGTTTGACACTTTGAAGCAAAACCTTTTGCGGCAAAGCAAACAGTTTGACTCTTTAACACAGGACTTTTCGCGGCAAAGCATACGGTCGGATTATTTAGAACAGAGGCTTGGCTTGTTAGAACAGAAACTTGGCTTTTTGGAACAAAAACTTGAGTTTTTGTTATTTAATATAAGAGCCGCCTCTAGCGTCTCCCCCGTTCAGGCGTGCCCCTCGGCCCCCCCGCTTATCGACAAATATACTGATTCTGAAAACAGTGTTGATGTGGGGGGGGTAGAAACAAAGGACGTGCATCCTCTTATTAGAACTGAGACACATACGGATGGACAAGGCAGAAATCCACGCACGGCTACCCATAGCACACCATATTCAGGACTGGAGCTAGGGGATTTACAAACTAGATTCTCACGGAAGCCGGGCGAGACAGAGACTGAATATCTTTGGCGCGTTTCGCTTACTGGGGGTGACAGAATATTATTGAGTAAGGACGAGGCCACAGGTTTCTGGGGCCCAGGGGTATTTTTAAGTGATGGTCCAGACGGTGATCAGTCCATTACATCTCATGTAGCTTACTGGGCTGGTGGTATAGATCCCAGGGAACGTGGGGAGCCAGTGGCAATTGTTATAAAAGGTTTATCAGATCTTGCCGAGGGAGTTCAAAAGGCGTCTTGTATACAAGCAATGTATGAAAGAGGCCGGCAGTCCCCCCCTATGGCGGCGCCGGTGGATCCGGTCCACCTTCGGCTGCTTATTAAAGGATTACCGGATGCCTTAAAAATATATGTCCAGTCCCTTAAGGAAAAAATTCAGGGGGCTATTGATCGTAATAAGCAAAATCCCCGAAGTCCTCCTGAACATGTATTAACCTGGGTGGAAATTTTACACAATGTGGTTACACATGGGCGCGAGATGGGGTGGGTAGACCCGAGCGGCAGCCCGTGTAGAAGCCGGACGGTCTGGAAGACGAGCCGAGCCGAGCCTCTTCAGGGACCGCCCCCCACCAGGCCGCCCCCCCCCGTCACAGAAACCGGAGCGTTTTGGCTGCCAGTCAAATCAGAGTAGCAGCTTGCAGCGGAGCGACCTCTGGTGCCGCACGGCCGCTTTGGGTGTGCCCTGAACACTGCTACATAAGCTTTCCACTGAGCATTTACAGGAGCTAGTGGAATATTTAGAGGGAAGATCAGAGAACAAAGAGGAGGCACCGGGAACCACCCCCCTCCCTGAGGACAAGCGAAACACTAACCCTTTCCTATCCTCACAAAGGGAGCCAAAAAACCAGTAGAAGCTGATGGGAACCAGGGCCGCCCCACCCGCTTTGTATTTTCTGGCCAATGGTCCAGTGATAAAGAGCCATACATACATATCCCCATGGGTCCGAGGTGGATAAGTGTGAAATTTCTAATTGACACGGGCACACAAATCAGTGTTTTGAACAGGCGGCAAGCTGACAAACTCAGGATTAAACCATCAAGGAAAGCCATCAATATAGTGGGGGTAACAGGTGTAGCAGAGAGGTGTCCTTTAGCTTGAACCCACCTTTTGCTGCCTGGGGAAAAGCGGACAAGTATTAGTTAAAATTTGAGGAAGGCAAAATAAACAGATGTCCACCTCAAATAAACAAATGATTTACAATTAACCAGCAATGAAAATGCAACAAGGCAAGAAACATGCAAAGAAGTACATTTCTTCTGCTATTTTCTTCTTGTATACCAGTTGACAATATTTCAAGGCATCTTCTTCAGTATTTTCCTTTACATGTTAGTTGTTATCTTGATGACAAGGTTCATAAAAATAAACCAAACTTAGTAGGAACAAAAGTTCATGTTGTTACAGACATGCTTTAAACCAAAATTAGATTTTAAAAAGAAAATCAGAATATTAGCATTTTTGAATCTTAAACGAAGCTAGTTTTGGTGGTGTATTTTTAAAATTCTAAAATTCTACTGTCCTGAATTAGCAAAAGCCTTTTTATCCAGGCTAACAATCTAATTCACCTAAGCAAGTGACAGTAGCATGCAACAACTCAATTGCAAGTTTTTGTAAAGATGAAGAATCCAAACAAAAGCATGTGGTTACTCAAGTGTAGGATTAATAAAGTATGCATTTCCTGCTGAACAGGTAGATATGTAAAGTAAAAGCAACAGCAAATTTTAAATAAAATAGAAAAAAGGAAGGGAGAAAACCAATGGGTATAAGCAACACTTTAGTAGGAAAAGTCCCAGTTAACCTAAAGAAAAGCTTCTTAAATTGCTGTTTACATGTGATTCAGAAAACCCTTTTCTGTATAGATTCCTTAAAGGAACACTTGAACATACCCAACTGTTACTGAGGAAGAAGAGCTGTCACCTAGACAGCGGTCTATTGAGATTTGTAGATCTACCCTTGAAGAAGTGCTTGTGATTGCTAAAGCAGTAATTCATAAAGTCTCTGAAACTAACCTTGCAAGGAAGTACCAGGAACACCAAGAAAAGTTTTATCTGACGCAGCATGAAATCCAGAGCCCTGAGAATAAAGCATTAACAGATTACATCAATGGAAAAACTCATGTATTATGTCACAGCTTGCCTCAGAAGAAATGACTGGGAACCTGGAAATAAGGGCTGGATTTAATATTTAAATCAACAAGTCTAATGATTTCAGTGGAACCAGGTAAAGTTTAATTTGTTCGCCTCAATTCGTTCACCTACAAAGTGTTATCATTTCAGAAGGACACCACCTTAATTAACAGGCTCACTGTCTGAGATTATTTTAACCAGTGACACAGTCCATTAAAACATAATCTATTATTGAGCATTGTATAACCACTTTCAAGGTTATTAAATATAGTGAACTTCCTCACATGATCCAGGAGACCTGATACGACTTATATTTTAGCAAATTAAAATCCCCCAAACCCCAAAGTTGTAAAACAACTCTACTGACCAAATAGCACAAGAAGTAAGCTGCCACTTGTTTAAAAAGCTTCCAGCTCTAATCTATTTTTAATCCCTTTTCCAAATATCAAAGATTGCACAATATTATTGTTTTACAAGGTCCTTTAGTACCTGACTCTTGCAGTTGTGACTGTCAAAAATGCTGGGGTTACTGACAATGTATGGGTTCAAAAACCTCATGCCATCAGTCTGAAGTTCAGCGTTTCTTCTGTGAGCAATCTGTTCACATTTTGTTGAAGATAATGTTCCGGTATACCTCTCAGTCGCTTTACTGGTGAACAAAGAGGATCGTTTTGGAAATTCCCCAGTCTTTTAACTCTGGGAGATGCAGATAAAGTTTGAACAGGCGAGTTAACCAGAGCATTTACAGTTTCAGACATCTGTATTCCTTCATACCTCTTTAAATTTGAAGCTCTCTGAAACCCAGGAAGTTTTGGAACACCCCCACAACACAATTGCTCATAGATCCTGTCAAATTCTCTATCACACTGTGTATGGGACCTCACAGAATGACTTAAATTACTCTTCACTAATCTTCCTTTACCTTCAAGGTTCTGTGAATTTGCAAGAGATCGTGTCAAAGTCAAAGGCTTTTGGATTTCTTGGGGACACAGCTTGTAGTAGAGCTTTTCAAATGCATCTTTGTATTTCTGGGGCATCTTTGAAGGACTCTGCTTTGTAGACAACGAGGAAAATAAGTGCTTGTGCTCAAAAGAAATTTGTCTTTCAGAGGTTATTTTTTTCAGGATTTATGAGCAAAGTATTTGATGCTCTTGCAAAATAACAGTTTGCGACATGTGTAAAAGCATGCTTCCTTTCCTTCAAAGGAAGACCAAAAAGGACACAACAGGCAGTCAAGTGCTCCTCAGGAGGACTCACATCTGGGGACAGACCCTGAGCCTTCCACCCTGATGTGTGTGAAAGCACTCAGAGGAATTGGCTACGATCACTTACATGTTAACACTGTCAAGCAGAGGGATGCCAGACTAGAATTTAGGGTGTGCCTACAGCCTATTCACTGATCTGCCAATGGCATGTGCATAACCTTGGGCAAATGACTTAGCTCTGTGCCTTGGGTCTTCTCTCAAACAAGGTTAATAAATCTTACTATGTTTTGTGAAACAGTTTGACATCTATGCCAGAGAGGCGTAAGTCATGGCATTAATTCAGCACATCAGTGACATTTGTCAGTCTAGGCAGGAGCCACATCTACAAAATGTCAGAGAGGGAAGGGTTTGGAGCAAAAGCCAATCCAGACAGTTTCAGCTGGTGCTGAGAAATTGTAGAAAGTGGTGAATAGTGAAAGGGGCAAGCATTCCTCATTCCTCTGCAAGGAAAATCTCATTCTTTGCTTCAATGATAGTGCAATTCAACTAGGTCTGATTCCTGAGCTTTGTGCCCTCAGTCCTCAACGATAAAAAGCTACCTTTGTTCTCACTTCTCCATTGCCACATGTAATAGAAAAGGGGATTGACCATTTCAAAGTAATGGCTGCCCTAGTAGTTGCTTGTCCTTCTATTCACAGACATGGTGGTTGAACTTGGGATCTGCCTTTATAAATGAGCTTACAGTTGGACGTATTTCAGTCATCAGAAGGCTTCAGAAGTAACCAGGTACTGTGGGTTGAGCCCTGCCACCAGACAAGCACCCATACAAACCCCCGTGGGACAGGGGACAGAACAGGAAGAACAAATGCAAGAAAACTTGTGAGTCAGGATAAAGACAGATGAGAAGGTGAAGGAAAGAGGGGAACAACAACAACAAACTCTACAAGAACACTGCAAAGGCAATGACTCCCTACCTCCTATAAGCAGAGCTTGCTGAGCAATGGTCAACATGGAAGGAAGAGAAAAAACCTCTTCTTCTTCTTCTGACTAAGTTTTTACTGCTGAGCATGACATTATATGGCATGGAATATCCCTTTGGTCAATTTGGATCAGCTGTCCTGCTGTGTCCCCTCCCAACTTCTTGAACAGCCCCAGCCTACTCATACTCACTGCGGGGAGGGGGAGTAGAGGGGTAGAGAGCAGAGTGGGGAAAAAGAGAAAGCCTCATGTTTGCAAGCACTGTTCAGCAATAGTCACATAATTAATATCTTGCCAACACTGTTTTAACCTCAAACCCAAAACACAGCACCACACGGCTGCTATGAAGAAAGTTAGCTCCATCCCAGCCACACCCAGTACACCAGGAAACTAAACAGCAAAGTCCCATTCTGGCAGAGGACTGATTAGACTGGAACTGATTAAATTACTTCTTCACAAAATTAAACATGCTCTTGAACAACTGAGTTCAGTAAACAACCTTCAAAGAATGAGCAGCCCAGGAAGGGCAGCCTTAGAGCCTGCTCCGATTCCCTTCCAGCAGGCCTGCACCCCATGTTTGGAAATATAGAGCTAAATAATGTTACTCTGCCCAGTACCACGTTTAGGAGCTTAGCAAAGTATTTGACTTGACAGGGAAGATTTCCTATTTCTAATAACTTGTAATTGACATGATGGAGTCAACCATTCTTGGACACTTGAGTTACCATCGTCTGGGTGCAGCGGGATATTAAAAAAACAGTCTTTAAGGTCAATAATAGTTAAATGTCAATTTCGAGGAATAATAGTAGGGGATGGGAGTCCAGGTTGGAGGGCTCCCATGTCTTCCATAGCGTCAGTAATTTTCCTAAGGTCATGGAGCAAGCGCCACTTGCCAGTTTGTTTCTTTATAACAAAAACAGGTGAGTTCCAAGGACTGGTAGAAGGTACGATATGCCCTTTTGTTAACTGTTCCGCAACTAATTCTTGGAGGGCGCGAAGCTTTTCCAGTGGTAGGGGCCATTGATTTACCCAAATAGGAGCATTGGTTTTCCATGTCAATTTTAGGGTGTCGCGCACCTCAATGGCCCCACCTAAAAATGGGTCCGAATGGACATTCCCCACTGAGACAACACATCACGCCCCCATAGAATCATAGGAACCGGCAACACAAAATGTTTAACAGAGGCTATATGCCCCTCCGGACCTTGAATTTGGATTAGCTCCAAGCTCTGGTGACTACTACCAGTCCCTCTGATTCCTGCTAAGGTTTGGGAAACGTTAGCTAAAGGCCATTGTGGGGGCCATTTAGTTTGCGCTATCACCATAACATCAGCTCCTGTGTCAATAATTCCACTTAACACAACTTGTTGGTCCCCACGAGTAAGAGTACATTGATATACAGGTCGCTTCTGAGAAATAGCCTGTACCCACAAAATTTGTGGGCTCCCTGTAGATCCAAACCCTCCAAGTCTGTGTTGAGGCTGACTAGAAACTGGGGAGTCCACCCCTGTGGGGATCAATATCAATTGCGCTATACGGCTACCTTTCAGTACTGTGCAGGGGGGGAATGGGGTCCATGCCATAATCTTAATTTCATCAGTACTGTCGGAGTCAATGACCCCTGGTAGTACAAAAAGTCCTGACAATGTTGTAGATGATCTTCCTAACAATAGCGCTTGTGTTTTAGGGGGTAAGGGTCCCGTAATGTTTGTTGACAATAAATGGACTGAGGGATCAAGTAACGTTACTGTGTGAGAGGTTGCCAGGTCCAGTCCGGCACTGCCTGCTGTTGCTGGGCAAAGACTTGAGGCACCGTTGCCTCCCTCTGCGGGGGCTGGAAGGTCTGAGGTGGTGCCTGCACCGGCGCCGTTGGCTGCAACACTTGTGTCTGCATGCACCGCTGCCCCGCGCTCCGTGAACGGTTTCCCTGTATCGGCTGGCCTTGAAAATCATATCTGGACTGACACTGATTAGCATAATGACGCCCTTTTCGGCATCTAGGACAAATCCCAGGAGCCTGAGGTCTGGTACTAGCATTGGTGGTTAAGCAATTCCTTTTTAAATGACCAGGTTTACCACAACCAAAACAGGTACCTGCCCCTTCCGGGCCACACATGGCTGCAAAAGCAGCGGCCGTGGCTTCAAATTTATGATCCACAGTACCAGTTCTGTTGAAGGCTTCTACCATTTCAACAAATGTGGGGTTTGGGTTAAAGAGAGATTTCACAAGTTTTTTTACAGTCCATATTAGCATTTTCAACACCTAGTTTCAATAATAAAATTTCTCGCACATCTGCATTATCTATCTGTCAGTCTAAAGCCTGTTTCAGTCTATCAATGAACTTCATATAAGGCTCTCGGGGTTCCTGGGTTATCGTCGTAAAGGCTTTCTGCGGCTTTTGTAAATCAGGAACCTTAAAAAAAGCTTTTTTCGCTTCTTCATGAGTAGCCTCAAGAGCTTCCCAGGGGATGCGCCTGGCTTGGGCTACTGGATCAGAGTGCTGACCCATTCCTGTGAGATGTTCTATAGTCAGTGCAGCTATAGCTGCATTATTGTGGTGTGCATAACCTCCAAGAACCGTTTGAAGCCCCCCCCTCCAATGTGTTTCCCATAAGGTATACTGCGTTGGGGTCAACAACAGTTGTGCTAACGATTTTAAATCATGTGGAGTCATAACATAAGTATCAAAACCAGAGGATAATAAACTTGCAAAATACGGGGAAGAAAGTCCATGCTCAGTAACAGTACGGCACAATTCCTTAACCACCGGAAAAGATATAGCCTCCCGCTGTGGTTGCTGCCCTCCTCGGCCCTGATATATGACAGGGGCCACAATAGTCTTAGCAATGTCCAAATCCCCCTCCTTCAAGGCTTGTCGCCTTATATTTACCCAAACATCATGTGGGTCAGGAGGGTACAAGTCTGGCTCTTTTTCAGGATCCACCGGTCCCGGGTCAAAGGGGTCCTCCTCAGGGGGGTACCCTGCAGCACTCACTTCCAGAGGCAGCACAGTGGGTCCCACAGAAGAACCACCTTCCCCCTCCTTTTTGTCTTTTGGTCCCTTTTCCTGGGCTTTCAAAGTTTCAAAAATACTTCTCCACCACAGGAGCATGCGCTGTGCTTCGGCATTCCCCATTGTTGCCGCATCCCACAGTTTCACCCCCAAGTCATCCCAAAGTTCCCACGTAAAAAATAGTAGATGCAGTTACAGTGGGTATTTTAGCTTGCACCCATTTAAGCATTGCTTTAAGATCGTGCCCAGAAACATTCTTTCCATGCTTTTGAAGGAGAGCTTTCATCAGCTCATATACGTCCCTCTCTGGGGAAGACGCTTGATTTCCCATGTTTCCCACAGCTCACCTCTCTACTCCGGAGGGATTTCAGGCCAGCCGGCTCCTGCTTCCTTTCAGCAGCTCATTCAACGTTCTGTGGGACTCGCAGTATGCCATGCACATAGGTGGTTCTTGAGCCCTGGAATCACGTTGTGCGATCACGTCGGGGTCACCAATTTGCCGCGATGGAGAGACGGGACACAGCTTGATGCAAGCAAAATGTCAACTTTATTGTAATTTCTAACATATTTTATACCTATCCTAAACAGCGCGTCACACGCTGATTGGTTTGTTATTCTTGCTAGATACCTACTGATTGGCTAATGTTTGTTGAGGCAGTTGCTATCTTGATTAATGCACTCTCCTTAGTGTAGCAGAAGTAGCAATTCCTTCTTGACAACCTTAGTAACTCCTAATTCTTATCTACACAAAGGGTTTAGCACATCCTGTCTTTAAGTACTGTTTCTGTTTTTCCTCACCAGGGTCTGTGACCAAGAAGCTCCAGCACGTTTCCTTTTATCAACTGATAAGTGTTGGGAGTTTTGCTGATGCCAGCCAAATCCTGTCCCACAAAACGTACTGACATGCCTGAGGGTAAACACGTCCGTTGATGTATAGTGTCCTGCATAAACGTATACGTGGCTGCACGAGAATGCAAATATGGAGGGTACCTGCAGATATGTGCTTGTTCTTG